>NW_006399776.1:4620166-4662906 GCF_000299155.1 Elephantulus edwardii
CTCAGTCTTACTCCAACCCTGATATCAGTCCCATTTTACAACAGTGGCACCATGCAATATTTGTTCTTTTGCGACTGAGAAATTTCACTCAGCATAATGTCCTCTAGGCTCACCCATTTTGAATAATATTGCATGAGTTCCTTGTTTTTCAATGCAGCGTAGTATTCCATTGTGTGAATATACCACAGCTTCTCAAGACATAATTTCGATTTCACCAGATTTCTCATTAATAAGTCTATTCTGTTCCAGAAAAAAATCCAGATACCAATTGTATTTAGTTACCATGTCTCCTTACTGTCTGGTTTGTAACTATTTATTTTTCCTGACTTGGACAGTTTTGAGGAATACTGGCCAGGTCTTTTATAGGAACTGTACTGTATTGTTTTGGCAAGCCTGTCATTGACTGTACAAAGGCATTTGATTGTGTGGATCACAACAAATTGTGGCTCACCTTGAGAAGAATGGGAATCCCAGAATACTAGATTGTTCTCATGCGAAACCTATACTTGGACCAGGAAGCAGTCCTCAGAACAGAGCAAAGAAACACTGCATGATTTGAAATCAGAAAAGGAGTTGTGGTGCTGGAAAAGAGCCTTAAACATACTATGGACTGCCAAGAAAATAAATAGGTTTGTCTTGGAGAGGATGAAACCAAGTTTCTCCTTGGAGGCTAGGATTTTGAAGCTCTGTCTCACATACTTTGGGCACATGTTCAGGAAGGACTAGTCCTTGAGAAGGACATCATGCTTTGAAGGTGGAGGGACAGCACAGGAAAGGAACACCCCAGATGAGATGGATTGATACAGTACCTGGGGCAATGGGGGTAGGTGTGTTGGAGTCATTAAGACAGGCTCAGGACAGGGCAGGCTTCAGAGCTGTTGTACATAGGGTCGCTGTGAGTCACAGGTGACTCAGTGGCACTTAATAACAACATTGTTTACTTATCAGTCTTATAGTTAAGCCTGGAAATGCTGTGATTAGGTACTGTGTGGCAGTTTGGTATATTTTGACACTTGTATTTCCTACCCAGCACCTGCTAGGTACTGAACAAATATTTGTTGCCAGAGTGAGCCCTTACCTATCTTATTTTCCTATTAGGAAATGAAAGATTACTCTGACAGTGAGAAGCAGCAGCAGATCCATCACATCAAGAATTTGTATGCCTTCAACCTCTTCTGCCAAAAGCGTTTTGATGAATCCATGCAGGTGTTTGCCAAACTTGGCACAGGTAATAAAAGGGTGTGGCATTGGGAAAAGGAACTAAGTGGAGAGAGAACTGAAAGGAACAGGGAGAAAGGAAACTAGACTTCTGAGAATGGGGAAAGTTGGTCCCTGGGAAGAGGTTCCAGCTCCTAAGGCAGATCCACCATCCAGCACCTCCCTGAAGAGGTTGCTGTACACAGACACCAGATCCCCCAGTTGAGGGTATTGAGAGGAAGGAAAAGAGACATTCAGATATCCCTAACATCCATCATTGTTCTTAATAGAGAACTAGTGGACCTTTTTTTATTATTAAGGTGATGGTATTTATTGTCTTTGCATTTTAAGAATTTTTTTCACTGTCTTATAAGCATGAGGTGGTGGTTGTTAGATGCCTTTGAGTTGAACACAACTTCTAGCAACCCTATTAACGAGATCTGAACCCTGTCCTATCCTGTCATGTAAGCATCCTCTCTGAGCCCACTGAGTCACTGTGTCAGTACATCTCACTGAGAGTATTCCTCTCTTTCACTGACCTTCACCTTTCCATATATGAGGTCTCTTTCCAAGAAATAGCTCTCCTAGCAGCATGCTCAAAGTATGTGAGATGAAGCTTCACCATCTTTGCCACCAAAGAGCATTCTGGCTGCACTGTTTCAGTCATATCTGTTTTGTTTTGTTTTGGTGTTTGTTTTTTTTTTTTGGCAGTCCATGAGATATTCAGTACTCTTCTCCAATACTACATTTCAAAGGCATCAATTCTTCTGTTTTCTTCTGTATTTATTGTCCAGTTCTCAGATGCATAGCAAGTGATTGGAAAAAACTGTGGCCTGAATTAGGCACACCTTAGTTTTCAAACTAACATTGTATCTCAGTAATTTGGAGAGGTCTGTGACAATAGACTTGCCTAATTAAGCACTAGGTAGAATCATAGAAAAAAAAAATTATTTTCACTGATTAAATTGACATAAAAATGTCATTTTGACATTTTTAATGTATACTATTTTGATTCTTGAGTCAGAACTGATTTTTCAGTGGGTTTTCACAGGCTGTAAATCGAATGGGAGGAGAGTACCCATCCTTTTCCCACGGAGCAGCTGGTAGATTTGAATGATGTACCTTTGGAATTGCAGCACAGATTCTTATCACTAGGCCACTAGAGCTGCCTTCACTTTGATTCTTACAGCACATGTTCCCGTTTTTATGACATTCTCTTATCAGTTGTCATGCCTTTTACCTATTTATCAAATGAACTACTGTTTTATTACAAATTTATCTAAATTTGCTTTATGTAATGAGCAAAATACCTTTTTGCTGTGTATGTTACAGATCTATTTATTAATCTGTTTTTTATTTTAATACTCCTTTTTGATAAATTTTTTACTATTAAATCTTTTTTGTAATTTTTTTATTAATTTTAATGAAAATTTACAGAGACTTTGGATTTCCATTTATTCATTGTTGCACTTTTCTCCCTGCCCACCTCTCCCCCCCAGTACACTCTTCTCTTTGAAAAGTAAAAGAAAAGCTCCCCCTACTATTAAATCTTTGATACAAGATTTTCTTTGGAAATTTTTTTTCTCCTCTTCCTTTAAGAGTCGATAAATATTTCCTTCTAATTCTCTTTATGTAACTGTTTTAGAATATAGGCAGATTCTTTCAATGAAATATACATACAGAAATGTGCTCAAACATAAACAAATTTAGAATCATTCTTTTAAATAAATCCATCTGACATTACTTTTTAATAGTAGTAGTAGTCTTGTTTTAATTATGATGGCATAATTCGTAGGGAGTTAAAAAACTAGCCTAAGGGCCATGCCTCTTAAACAGTTCAAATCCAAAGGGCGGACAATCTTCTCCCATACAATTTCCAGTCTCAGAAACCCAGTGGAGGATCAGCTCTCAGTCAATTCTGGCTCAACAGCAATCAGAGAGGTTTTTTTTTGTGTTTTAATTTACTTTATCCTTAAATTACTTGGCTCCCTTCCAGAGGAATCATGTTTACCTTCCATGTAGATCCCACTCATGTGATGGGCCTGTACCCTGACCTCCTGCCCACCGACTACAGGAAGCAGCTGCAGTATCCTAACCCATTGCCTGTGCTCTCTGGGGCTGAATTGGAGAAGGCTCACTTAGCTCTGATTGACTACTTGACACAGGTAGGTATAACACAGAGGTATATAAAAGGATTTACTTCCAATTTCCAAATGCTGTGTCTCTGCAGGCCTCCTATACTGACACACATGGATTTAGCATATTACCCCTTTTGCCATAATGCTCTGCAGTTCCTTAAGTGAATGCTCTGGAAGTCAGAGGTGGGCACAGTTTTCCATTCCTTCCTGTCTAACAGTACTGTTGAGTTGGTTTCTGTTATTATTTCGTGTCTTTTAAATAAAATCCTGCTAGTAAGAAACATTCTTATTTTGTCATTAATTCATATTAGACTGTTAGGATCTAAAAAGGGCCAATTTTAATTGATAGAAAAAAGTACATACTTTTTTATAAAAATACTTCTTTTTTAGGAGGGGTGAGGAAAGCCTGAATTATGTAGAAAGTCTTGGAGAACAGAAAAGTACAAAGTAAAAATACAAATTATCTATAACTTCCTCACTCAGAGATAAGTTACATTTTAGTGTTTTTTTTTAGATGTTTATTATGCATTTATGAATTTATTTACTGATTAATTGGTTTATTTATTACAAACAGACATCAAACTGTCTGTTCTGGTTTCTTTTCTTTTTTTTTTTTTTTACAAGTTAGGATCTAGCATTATTCCTCTTTTTTTTTTTCTATAATTTTATTAATTTTCATAAACATTTACAGAGATTTTGGGCTTCCACTCATTCATTGTTGCACTATTCTCTCTACCCTCCTCCCAGTTTGTTCTTGTCCAAATGCCACAGTGCTTGTCAAAGCCAGTTCTGATTAATCTTCTTTGTCAGTGTATCCTTTGCCATTCCCTATCACTCCTCCCTGAGAGAGACTTCACCCTGAGTCATAAGGAAAAGGGGACGGCGTATTCTCTTAGCTACTTCCTGCTGAAAAGGGACGCTGTGGGTTTCAGGGTGAAGATCTTCTCTCACTACTCTAAAGGGCCCCTTTGGCAGTAGGAAACACATAGACTATTATGGAGATTGATTTTGGAATTCAGATGCACTCTTATTGATTTTGCTTGGCTGTACATGTACATATCCTTCAAGATGTATCATGGGGGTGTTGCAACCTAGAAGACACAAATTTGACTAACAAGTTATAAGTACATGAGTCCAAAAATTATGGAAAAGTAAAAGAAAAGATTCTTTCATTGTTTTACAAACCCTCCCCCAGGTCCCCTCCACCATGCAGCCCTCGCTCTAGTCTCCTGTGATGACAGAAATACCCAGTTCCATCTCTCTTTTAGACGGTTCTCTCCCTCCTCTGTTTCAGTGCAGTATACATTATTGAACCCATCTTACTCAGTCTCTCCCTAACCCCAAGGACAGTCCCATTCTACAACAGTGGCATCATGTAATATTTGTCCTTTTGTGACTGGGATATTTCACTCAGCATAATGTTCTCCAGAGTCAACCATTTTGAATAATATTGCATGAGTTCCTTGTTTTTTAATGCAGCATAGTATTCCATTGTGCGAATATACCACAGCTTCTCTAGCCATTCGTTTGTTGATGGGTACTTAGGTTGTTTCCAACTCCTTGCTATTGTGAACAAAGCTGCAATGAACATGGGTGTGCATATACCTGCTTGGATGTCAGCTATGGTCTCTTCAGGGTATATTCCCAGTAGTGGAATTGCTGGGTCAAATGGTATCTCTATTTGCAACTTTTTGAGAAAGCGCCATACTGCTTTCCACAGGGGTTGCACCATTTTACACTCCCACCAACAGTGAATCAGGGTTCCAGTTTCTCCACAACCTCGCCAGCATTTGTTGCTTGCTGTTCTGTTAAATTTTGCTATTTTGACTGGGGTGAAATGATATCTCATAGTTGTTTGAATTTGCATCTCTCTTAGGGCTAGGGATTTTGAGCATTTCTTCATGTGTTTGTTAGCCATCTGAATGTCGTCTTTGGTGAAGTGCCTGTTCATATCCTGTGCCCATTTTTCTATTGGATTATTTACCTTTATCTTGTTGTGGTGCTCAAGTATTTCATAAATTCTGGATATAAGTCCCTTATCTGATATGTTATTACCGAATACTTTTTCCCAGTCAGTGGCTTCCCTTTTTACCCTACTGGAGAAGTTTTTGGATGTGCATAGGGATTTGAGTCTTAGAAGGGGTACTATGGTTATATCCATGGTCTCTTCTGTTGTATAGCTATAAAAAATTTGTTGTGTCCTGGTAGCTTGTAGGGAGTTGTGCTGCTAATAACAAACGTAGGCAGTTCAAAGCTATTAGCTACAGTGTGAGAGAAAGATGGACAGTTTCCTCTCATGCAATTTACAGTCTCTGAAAACCCACTGGAGGGTCAGCTATAAGTTGGTTCCAAATCAATGGCAATGATTTTGGTTTGAGAGGGTTTTTTTTAAAATCTATTTAAGTAAAATTATTCTCTTTCAATAAAGATTCATCTACAACATGTTTTTTGGAAGAAAGGTATATTTAAAGTTGAGTGTTTTTCTGTTTACTGTTATAGACAGATAAGTGAAAATTTAAAGGTAGCTGAAACTGACATTTCCGAAAAGCCTCTTTGTAGAAAGCTTTTTAAAAATTTCTTTGGATCTCTTCAGAGTTGTAGAATTTGTTTCTTTTTCTCCCAGTAAATGTCCTGTAAATCTTGGTAGCAGGTTCCTGGGTAGACACTGAGTAATGTGACTGGGAACATTTTAATGCTGGCTTCCTGCCACCTGCTTCTAAGTTAATGGGATCTAGCCTGGCATTTCCTTACCATTGAGCTCCAGGGTCCCCAGCTGTGCCTGGAAGCCTGCACAGAGCACACCAGTTTGACTCGAAATGCTAATAGCTTGTGTGAAGGTTCCTAAGACACAGTGTCTCCCCAGCTTGTGGCACTACAGAAGGCCCTCTAGCCAGGGTCTTCACTTTAGGAGTCTGGGCATGTGTTCTTCCCTAGCCTTTTCCACTGACGTTTGAATATGTGAAGTAACTTACATGGTATTATTCCAGGTGAAAATTAAAACATTTCAGACTGTGGTCTTTGTCAGAGACATAAGGGTACAAACTGCACAATTCCATTTCTGTGAAGTTCCCAAATGGGCAAAGTAATTTATAGTGATAGAGAACAGATCAGAATAATAAAGATGTTTTCTTCTTTTCGATGCGGGTTGCATGCATATATCTCAAAGTAAATGTAACATACACTTGAAAGGGATACATTTTATTATATCTGAATGAAATTGATGAAAAAAATAAAACCAGGGGCTTTGGAACAGACAAATGCTGGTTTGAATCCTGCCTCTATCATTTCTGAGGAATAATGATCCCCATGTTTGTTTTAGGGTTAAAATAGTATAATGTGTATATAGTGGGCTCGATACATTATCTAACTGGCAGTAAACATTTGATGAATGATTACTGTTTTTATTACTGCACCTGGAGGAATTTGGCAGTCATCTATTTTGATTCTTTTATTTTCCCTTTCATTTATTCATTGTTGCACATTTTCTCTCCTGCTTTTCTCCCCCTCCCTCAACCTACCCCAAAATTCACCCCTTGTTCCAGATTGTTCTCATACATATAATGCATAATCATATATTCCTTTCAGACAGTTCTTCCCCTCGTCTGTTCTAATGCAGTGTTCATTATCTATCTACTCTTTCTCAATTCCCTCCACAACCCCCCAAGTCTGTCCTATTTTATAATAATAGTGTTATGCAGTACTTACCCTTTTTTGAGTGAGATATTTTCACGTAGTATAGTGTCCTCAAGACTCCCGCATGTTGTGTAATGTTTTATGATTTCATTGCTTTTCAATGCTGTGTAGTCCTTCATTGTGTGGATATAATACAGTTTTTCTGTCCATTCGCTTATTGATAGGCTCTTGAATTGCTTCCATCTATTTGCTGTTGTGAATAAGGCAGTAGTAAACATGGGTGTGCATATGTCTGTTTGAGTCATGGCTCAGGTTTCTTTAAGGTATATTCCCGGTAGTGGAATTGCTGGGCCAAACGGTATTTCTATTTCCAACTTTTCAAGAAAACACCAGACCACTTTCTGTAGTGGCTGTACCATTTTACATTCCCACTGTCAGTGAATAAGAGTTCCAGTCTGTCCACAACCTTGCTAGCATTTGTTGTTTGCTGTCCTGTTGAACTTTGTTGTTGCTGGGGTGAGATGCTATCTCAAAGTTGTTTTGTATTTTGATTTTTCATAAAAATTGTAATATGAGATTAAGGCCAAAAAGTGTGAGTTCATTTATAAGTATTTGGGATTACTTAGTTGTTGAGGTCATAAAATAATATTTAGTCCTGACCTTACTCCTCATTTTCGGCCTTTGTAGAAACGAAGCCAATTGGTAAAGAAGTTGAATGACTCTGATCACCAGTCTAGCACTTCCCCGCTCATGGAAGGCACTCCCACCATCAAGTCCAAGAAGAAGCTGTTGCAAATCATTGACACCACCCTGCTCAAGTGCTACCTCCATGTGAGTTCCCCGAGCGCTCGGAGGTGCCCAGAATTCCTCACCCTGGTGCAGCCCTGGGAAGGTGGAAGGAACACTGTGCTTTAGGGGAAGAGGATTGAAGGAAATCACCTAGTTTTTGACTGATGTCCTTGCATTTCTGGGAATTAAGAGGATAGAGCAACACTGCTTTAAAATCTCACAGTGGCAAGTTCTCCCTGGTAGCTTTGGCATTAGTGCTGCAAGATGAGTGTGTTTCCTAAAAAAGAAAAATAATTCCTTCTTCCTCCCCTCAGAGAAAGTGAATCCCATTCAGAGAAAGGGCACTAATGCGCTATAAAAGCGGCTATTGCTGTAGACCTGAAAGGGATTTTTGCTTTCTTTTGTTTGTGTTGCATCCCTGGCCAAGCAGCCTGGAGGAGGCCTGGGCTGGGTGAGGGTAGGCAGCAGTGTCTACTGAAGTCTGCTTCCTCTGCAGACGAACGTGGCCCTGGTGGCCCCCCTGCTGCGCCTGGAAAACAACCACTGTCACATCGAAGAAAGCGAGCATGTGCTGAAGAAGGCCCACAAGTACAGTGAGCTGATAATCCTGTATGAGAAGAAGGGGCTTCATGAGAAAGGTACCTGACAGAAGCGCTTTATAGCTCTGGGAGGGTCTCTGGACACAGACAGTGAATGCTGCTCAGGTGTGGGCAGTGTCCTGTGAGGATGCGCCTTCTGCATCCTTATTTTGGGGCTTCGTGGCCAGCTCTGCAGGTACTGGTGGACCAGTCTAAGAAAGCCAACTCCCCTCTGAAAGGCCATGAGAGGACAGTGCAGTACCTGCAACATCTGGGTAAGTTCAGTCAAAGGGAAGTGGGAAATACTCATGTTCAGTTGAACCTCAACTCCATTTCTGGTGCTGAATAGTCTGTCCTTTCTCTCCCCTGTGTTTACCCAACCTTGTTCCTCTGTTTGGGATAAAAACCCCCAATCCTCTGACCACAGCAGCCCCATAGTCCAGCAACCCTGAGTGGTTGGTGCTTGGACAGAGCTGTTTGCTCGAGAAGTTAATTAATTTCAGGATAGCCTGCTCACCTGCATTCCCAGTAATGTGGGCAGGGTGCTGACAAGTCTTTCTTCCCCCCATAGGCACAGAAAACCTACATTTGATTTTCTCCTACTCGGTGTGGGTACTGAGAGACTTCCCAGAAGATGGCCTAAAGGTAGGTCGCAGGGCTCCCTCTCACTGATCTAGCTACCTCTGTTTGTTCCAGGTCTACTTGGGTGGATGATGGATAGAAGAGAAAGATGGATTCATGCCATATGTCATTTCTTTAGGGATTAAAGAGGTGAAGTGAGGAACTTGAGGCTCCAGTGTGATAATGGAAGGAGCCTTGCACAAATACAGGGACCTGAAGTCTAGCATGTCAACACTAACTAGCATGTGGCCTTGTCGCCTTCTTACATGTTCTTTTCTCTCAAGGTCTATCCATTTGATTCTAGAATGTGTGTGTGTGTGTGTGTGTGTGTGTGTGTGAGAGAGAGAGAGAGAGGGGGAAAGAGAGAGTGCGCGAGAATGACAGTCAGATGATTCCACTCCTAGAGCCATGGTTTTGTCTAACAGATCTTCACTGAAGATCTCCCAGAAGTAGAGTCTTTGCCACGAGATCGGGTACTTGGCTTCTTAACAGAGAATTTTAAAGGCCTGGCTATTCCTTATCTGGTAAGATATCTCTTGATCTAACTAACAAGTTTCAAACCCAGGAACCTAGTTTATTCTGTGTGGTTTGGTCTTGAAGTAGTTCACAGTATTAGGGTTCGTTGTCACTTGACACTAGAACTTTGGCAGAAGGAGATTACTGCCGCTTCCTTTCAAGAAAGAAATTCTAGTAGAGCAAACAGGAAATGTTGCTTGATGCAGATACCTCCTAACTCTAGGTAAAGAGAATGATGTTTGAAGGGGGAAAAAATTCAAAGCCACATTTGTTTTACCAAACTCAGCTGTGACCCCAGGACAACCAAATAGATATGAATACTAGGATACAAATAGTTTTTATTACATAGGAAGCAGGAGTGGCATCCACTTCCTAAACAACATGCCTCTGGAAACTATGAACTTTGATAAATGTCGATAGTTATAGAGGGGCTTCAGGCCTTTTGTTCATAGGGTTGCTATGAGTTGTTCTCGACTCGAAGGCAATCAACAATGAGTCTGAAATAAGAATTTTGAGGATTATGATACAAAATTAATAAAAGGCATTTGGGGGAGGGGGAAAATCAAGGCCATAGTTCTTGATGCTGCTGGCTTGCATTGTGAAATTTCCTGGTGGTTTTAGAAGAGCAGCCCCTTAATCTTTGCATCTTGATTAGGGGATAATCTCAGTGGGCCCTGGTAGGCCTTAAAAATGTGAGGAAGGCTAGGTGACTGAACAAGGAAACAGCACTCTGGGTACCAGGCAGGCCTGCATTTCGCCTCAGGAACACGTCATCCACGTCTGGGAGGAGACGGGCTCTCGATTCCACAACTGCTTGATCCAGCTGTACTGTGAGAAGGTGCAAGGTCTGATGAAGGAGTATCTCCTGTCCTTTCCTGCAGGTACCAGTGCTCATTCCCAGGTCGTAGGCCGAGGGTGTCAGGAGGCAGAGTTCACTCTTCGATGTGGGCCCAGGTGGCCAGAAAGTTTTTTAGAGGAGCCTGGGGATCTGAGCAGCCCAGACCTGCAGCTCTTGTCTGAATCTGGACATCTCAGCATCAGTGGCAGTGATCCTTGGGGAGGGGAGAAGGGTCAGATTTGGCTTCAGTTTGATGACAGCTGTGGTGATAAAAACCCAGATGTTTATACAGTGAGTGTTTTTACCACAAGCTGATGTTTAGAGATCGTGTAGAGGCCATAAACCAAGAGAAGTCCAACCGGACCCTGAGGTGGCCCGCCCTGATGGTTGTGACGACATCATCTAATGCTTCCCCATCTATGTGCCACTTCCATCACTGCTGCCCAGTGGCATTCTTTCATGTGGAGCTTGTTTTCGTTAAAGGCAAAACTCCTGTCCCTGCTGGAGAAGAAGAGGGAGAGCTGGGAGAATACCGGCAGAAGCTTTTGATGTTCCTGGAGATTTCCAGCTACTATGACCCAGGCCGGCTCATCTGTGATTTTCCCTTCGATGGTGAGTGACTGGCTTGTGACCAGAAGCTACATCACCTAAAAAGAAGTCTAAAGATCAAACTGTTCACAGTTCTCTGGCCCTGCGTAAAGAGGACTTGGGAACATCAGATGCAAGCTTAGTGCTCGTATTTGTCTGCTCAGAAGTCCCACTCTTGTACCCTGACTGAGACACCTTTATCCTCATGACTGAGGGTGAGCTATATGCTGAGTGATAGCTGGGTTGAAACTTGTTTATTGTTACAGTGCATGTTCCAGGCTAAGCTCATAGTTTAGCAATCTTTGCAACTTTTCATAATGTGTCTGAAAAGTGATGGGTAAGCTCCAAGACTGGAGGGACCATTTTTTTGCATGCCTCATTCAAGTACCTGGGAGCCTTTTATGAATTTGGCTCTTGAATGAGTTTTTCACCCAGTTTATAAGTGAGCACAAAAATGATGAGAGAAAATACTTCTTCAAATAGTTTCCTCCTGCTTCCTAAAATTTTAGCAATATATTTCCTTGGAGAAAATCTCAGATAATATAAAGAATACTCTTGTTTTAAATTGCCCTGATATCCATTCCTCTAATAGCTTAATTAGTGAGCTCTGGTGGCCTAGTGACAAGAAGCTATGCTGTAATCCCGAAGGCACACGGTTTGAGGTCACTGGAGAAGGATGGGCAGTCTCTTCCCATGTGACTGACTGCCTCTGAAAGCCCGCAGGAGGGTCAGCTATGGGTTGTTTCTGACTCTGCAGTACACAACAACAACAGAAACAATAGCTTAATTATGTCCCTGCATAATGTGCTTGCAAAATGATGGCGACAGTCTCTATGTTCGTTTTTCTTTATAGGCCTCTTAGAAGAGCGAGCTCTCCTCCTGGGGCGTATGGGGAAGCATGAACAAGCCCTCTTCATCTATGTCCACATCTTAAAGGAAACTCGGATGGCTGAGGAGTAAGTTGGTCTCTTATCCTCCCTCCCAAGTGCTTTAAAGAAGGCGCTGGAAAGAGGTGGGAGGCATGTGAGATGTAGAGAGCCATCCCTGCAGCAGGGCTGGGACAAGTGCCTGTGCTGGTGGCCGGCTTCCTGATTGCCTGTAGGCTCCTCCTGCAGTCGCTTCTGATAAGCTCTTCTCTCAGGTGGCCCCTCTTTCCTTCTCTTACCACTTCTTCCCTTGCAGGTACTGCCACAAGCATTACGACCAAAGCAAAGATGGCAACAAAGATGTAAGTAGTGACTCTGGCACTTAGCATACCTAACTGTTGGCTTAGCTGCACTTACTGCTGCTGTGTGCTGAGGAAAACAGCGTGCTTCTGGGCTGATTGATTTTATGTTTGTGTAATGGGAGGCAGGGTGCACATCTCTCCCCAGTTTGCTTCCATGGTTCTGTTTTACAGCTTTTGTCTCAACATAACTCCTGATAAGACTTCTACCACTTTACTCTTAGAGGAGAGTTGATTATAAATTATGTAGTCAGTCTAGTGAGAAGGAATATGTGGTGGTTCTTCTAAGGCTCACACGTGACTCTGTCTAGAAAAAAGCTTTATCTGAAGAGATTTCTGGCTGATGCTCTTGACATTTAGTGGTAACAGACCAAGAAAGCTGCTAAATAATGCACGGGACAGCCCCACACAACACAATATTATCCAGCCCAGGATGTTAATAGTGCTGGGATTGTGGTGATCGTGCCAGTAGGAAATAAGTCATCTCATCCTGGGTTAGTCTTCTTCTGCTACAGTGTCATTTTCAAAGCCCAAAAGAAAGGAGAAATATTTTTGGATAATTTTTTTTTCTCACAGATTTCCTGATTTTCTTTTTCTTAAACATCAAAAATGTTTTATTTCAATTTTTCCGTTGTTGTAAATTTTCTTTCCACCTCTCCTCTCCCCTCCCTCAACCCTCCCTGCAGTGCACCCCTTGTTTCAGATTGTTGGCATACATATAATGACTAATCATATATTCCTTTCAGACAGTTCTTCCCCTATCTGATCTATTTATTTTCTGTCCACTCTTTCCAACCCCTGATGTCTGTCCTATTTTATAACAGTGGTATTATGCAGTATTTGTCCTTTTGTGACTGAGATACTTCACTCAGCATAATGTTCCTCAGGGTTCCCCAGGTTGTGTATTATTTTATGAGTTCATTGTTTTTCAGTGCTGCGTAATATTCTATTGTGTGAACGTACCATAGTTCTGTATCCATTCATTTGTTGCTGGGCACTTGGGTTGCTTCCATCTTTTTGCTATTGTGAATAACACAGCAATAAACGGGTGTACATACATCTGTTTGAGTTGTGGCTCTAGTTTCCTTAAGGTATATTCTTAGTAATGGAATTGCTGGGTCAAATGGTATTTCTATTTCCAACTTTTTGAGAAAGCACCAGACCACCTTCTATAGACTGTACCATTTTACATTCCCACCAGCAGTAAGTAAGAGTTCTAATCTTTCTTCAACCTCCCCAGCATTTGTTGTTCGCTGGCCTGTTGAACTTTGCCATTGTTGCTGGTTTTGGGGGGTTGTTTTGTGGTGTTGGTACTTTGTAAAACTGTAAAATGCTAAACAAAAGTAAGCCTTTTTTTTTTAAATTTCTTGGGAAAAAATTTCCTTAACTTTTAACATTTTCAATTGGCAGTTTGACTTCACCAGTATCTTTTAAAAGATGAAGAGTGATGATTTTTTCTCTTAATTTTTATTGTGATTTACAGAAAGATTGTGTTTTCATTCATCCATTCTTACACATTTTCTTCCCTCCCTCTTCAGAAAAGTGATGACTTTGAAGTGCTTCCTGACAACTGTTACATTAGTTAGACTATCCCCTTTAAACTTTAGGCCTGATAAGTTCTAGGGGGTTCTGAGAAGGCTGCTGACAGAGTTGCTGGGGCTCTGACATGTGTGCTTGTGTCTGGATGAGGCAGGTGTATCTGTCCCTTCTTCGGATGTACCTGTCACCCCCCAGCGTTCACTGCCTGGGACCAATCAAACTGGAACTGCTAGAGCCTCAAGCGAACCTCCAGGCTGCCCTACAGGTCCTTGAATTGCACCATAGTAAACTGGATACCACCAAGGTCAGCAGGTCTTAGGGAGATGGATGGTGGTTTTGGGAAGCATTGATAAAAGTGGTGGGGAAAAGGACAGGGACCCTCAGTTTCACTCCTGCCCTTACTCTGTTCCCATCTATATTCCTATCCTAGGCCCTCAACCTTCTGCCAGCAAACACGCAGATTAATGATATACGCATCTTTCTGGAGAAGGTCTTAGAAGAAAATGCACAGAAGAAACGGTACAATCAAGTGCTCAAGAACCTTCTCCATGCAGAGTTCCTGAGGGTATGAGCCTTCCAAGCTCAAGGGCAGGGCTTCTATTTTTAGTAAGCAACAACACCCTCCCCACACCAAAAAAAAAATAAACTAGTTACTGCAGATTTCAACATATGTCAGCCCCATGTGTGTCAGAGTAGAACTGTGCTTCATACAGGTTCAGTGACTGATCTTTTTTCTTTGGAGGGGGGTCTCTGGGTAGATTTGAAACACTGGCCTAGTGGCAAGGAGCTGCGCTGCAATCATGAAGGCACGTGGTTCGAGGCCACCAGCTGCTCCACAGGAGTAGGATGGGCAGTCTCCTGTGTGATTAACTGCCTCTGAAAACCCACTGGGGGGTCAGCTTTGGGTTGGTTCTGACTTGATGGTACACAACAACAACCACCACCTCTCTGTTAGTAGCAGAACACTTCACTGCCGCTCAGGCTCCCACCTACCATATGTTTCAGTCAGAGAGAGGCAGAACTTTGTGTTTCTTTACCCTGAAACTCAAGGTGATCTAAATTCTTAATTTGACATTCAGTTATAAAGTTATATTCATTTAAAGGAATCTGTGAAGGCTGAGATAGGAGACAGTGCCAGCCTCTGCTCCAGGCTCAATGTGCTGGACTCTGGAGCCCCTGCCCTAGTCTCTCTGTTCCTTCCAGGTCCAGGAAGAGAGGATTTTACATCAGCAGGTGAAATGTATCATCACAGAGGAGAAGGTGTGCATGGTGTGTAAGAAGAAGATAGGGAACAGGTGAGCCTCTTCCCAGCCTGAGCCTCCTCCCAGCCCCAGCCTCCTCCTAACCTGGGCCTGGGTGTCTTACTTCTGATGTGGGCTCATCCTCCCTCAGGGCTAGCTGGCGGTCAGGTTCCACTGGGAGTAGGCACTGCTCAGACTGTATCTCTGCTTTTTCACCAAAGGTAACATGTGCCTGTTCCTTTGAGTTCTTGAGCCTCTAGAAGGCAAATCTCTGTTAACTATTGGAGTTAGACTTTGAGAATTTAGAGACCTGAGTTTGTGATAAGGGGCTGTTAACTTGCCCAGAAGGCCTTTCCCCTCCGGCAGCTAGAAATTATATAGTATGCCCACTAGGTCGGTGACAGTTGTTGTGGATAGAAGTCCTTATCTTTTAAGCTTTAGCCTCTAAAGAAAGAGAATTTTCCAAGGTACCACCTCATGACATGAGCAAAGTCCTGAGGCAGCACCCTGCTGTTTTAAGATGTACACTCTAGTTAATCCTCTTTCATTCAAAGGAGAGATGTTTGTCCTTTTTTTCATCAAGTTGGAAGAACCCTTTGCTTTCAGAGAACTGACTCTGCCATTCATCAGCATCAGGCAGCCACTTTTCTAACTGGCTCTCAGTATAACAGTGGTTTGTCCTACCTGTCCATCATTCCTTGATTACACAATCAGATGTTTCCCCTTGTGCTGGAACCATGTGGAACTGGCCTTTCGGTTGTTTGGCAGAGATTGCAGATACCTAAATCCAGAAACCTTAGGGGCAGGCTGCTCTCTGGCCAGGGTGGGATGACTTTGGGCAGGTGTCATTTCCAGGTACAGAAATGTCTTCTTTCAGAGGCACTCCCAACTCCCAAGCTGCTTTCTTTATCTGCAGTGCATTTGCAAGATACCCCAATGGAGTGGTCGTGCACTACTTCTGCTCCAAAGAGGTGAACTCGGCTGACACCTGATGAGCCCAGCCTGCCAAGCGCCGCTATGGACAGCTCGCTATCCCAGAGGATGAAGGAGCACCCGGTCTACGGGATCAGAGGCTGCCACCCCCAGTGTCTTGTTCGTACAGTCCTGGACACCTTGTGCCCTAGAACTTCTCTGAATTAATCAGACTTGTGGTCCGGCATTGCCAGCTTTTTAATAGAGAAAATGGATTAGAAGACCTTGCACCACCATGTTACAGACAAGTCCAGATAGTTTATTACTGCTTCCTTGGACAGGAGGAGGTAGGGGAAGTGCACCAGCTTGCCTTTTGCACATCAGTGACCTGAGTAAGGAAGCTTATCTCAAGTATTTGTAACCACAAATACTTTTGTGGACTTTTTTTGCTTTGTGCACGGTTTCACAGGGGCCCCCAGTATGGCTGACTGGAGAGTCTTGTGAGAGAACAGAACTGTATACAGCAAACGGCTAGTTTTGTATGTTGCGACAGTTATTTGTCTATGATTACTATACCCTATGTCCTCAAGTAATACCCTCCGTTACCTTTTCATTTTTCCTTTTCTTCTCTTTCACACCGTTTATTTTCTTCCTTTATCTGTACCCTCACTGTCCCACCTAGGCTATTCCGTATACTTTCTTGATATCAAGAATAATTAAGATTTCAATAAGATTAAAATGAGAAGTCAGGGAATTCTATGTTCCTAGGAATACAATGATAATGGATTGCCATGTACTTATAAATAGTCTCTAACTGGCATACCCTCTTTGCTGAGAAGCTTCAGAGCACACTCTCCATAAGGGCATGTTTTGGTCACCTCTTTCTCTGCTCCACTTCTTGGGCCAGTGCTGCTGTAGTTCCCAAGGGCTAGGCCGATGCAGACCTGATTACATGACCTTGTTGCCAGGCATTCCACAGAGGCACCTGCTCCCAGTTCCTTAACCAGCCGCTCAGCTCAGGCTGATTTAATTTCTTTGATTATAGTTCTTTGTGTTGTGGAGGACTTTTTGTCCCCCAATCCAATTTCCATCTACTTACTTTGTATCTTGGCCTGACCATTAGTTCTGTAGCTTTGTTTTGAAGGAATTGGAGGAACGTGCTAGGATTTTTCTGTCCATGGATCACAGCTCCAAATGGGAACGTTCCATTAGGAGCTCACAGTAATGCGATCTCAGGTGTGCTTGTGGGGTGTTCGGGGACAGCAGACAATGGCAGCACGTGGCTTAGGAAAGAATACACTATCATGTCTGTGCAGCCCGGGGAAGGGAAACCTGCCTGCCCGTTTCCTCGAAGTGCATGGTGTGGAGTGTCTAGCCCTGGAAGCTGAAGAGACATGAGGACAAGGAGTCTTGCAGCAGCCTTCCCTGACATTTCTACGCATGTGCAGTCTTATTGCCCTAAAATATCTTTAACATGTGTGAGGGTACGTAACGGTGGCCCAGCATTGACACTGCTTCAGTTGCCTGTCCTTGACATTCTGTGATTGTCTGTAAACCACAGCATCATGCTGTTTGTCCTGTGTTGTAAGCAGACTTGCTTGGGTTGCTGCTGGTAAACTCAGTTCTACCGCGCCCCTCCCCTCAACAGCCCCATTCACAGAGATGGGGCCTTGTTCTCACAGTGATGGGTCAGGAATGTGCTTCAGGAGAGCCACAGGCAGCAGCAATATGTGGAGAAAGACAAACCGTGGCCCAGGCTAGCCACACCTACCCAGTGTGGCCTGGGCCCTGTTTGCACCAGCTGGACTTTGCTGCCGTGGACACAGCGTTGGAATCGCCAAGAGACTTGCCCACGATGTGGCTTGGCCTGCTGCATTTGTATCTGCGTCTTTGTTAACTATGCAGCAAGTAGAGCAAAGAATTTGTGCTTTCTTCCTTAGTTTGCACAAGGTACTCAGTTTCCTGAACTCCATTCTTTGTTCCCAAGACTCTGTCCTCCCAGAGTCTGGAGGAGGCTGGACATGAAAACTCCGTAATGAGGCCTGATTAAGATCTCATAAAAATAATAATAAAGTAAGACGTCGAGCCTATTTTGTCTCTCTCTCTTTTTTTATCCCTCCCATAGAGTTTGGTAAAAATAATGATGAATGGTATTGTTCTCAATGAAAATTGGAAATAATAAACCAATTAATAGCAACTGAGACAAGAAAAAAATATTTACGTAGTCTCTGACCTGTGATGTATTCAAATTGTGATGAAGCTGCTTGCAACTATGTTTGGATTATTTTTGTTGTTGATATAACTTATCATTATAATGTGTCCTACATAGAGTACTGAAGCATACCATTTGCTGCTGTAATCATTCTCAGGCCAAACCCAAAGACAAAGATTGAATTTCTAAAGATACTGATAATAAAATACAATGATAATGAGAACGTTTGAAAATATATTCAAATATATGTCAGACTCAACAGTAGAACCATTGGACTGGAACAAGGAATGGAATGGAATTGGAATGGAACCTTTTCATTTTATACTATATTATGTTGATCTCTGCTGGCCAGTATAGTAGCCATTATATGCATGTAGCTATTTAAGTTTAGCTAAAAGAAAAGAAAATATGTTATTACACTGGCCATATTTCAAGTGTTCCAAGGCCACCTGTGGTTATGGCTCCTGTGTTGACAACACAGATAAACACTTCCATCATCGTAAAATTCCAGACTGCACTGGATGGAACTCCAATATCCAAAAGGGTTTTTGTTTCTATTTCACCCTGTAGGACTTGGTGCCTCTTCTGACAGTAAATGACTGGAAAGGTCATCTGAGACTCGTATGGAATCAGTGGGATTGAGGGACCCAGGAATATGTGAGAAGCAGAGAAGTCTTGGCCCACCTCGGGCAGCTCTGGAGAGGCAAGTTGGTCCTTATGAGTTGCCCCTGTGTTGAGACTTTTGTGGCCATCTTGTGTTTCTGGGAACAAAAAACAGGAGCTGAGTCGTAAGGCTTAGTTTTGAGGCATGTGACAGATGATTTCCAAAAGAATATGATAGGACAAAAAACCCACTCAAGTCAGGAACCCTGTATCCTATATTTACTACCAGGTAGGTCTGGGCCCCTCTCCTTGGCTCCTGTATCCGAGGATCATCTGTAGAGATCATCAGGAGAGCCGGACTCTTAATTCCTGAGACCCCATTCCAGAACTTGATGTTTCAAATTAAGTGCAACCTGGCCCTCCCCTTGTGAACGGGCCACTGGCAGTCACCTCTTTAATTCCGGGAATTTCTGGTCTGAACTTGCCAAAGAGGTTTGCTTGAATTGAATCATCTCTTTGAATATTGTTCTCTTATCCTCCAATTTTAGGTGTTGGAAAAGAGTAGAAATGAACAGATCTTGGCTGTTGGGGAAGAGGGGTTGCAAACCTTTCGCCAAATGGCTTTCATTGCTGCAAAACCTTTCTGCTAGAAAGGTGGTTCCTGCCCTCTGCAGCCTGTGACACAGGTTGGTAAAAAAGGCATAGTAAAAAAATAGGGAGTTGCAAAGCCTTCTTAACTCTTGTGGGTTAATGGCCAGGGGACAGATCTTTTTCTTGGCCTTGTTAGTACTTACTTGACTACGCCCTGGTCCAGCCTATGTGCTTGGACCGAGCAGGTGCTTCCACAATCCAGAAAACAGTACCTTCCTCACCTCTGTGTCCTGAGGCCTAGTGCAGGTCTGACACAGAGCAGGCCCTCGGTAAATGGGAATGAAATGAGGGGGTCTGGTGGTGCAGTGGTTTAGGCATTGGGCAGCTAACCAAAAGGTTAGCCCTTAGAATCCACCAGCCACTCCATGGGAAGAAGATGAGACAGCTGCTTCTCCAGAGATTTGCAGCCTTGGCAGCTCTGCAGTCAGCTCTCCTGTGTCCCCCAGGGTTGCAATGGGTCAGTGTCACCTCTTTGGCAGTCAGTTTGGATGAGTGATTAGAGACACCTTTTTGAGTCCAACTGAAGCACTGAGCCAGAGATTGTGTGCTTCCATGAGCCATTGGGGAAAGGGGCACTTGGAAGGCAGGTAGTTTCAGGCTTTTTTGAGACTTGTTCCTGACCTAGCACCTCCTGACTGCTGGTCCATAGAGTGCTTGTTGGAAATAGGAACACATTCAACTTAGTGTGTATCAGAGGGCAAGGATCAGATATCTATTCCTCAAGGCGGGTGAATTTGGGACCCACAGTGCCCCTTCCCCATCCTCTTGAAGAGAAGAATAAACTCTTGGATCTGCTTCCTGCTTGAAGAAATTGGTGCTAGTCTTCCTGGAGCACCTCAGACCCCACCTCCAGCTTGTGCATACAGGGCCACCCAGCCCCACCCTCCCCACCCCAGTGCTACCTGTCAGACCTGAGCTGGAGTGTAGTCAGAGGAAAGCAGGCAGGGCTTCCTGCTAGCTCTGAGTTGCCTGGCCATGCTCTGGGCGTTTTGGCCAGGATGGCTGGCAGGCAGGGGTCTGCCCCTCCTAGGGGCAGTGCTACTGCGGAAGAGAGAGAAGACGGGACCTCAGTGGAAGAACAGGCAGGTAAAGTACCAGATCTCAGTGGGAAACGTGGCCTGAGAAGCCCGGGGAGATGTCCTTGTGAGGATTGATATTACATATTGACCCCCAGCCCTGAGACTTGGGTTTTTTGTTTTGTTTTTTTATCTGAGTGGGACCACATTGTCCTATACAGCCTTGCAGAGCTTGAGTTAGAGAGACTGATCAAGACCTCAGCTCTTTAAAGTAACCACCCCCACCCAATTAGCACGTGGAGGCTGAGGTCATGTGGTACTTGAATTGGTTGCTTTTTGCCAAGGATGGCTGAGCTTGGCTGTGGGGTTTACTGAAGGAAGGATCTTTGAGGAGCTTACTGGGATTTTGAGGGGTTAGCTTCACGCTAGGGAGCCTTGATGGCATAGTCGTTAAGCACTTGGCATGAAGAGTTAAGCAGTGTGAAACCACCCACCAGGCACGTGGAGAGAGATGTGGTAATGTGTTTCCATAGAGAAAACAGCCTTGGAAAACTTATGAGACACTTCTACTCTGTCCTACAGGGTCGCTGAGTCAGAGTCAAAATGATTTGAGGGTCTAGCTTCACTCAGGAGTCATGAGTGATGCCCATAGTTAAGTGTTCAACTGTTATCCTTAAAGTTGTTGCTTCAAATCCACCCAGAGGTGTCTAGGAAGAAAGGTCTTGCAATCTGCAAAAATTCACAAGCCTTGAAAACTCTGTGGGGTACAGTTCTGCTCTGGCAAATATGGAGTCTGAACTGACTCAACAGTAACCAATAACAAGACGTTTCACCCTGACGTGACTGCAGTCAATGTTATCTCCCTGGAGCCAAGGCTGTGTTCTCCATAGTGACTGGTCTGATCTGACTCTCTGGGTGACACTCGGCTTCCTTCTCGTCAGTGGCCAGCTGCTGCCTGGTGGCCCTCATCAGGGAGCCGGGGCGGGTACATCAAAACTTTCTCTTTTAATATTTAATCTCCTGACATGCCTAACTCCAGCTCTCACTTCCGTTCCCAAGCAACAGCAGGCACCTGGGGGAGCTGTAAACAATAAAGATGGCACAGGATTGAGCAGGGTTTATTCTGCTGTTTTAGGGTCACTATGAGCCGGACCCAACTTGACAACTCCTTATAACAATAACTAGTTAATGTCTACCTAGAGAGCTCTGGTGTCTTAGTGGTAAGGAGTTGCGCTGCCAATCCAAAGGGACAGGGTTAGAATCCACCAGCTGCTCTGGGAGAGAAAGACAGGCAATCTCTACTTACTGCCTCTGAAAACCCCATGGAGGGACAGCTATGGGCTGGTTTTGACTTGATGGTACACAACAACAATAACAACAACAGTGGCTACTTTTTTTGAACTTCTCTCAGGCCCTTCATAAAAATTTTAACTTAAAGGTCATCATAACATTACGAGCTTATCACAACTCACATTTTATGGATGGGAAAGCAGTCACCAAAAAAAATTCTGCCTCAGGCACTTAACTAGTTGACAGTGGAGTCTAGACTTGAACCTGGACTACACTGACACCAGGATCCAGCTTGTCACCAGTGTGAACTTCAACTCCTCAGCCCAGCACAAGTGTGTCCACGACTCCAGGCCTGGTTACTGCTCTGCGGTGCCAGTGGGCAGGGGCTCAGGCTGGGCTTCTGGAAACTGAGTCCTTGGGCTCTATTGTTTCAGAGGGAAACCCACCCATACTACAACCTCCAGGTGAAGGTGCTGAAGGCCAGGAATATCGTGGGCACAGACTTCCGTGAGTGACCCCCGTCTCCATCCTCCCCTTCCTGTCCTGGTGGCTTCCCTTGAGCTCAGCAAGGTCTGGCAGATGTGTGTAGGGTGGTAGTGTGTGTGGAGGGAAAAGGGACAAATGAGGGAGTGTAGGCCCCAGCTCTGGGGGGGAGGCAGCTGGGACTGGGGGCGGGGAAGGCTATGCAGACCCCGTGATCCTCCCTGAGTCCAGGAGGTGGAGCATGGTGAGCCCAGGTGGAAGTGTGAGGCCTGCCTGGCACAAGCCAGCACCTGTTGACCTGGGTCTCGTCATGCCAATGCCCGGGGTGGGGGGGGAGTGATTCAGTCAGCCTCCACCAATTGGCCATGGCAGGCTTTCTGGCTTTATTTGGTTGAGTGGAAGGTGTAAACTGGTCAAGATAAACCCTCAGGGGCTCTCTCCCATCTGCCCACCACACTCCGATGGGGGCAGCCTCCTCTTCCAGCTCTGCTGTTGCTCCTCCATCTCCAGCTCAGCCTCCTTCAGGCAGCCTTCAATCTGCAGTTGTCCCCTCCCTCTTTCACCTGCAGTGTCCAAAGCTGACTGCTACGTGCAACTCTGGCTGCCAACAGCATCGCCTACCCCTGTACAGACAAAGACCGTGGCCAACTGCAGTGACCCCGAGTGGAACGAGACTTTCCACTACCTGGTCCACAGTGCTGTGAAGGTGAGGGCCAATGAGGGGGCTGTGGAGGGGGAGAGCTCCTCCAGGATGCCCACCCTCCTGCTCTGTTCAGATTCTGGCCTCCCTTCTTTTGCCTTATTCCTAGAACGTCCTGGAGCTCACCCTCTATGACAAGGATGTCCTACGCAGTGACCGGCTCTTCTTGGACCTGTTTGACCTGAGGAGCCTCAAACCTGGCCAGCCTATGAGGCGCACTTTCTCACTAGACCAGGTGAGTGTCTCCTGCTGTACTGGTGATGAGTCAAGGTCAAGGAGAGGAGACTTAGAGCTGGGGGGCTGGTGAAGGATGCCTGATCACCATGAACCAAACCTTCAAGACAGACTCCTCCACCAACAGCACAGGCCCATGAGGTTTCCCCTCTAATACTTCTTCCCTCTGTGAACCAGAGGATGAACTCCATGAGGGCAGAGCTTTGTCTGTATCTGTTGGCTGCTGAATTCTTGGTGCCTAGCACATTGCCTGACACACAATTTCTAATGAAGAGAAGAGTGTGGCTCCTGTGCCCATAAGGAGCGTCAGCAATCTCCTCTGCTGGTTCCTGGGGCAGGACTCTGGGGGGGGGCAAGGACACCAGGTTTTGTGGGAGGGACAAGCTCTGAGACTTTCAGAGCCTGTTGTAAACTAGCATCTCCCTGCCCTCTCTGTATAGGCCACACAAGAGCTGCAGGTGGAATTTGTTCTGGAGGAAAGGTGAGTCCAGACACAGCCTATGCCCACTCATGTGGTCTGGGATCTGAGTCAGAGTAGCTTCCAGCTGCCCATCACTGGGCCCTGTGCTGGCTTTGCAGGCCTGGCCTGAGAGGAGATGGCCTGGTCTTGAAGTCCATTTGAGCACTGGACAATAGACTCACCCTACCCTTGAACTTGATCACACTCCTCAAACTCCCCCAGCTACTTTGAGCACGTCCCTATAGTAACATCCATCAGGAGGTGACCAATGAGTGTGTCAGATCATGAGCCCTTTATCCTTTGCAGCCAGGTGCCAGCCTCTGAAGTCATCACCAATGGGGTCCTGGTGGTGAGTGGGGAAGGGGAACCTTAGGCGGGGAGGTGGCAGTGAGGCACCCATGGCTGAGCCCAGTGGTGCTTGGTCTCTAGTCTCTGAAGGAGACTCAACCCCGCTTCGGAGGGAGATGTGCTGGGTGTCTCTCCTCACACCTGTGTACATAATCCAGACCCAGTCAGTCTTCCTACCTTGTGGTGATGTGGGCTACAAATGTCACAGCACATTACTCAGCTCGGGTGCTGACTGGTGAAGGAGTACCATCAAGGTCCCTCATCCCCAACTTTCCCACCAAAGGTCACTTCTCCTGAGCCTTAGGAGGAAGATCTGAGTGTGATCTTAGGGCCAGTTAAAGAGACTCTGCCCCTTCGAGGCACACCCTGGGAAGGTTGTTAGGGGGCTACGGCTCCGGATACTCTCTGTTCCCTCTGTCCTGGCTCAGATAATGTGGAGGGCCTTTGGGGCTGCTGGCTTCCATATACCTCTGTTCCCCCAGGCTCAGCCATGTCTGAGAATCCAGGGCACAATTGGGGAACATGGGACAGCCACACATCAAAAGTTTGGTGAGTCTGGTTACTGGCTTTGGGTCTTGCCTTCTCTCCTGGGGCTGGGAGGACTGGCTTCAGGGAGGTGGGTGTGGGAGAGCAGTTCTTTAACAATGTTACTGCTGATCAGGAATGGAGTGGGCTGACACCAGATGTCATGAGTTTTCTGTCCCTGGAAGTGTTCAAGCGTAAAGGTTATATCAATAAAAAAAGCACAACAGAAAACCTCAGTGGCATACAACTGAATCAAAACTGAAACCGCAAAAAAAATATTACCCTCAAAACTGAACCCACTGCCATCATTTCAATTCTAATTTACAGCAAGCCTAGAGGACTAAGTAGAACTTCTCCACAGAGGGTTGGTTGTTCGTTTTTTGGTGTGTTTTTTTTTTTAATTTTTCCATAGAGGTTTTGAGACTTTGAATCTTTCTAGGAGGAAACTGTCTCATCTTTCTCCCAAAAAAGTCAAACTGTGGATTTTAGGGGTTTGCAGCCCAATGCTTAACCCACACTGCTACCAAGCCTCCCTGTGTCACACAAAAGAGAAGCATTTCTTTAACTCACATATCGAGTGCACATCTATGATGTCAGTTAAAGACTAAAGTGCACCTGCCCAAGCCATGTTCATTTCAGTTGCTTCATGTGTTTGTGAAAACTGGACAGTGGTTAAAGGAAGACCAAAGGATTGATGCCCTTGAACTGAAGTTGGCAAAGGATAAGAACTGTCAAAAGAACTAACATATCTGACTTGAACTAAGTGCAGCCAGAATGCTCCTCAGAGACAAAGATAATGAGACTTTAGGTCCAGTCATTGGAAAGGGATAGCATAATTAGGAAGGTGGTTGTTGTTATGTGCTGTCGAGTCGCCTGCGATTCATAGTGACCCTATGTACAACAGCCCTAAACCCTGCTCTATCCTGTGCCAATCACACTGTTTCTGACACTCCCATCCTGATTACCCCAGTCACTGACTCAATCCACCTCATAGAGGGCCTTCCCCTCCTGCGCTGTCCCTCCACCCTCCCAAGCATGATGTCCTTCTCCAAGGACCGGTCCCTCCTTACAACATGTCCAAAGTATGTTAGACGAAGCCCCAGAATCCTTGCCTCCAAGGAGCCACCCGGTTTGACCCTTTCCAGGATGAATCTGGTTTGTTTTTCTAGCAGTCCATGGTACTCTCAATACTCTTCTCCAGCACCACAGCTCAAAGGCATCAATTCTCCTTCTATTCTCCCTAGTCATTTAGTCAATTAGGAAGGTAGAGAGAAAAAACTCTAAGGAAATAGATGGACACCATGTGGGTTTAAGCACCAGATCAGGCAAGAGTTAGATCTGTTGTATGTAGATTGCTGTGAGCTGGAGTTCACTCAACAGCACCTGACAACATCTAGTCTTCAGCCAAGGTTTTGTGAGTATTTTCAGTTAGGCTGGATAAATACACTAAGCAAGACAAGGTAATATGATTATCCCTGCTTTATGTAAGAGGAAATGTTAATAATGCTAAAGTTATTTATCCAGAATTAGTGAGTGATCATTGTTAAAGACAATCTTAACTGTCAGTATTTTCGCTCAGAATCCCTTCTGTTTATTTCTTTTGGGCTTTGTCCTGCGTGTCTTTCAGTCACACACGGAACATGTTTTTTAAGAAAAAGCCAAGAAACGAGCACAAATCCAACTGAGCAAATTATTTTTGCCACACAAAGATCACTATCTAGGATTTTATTGGTCAAAGCAAGTTAAATGGCTGAGCCTAAAGTTGAAGGTCATGGATTATTCTCAATCTCTTTAGGAGTGGAAAAGTCACATGACATTGAGAAGGAATTCAGGGAGAAGTGAAGAAATGGGGCCACCAAGGTTCTATACCTCAGTAATTTGGGAGGAGAGGATTCTAATGTGGAATTGGAGCACCGGCTGAGGTCCCTTCCAGCTCACGGAGTCAGAGACTGGCCCAGATAACACAGAGCATTTACTGTGTGTCAGACATTATGTTGAGTAGTTTATGAAGGATAGAAATGGTCCATCCTGGAAAGATGACAAGTTGAGTGACATGATGTGGCTCCACTGGACGAAGAGGGGAAAAAAGTATGTTGTTGGAGCAGGAACTAAAATAAACATTGCAAAATCACAACTGACTGAGAGACAATCAGGGGAGGCAAAAGTGGGATTTCTAAGAGGTAGAATTTAGCAAAGATAGGTGGATTATACACAAATTAGATTACACATATGTTAAGAGTATCATGTTATCTAGTTTATTCTAGGGTAATGGAAGGACAGGTTGTTCTGGTAATCTGCTATTAAAATTGCTTTCTCAGTCTTATCTGTTTCTGGGAATCCATTGTAAAGATTTATCAATAATGCTTCATAGGCTTTATAACCTTTTAGATATAAGATATTACACCTTGCCCTGCCCCAGGGCCTGCTGCCACCCGCCTCCCATGATGGCTCTAAAGAGAATCCACAAGGAATTGAATGACCTGGCAAGGGACCCCCCCAGTACAGTGTTCAGTAGGTCCTGTTGGAGATGATGTGTTCCATTGGCAAGCTACAATAAGGGGGCCAAATGACAGTTCCTATCAGGTATTTTTCTTGACAATTCCTTTCCCAACAGATTACCCCTTCAAACCACCTAAGGTTGCATTTACAACAAGAATTTATCATCCAAATTTTAACAGTAATGGCAGCATTTGTCTTGATATTCTATGGTCGCCGTGGTCTCCAGTACTATTTCAAAAGTACTCTTGTCCATCTGTTCTCTGTTGTGTGATCCCAATACAGATGATCCTTTAGTGCCTGAGATTGCTCAGATCTACAAAACAGGTAGAGAAAAGTACAACAGAATAGCTCGGGAATGGACTCAGAAGTATGCGATGTAATTAAAGAAATTATTGGATAACCTCTACAAATAAAGATAGGGGAACTCTGAAAGAGAAAGTCATTTTGATTTCCATTTGACTGCTTTCTATGAGCCCACGCCTCATCTTCCCCTGTGCACATGTTTACCTGATACAGCAGTGCTGCGTGTTGTACCTATTTGGAACAACAAACTAGAAATACTGTACTCCTGTACCAACATTGCCTCCTAGCAAAGAATTGTGTGTGTGACAAGCCAGTTCTCCAGGCATAAGCTAAGTGTGAGACTAAAAGCTTTCTTTATTGACTTATATTTGGATAATGGCAAGGTGAAGGGTAGTGGGAATGGTGTGTTGTGCTTGATGGGGAAAAACAGCTCCACTAACCTGTAGGAGTTTGCTTTTAAGTGGAATCTTTTAAACCTAAAACAGCTAAGAAAAACAAGGAGAAGAACGTGAAGCTTATTTCTGTATTCATTTTATTCTGAAGGACCTACGTCTAAGATGAAAGTTATGGCCAACCAAATTAATCTCTTCCCACACATCCTATATTTTGAGGTTTAAGTTTAATTTGTCAGCATTTAAGTGGATTGGAGCAATTATTAGTATATAAAGTGTAATGGGCTTTGTTCCCAGTTCTTTTACATCTCCCAACTCCTTCATTCTTCCTCCTTTCAACCTCCTTTTCTCTTCCATATTCTTTGATTTGTATGTGGTTTCTCAGTTAATACATAGGTAATAGCTCTTATTTTTCTTAAGTTTTTAACTACTTAGGCCTATCTGGATGTAAGGGTGAAAATACATTTGATGGAAATACTCATATATATTTAATGACCCAGTTCCTCCTCTGGAGCTTGTGCGTTCAAGAATGATTAATCTGTGTAATAAACTGATTACTACAGTCATTACATATAACTTTGTGTGAATAGGCTTTTGATTTTAAGAACTCTGGCTAGCTCAGATTAGTGGTGGATTTCCCCCCACACCCGAAATACTTTACTTTGTATTGGTTGCATTTTAAAGTCATGAAACAATTCCAGTTTACATAGTAAAAAGAATATCTCGAGAGTATTTTACTGAATAGGATAGGGACATAAGCTGAAAACATTTCCATAAAACTTAGATGTGCAGCATTCCAGGAACATGACTGTTAAACTAAATATGAAATTTGCTTTATTAATGAAACTCAGCTGCATTTCACCAAAACCTTGTGTTCCCTTGGTACATAGGATGTATAGCACAAAGGCAATGCTGTTTGGTAAGTTAAGCCTCTGTGACTGTAATTGTGAAAGAGCAACATTTACCAAACCTGGGAAACATGAGCACAATCTTGTGTTGGAGAATCTATGTGATTACTTTGCACTAACATTTACAGGATGTTCATCTAATTTTAAATTGTACTGTATGTGGCTTTTTTGAAGTCTTCCCTTGACTCTAGTAAAATGTAGTTTGAAACTTGTAAACAACTGTGTTTGCCAGAAGCATTGTTATGTGAACTAGCAAGTTACCTTTTTCCCCTTTCCTTCTCCTAATCTAATTGTAAACCAGGCCAGCCTGAAGATCATGGCTGATGCTCTTTAGCCATCAGGTTCTTTCAAATGCATCTTTACACTCTTGCACAAAAATTGAGGAATAAATGTCCACTGCTTTTGTTTTTTAAAAAAATAAGATATTACACCTTGCATCTGTTTGACCATAGTGGAAAAACTCTCTAAGAATAGGTTGTGATGTCCTGTACCTGCCAGATCTGAGAGAAAAGGATTGTCTCCTTTATGGTATAATGTATGTCAAAGGTAAAGGAACTACTGTTAGAAATGTTGGGCATTTGGGCTGTTTCTATGTTCTTGCAATCAATGGTGAATAATGCTATTATGAACATTGGTGTGCAACTGTTGTCTCATTTTGGAGTTGGAGAGTTGACTTTGAGTCATGAAGTTAAATGAGGACTTCTTTTTCTTTCCCAAGGGAGCACTGATAGCATTGTCCATAGGGAATTGCACTGCATCACAGAGGCCCACTCCTCTGTGAATCCACCCTTGCTCTACAGGACAAAGATGGGTAATTGTCTCCTGTGTGACTGACAGCCTTGGAAACCCAAGAAAGGGTCAGCTATGAGTAGGTTCCACTCTATGGCAAGAGGTTTTCTCCATCCTGGAGTCCCTGGATGTTGTAAACAGTTAATGAGCAGCTGCTGACTGAAAGTTTGGAGGTTGGAATCTGCCCAGAGATGGAGAATTGACTCTACAGCCATAGGTTTTCTCTCTCATCTCCAGCTTTAACATTCAATGTGGATTCTAGACTCAGGTTAAGACTTTAAAATGGAGTGGTTGTTGTTATATACCATTGGGTCAGAATAGATTTATAACTGACCCTCCAGCAGGTTTTCAGAAGCAGTAAATCACATGGAGGAGCGCTGGTGGATTTGAACTATGTGGGCAGTACAGCTCCTTACCACTAGCCACCACAGCTCCTTAAAATAGAGCCAAGACTCCGCTTTCAGACAACTGTCTTTATACACATCAAGGGCCTCTGATCTCAAACTCTCATAAAGTACGATTATGATCTTCTTTTACTCATGAGACCTCTGTCTGGTGCAGATGGTTAACATGCCTGACTGCTAACCCGAAGATTGGCTGTTTGAATTAATATGGAAACCTAAATGTGTATATGAGGTACTTGGCAAGAGTGAGGAGGAGCTAAGAAATCCATTTTGTGTAAAAAACCTGTAGAACTAGAAAACTGAACTGGTTCTGCCTGCCAAGAACAATAGTGCCCTTTGTTTTCAGGATTGTATGTAAATTCTGCGTTCCCAGAAAAGCATATTCTGTGGCTGCTCTGTGACCCCTGAGTGCAGCAGGGCACCCCTATCACTATGTCGTAACCATCTTAACTCACTGAGCACCATTCAGAACTTTATCAGTTTGTTTCCAAAGAAGACATAATGCAAACAAGCCATTTCTATAGTTTGTTCCCCAGGAGCCTTGAAACAAACCACGGATCCTGAGTGCCCACATAACTAAACCATTGTGAAGGCTTCCCTTCTGACAATAATGTACTTAAGGAACTGTCAATCAGAATTTTTTTAAAGTTTCATTTCCTTCTTTAACAGTTCTCTAATTCAGTGAGTTTTGCTAGTTTCTAGGCTATTATTATAATATAGTTTATAAGATATATAACTATATTGATGTAATGATAGTTTGAATCCACCAGTAGTTATGAGGGACATAGGTAGGCACTCTCCTCCTAGGCAGTTTAAAGCCTCTGAAAACCCAGTGGAAGGTCAACTGTGAGTTGGTTCCAACTTCATGGCAGTGAGGAGTTTTTAAAAAAGTTTTTGTATGTTTGTTGTTGTTAGGTGCTATCAAGACAAGTGTGACTCATAGTGACCCTATGAACAACAGACTGAATCCTGTCTTCTCCTGTACCATCCTCATCATCTCTGCCACACTTGAGCCCCTTGCTGCAATCACTGTTCCAATCCATCTCACTGGGAATCTTCCTCTCTTTAACTGACCTTCCATTTTCCAAGCATGATATCCCTCTCCAAGGAATAGCCTCTCCTAGTAACATGCCCAAAGTACTGAGAGATGAAGCTTCACTGTCTTTTCCTCCTAGGAGGACTCTGACTGCACTTTTCCCAAGACGTCTATTTGTTCTTTTGGCAATCCATGGGTTATTCAGTACTCTTCTCAAAGGCTTCAGTTCTTCTATCATCCTATTTATTTTCCGGTTCTCAGATGCATAACAAGTAATTAAAAAAACCATGACCTGAATCAGGTGCACCTTAGTCTTCAGACTGATATTATTGCTCTTCAGTATTTTGGCGAGATCTTTAAGAGTAGACTTCCCAAATGCAATATGTCTCCCGATACCAAGGATGTTGATTGTGGATCCAAGTAAGATGAAATCATTGACAACTTCAATCCTTTCTCCATCAGTCATGATGTTGCCTGTTGGCCTACTGGTGAGGACTTTTGAAATCTTGATATTGAGATGTAATCCATATTGAAGGCTGTAGTCCTTGGTTGTCTGCCGCAAGCATTTCAAGGTCTACTCACTTTCAGTAAGCAAGCAAGGTTATGTCATCTATATAGTGCAGATGGTTGATGAGCCCTCCAATCCTGATGCCACATTCCTTTTCATAGAGTCCAGTTTCATGAATTACTTACTCAGCATACAGTCTGAATAGTTATGGAGAAAGGATACATCCCTGATGCACATCCTTCCTGATGTTAAGCTATGCAGTGTTTGTTCCTTTGCTCTGTTTAAATAAGAGACACATGGATTTCACCTGATGGACAACACAGGAATCAGATTGACTATATCTCTGGAAAGAATCATTGGAGAAACTCGACATCAGCAGTCAAAACAAGCCCAGTTGCTGACTCTGGAGCAGAACAATAATTACTCATATGTACGTTCAAATTGAAGCTGAAGAACATGAAATCAAGTCCACAAGAGCCAAAATACAGCCTTGAGTCTATCTCACTTGATTTCAGTTTTTATATTATAGTTATTTATATTTTGAGTTTATGTGTAAAGCAAGCAATTATTACTGTCAAATCAGAATCAACTCATAGTTGACCCTCCAACGGACTTTTGGAGGCTGTAAATCAAATTTCACGGGAGGAGATTGCCCATCTTTCTCTCTCAGAGCAATTGGCAGATTCAAATTGTCTGCTTTTCAGTTAGCAGAGCAATGTTTAAGGTTTCTAATGGCCTAGTGGTAATGTGCTGCACTGAAAACCTGCTGGGAGGTCAGCTATGAGTTGGTTCCAACTCAAAACAACAACAATATTCTAACTATAAGGATCCCTGCTGACACAGTGGTGAGTACTCATCTGTTTACTGTTCAGCAGTGCAAGCCCACTGGCCAGGTTGTGGAGAACCATGTGGCTGTCCACTTCTGAAAGATTTGCAGTCTCAGAAACCTTGTAAGGTTGTTTTACTTTGCCCTATAGGATTGCTATGAGTCAGGATAGACTTGGCAGCAACAGGTTTGCTGAGAGCTGGGCAGTGACTAAGGATAACAGAGGAATCAATGCCTGTGAGCTGTGGTGCTGGAGTAGAGTACAGAAGAGCCCATGTGCTGCAAAAAGAAGATATGTCTCAGAGAAAGTGCAGTCAAAGTGTTCCTTCAAGGCAAGTTGGTGAAGCTTTGTCTCACATGCTTTGGGCATGTTGCTAGGAGGGGCTATTCCTTGGAAAGGGTCATCATGGTTGGAAAGCTGGAGGCTCAGTTAGGGAGAAGACCCCCAACCAGATGGATTAACATAGTGACTGCAGCAATGGGCTCAAATATGACAGAAATTGTGAGGATGGTGCAGGAAAAGACAGAGTTTAAATCTTTTGTTCATAGCGTTGCTGTGAGTCACACTCAACATCACCCAACAACTTATTATAATTATATAGTATATTACTTTACATGTGTTATAGAATATAGTATAATTAATAGAACAATTATATTAATTATAGTCTAGACTATATACTATATAAATACATATAAGAAATCATATATCTAGAAATAATTTCTTTATTAATTATATAAGTTAGTAAATTAGATACTATAGTATGATCTAATATATACCAACAACCCTGGGTAGTGCTAATGGTTTGTGCTTGCCTACTCACTGAAAGATTGGCCGTTCAGACCTTCCAGAGGCACCCTGGAAGAGAAATCTAGGGAGCTCTGTTAGAATTACAATGAAGAAAACGCTGTGGCAAGTTCTACTCTGTAAGACATGGGTCAAGAGGAGTTGGAATCAATTTGATGGAAATGAATTTGTCATTTTTCATATATTTTTACAAAATGATGCTTAAATGCTCACCTTCTTTGTTTGCCAACCACATCCTCACCCCTTGAGATATTTTTATAAGCATGCTATGCTTATTTTTGGTTTTGCTTACAACAAAATGTTAAAAAAAGTTAAAAATCTGGCCTATAGAAAAAAGTAAATGAGAACGATTGCATGAAACACAACATGCATGAAGGATTGTGTAAAACACAATGTATATGATCTTTGTAAACAAACCAATATAAAAGAAAAATTTCTTTTTTATTTATATAACAGCAACAACATAAGTGGTAAATGTATATAATCATTCTCTTAACCTCACCTTTTGTGCTCATGCTGTGGTTAGCCTTCCTTGCCCAGATCTTCCTGTAAGCAATGTGTATTTCCCTGTTCCAGTTAAGGCAGCTGATAGGAACCCCAGGAGTGCTTCCTGATGCCTTTACTGGCATCACAGTGCCAGAGAGGGATCATGGTAGAAGCCCAGCTGCTCCCACCCTGAGCCACATAGACCCACCCACACTCACCCTTGCCTGGGCCCTCTGCTCTCAGGCCAGCGGCAGATCCAGCTGGCAGTGCCAGGAGCCTATGAGAAGCCACAGCTCTTACCTCTGCAGCCTCTTGTGGAACAGGGCTCCCTACCCACCTTCACCTTCCACATGAACCCAGTGGTAAGCTCCAGGCTGGATGTAGAGCTGATAGAGAAGCTCAAGGTCCTGCAGGTGAGTGAGTGAGTTCCAGTGAGGGCTGGGGTCCTATCCAGGGGGAAGGGGCAGGTGACAGGATCAGCCTAGGCTAGAAGAGCATTCCAGAGTCCATGGAGGAGCATCTTGGGTTTTTTTTTTGTTTTGTTTGCAGAGCAGCCTGGGAGTTGAACTGGAGACCCAGGTCAACAAGCTGGGTGAGGGGAGCATTCAACCCTCCTCTTTGCCTCTAGGCCAGGAGGAGCAGTGCCTCGTGGCCCTGGGGGAGGTAAGATTTCACCTGGATGGTAGAGGGACTTCCTGATCCAAGAGAGGCCTGGGGGTGGAGTCTTTAAAGGGTCTGGCTGGGATCAGCCTGGAGCTCAGCTGTGGTGTCCACACTACCAGAGTGCTAGGGACTGGCTGGTGGGAGAGCCACTTAACCAGGAGAGGACACTGAAGGTTAAGAATATTGTGTCTTTTAGGGCCAGGAGGTGGCTCTGAAAATAAAGGCAGAAATAAGGTAAGGAGGACCTTCAGGAAAAAAGCACTTGGGGTTTGCCTACAAGAGTGGGGCATGTACCCCAATGTGCTCTGCCTTTCTGTCCACTTGGCTTGGGCCAATAGGGCTATCCTTTTCTCTCACCATTTCTGGCTCTGTGGGAGGCCCTTGGGATCTTTCTGAGGGGGTTCCATGCAGTGTGGGGGCTTCTGCTTCTGTGGAGAATGGCCTTAATCTGAGCTTCTTCATGGAAAAGTTGCCTAGTCCTCATCCGCCACCCTCATCTCCTCCTGACGCAGCTCTAGGGACCTCGACCTGCGCCTTGGCTTTGGCCTCTGTGATGGGGAGCAGGAGTTTCTGGACAAGAGGAAGCAGGTTGTATCCAAGGGCCTGCAGCAAGTGCTGGGATTGAGTGAGGCTCCTAACCCCAACCAGGTATGGGATTATTAGTTTCCTGTTGTTGCTGTAATAGACTACCACAAGCCAGGTGGTTTACAATAACAAAATACCACAAACTAAATGTGAGAGAAATCTATTCTGTCACAGTTCTGGAAATTACAAGTAAAATAATCAGGAATCAGCAGGCTGTCCTCCATCTGAAGGGTCTAGGGGAGAACTGTTTGTCTCATCCAACTTCTAGTGGTTCCAGATATTCCTTGGTTTATGGCCGCTATAACTCGAATCTCTGACTTCATCTTCTCTAAAACTGTACGTTTAAGTATCGCTGTGAGTGGTACTGATAGTTAGTCGCTCTCAACTGCTAACCAAGATGTTGGTGGCTCGAGCCCACCCAGAGGCACCTCAGATAAAGAGTCTTGCTGATCTGCTTCTGGGAAACCAGGCACTGAGAAGCCTCCGGAGGTCACCATTCGTCAGAGTCAATGTGGCAGCCATTGGTCTAGTCTGTCAGGCATCCACTCTGAGGGTAGAGGCTAAAGAGGACACAAGCCCTGCCCACAGGAGGCTTGTCTCATCCTGTACTCTGAAGGCACAGAGCCTTCTGGGGCAGTGGCCAGGGGACGTTTTTCTAGAACAGAGAAGAGACAGAGAAAGGAACCAAAAGTCTGGGATAGAATGAACTAACCCCGCATGGAGAAGCCGAGCAGCCAAAAACTTCTAGTTTGATCCCGCCAGGCCTTTCTAATTCTGAAGAGACCTCAACATCTGGGCATCACATATGTCCAGGTTGCTTGACAGTCTTTGTCCCTTTTGCTTAGTAGTTCACAGTTGAGAGCCGTCTTGCCACCCAGGGGACATAAGGCATTAACTGTGGACAACTTCTTTGTTGTTGTCGTTATAACCGAGGGAAAGGATCTTACCGCTTTAACTCATAGGTCAGCCCTCACAACATAGAATTATCTTTTCTAAAATTTCAACAGTGCCAAGGTTGAGGATGCTCGCACTAGCTGGACTTGAAGGAATCCTCGCAGATCTGGCCCCTGCCTGGTATAACAGATGCAGACTGCCTGGTCTGAATCCTCGCTCATCCCTTCTAACTATATGCTCTCCAGCACATCATCTAACCTTGCTATGGCTCAGTGTCTGAGAGGATTAATGAGATACCACATGCAAGCCACTTAGGACATTGATTGACATGTACAAGCTAAATGGAGATGACAGTGGTCATTGTTGACGTTGTTATTTCTATGTCTCAGGTGCCCGTGGTGGCTGTGCTGGGTTCTGGGGGTGGCATCCGAGCCATGTCTTCCCTGTATGGCTGCCTGGCGGGGCTGCAGGAGCTGGGCCTCCTGGAAACCATAACCTATCTGAGTGGTGTTTCTGGGTCCACCTGGTGAGTGAAGTAGAAATGGGGTACGGAGGAAAGGAGAATGCTGGAGGAGGGACCTGACCTGGTGATCTGATTGGGTCATCCAGGAGGGCCTGGGATCCCATATGGAAGAGTGTTAGGAGGGACAGTAAGGGGGTGAGGCCCACGGTTTAGTAGGTGGTGCAGAGTGGTGGGGGAGGAGGGGATCATTCACCTCCTCTTGCTGCGCTCACTGTCCCTAACTCACAGGCACATCCTCGATCCCCAGGTGCATGTCCACACTCTACAATGACCCAGACTGGTCCCAGGTGACCTTGCAGGAGCCCATTGCCCGTGCCCAGGCCCGAGTCTGCAGCAGCAAGAAGGGAGCCATGTCTAGAGAGCAGATTCAATATTATATCAAGGAACTGAAGGCCCGGGAAAGCAGCAGCCACAGCATTTCCCTCGTGGATCTGTGGGGGCTCTTCATTGAATATTTCTTGTACCAGCAGGTAAGATAGAGCCAGCCACCGAGCTGGGTTCTCTAGGCCCCTGCTGCCATTGCACTTTGTTCTGCCTTAGGCCCCGGGCTAAGACCTGAGATTTGAAGGGCTAGCTGGCTCTGAGACTGAATTCCCCTAGGGGAAAGAGGTGATAGGTAGCTCAGGGTTTGCTGATACTATATTTAAGAAGAGCACAGCCTGTAATCCTCAGCACCATCTGCATGTTAGAGTCACCTGCACAGCTTTTCAAAAGCAACCATGTCTGGACTCTACTTCAAAAGCTGGTTACTCCAGTTGGCCTGGGACAGAGCCTAAGTGTTGCTGTGTTTTGAAAGATTTCCAAGATGCAGCTGAAGCAGACCCACCATTTATTTTTCGCTCATTGGCCAGGGCAATGCGCCTGGCTGCTGTCCCTGGAACTGCAGGCCAGGCTTCCACTGGGGAATGAGCCCGTTCCTACTGAGGTGCTCAGCCGAGGTCCTAACTCCCTCGGACAAGGTCATTGGTTGTCTATGTATGTCACAAATGGGTTATTATGCCTAAGTAAATAATTTGTATTTTCTAGTGATTTACACTTCCCTCCCCCCTTGTTGTCAAAGTAAATGCAACACAACATTCGCCAATTCAACACTTTTTCACGGTTCTACAAGATAGACTTACATAGTGACTTCAGCAAAATGGGCTTTCTAGTGTGTCTGAGATGGTGAGAACAGAACAGGATAGAGCAGATCAGCTGTTTAGATGGTTACTATGAGTCCTACTCAACTGAGCAGCACCTGTCAACAACAAACAACTACAACACTTCAGTAAAGAGCTCTGGTGGCCTAGTGATAGGAAGCTATGCTGTTATCCCAAAGGCATGCATGTGGTTTGAATTCACCAGCTACTCTACAGGAGAAGGATGGGCAGTCTCCTCCTGTGCTATTAAACTGCCTCCGAAAACCCACTGGAGGGTCAGCTATGAGCTAACTGAACAGTTTACAACAACAGCAACACTTCAGGGGCATCATTACATTGGCCTTATGCAACATCACTGGTATCCATCACCAAGTTTTCCATCACCATGAACAGGAAATTAATCTGCATAATCTAGTGATTTACTTTTCAGTTATTTCTTTAACAGTATCATTCCAACTCCGTATTCTGACATGCTTGCTTGCTTCCTTTCTTTCATTTTTTAAAATGCCTATAGGATATACTGACATACTTTCTTGAGTGTAAAAAAATTAGTTTCCAAAACATCCCCCACAGTGGCCTGCCTTACCTGTGCTATGCCTACAGCTTGTCTCTCCAGGAGCGCTATAGAGCCCTGGCCTTGGTGAACCAACCAAACCCTGTCTGAGCAGAGTGCTGGACCGTGGGCCATTGAGACAGGGACAGGGACTGGCAAAAGGCTAAGGTTCCACCTTTTTCTGCCCAGGAGAACCCAGTCAGGCTGTCGGACCAGCAAGAGGCAGTCAGTCGGGGTCAGAATCCTTACCCCATTTACGCCAGTATCAATGTCCGCACTGACATCAGTGGGGAAGACTTTTCAGGTGAGTGAGATTGTGGAGACAGAGAAAAAAAGCAGCAGGAATGGCCTGTGGGAGGACATAAAAGACCAGGGCACAGGTGAGAAGTGGCCAAATACAGCAGCCTCAGAGACCAATAGGGTTGCTGCCTCCTGCTCTTCTCACTTAGGCAACAGGGGGTCAGGGGTGCCAGGATCCTGGTGGGACATTTCCACTGACTTTCTTTGCTCTGGGTCCCCAGAGTGGTGTGAGTTCACTCCCTATGAGGTTGGTTTCCCCAAGTACGGGGCTTACGTCCCCACTGAGCTCTTCGGCTCTGAGTTCTTCATGGGGCGGCTGATGCAGTTCCATCCTGAGCCCCGGATCTGCTTCCTGCAGGGTGAGTCTGGGCTGGCCTGGCATTTCCGTCATCTGATGCTGCTATCACAGAGAGACGCTAACTGGGTGGCTTTAATGCATGGGAATGTATCTTCTCACAGCCTAGGAGCCGAGAAGTCCAAGTTCAGAATGCTAACTCTAGCAGAGACTTTCCATCTGTTGGATCTGGGGGAAGGGCATTTATTCCTTGGCTTCTTGGTGACCTTCATGTGGCACAGTGCCCTACCCTTTCCTCTTGTTTCTTTAATATCTTTTATATCTTGTAAAAGTTTAACTCAAGGACACCTTCTTTTAATACTACCATATTAATATAACAGACAACCCATTCTCAAACAGAATTATAAGTGCATGTATAGAGATTAGAGTTTACAGCGCTCATTTCATGTGACTGCCGAGGGCAAAATTCAAGCAAAGCAGAGGTGGGATTGTGAAGGTGGGCTCTGCCTGTCTCCGTAGGTGTGTGGGGCAGCGCCTTCACCGCCAGCCTCCAGGAGATCTTTCTGAAGAACGGCTGGGGCCTTGGCTTCCTGGAGTGGCTCAGCGGCAGCGTGAACAGCACAGGTAACAGCACAGACCCTGGATCCACTCACACCATCTCCCAGCAGTGAGGGTCCTGGCAGAGGGCCCTTCTTCATTGTCAATTTCTCACGCCTAGCCCCTGGCATGTAGGGACTGCTCAGAGTCTGATGGATAATATGCCAATTGGGATGACATATTAAAACTTTAATTTTTTAAAAATATGAGAAGTAACTTCTTATTTAATAAGTGATCTCACAGGCAGGTTTGGAAACATGGGGCACACAAAAGAAATTGTGATTTAGTAGGTTTGTATGTTAAATTTGTGGGGCAGGGGTTGGAGATCTTGGAGGCTCACTGGTGAGGAGGGTCTGTGTTGTGGAGGAGGATGAGGGTTTCCAGGGCCATGAGGGTGCCACACACGCAGGAGGGCATCACTTCTGGCTCTGTGTGACTGGGCCACCCTCACCCTAGACGACTACAGGAAGCTCCAGCCACATGACTCCCTGAAGCCACAGGACCCTTTACAGCCACACACGAAGCTCTTCACCACCCAGGGACCCTTTTCCCAATTCATCCAGGACATACTCACATCTCGCATTATCTTCCCGGAGAATTTTAACTTCACACGGGGCCTCTGCCTGCACAAGGACTATGTGACTTGCAGGGAGTTTGTGGCCTGGAAAGGTGAGTTCTGTTCTTGACAGGTGGGTGGTGGCTGGAACCCATCTTTCTGACAGCTTCTTTGAACCTGCCAGTGCTGCCTTTGATCTGGGGAATAACTCTGATTACTATACTGGAGGGCAGGACCAGAGATGGGTAGGAGGCCCCACAGCCGTCAGAGAAGAGAGTATCTATACACGTGAGATGGCTAGAGCAGCAGGCTGTTGTCAGAAAGCCTTTGTCCCTGTCCTTCTACTCCTGTCCTTTGTAGACTCACACCTGGATGCCCATCCCAACCAGCTCACCCCCATGATGGAGTGCCTGTCCCTGGTGGATGGAGGGTTTGCCATCAACTCTCCATTCCCACTGACGCTGCTGCCTCAGAGGGGTGTGGATCTCATCCTGTCCTTTGACTTTTCCTTGGAAGCTCCTTTTGAGGTGAGGGGGTCTGTGGATAGGGGGAGAAGTCTCTATTTAGTGACCTGGCTGACTTTGAGGGAATCACTCTTGTTGGAAGGCCTGGATTCTCATCTGAGTGGCTCCTCCCAGGGGCATGGTGAGTGCCTTTTGAGAGCTGGCAGCAGTAATGGTGCCCCCTCAGTGGGAGGAAGAGATTGTTGAGATGGGGGTCCCTAGGAATCTTTTCTGGTCATTGGAAGGCTTTCCCTGCCCTGTTCTGGGTCAGAGCCTGCTGGCCCTTTGTTAACAGAGCTGCCAGGACTCCCTCAGCCACTTCCTCGCTTCTGAGGGCTCTGTAGGGTGATGGACAGCCTCTACGCAGCATCTGCAGGTTCTGGCAGAGCCAGAGCTTCACTTCTCTCTTTGGCCTTCTCCTCCTGGTACAAATGTGGGCTGGGATTGAGTGACTGATAGAATGACTTCCAATGCTGACAACCTGTAATCGTTCAATGTCAGCTTTGTGAAATTGAAATCAGCCCACTAAGAGGGACAGCAGGTAGGGACTGAAGAACAGAAAGCAGGGTTGTTACACAGAGAAACAATCTGGTGAAACTAATGGTTCCTGGTAATCCTCACTGCAATCCCACGAGAGGGTTAGTTCAATCCTTATTTCACACATGAGGAAACTTGCCAGGAGTCACTCAGCCAGCACCAGGCAGATCTGTCACTGAAGCCTGTGTCTGTGACATTTCCCTTTGGTCCCAAGTCCCAGATGGGAGACCTGGGCAGAGATGTAGGGCAGCAGTACCCCAGCTTTCTGCCCTACTCAGATCTTACAGATGACGGAGAAGTATTGCCTGGACCGGGGAATCCCCTTCCCCAGGATTGAGATCCAGCCAGAGGATTTGAAGGATCCCCAAGAGTGCTATTTGTTTACTGAGGCCGAGGACCCCTGCTCACCCATTGTGCTGCACTTTCCTCTTGTCAACCGCAGCTTTCGCACACACCTGGCCCCAGGTAAGGGGAAACACTGGGATGGTGTTGGGGTACTGTGCACAGAGATGACCTCAAAGCCCTGGCTTCTGGATTGCACAGAGTGACCCAGCCTGGCTTCATCTTCCCTCTTCCACCCACCATACAGGTGTGGAGCGGCAAACAGAGGAAGAGAAGGCCTTCGGAGATTTTGTCCTCAATGGGCCAGACACCCCCTACGGCATGACAGACTTCACCTATGAGCCTGAAGAGTATGCTCGGCTGGTGGCCCTGAGTCGCTACAATGTTCTGAACAACGTGGAGACTGTGCGGCAGGCCCTCCTGCTGGCTCTGGACCGGCAGCAGCAGGCTGTGGAGAGGGCTGGGCCTGAGGAGACTGGGGCCTGAGGACTGAGACTGAGGTGAACACACACACACACACACACACACACACACACACACTCCCCATACCTAAAGTACCACAGTTCCCTTTTCAAACAGGGACACCTCTGCTGGCAGCCTTAGCTATCTTGATTCTGGCTCCTAACTGGCCTGGCCTTGGACTCAGAGCCTTCTGGCTGGACGTGAATAATGAGTGCTGGGCTGTGTGCTTGCTGGCATGGCAGCTCGCATCCCTCTCTCACCTCATCTCTGCTGCCTGTGGCAGGTGCTCTCTCTGCTTCTGGGCTCAGCAGTGAGACCAGCTCCCAGGTGGCCCCTGAGCACCATCACCACTGCTCTGCTTGCTGCCTTCGGTGCCTGGTTGACTTACAGCCTCTGGTCTGCCTGACTTTTTAATAACCCACAGCTTCTGGCTCTCTCTGACCCCTGGCATGGAAGCCCCATGAGGTCAGGAATCTTGTCTCCTTTGCTCATTGATGTATGCCCCGTGCCTGGAGCAGCAACCAGCACAAGAAAGTTATTAGCAAACATTTGACAAATAAATGGAGTCTACATCCCAAAGAGATGGATCTTTACCTACCTAGTATGAATTTACAATATTTTATTTCAGTGGTCTATAAACTATGCAGTCATGAACCCTTTTGAAAAGCTGATGAAAACATGAACCTTTACCTAAGACACAAATATGAAGAGCTGCATGCAATAAGGACCTTTGTCATAGGATCAGCGTCCTGGACCAACAAAGTGTATAGGAAATAGGGTAGAGCTTTTGTGTGTGTGTGTGTGTGTGTGTGTGTGTGTGTTTCTTCATTCACATAAGAGGTATAGGAAATACTACTTTGGGTGAGATCAGGTTTGGAGGTCAAACTCAAAACTTATTGCTCTTGAGTCAGAATTGACTCATAGCTAGCCCTCCATTGGGTTTTCGAGGCTGTGTATTGCAAGAGAGGATATTGTCCATTGTTCTCCCTCAGAACTGGAGCTGCTGGTGCATTCGATTGTCAGAATGATGATGTGGGCTTTGCGTCAGCATTATTAATGCAACTCCCAAAGGAATATGCTGTCAGAAGTAAATTATTGCCAAGAAGTTGGTCAACAATGCAGAGGTGACATCAGCTAGGGGATAAGGAAACATCACCAGGGTTACACCTCAGAACCAAGTAGAGTAGGAAAGAGGTAGAGTCAAAGGTGACATGCCAAAGGTCACATCCTGCTGCAGGCAAGAAGGGATCTGTGGCTACACTCAGATCTACCTTCAAATACCTTCTAACACTGGCTGCAGTACAATTCACTGCAGTGCAATTCTTCTAACCCTAACTATAGATTGTTGTTGTTGTTGTTATGTGCTGTCGAGTCGTTTCCGACTCATAGTGACCCTATGCACAACAGCCCTAAACCCTGCTCTATCCTGCGCCAACCACACTGCCTCTAACACACCCATCCCGATTACCCCAGTCACCGAATCAATCCATCTCATAGA
>NW_006399776.1:4664789-4727814 GCF_000299155.1 Elephantulus edwardii
TCCTATGGATTGGGTTTAATTTTCCTCAGCTTCAGCTTGAACTTGCATATGAGTAATTGGTGGTCTGTTCCACAATCAGCCCCCGGCCTAGTTTTCACAGCTAGATATCACAGATATAGATAGTAGAGTAAATTATCTCACAGATTAAAGTTACCCTACCAGAAAAAAAACTTCAACTCATTTGTTGTCAAATGAATTCTAACTCCATGATTCCATGACAGAAGACGAATCAATGCCTTTGAGTTGTGTTGGAGAACTGTACTGAATATCACATGAATTGCCAAGAGAACAAAAAGGTCTTTCTTAGAGAAGGTGCAGTCACAGTGCTCCTTAGAGGCAAAGATGGTGAAGCTTTGTCTCATGTATTTTGGGCATGATGTTAGGAGGTCCATTCGCTGGAGAGGGACATCATGTTTGGAAAGGTGAAGGGTCAGCAAAAGAGAGGAAGATCTTCAATGAGATGGATTGACACAGTGACTGTAAAAATGGGCTTGAGCATATTAGAGATTGTGAGGATGGCACAGTACATGGCAAGGTCAGGTCAAGGTCATGAAGTGCATATGCATTGTAGTTGACTTGATGGCACCAGTAACAACAACAACAGCATCTCTGAGATCTCACATATTTTTTTTAATGGCTTTTCTTAATTGAGATTTTAAAATTTTTTTTTATTAATTACAATGAACATCTACAGAGATTTTGTAGTTCCATTCATTCATTGTTGCATTTTTCTCCCTGCCCACCCCACCCCCAACCCCAGTTCCTTAAGTGAGAGTTGAATGAAAGTTTATAGAGAACTTGGATTTCCATTCATTAATTGTTGTACATTTTACTTTTGAATACATGAGATATTCAGTATTTCACATACTTTTGAACCTAAGAACAATAGCAGCAACAGCATCTTGTTGGCTAAGGTAGCCACTTGGTCACATCATTGGCATGCAATTACAATGGTGGCCTTTAGATGGCAGTGTGGGAGAGGCTGATGTTTCGCTGAGGCATGGCTTTTGCTGGCAGTGAAATAAGGTGCATCCTCCAGTAATGGTAGCAGCTTTAGCAGCTGTTTTGCTTGTACAAAGTCAAGAGGATGTGAAACACTTACAGAAGAATATAAAAGGTTACAGCCTTCAATATGGATGACATCTCCGCATTGAGACCAATAAACAACATTATAAAAGGTGGGGAAAAGATTGAAGTTGACAGTAATTTCATTTTACTTGGATATACAACCAATACACATTATAACAGGAGTCAAGAAATTAAAAAACATACTCCATTGGGGAAATATGCTGTCAAGGACCTCTCTAAAGTGCTAAAGCACAGTGACGTCAATTTAAAGACTAAGGTATGCCTTGATACAAGTCATAATATTTTCAATTGCTTCCTATGCTTCTGGATAATGAGTAAGAATACCAAAAAAAGAATTGATGTCTGTGAGTTGTCAAAGAACAATCAGGGTACTCTTTGAGAAGAATGGAAATCCCAGAACACTTTACTGCATTTATGTGGAACCTGTACATTAACCAAGAAGTTGTTATTGGACCAGAGCAGGAGGATTTGACATGGTTTAAAATCAGGAAAAGTGTACAGCAATGTTGTATCCTTTCACTTTACCTATTGAATCTGTATGCAAATAATCCCCAAAACTAGACTATGTTTTTACAATAATGGTCTTATGCAGTATTTGTCCTTACGAGACTGTTGTTCACTCAGCATAATACTCCCCAGTCTCTCCCAAGTTATGTAGTATTTTTTGAAATCGTTGCTCCTAAGAGCTGCATAGTATTTCATTGTGTGAATGTACTACAATTTCTCAATCCATTCAGTTGTAGTTGGACATGTGGGCTATTTCCATGTTTTTGCGATGGTGAATAATGCTGTTATGAGCATTGGTGTACAGATCTCCATTTGTGTCCCAGTTCTATTTTCTTTGGGGTATATTCCTAGTAGTGGAATAGCTGGGTCATATGAAGTTTCTATGTACAACTTTTTGAAGAAATGCCAACCCATCTTCCAGAGTGGTTGTACCATTTTACAATCCCACAAACAGTGTATGAGAGTTTCCACTTCTCCACATGTATGGGGACCCAAAGGGGAAAGGGGTGGGAGCAGAGGGGTGAGGATGGGTAGGAGCAAAACCACAGGGTTGTAAAGTTTGTCAGGTGGAGGGAGGGGGTGAAGGAAATGGGAAGGATCCAGCAGGGACCTGAAAAGACAGGGTAATGATGGGCAAGGTGTAATGGCGACTAAAACATAATTCATGCACACCCATGTTTATTGTGGCTTTGTTCACGATAGCAAGGAGTTGGAAACAACCTAAGTGTCCATCAACAAACAAATGGATATAGAAGCTATGGTATATTCACACAATTAAATACTACACTGTATTGAAAAACAAGGAACTCATGCAATATTATTCAAAATGGGTGACCCTGGAGGACATTATGCTGAGTGAACTAGCTCAGTCACAAAAGGACAAATACTGCATAGTGCCACTGTTGTAAAACAGGACTGACATTGGAGTTGGGGGGAGACTGAGAAAGATGGGTTCAATAATCTATACTGCATTGAAACAGATGAGGCAGAAAACTGTTTAAAAGGGATATGTGATTAGGTATTATTGTCATGACAGGAGTCCAGAGCGAAGGCTGCATAGTGGAGTGGAGGGAGGGATTGTAAAACAATGGGGGAACTTTTCTTTTACTTTTCAAAGAGAAGAGTGTACTGGGGGGAGGCGTGGGCAGGAGAAAAGTGCAACAATGAATGAATAGAAATCCAAAGTCTCTGTAAATTTTCATTAAAATTAATAAAAAAATGATAAAAAAACCATAATCCATGGGAATTATTGTATGAAACACAGTATGAATGAAGAACAGTGTGAAACACAAAGAATAAGAACTTTGTGAGCAAACCCATATAATTTTTTTTAAAAAAAGGATTAAAATGTAAAAAACCCAACCAAAAAAAAATCACTAGACTATATGAAGAAGAATGTGATAATAGGATTGGAAGAAGGCTTATCAACAACTAGGAGTATTCAGATGACTTGACTTGAAGAGGACTTAAAGCACTTGTTGGAGAAAACTTAAAGTACTGTTTAGTGGTTTTGTTGGTTTTTTAAATTTTGTTTTCATTTTAATGAAAGTTTACAAAGACTTTGGGTTTCCATTCATTCATTGTTGTACACTTTCCTCCCTGCCCATCCCTACCCTCCCAGTTAGCTTTTCTCTTTGAAAAGTAAAAAAAAAAATAAAAAAAAATCTTTCATTGTTATACAGTCTCCTCCCCTCCAGTCCACTCCACTGAGCAGTTTTCATTCTGGACTCCTGTCATGACAATAATACCTAATCATATATCCCTCCTAAAGAGTTCTCTCCCTCATCTATTTCAATTCAGTATACATTATTTAACCCCTTTTATTTTCCCCCGACTCCAATATCAGACCTGCTTGACAACAGCAGCACTATCCAGTATTTGTCCTTTTTCCACCCCCCCTGAATTTTATTTTATTCATTTTAATGAACATTTACAGAGATTTTGGATTTCCATCTATTCATTGTTGCACTTTTTTCTTCACCCCCCTCTCCTCAGTGTATTTGTCCTTTTCTGACTGAGATATTTCGCTCATCATAATGTTCTCCAGGGTTATCCATTTTGCATAGTATTTCATGAGTTTCTTGTTTTTCAGTACAGCATAGTATTCAATTTGTATGAATATACCAAAGCTTCTAGCCATTGTTTTGTGGCTGGGCACTTGGGTTGTTCCCAGCTCTTTGCTATTGTGAACAAAGCCGTGATAAACATGGGTGTGCATATATCTGCTTGGGTGGCTGTTATGATTTCTTTAGGGTTAAAGCACTGTTGAAGAATATAAAAGATCACAGCCTTCTGTTTGAACTACACCTTAACATAAAAAAAACACCAAGAATCCTTAAAATTGGGTTAATAAGCAACATCATGATTTATGGAGAAAAGATTAAGTTGTCAAGGATTTAATTTTACTCAGATCCACAACTAACACCCAAGGAAGCAACAATGAAGAAATCAAATAGCATATGTGCCTAAAGAGGGGAAAACAAAACATGGGGGCATAGGACCGTGAGCGTCACTCTGAAAGGGCCAGAAGGAGTAGGACTAACATAGCCCCTCACTGTCCCAGAGCAGAAAATAAAGAGCTGTTAGCCCAGCCCCATGGTGCTTTTAAAGCCATACCAACAGCAAAAGGCTCATTTATTCATTGTTGATTCAGAGACTCAAAGTTGTGACACCAACAATAGGGAAGGAAGTAGAATATCAATCAATGCAAACACAAGTTTTAGCCAACCCATCTCAAGGCACAACTCAGTAAGTCCTGGCTCTGGTTTCAGTTCAGCAGTCAAATCCAAATCATCCAGCAAGGTTTGCCTCAGAGTAGTTATAACCAAATCAGCAAGGTTTGCCTCAGAACAGTTATAAGTCATATTCTCTTTTAAACATTCAGCAAGAACAGCCAAATCTTTAACAGTGGCCAGGACAAATCCAAGAAGCCTCAGGTCACATCTTTGTCCACAGCAATGCCACAGTCTCTCCACCACCAAGGTCTCATTCACCAAGGTCTTGCTTGCTTCAAGTCTTGTTCCTCAGTGTGAGAAAGCACTCATTCACTTAGCCTAATTTCACAGCTGATGCTGATTTGCAAGACCATGTATCTGCGGTTAAGGAAGCTGGGATCAGAGGTGGCTAACTAGAATTGTTTGGGTTTTTGTTTTTTGCTGCTCCTGTTGTTGTTTTTTTAATTAAAAAAAAAAGCCTGACACCAACTTTTAGGCTAACACCACAATATGACATTAGGTAAATCTTCTTCCAAGGACCACTTTTTTAAAGTGCTAAAGAACAATGTTATCAGTTTAAAGACCAAAGTGAACCTAACCCAAGCCATGGTATTTTCAATTGCTTCATATGTTTGTGAAAGTTAGATCATGAATAAGGAAGACTGAAAAATTAATGTCTCTGAATGGTGGTGTTTGTGAAGAACATCAACTATATTGTGGACTGCCACAAAAAGGAACACCTATGTCTTGTTTGCAGCCAGTATATTAGAAGCAAGGATATTAAGACTTTATCTCGCATACTTTGAGCATGTTATCAGGAGGGGCCAGTGGTTGGCAAAGGGCATAATTTTGGGGAAAGTATAAGGACAGTGAAAGGAAGACCGTCAATGAGATAGATTGAGCCAGGGACTGCAACAGTGAACTTACAGCAGATATAAAGAGGATGGTATTGCCAGGGTTTCGTTCTGTTATGTACAGGGCCTGGTGCTATGATTTGTAGTCAACAACACTGAAAGCCAAGAAGCCAATTCCAAGATCGTTCCCACAGAAGCTACGGACCTAATTCAGGTTTTGACTATGCAGTTCAGGGTGTGTCACTCACCTTGGTATGTTTAACCTGCACCTTCCTCAGAGCCCTTTCTCCTCCATCTTCCATACTAATGTCTGATCTACATTGGTTTTGGCAGCCTTCGCAAATATTTTGTTGGTTGGTATTCAAATTTCCTTTAGTTTCATCACAAGGGGAGTTTGTGTTTCTGTTATTACTTTTGCCTTATTGTTTTTGGATGACTTCCAAGAAGGTAAGAGAAAACTTGCTAAATTTGCCTTACCATTTTAAAATCAGTAATTTTATAAAAAATTTGCAAATCTGATATGTAAAAATATTAATTTACTGTGCAGATCTCCTCAAAATCAGGATGCAGAACAGATCATTAGGGAAGCAGGACTTTATGAGGAGGAGTGTGGCATAAAGATTGGAGGAAGATTCATTAACAGTCTGCAATATGCAGATGACAAAACCTTGCTTGCTGAAACTGAAGAAGACCTGAAGCACTAGCTGCAAAAGGTCGACTGTAGTCTTCAATGTGGATTGAAGCTCAACATCAAGAAGACAAAGATTCTCACCACTGGGCCAACTGGCAGCACCATAATAGACTGAGAAGAGATTGAGGTTGTTAGCAATTACAGCTTGCTTGAATCCACAATCAACACTCTTAACACCAGCAGTCATGAAATCAAAAGATGAATTGCATTGGGAAAATCTGCTGTCATGGACTTCTCCAAAGTGCTGAAGAGCAACTGTGTCAGTCTAGATACAAAGGTGCACTTAATCCAGGCCATGGTCTTCTCAATTGCTTATTATACTTTGAAGAGTTGGACAATGACTAAGGATGACAGAAGAAGAATAGATGTTTTTGAGTTGTGGTACTGAAGAAGGGGTGAACATATCATGTACTGCCAAGAAAACAAATAGGCCTCTCTTGGAGAGGATGAAACCAAGTCTCTCCTTGGAGGCTAGGATTTTGAAGCTCTGCCTCATTTACTGGGTCCTTGGAGAAGGACATCATGCTCAGAAGGATAGATGGATAGCACAGGAGAGGAAGATCCCAGATGAGATGGGTTGATACAGTAACTGGAGCAATGGGGGTTGATGTGTCAGAATTAGTGAGACTGGCTCAGGACAAGGAAGGGTTCAGAGCTGCTGTACGTAGGGTCGCTATATATCACAGGTGACTCGATGGCACAAACGACAATAACGTACTATGACAGGTTTGGAAACAGGAGTGGCATCCACTTTCTAAACAACATGCCTCCAGAAACTCTATGAACTTTGATGAATGTTAATAGTTATAGAGGGCTTCAGGCCTTTTGTTCATAGTGTCCCTTTGAGTCATGCTCGACTCGTAGGCAATCAACAACCACACAGTCATATTATTTTGTGCTTTCTTTCCAATATATATTTTTTAAATTTCCTGAATTCTTTGTATGTTTTTATCCCTCTCTATTGTTTTGGAATTTATATATTTCATTTTAGTATTTTAACAAATGTTGTTGTTGTTGTTAAGTGCCGTTGAGTCGCAGGCAACTCATAATGACCCTATGAACGAAAGTCCTTGACACTTCCTGTCTAATTTTCGTCCTTTCTTCAGGTTCATAGGGTTTACAGAGGCAAGCTGTTGTGGAAGTGGATACCACACCTGCTTCCCAGCTAGTTTTTATCTGGGAGCTTCACCAAACACTGTCCACCATGGATAACAGTATTCGGCTTCACAGCAACCACGAGTTACCTCTGTACAGCAAATACCCCTACTATTTTACCTCATGTTAGTAAATTTTTTACCCTCTTCCAAAATAACACTTGGTCCTTTGAATGTTTTAGCTTCAGTCTTGTTCCTCCTATTTAATTAGTAATGGTTTGATTCTTTGCTTTGATATATTTTCCTCTTACATTAGTCATCATTGTGTAAGTCATCATCGTGATTATTATTTACACTGTCAATATTTAGATTGAGTGAGGATGGCAAGAATAAAGCAATGTTCAGATCTGTTGTTCATAGGGTGCTATGATTGTATTCAACTCAATGGTATCTAAAAACAATAACATATGTTTATAAACTTATATTCCCACAAATGGTTTTTAAATTTATTTATTTATTCTGCATTTCACCCTCTCTTCTGAGTTCTTTTATTCTTCCTGGAATAAATTCTAGTAAAAGCTTGGTAAGCATTGGTGGTGGTGAGTCTTTAACTTAACAACTAATACATTCTTCATTTAGTGCTGGCTTGAGAATACATTCTCAGTTGGCAGGTTTTTCCCCCTCCATTTTTTGAAGATGCTATTTCATTTTCTCTTGGCTTTTGTTACTTTTCTTGAGAAACCTGTTTCAATCTCTATTTCTTTATGTTTGGTGTTCTGCAGTTACATTATAATGTGTCCAGGTATGATTTTTGGAAAGAAATTGTCCTCCAGATTCACTAGTCTTCAATATGGATTGAAGCTCAACATCAAGAAAACAGAGATTCTCGCCACTGGGCCAATTGGAAGTTTCATGATAGATGGAGATGAGACTGAGATTGTTAACTTCAGCTTCCTTGGTTCCACAATCAACACTCTTGGCACCAGCAGTCAGGAAATCGAAAGACGAATTGCACTTGGAAATTCTGCTGTCAGGGACCTCTCCAGAGTACTGATAAGCAACAATGTCAGTCTGGAGTCTAAGGTGCACCTGATCCAGGAGATTATGCTTGGAAAGAAGGAGGGTCAGCAAAGGAGAAGGAGACCCCTAACAAGATGGACTAACACAGTGACTTCAGCAGTGGGCTCCGGTGAGTCAGAGATGATGAAGATGGCACAATATAGGGCACAGTTCAGGTTGGCTGTTCATAGTGCTATGCTATCTCTATGCTATGATCATAGTCGACTCAGTGGCACCTAGCAAAAAAAACCACTCCTCCTCTCAGGAACTCTGGCTGCCTAGTGGTGCAAGAAGAAACTGTACTGCAAGACCAAAGGCGTATAGTTCAAATCCACCAGCTACTCCAAGAGAGAAGGACGGGTAGTCTCCTCCTATATAATTTGCTACCTCTGACAACCCACTGGAGCATCAGCTATTCTCATAAAATTTTTGATCAAAACATTCAATATTGTAGAATGAGCATGAGGATCCAGTGCAGGGAGAGGGTGGAAATAGAGGGGTGAGGATGGGGGGTAGGGTGTTAATCATAGGGTTACACAATTTAATGGGTGGGTGAGTGAAGGAAATGGGAAGGATCTTTTGTGAAAAAAAATATATTAAAACTTTGTAAATAAATAATAATATAACCCCCTCCCCTCCAATATTCAGTAATATAACTGGACACCATCCAGCTTTCCTGGTCTCATGGTAAAAGGTCTGTCATCATATTTATTTTTTTATGCATGAAAGTTCTTTATGTTCTCTGAATGTTTTGTTTCATGACTTTCTTTTAAAAATATGTCACATCAAAGATATTAATTAGAGTTTTAAAGAGCTTTCTCCTATATGTTACATTGTTTATGTATCTTTTTAACTTACCTTTACTTTTTTTAGTGTTTTTCTTTTCTTCTTGTGTACCATCATGTCATATCTGACAGGCACAGAAGAAGGTTGTCCATCCTTCTCCAGAAAAGCATCTAGTGGATTTGAACCGTGCACCTTTGTGATTGTAGCACAACTTCTTGCCACTTGGCCACCAGAGCGCCCTTCTTAGCTTTACTTTTGTTATTCAGTCATCACATTACAGGATTTCCTCATGTATTTGGTGATTCCTGCCTGTTAGTGTTTAATAATGAGGCACTGAAGTTCTTACTGGAAGGACTGTGCACAAGTCTGACCTGGTTGACGAGGAACGAGGAACTAGACTGTAGGTTGTCAAGGCAGGCCCCTGGGAATGAATAGTGCAGCTCTTATCTGTTAGAACTGGTTAATTTTTCCCTCTTGCGTTGGTCAGTTTCCCTGGGAGTTCTCTTTCCTGCTGATGGTGGCAGTGGTAGGGGAGGTATAAGGCTGGCTGTCAGCATTCTCAGGACTGAATGGGGGCGAGGTTTGAGATGGCCACACTCAACATAAGAACTTCCTTTTTAAATATTATTATTTTATACTGTTTACATACAAAGTTCATAAAGTTCGTATACATCGTTTTCTACACCGATCTTTCCCTTTTGCAGCTGTGTTTTTCTCTTTGAACCTTCTGCTTTCTCAAGTGTAAATATTTAATCTTCTGCTGGGGTTGGGTGAGTAATCTTTGGCATTATTAATCCATCAACTTCCAGCCAATCCTCCTGTTTTTAGGATCACACACACGTTTCACCATTAGAAGTGCCTAAGCTTTTGCATTTGATCCAATCAGTTTCCCTTTTTGTTCCCTGCTCCCACAACTCCTTACTTCTAATTGGTTTTCCCCCCAATTCCTTTTCCTTCTATGTGTGAACATTATGGAAATAGTAAAAAATTTCCCACTGAGTGCAACTTATAGACTGTAAAGCACAAGGTCTTAAATACACAGCTGCATGAATATGTGTGTGTGTATATATATATATGTATATATATTCATCTGAGTAACCACCATCCTAGTCAAGATATACAACGTTTTAATCACACTTGAAGATTCCTTCTATGTTCTCCTCCCCAAAATTGCCTCTAGTAAACCAAAAATCCCAAACCCAACACATGGCCATCAAGTCGATTCCAACTCAGGGCAACCCTCCACTGGGCTTCCAAGGCTATAATAGAACTCTTTATGGGAGGGGACTGATCACCTTACTCCCACAAAGCAGCTGTTGAATTCAAACAGGCCGACGCGTTACCCAGTGCTCCTTACTCCCAACCAAAGGTATTTATAATTCTCACTTCAAGATTACCAGGACTCATTTTGCCTGGCTTAGAACATCATGTAAACAGAACTATGCAGTAAATAGTCTTATTACTATATGCAGTATATGTTCTTTTGTGTCTGGCTTCTTCATTAAACATTATATCTGTACTGGTACTCTGGGTTTAGTTGCTAATATGGGTTTCTGATTGACCATAGTGAATGATTCTTGTCTGTTTTTCATCCTGTCTGATCAGCTTCTCACAGGCAGTGACATGAGGGACTCACCCTGGCCTGGTTCCAGGTGATGGGTGTTTACAGTTTCCTCCCTAATTATCCACAGTTGGCTCTTTGAATTTGGGCTGGGTGTCTTCATGTAAATATGGGTGTTTATTATTCCTGGAAGCTAGAGAGAGAGAGAGAAACAGAGAGAGAGAGAGAGAGAGACAGAGAGACAGACTGACAGACAGAAAAAGACAGAGGCAGATTCCTGACTTTCATGGATGGGTTTTGTATGTAAGTCTGTTTCTCTCTCCTCCCAGTTTTCATTTTTCTAGCCCACTTGGATCTAGCAAATATTGAGAACATCTGCAGGATCTGTAGACTGTAGGTTGTGAATTAAAGACCCATTCAGACCTGGTTGGGCCATCAAGATTCATGAGGCCCTGCCCCTCTGGCCACTTGGCTGACCTCTGTACACTCACCCCTCTTGCTGTCCTCACGTCCACTCCCAGTGGTGAGCAGGCTATAGTCCTCACCCAGCGCCTTGGCATCCATTGGCTCACATTGACCACTTACCCTTCCGTACTGAAAGGGGGCCGAGGAAGATTCTGAAGCTCGCTACTGTAGAGTTAGAACCAAAACTCAAAACGAACTCTCCAATAGATTTTCCAAGGCTGTATATCACAGAGAAGATTGACCTACAATCTTCCTCCTGCAAAGCCACCGGTGAGATGTGGCCTATGGATTAGCAGCACAACTTCCTACTGACCACGACTCCTTAATAGATTGGAGCGCACAGTTGTCAGCCCCTGCTCTCCGTCATTGCTAACAGCCCCCTAGGATGCCACTCTGTTGGACAGTGTGCTCCTCTAAAGGAACAGTCCTTTTTCCAGAATGCACCTATGGAAGAGAAAAGCAAGCCTATTACCAGGAGTTTTACCTCAGGTCTTCACTGTATTTTGCAAATACCTCCTCAGGGTTAGAAGCTGGGAAGGGAGTTAAGGCCCTTGACCTCAGGTCTGTCTCCCTGGTCCCACTGCTGGGAGTAGAGGGGCTTTTTCCTTTCATCTGTATTGAGTGGGTGCTGCCTTTCCTAAATATTTCCCTTGTGGGCTCAGACTTAAAAGTTCTGCTTATTTTATATAAAGTTTGGAATTTAGAAAACATTTTATTTTTTTTACAATGCTGAATTTTTTAAAATTTTATATTGGTTTATATACAAAGTTGATAAAATTTGTATACATTATTTTTCACACTGAATATTTCCCCTTTTGTTTACCCATCCCTCCCTCCACCCATCAAATAGTGCGACCCTATGTCCTCTACAGGACAAAGATGGGGGATCACCTCCTATGTGAGTAGGTTCCACTTCCATGGCAGGAGGTTTTCTCCTTCCTGGAGTTCCTGGATGTTGTAAACAGTTAGTGAGCAGCTGCTGACTGAAAGTTTGGAGGTTGGAATCTGCGCAGAGATGATGCCTTGGAGAATTGACTCTACAGCCACAGGTTTTCTCTCTCACCTCCAGATTTAGCAATCCCAATCCTTCCCAAAACAAAGGACACTATTGACCATAGGGAAAAGATAAAATAGGAAGGTTTAAAGCATCAAAAGCAAAACACACACAATGTGAAATCCTGTCAAATCAGAAGAGCAGCCACGTGTAGCTGTTGTAGAATGGCTGCATTTGATCCTTAGCACTTCCTGCCTCCCTGCAGGGGTGAAGCTCCTTAGGATTGGGTGGGAGCCCTCAGACCCAGGAAGAGAGCAGGCTGCCTGGGGCACGGGACCCTGCAGGTGTGCCTCTCACACCCCTCAGAACCCAGGGGAATTGGATCATTGCCTCACAGTCTTCCCTGCCAGGCTCTGTTGATTTGAGTGTTTACAGGAAAACGTCCACATTTTAGATGAGTCAGTACTGGACCAACACAAAAAGGATGTGGGATTCTGCAAGTAGAGTCTGGGGTTCTTGGGGTTCTTCTGCCAAATCTGTTGGAGAAAGATCACCACAGGAGTTTAGGAAAGGGAAATGAACTAACCTGTAGAAATAAAGACCTCTCTTGTTGCTGACTACCACTGAGGCTGAACTGACTCTCCAGCGGGTTTTCTGAGGCAGTAAATTGTGCAGGAGGAGATTTGCCCATCTTTCTCCCACAGAGCAGCTGGTAGATTTGTGTTGTGCCCCTCTAGGTTGGCAGCCTAATTCCTTGCCACTAGGTCCCCAGAAATCCCTATAAATACCCTTGTGGTTATGTGCTGTCGAGTAGGAACCAATCTATAGTTGATCTTCCAGTGGGTTTTCAGAGGCAGTAAATTGCACAGGAGGAGATGACCCATCCTTCTCCAGGGAAGCAACTGATGGATTAAAAACCTTAGAGTGCCTTATTCATGGTCAAAACAACTTAGTTTTAAGTTTATGTTTCAGAAACATATGAGCAGCTCTAACTTTTTAAATGATGAGCTAGAATATAAAATTTATTTATGCAATAAATTATACACATAGACATATCAATTATGGGAGGTTTATGGAAAGTATCAAAGAAAATACCAGTAGGGTACAATGAGAGGGCAAGCAGAGTCCTCTAGAGATGAAGTCCTGCAGAAGAGAGGTTAGGGAGTTCTAAAGGCTGGGGAATGGGTGGGGGTAGGTCTGGAAGGTGGGGTGGGCGTACAGGCCCATCAGCAGCTTTTGAGACCGGCTCCTATCTCTTATCCCGAAGCTCCCGAGCCTGCTGTCACTGTTGTCTGACAAAGTTATTTAGCTGAGTGATGTTTACAGCTCTGACGTGGCTTACTACCTTGAAATCCCAGAGGCTGTGTTCTGGATCAGCATTTCAGGACCTGCAGTATAATGTCAAGGGTCTAAAAATTGACATGATCTAGTAGCTGGAAGGCATGGAGTGACAGGTTATTGTACATTGGATGGAAAGCTCTCTGAGGTGGTTATGGTTATAAGCCCTGTTTAACTCACCCATCTCTCCATATGGCACATGGTAGACACTCAGTTAATATTTGTTGAATGAATAAATGAATGGCCTGGGTGGTACCCTACTCTTGGCTGAGAGAGGCTCCACCTTTCCATCGGCCCCGGGATGAGTGTTCGTCTCTTGCTTGGTTCTGAGCAGCCGTGTCCCAGAAACTGTCCTTTTTCTCTTGTCAACAGAGTGAATAACCACTTCCTATGAGGCAAGAGGGCAGGCTTACCTGTGCCTTAAACTTGATGTGGTAATGCGTGACAAATACAAAAGTGTGTGTCATCCTGTCTCACAAAGTACATTTTGTCATCTGCCCCACCACCTGCTTCAGGGGTTTTTAGGGGGAATGAGACTCACCTGGACATCAGCCCCCATGTCCTCCTCTGTGCCTCTCATCTGACGCTGTTCACTGAGTGATTCCCGTGGCTGCTATTCTGGGACAAGGGGGAGGGAGAGGAATGTCTGAATCATTCTTTAATTTCTTATGTTATTTAAAGTAGATGGGGCAGGACTGAGAGTAGATGTATTTTCTTCAGGAAAAGTTTGATCTGGAGACTCTCACAATCCCTCTTGCCTGCACTCTCCCTGGAGAGGGACAGCATCATCTACTGTGGTACCACCACTGCCTCTGGGATGGATTTCCAGTGTGAAGGGAGGGAAGTTCCTTGACCAAATCCTGCCTCAGTTTTCTCATTTGTATACGGGGATAGTGATCGAAGATATCATGCATTGTTAGCAGCCCTTGAGTTGCTTCTGACTCATCATAACCCTACGTTCAACGGACCGAAACTTTGCCTGCACCCGCGCCGTCTACCCTCCCCGTCCCTGCCAAGGCTCAGCCATTGGTGCAGGCCTGTGCTAGTCTGTTTCACTGAGAGTCTTCCTCTTTTTTGTTGACCTTCTACTTTACGATATTTGATGTCCTTCTCTAGGAACCAGCCCCTTGGTTAGGACAACATGTTCAAAGATGTTAGAGGAAGGCTCATCCTCACTTCTTTTTTTTGTTGTTATTTAAAAGTCATTTATTAATTAAAAGTAAACCCAAATTATATATGGAGAGAGAAATTGTGAGTATGTGAAGACTCATTGCCATAGAATAGATTCTGACTCATTTAGTGCCTTGATAAGTCAGAGCCAACTCATAGCTGACCCTCCAGTTGGTTTTTTAGAGACTATAAATTACATTGAAGGATCTTCCCATGAAGCAGCTAATAGATTTGAGACATCTGCCTTTCTTTGGGTTGGCTGTGCAATTCCCTTCTCATGAGACCACTCCATTTATGTTAGAGAAAATCCTTGTCATAGAGTTATCCTGACAGTAACTGAAACTGTGAACAAGGCTTTCTTCCCACAGAACTGTTAGGTGTCATCCTCACTTCTGAGGAGCATTCTGGCTACACTTCTGCCAAGACAAAGATGCCACATCTATATAGTTTTTGAACAGAACAGTGTAGTTCTAGGGGCAGTTTACTGTTCTGTGCACCCTGGTGTTTATATGTTGTTGTTATGTGCCGTCGAGTCGTTTGTGACTATTTACTTAGAATGATAACATAAATCATACCAAAATAAAAAATTTCAGAATCATAACCAGAAATTTCAAAACCATAACGGGAAAAATATTTGCATTCATGTACATCTACAAAGGGAGCTCTGGTGGCCCAGGGGTAAGAAACTGTGCTGCAATCGGAAAGGCACGCGGTTTGAATCCACCAGATGCTCCACAGGAGAAGGATGGACAGTCTCCTCCGGTGAGATTACTGTCTCTGAAAATCCCTCCAGAGGGTCAGCAAGGGGTCACTTCTGACTTGAAGACAAAAAACAATCCACAATACCGTTTTCTTTCAGTTTTTGGTTGTTGTGTACACCTTGATTCCCTTTTTATTTGACACGAGTTGTGTAATACCATTTTCTTTCTTTTTATTGTGCTTTGGGTGAAAGTTAGCAGAGCAAATTAGTTTTCCATTCAATGATTTTATACACATTTTGTTTCATAACATTTGTTGCAATTCCTCCCAAATAACAGCACTCTATTTCCTTCTTGAACCTATTCCCTGTTTCCATTCATATTTCTTTCCTGTCCCTTCCTGTCTCTGAGGTTTGGTTTTGATCAAATGCTGCCCTTTGGACTTTTAGGATTGATTATTCTGAGTTGTACATCTCTAATGAGTATTGTTCACTCTATAGTTTGGTCTGTTGTTTGGTTATAAGATGATCACAGTTGATGGGTATAGTTCCATGTTTGCTTAAGGTCCACTCAGGAGTTTCACCGTCTCTACCTAACAGCAAGTCTCATCTTCTTTTTATTTTTATTTTTTTTCTTATTTTGTTCAGGACCTTCTATGGCCCCAGAGTGGTCAATAGTGCTAGATGGGTAGCCTCTACTCTTTCTGATCTCAAGGTTATCCTTGTTGTGTGCCTTTGATGACCCTTCAGTGAGTTTTCAGAGGCAGTAAGTTACATGGGAGATTGCTTATTCTTCTCCCACAGAGCAGCTGGTGGACTCAAACCGCATGCCTTCGAGATTGCAGCACAATCTTACCACTAGGCCACCGGAGCTCGGAGCTTGCTAGAGGGTGGCTGTTATTCATATGATACATTATTAGGGAAGCTCCCTAGAGGAAAAGGCTGATACATCACTCTTTTTTCCCCCTTTTAAATAAAAGTTTTAATTTTAATTGTGATTTTTCTTAGGACTAATTGTTCTCTTGAAGTTTTTTTTTGTTTGTGGTGGTTTATTTTTGTTTTTTTTTAATTTCCTGTTCTCTCTTCTCTAGCTGGAGAGAGGCCAGTAATTCCATTTTAGGTGGTCCTTCCTAGCTTTACAATCTCAGTTGCTACTCCCTACAATGTGATGGAGAACATTAACTTTGTCAACTATGTTATGTTGATTTGGCAGTCCCACAAGACCGTGGTCCCAAGCACTGAGCTCAATAACACATCCCCATAAGATGTTTGGCTAAGCCCAAGACGTTTCCTAACTTTGATATTTGCTTTACTACTTATGCAAGAATATATTTATAGTACATACAAATATGCATGCATGATGACAAACACTGTGGCAATGGGACAATTAAAACAGATTTTCAAGGGGCGGAAAAGAGGAACGAACTGGGGGGCAGTAGAGAAAATAGTGCAACAATGAGTGAATGAAAATCCAAAATCTCTGTAAATGTTCATTAAAATTAATAAAATTTAATAAAAATTTTAAAAAACCAAACCAAAAAACCAAATATGCATGCATGAATATTCTGTGCCAAACACTTGTAAGGTCATGCTTGTAATATATTCCCCTACCCATACCTGTTTAGCTTGCAGAGCTGCCTGTGTACTCACTTGTAGATTATTGCTTGTTATTCCTGATGCTGCAGGATTACACATGTAATAGTATTTGCTTTTGTTCCCAGTAAGTCTTATTCATCTTTCAGTGCCTTCCTCTTCCTTAGGACATAGTGTTGAGCTTCTTCTTTATTGTATATTGCCTTTCCCTTCAACCCAGTCAACATGTGCCTGTTACCTAGTTAGTGATTTCCTTCCTTCGTCCCTGTTGTTATGTGCCGTCGAGTTGCCTATGGCTTGTAGCAACCCTGTACACAATTGCTCTGAATCCTGTGTGATCCTGAGCCAATCTCACTATTTCTAACACACTTCCCCTTATTACCCCAGTTACTGTATCAATCATCTTATCTGGGGTCTTCCTCCCCTGCACTATGCCTCAACCCTTCCAAGCATGAAGTCCTTCTCCAAAGACTGGTCCCTCCTGGCTATATGCCTTCCTGGTAACTGTTAAAGAAAGTTCCTTTTTATGTGTAAACCTTTCCTTAACTTTGTAAAACAATGGTCTCAGACGTTATTTGTGCTCTTATAGTTGCCTGATTTCAATCAACATAGTGAGGTATTTTTCGTATTCTTCATTGTCTTTAAAATTGATGATATTTCATTGTGTGCATGCTTGTTTATCCATTTGTCTTTTGAAGTGAACTTGGGTTTTTTCCCATCTCTTCACTATTGTGAATAATGGGTTGATGAACATTAGTGTGCATAGATCTATTCACAACCCAGATCTTGTTTCTTATGTGATGTAATTTGACTGTTAAACGACGGGTCAGTGAGTAAAATCTACAGGGCAGTCTACAGGGTAAAGATGAGGCAATCTGCTTCCAGTAATATTTATGGCCTCAGAAACCTGATGGAGCCTCATCTTGAATTGGAATCAACTTGAGAACAGTAGGTTTGGTTTTGGTTTCATGAGAATTGCTGGATCAAATGATATTTCTATTTGCAGTTTTTAAAGGAAGAATCCTTGATCCTCAGCAATTTTGAGAAGTTCCTGGCTGTAGACTTACTTTCCCAATGCTGTTGATCTCCTGACTGCTGGTCCAAGGCTGTTGATTATAGATCCAAGTGAGATAAAGCCATTGACAATTTCAATCTCTTCTCCATCTATTATGATGATGCCACTGGTCCAGTGATAAGCACTTTTGTTTTCTTAGTATTGCACTGGGAAAAATTTGCAATTAGGGACTTTTCTAAATTATTGAGGAATAATGATGTCAGTTTGAGGACTAAGGTGCATCTGATTCAGGCCATGGTCTTTCCAATTATTTGCTATGTAGCTGAGAGCTGGACAATGAATAAGGATGACAGGAAATAATTGACACCTTTGAGCTGTGGTGTTGGAGAAGAGCACTGAACATCCCATGGATGGCCAGTAGAATGAACAGATATGTCTTGGAGAGGGTGCAGCTGGAGTGTTCTTTGGAGGCAGGAGTGATGAGACTGCCTCACATACTTTGGGCATGTTGTAGAGAGACGTAATGGAAAGGCAGAGGGTCAGTGAAGGAGAGGAAGACCCTCAAATAGGTGGATTGGCATGGTGATTGCTGCAATGGATTTTTGTGTGTCAGGAAGTGTGAGGATGGTACAGGATAGAACAGGGTTCAGATCTTTTGTTCATAGGATCACTATGAGTCCTACTTGACTCAATGGCACTTAACAACAACAATGTTGAGATATAAATCATGTTGAATATTGCAATGTTTCATATTCTTCAATAAGTGCTTCAAGTCTTCTAAACTTTCTGCAAGCAAGGTTGTGTCATCTGTGATATGCATCTGTGATAAACCTTGAGTTTTCCTCTGCTCCTGATGCCATTTTATCCTTCATAGAGTTCCAGCTTCCTGAATGATTTGCTCACTAAACAGATTAAATAGATATGGAGAAAGGATACAGTCCTAACTGTAAGGAAACATGCCTTTCCTTATATAGACCATTGGTTTGTGTGCACACAGCCTCTTAATCTAGATATAGGTTTTACATGAACACAATTAAATGTTCTGGGATTCCCATTCTTTTCAATGTTAACCATAATTTGTTATGATCTACATAGTTAAATACCTTTGCATAGTCAATAAACATAGACATTTTTCTGGTATTCTCAGCTACCAGCTAGGGTCTATCTGACATCAGCTATGATATCCCTGGTGCCAGGGCCTCTACTAAATCCAGCCTGAACTTCTGGCAGCTTTCTGTCAATGTACTGTTGTAGCTGTTTGGTTGTGGCTGGGGTTGGTGTTGTTTTTGGTTTTATTTTTATAATCAGCCATGTTTTTGCTAGTATGTGATATTAATAATGTTGTTTGATAATTTCCACATTCCACTGGGTCCTTTCTTTCATGTGTACAAATATGGCTCTCTTCCAGTCAGGAAGGCATCTCTCTTCCAATTTCCCAACAGTAAGCACTTCCAGGGCTGCATCTGTTCCTTGAAACATGTCTATTGGTACCTCATTGATTCCTGAAGGCTTATTTTTTATTTTTTGGCCAATGTCTTCAGTGTATCTTGAGTGTCTTTGTCTTTCATCCCTGGTTCTTGATCATATGGTACTTCCTGAAATACTTGAGTATCGGTCAATTATTTTTGATACAGTGACTTTCTGTATTCTCTGCATCTTCTTTTTATGCCTCCTGGGTCATTCAAGATTTTGTCCATAGCATCTCTCTGTATTGCAACTTGAGGCTTGAGTTTGTTTTCAGTTCTTTCTGTTTGAGAAATAGCAGCACGTTCTACCCTTTTTATTCTCTAGTTCTAGGTCTCTGAACATTCTGTTGTAATATTTTGTTTTGTCTTCTCAAACAGCCCCTTGAAATCTTCTGTTCATCTCTTTTACATCAGCATCTCTTCCGTTTATTTTAGTTTCTCAACACTCTAGAGTAATTTTTATAGTCTCTTCTACCTTCTATTTTGGTCATTTATCTTTTGTCTTTGTAGTGACCTTTTGCTCTCTTTGTGGATGATATCCTTGATGTCATCCCACAAGTCATGTAGTCATTGATTATTGGTATCCAATGCCTCAAACCTACACTGAAGATGACTTTTAAATTTAGGTGGGTCATATTTTGGTTTTTGTTGACTAGTTTTAATTTTCTTCAGCCTCAATTTGAACTTGCACATGAGTAATTGATGGTCTGCTCAATAGTCAGTACCAGACCTGGTTTTGACTGCTGATATTGAGCTTTTCAAATGATTCCTTCCATGGCCTAGTGGCAAGACGCTGTACTGGAATCCCAGAGGTACGCGGTTCAAATCCACCAGATGCTGTGCTGGAGAAGGAGGGGGCCATCTCCTCCTGTACCAGTCAGATCTGATTTGATGGTACACCTAAATATAATACAATAAAAATTAAAAAGAAAAAAATTATTCCTTCCACAGATGTAGTCAGACTGATTCCTATGCAGTCCATCGGGTGAGGTCCATACGTAAAGCTGCCATTTGTGTGTGTGTGTGTGTGTGTGTGTGTGTGTGTGCGCGCTCGCAACTTAAAATGTATTTATGATGAATAAATAATTGAATATACAAAATTAAATCATTCTATTTCCAGCTTAAATTCTGTCACCAAGTCGTTACTTTCCAACTACCATTCCTTCTTCATTGTTTCCAATGATTGCATTCCAGTCACCAGTTATCCTGAATGCATCTTGGTTGCTTGTTTAGTCAGTTTCAGACTGCAAAATTTGGTAAAGTCTTTAATTCCCTCCTCTTTGGCTTTAGGTGTTGGCTCATACATGAACCATTAGCTAAAGTTGAAGCCAGAACAGTTAGCAATAATTCAACTGTACATGAAACTAACTGCAAATCCCATAGATATTGTCCCACAAAATAAAAACTCAAGCTGTATTGAATGTACCATGGACTGCCAAGAAAACAAACAGATTCATCCTAGAGAGGGTTAAACCAGGCTGCTCCTTGGAGGCAAGGATTCTGGGGCTTCATCTGACATACTTTGGACATGTTGTAAGGAGAGACAGGTCTTTACAGAGGGACATCATGCTGGGCAGAGTGGAGGGACAGTGCAGGAGGGGAAGACCCTCTATGAGGTGGATTGATTCAGTGACTGGGGTAATCAGAGGCAATGAGATTGGCACAGGATAGAGCAGGGTTTAGGGCTGTTGTACATAGGGTCGCTATGAGTCGCAAACGACTTGACGGCACATAACAACAACAACAACAACATTCAGAAGAGGCTCTGAAAGCAGAGAATAGAAGGAAGATATTTACTGGTGTTTTATTGACCATGCAAAGGCATTTGACTGTATGAATCATAACAAATTATGACTAATATTGAAAGTGGAAATCACAGACCACCTAATTATGCTCGTGTGAAACCTAGGCCTAGACAAAGAAGGCTCTGTCCATACTGAACAAGGGATCTCTGCATGGTTTAAAATCAGGGAAGGTTTGAGTCAGGTCTATATCCTTTCTCAATAGTATGCATGCTAAGCAAAGAATTTGAAAATCTGGGCTACCTGCCTGGCATATGATAAATATTATGCTGTTATGATTAATGTTATTTTCTGATGAGTTTCCTTTGGTGGTGGTATGATGGGTGCATTCAGTAGCTTCTAATTCCTATCCTCCAAGGTTTTAATTTTGAAAGAAAGATAAAACATCTCTTCCAGAAAATTAAGCAGCAGGATTTACTTTAACTGCGTCAAGAGTCCAATGAACCTATCACCATGGACAGAGAGATTCTACGCACTGATAAATCAGATGCTAAATATCCATTCATACAGCTTGAAGTGGTGCCAACACTACCTAAATCATGGCAAGCGTGGGAAAGGGATGATTTCCCAGAAGAATTCTGGCATATGTTACCAGAAGAAAAGTGAAAAAGGTATAACTGCTGAGTAAAAAAGAGATATTTAATGTGCTTGTAGGTCACTTTTGAAAAGAGAGAACAGAAGAGAGAAGACCAGTAAAGGAGGAGGAATGACAAAATGGAAAATACAAGTGCCTGAGACCTCTTGTCATCTGAAGTTAGACTTGCTCTGATCTGCTGAGGATCGCATTGACCATGGTGAATTACAGGTGGCTTCAGCCATGCCCAGATGTACTACTCATCCCTGTTCCAGACTGCCTGCCTGCCTGCCTCTTCTTGAGTTTACTTCTGTCTTCTTCACTTAACCTTTGTCCCTCTTAGTCTACCTCCTCCTTTCTCTGCTCCCTAATCATAGCTCTTGCATAGTGGGGTGATGAGATCTTCATTGCTTCAGCTTGAGGACAACTTTGCTCCTTGGTTCCTGCCTCATCTCCTTTTCCACCTTGGGTCTCAATCAAGTCAATTCCCAAGTCTTGGCACTTAAACTGCGGGAAATTTTTTCTGAAGTGTCCTGAACATTTTCCTTCAGCCAGTTAGACCTGTGACCCTCTTTGGTAGTAACCAAGTTGACATCTTTTTTAAAAATTGTATTTATTTATTTTATTTTATTATTTGTGTGTGTGTGTGTACCATCAAATCAGATCTGACTGGTACAGGAGGAGATTGTCCCTCCTTCCCTGGCAGAGCATCTGGTGGATTCGAACCATGCGCCTCTGGGATTGCAGTGCAGCTTCTTGCCACTAGGCCACCAGAGCTCCCCCCAACTTGACATCTTGAGCAGTGGTTTTTAATCTTTATAGCATCATAAAACTCTCTGGAGAATTTACTAGAAGATGGATATTTGGTAATTACTAGCCACATGTGGTTACTAAGCACTTGAAATGTAACAGGTCTAAATTAGGATGTGTTATAAGCATAAAAAATATACTAAATGTAAAGATTTTATATTAAAAAGAATAATGTAAAAAATCTCAATAACTTTATCTACTGATCACATACTGAATTAATGACATCATGGATATATTTACCTTAAGTGAAATATAGAATTTAAGATGCACCTGATCCAGGTCATGGTCTTTGCAATTACTTGCTAAGCATCAGAGAGCTGGACAATGACTAAGAATGACAGAAGAATTGATACCTTTGAATTGTGGTGTTGGTGAAGAGTCTTGAACATATCATGAACCACCAAGAAAACAAATAGGTCTATCTTGGAGAGGTTGAAACCAAGTCTCTCCTTGGAGGTTAGGATTTTGAAGTTCTGTCTCACATACTTTGGGCATCTGGCCAGGAGGGAACAGTCCTTGGAGAAGGACATCATACTCAGAAGGGTGGGGTGTAGTTCACAGAGAGTTGCTCTGCTAAATCAAAAGTTATGTCTCTCTGGCGATTCAAATCCACTGGACTGGCTATGTAAATCTAGTTTATGTAGATTAGAACTATTTTCCCATTCATTTCCTCCCACCCCCTTGTTCATGTTGTTGTTGTTAGGGACCATTGAATCAACTACAACTCAAAGCAACCATGTGAACCACAGATCTGAAGCTTGCCCTCTCCTGGGCCATCCGGAAGGCCTGATATACTTGAATCCGTTGCTAAAGTCATTGTCAATCCATCCCCTTGAGAGTCATCCTACCTTTCCCAGCATGATGTCTTTTTTCCAAGGACTGGACACTCCTGATAACATGTCCAACATGTGTGAAATAAAGTTTCATCATCCTTGCTTCTACAGAGCACCCTGGTTGCACTTCCTCCAAGAAACATTTACTTGGTTTTTTTTTTTTAGCACTTCTAGGAATATTCAGAACTCATCTCTAACACCACAATTCAAAGGCATAAATTCTTTGGTCTTCCTTATTCGTTGATCAAATTTCAGATGTACCAGAAGGAATTGAAAATACAATGGCTTGGATCAGGCACACCTTAGTCTTTAAAGTGAATATTATTAAAAATTTTGCCAATTCTATAAGAAGACATTTTAGATTCATCTGTGGTAACTTATTGCAAGGAGGGACAAGTCCTTGGAGAGCAATGCCATGTTGAGAGGGTGGAAGGACAGCGCAGGAGACCCTCTGTGAGATGGATTGATTCAGTGACTGGGGTAATGAAGGTAGGTGTGTCAGAAACAGTGAGATTGGCACAGGACAGAGTGGGGCATAAGGCTGTTTTACACAGGGTCGCTAGGAGTCACAGGCAACTTGACAGCATGTAACAACAACAACAACGTAACTTAACATTAGTATAGTTTTATTTTCTTTTCAAAACAAATAATCTATTATTAAATTAGTGAATTTATGTCCTTCCAGGTGAATATTTAATATTATTATGCACACTGAATAGTTCAATGGTGTCACAAAGTTTTGTTTTACAGAATTATTACTCTAAAAGTTTTCTGATTGGTTTATTTTGCCTTTATATAAACATATCTTTGGATCCTAATAAAACTCTTCTAAACTCCTAAACGAGTCCTTGCATGTCCAAAAAGTAGTGCTAACAGAAAGACTGGAGGGGTTCTAGTCCATCCAGAGGTACCATGTTGTGTTATTGTTATGTGCCATCAAGTCACCTGAGACTCATCACAACCCTATGTACAGTAGCTCTGAGAATATCTGCAGGACCTCTCAAAAGTGCAAAAAAAAAAAAAAGAAAGAGCAAAGACGTCAGTCTGGAGTCTAGGGTACACCTGATTCAAGGCATAGTCTTTGCAGTTACTTGCTATACATCAGAGAGCTGGACAATGACCAAAGATGATAGAAGAAGAATTGATGCCTTTCAGTGGCGCAGGAGAAGAGTATTGAACTTCCAAGAGAACAAATAGGTCTGTTCTGCAGAGGATGAAACCTTAGAGGCAAGGATTTGGGGGTTGGGGAAGCCTGGCCATCTTTTGGAGAAGTAGACACTGAAAATCCTATGGAGCATAGTTTACTCTGACACATGGTCACCATGAGTTAAAACTCACAAAATGGACACTGGTTTAAATTCCTAGGACACTAGCAGAACCCAAGGGTATGAGAGCAAGTGAGGGTAAAGCATTAGCCCAAAGCCCACCTCCATGCATATCTGAAGACTCAGCTTCACGGAGCCAAGAAGCTCTGGCCTTTTGTCTGGTTCAAGTGTCTGGGGCTCCTTCAGAAAGGAGCCCTGGTGGCATAAGGTGTTAGGTGTTGAACAGCTAACTGAAAGATTGACAATTCAAACCCACCAGTTACTCCTCAGACAAAGATGGCCCCGTCTACTGCTCTTAAGACGTACAGTCTTGGAAACCTGATGAAGGCTTGCCATGAGTTGGAGTCAATTTGAAGGCTATGGGTTTGGCTTTAAGTTTTTGGTCCCTCCAAGCTGGCTGGTCCCAGGCTGGGGCTGAGCGTAAGGACTTCCTCAGCTCTGTTCCCTCCTTGCTGTCCTTCTGCCCTCCACCTCAGGAATCAGCTTCCTGACATTTTTCTTCTTCTTAGCTAAAACTTTCCCCTGGCATCCAGGTCTGGAAGGGATGCCCCGCCTGCAGTTTCTGGAGCCCATCCAGATGCTTCTGAAGATGCTGGTTGACCCAGCCTTGCAGGGGAAAAGGAGAAGATTCAAGGCCGAGGGAGTGGCATGGGGGTGGAGCCTCACCTGTTTATAGGACTGTGACTGCTTTGAGGTTGGCAGCGTCACAGTCAGTCTCAACTCGGGATAGTCCCTGCCACCCTGCCAGGAGCAGGCTAGCCTGGAGTGGAGCAGAAGGAAGGGTTGACATGGACAGCCTGTCACCTAGGCAATCACCTGGCCAGCCTCACCAGGTAATAACATTTGCCAAATGGCACCTTCAGGGGAGAGTTGGGGCCAGGATGCATCCTGAGAAGCTTGGAACAGTCGTAATCATATGCTTCTGGTCTTATGACAGGATCTGGGTCCCCTACCTGGGAGGATGGCCTAAGCAGAGAGGCAGAGGCTGGAATCAGAGGGTGAGGATGGTATACTTGGGGGTGTGGATAGGTAGAGATAGATGAGGAAGGTTAGACACATGAGTCTGGAACACAAAGTCTGGTCAGTCAAGGCCTCTTCCTCCCTTGAGTCTTAGAGTCCTTTTTTCCTCCATATACATGGTTTCACACACCCCGTCAGTGAGCAGAGGTGGCTGCATGCCATAGAAGAAGACCACCAGGTCCACAGCCCAGCACTGTGGGCTGACTGAAAGACTGACATTTCAAACCCACCAGTCACTGCTCAGACACTGCAGCCTTCAGTATGGACTGAGGCTCAATGTCAAGAAGACAAAGATTCTCACCACTGGACCAATTGGTAGCATCAGGATGGATGACGAAGAGATTGAGATTGTTCACAGCTTCAGTTTGCTCAGCTCCACGGTCAACACTCTTGGCACCAGCAGGCAGGGAATAAAAAATCGTATTGCGATGGGAAAGTCTGCTGTTAGGGACCTCTCTAAAGTACTCAAGAGCAATGGTGTCTCTCTGGAGACTAAGGTGCGCCTGATACAGGCCATGGTCTTTGCAATCACTTGTTATGCATCAGAGAGTTGGACAATGACTAGGGAGGACAGAAGGAGAATTGATGCCTTTGAGCTGTGGTGCTGGAGAAGAGTATTGAATGTACCATGGACTGCCAAGGAAACAAACAGATTCATCCTGGAGAGGGTTAAACCAAGCTACTCCTTGGAGGCAAGGATTCTGGGGCCTCGTCTGACATACTTTGGGCATGTTGCAAGGAGGGACAGGTCCTTGGAGAGGGCCATCATGCTTGGGAGGGTGGAGGGACGGCGCAAGAGGGGAAGACCCTCTATGAGATGGATTGATTCAGTGACTGGGGTAATAGGGATGGGTGTGTCAGAGGTAGTGCGATTGGCACAGGATAGAGCAGGGTTTAGGGCTATTGTACATAGGGTTGCTATGAATCGCAAAAGACTCGACGGCACATAACAACAACAACAACAAAAACAATGCCCCTTAAGGCTTACAGCCTTAGAAAATTTACAGTCTTAAATTGAGGGTCAGCATAAATTGAGAGATCACCATTGAGAGCAAATCTCAGGTAAGACTACTGGACTTTAGTACTCTCATGAGAAAATAATTATGTAGGCTAGGTCGTATAGCCCTGGTGTGTCCACTTGCCATATAGCTGTAACTTGTGGTTGCTGTGAGGCTGAACACTGACACTGATGCGTCAAATGCGCTAATAGTTGTGCAGACAGTGTGGGGTGGAGCTCCCTGATTAAAATAAGCTTGGAAGCAGGAGTGGCATCCACTTCCGTAATAGCTTGCCTCTGGAAACCCTATGAACCTGGAGAGAGGATGAAAGACACCCAAGAGTTGAGGACTCTCCTTCATAGGGTTGCTGTGAGTCACCTGTGACCCGACAGCACCTAAAAACTAACAAATAATATGCTAATTAGTTCAATAACATTTTAGTTAAAAACAAGCCTATGGAATTCTAGTATATAGATAGCCTCAGGACAGAGGAGGGAAAGTGGCATGCTTTTACAAAAAGTTACAGAGGCTATGAGTTTTGGCTTTGAACACCTGGGGTTTTTGACTCTGTGACCTACCAACCCCGTGATCTTACATGAGCTTCTTAACCTTTCTGTGCCTCAGTTCCCTCATGTACGGTATGGGGAGGAATGAAGGTACTGTGTTATGAATTTGTTGGATGGGCAAATCAAGTCATGAGCTTTGTTCAGCACCTAGAAAAACATAGGACTGAATTCAAAACTCATTGCCATCAAGTCAGAACTGACTCATAGTTGACCACCCATCCAGTTTTCAGAGGCTGAAAAAATCATCTGGGGGGAGATTGCCCATCTTTCTTCCGAGAAGCAGCCAGTCGACTGGAACTACCTGCCTCTGAGTTGGCAGCACAACTTCTTATCCACTAGGCCACCAGAGCTCAGAAACATAGCAAGTACTCCCCAAATGATAGTGAGAACAATGATCTTTTTGTAAGAATTCTAAAGCTATTATCATTTTCAGCCCTAGAACATCATTGGAGGTCAAAACTATTGTTATTCCCATTACAAATGAAGCAACAGAAACACAGAGAAGTTAAGTAACTTGCCCAAGGTCACACAGCCAGTAAGTGACAAGGCTAGGATTTAAATCCAGACAAACTGGCTCCAGACTTCTAACCACTACATCTACTGCTTCCTAGTAGGGACTAATAATTATTGCCACAGCTTCAGTGTTCTATGTTAGTAGGAGTCTTAGAAGCAAAGAGAATTGGGGTTTCACCTTAGGACCAAAAATACCCTGTCAGAGAAATGTGGCTTTTCTGAGAGAAAGGGGTGCTCAATAACAGCAGGATAAATGGGCAACCCTGTTTGAACCGGTGATAGTGACTGGTTAGAAGTGGGCAACTGGGAACATGTTTAGTAGCCCAAGGTGACATTAGCTCATCACCCCAGGCTGTGGACGAATGGACATCCCCTGACCTGGCTGTAAGAGCAAAGGGGAGCACATTTGAGTCTTCCTTCATTTTTGAGTGAGATATAAAGGGAAACGCCCTCCAGGGTTCCAGATCCATTATCTTTCCTGTGAGACAAAGTTGAGGAATCTGGGTGTGGGGAGGAAATGAAGCCAGATGTTTAAAAATTCATTCACTCTCTGACAATGACACTTACAGCTTAAGGCTCACAGGATTGAAAATTGTCACTCCCCAAAAAGCAGGAGTGGATTATCCAATAAGCAAGCTAAATTAGGCTTATTGTGCATACTCTTGAACATTTCACAGGGATTTCTTCCCATTGTGACACCAAAGATGTGGTGAAACTGCTCAGCAGAGATTAGTAAACCCAAGTTTAAACCTTGCTCATGGGATACTCGGTCCTTTTCATAGATTGTAACTTTTTTTTTTTTTTAGTAAAAATGCATATATTAGATTGTAACTTTAAATAGAAGTTTTCCATCTCTAGAAGCAAAGTCTGTGATGCTGTGAAAAAAATGTGAAATTGTTCACCACAGATTGGTAAATAAGCACAAGTAAGGCCATGCTTACCATGATAACCTGGTAATCCAATACTGCCAAGAAGGGCATCTACCTTCCTGGTGTGAGAGGCGTGTCACGAGTGGTCTGCTGGAAAGCTGACAGAAATGGTGGAGACCCCATGGTCTCTTCTCAACTTTGTGTGAGATACAGAGAAGGAAGATGCAGGGAGTCACAAGAGGAGGGTGAGGACCCCAATCTATGAGCAGCTTTGTTGTCGTCCCGCCATCTGTAATGTCCTCTCTGGGGAGGCGAGAGATGGGTGTTTAAGAACATGAGACTAACCCCCATCCACAGTCATCACCTTGGACATCCGTGCAGAGCAGACCAGATCAGTTCTTGATGTGAGCTGAGACTACCTCACATGCGCAGAGGCTTACAGAAGCAAGACTGACTGAGAGCGTGCAAAACAGAAAACAACTCAGCCAGTCTCTCCCAAGCACACACGTCAGAGATCCACCACTCAATCCCTAAACCCTCTCAGAGTGGACACAGAGGTGGTGAAGAGGGTAAGAAGCCGACAAGACCTTAGTGGTGGTGTTGTTAGATGTTGCTGAGTCAACGCTGACTCAGAGTTACTCTTGGTAGAACACATCTAAACCTTGCTGGGTCTTCTTCTTGTGTACCATTGAGCCAGATCCAATTCATAGCTGACCTTCCAGTGGGTTTTCAGAGACTTTATATCGCACAGGAGGAGATTGCTCATCTTTCTTCTGAGGAACATCCAATGGATTCGAACTAGTTGCCTTTGGCTGTGAAATTTCTTACCACTAGGCCACTCACCAGAACTCCTTTGCCTGATCTTAATGTGAGTTAATTCTGGATGCAGAGCCTTCTGCGTGTGAGGAACCCAGCACAGGTGTCTCCTCTCATGGGAGTATTCATGGGTTCTTCACCAGGATTGCCGTTTTGCACGATTTCAGGCATTGCTGTTTCATACATATGTATGAGAGGTCTCACCCTGCGGTCCTGCAGGGTCTCTTCCTTGCTGAGGAGGGGTCTCCTGTTGTACCATGTCATGCTGCAGACAGTTCTCTTCCCTGAAAATTGACCCTCCATTACCTGTTGGGCATTTCCAGCCCGCGCAGGCTCTTCCTACTGCACCCCGTTAGTGGCCATGCACCATACAGGTGTCCCTCTTGGGCAGGATCTCATTCAAAACTACGTTCTCTATCTACTGTCCTTAGCGCAAGCACTTCTTGTCCTTCCAGACTATTTGAATTATGTCAGTTTAAAGACTAAGGTGTACCTGAGTCAGACCATTGTCCAATCCAGTACCATTTTCATAACATCTGATGTTCTCAAACCCATTGTTACAGTCAATGTATCAATCCATTTCATTGAGGATCTTCCCCATCTTTGCAAACCTTCTACTTTTCCAAGCATGATGCTCTAGAAACCAGCCCCACCTGGCAACATATCCTAAGTATGTGAAACGAAGTCTCACCAGCCTTGTTTCTAAGGAGCATCCGGCTCTACTTCTTCCAAGACAGAATTGTTTGTTGTTTTGCTAATCCAGTCAATATTCTTCGCCAACAGCACAACTCAAAGGCATTGTTCTTTGATCTTCCTTATTCATTGCCCAACTTTCACACATATATGAAGCAAACAGAAATACCATCATTTGTGTAAGATTCTTCTTAGTCTTTAAATTGACATCTTTATTTTTACACACTTTACAGGTCCTTGGCAGTAAGGTTGCCTAATACAATACATTGTTTGATTTCTTTTGTTGTCATTTGCATGAAAGTTTACATCACTTGACTTCTTGGTTGCTACTTCCCTGGATGTTGACAGTGAAATCAAGTAATATGAATTTTTTTACAATTTTCATCTTTTCTCCATTTATCATGATGTTGCTTATTGGTCCATGTTGCAGTATTAGTCCAGTATAATCTATACGAAAGGTTTTATCATCTTTGAGCTTTCTCAGTAAGTGTTTTAAGTCTCCTTTGCCTTTTGCATGCATCACTTAAAATGTTAGATTCTGTTAAGTTTCCCACAACTCAAAGTGACCCTATGAACAGCATAAAAGAACCTTACCCTATCCTGTGCCATGCCGTGCTCTTCATCATGCTCAAGCCTGTTGTGATAGTCACTGCTCCAATTCACTTTGCTGAGGATCTTTCTCTCTTTTGCTGGTTCTCTACATTTCTCAGCATATCTTTCTCCAAGGCCTGGTGCTTCCTGACCACACGCCCAAAGCATGTGGGCAAAGTTTCACGATCCTTGCCTCTAAAGAGCAACTTGGTTGTACTTCCTCCAAAACAGACTTATTTTTTCTTTTGATAGTTCATGGAATATTGAGTACTCATCTCACACTTTAAGGCAGCGATTTTTCTTTGATCGTCTTTATTAATTGTCTAACTTTCAGATGCATAGGAAGCAATTGAAAGCATCATGACTTGGATCAGGTACATCTTAGTCTTTGTACTGATCGCCTTGCTCTTTATCACTTTAAGAGGTCTTTGACAGCAGATTTCTCCGAGCAAACCTATGGATAACAGAAGAACATTACCTCACATGCTGTTGTTATGTGCCATTGAGTTAGAACCAACCCATAACTGACCCTCCAGTGGGTTTTCAGAGGTTATAATTTGCATGAGGGAAGAGTGCCCATCTTTCTCCCAAGGAGCAGCTGGTAGATTTGAACTGCATACTTTTGGGTGGGCAGCACAACTCCTTACTAGTAGGCCATCAGAACCCTCTTACCTCAAAGTGTTGTTGTTAGGTACTGTTCAGTTGAGTATGACTCATTGAGACCCTATGAACAACAGATCTGAACCTTATCCTATCCTGTGCCATCCTCACCACCTCTGGCACACTTGATTTCTTTGCTGCAGTCACTGTGCCATTCCACCTAGTTGAGGGTCTTCTTCTCCTTCTCTGACCCACCACCTTCCCAAGCATGATGTCTCTCTCCAAGAAATAACTTCTCTTAGCAATGTGTACAAAGTATGTGAGACTAAGCCTCATCAATTTTGCCTCCAAGGAGCACTCTGACTACACCTTCTCCAAAACATATCTATTCATTCTTTTGGCACTCTTCTCCAAGACTACAATTCAAAGGCCTCAATCCTTCTTCTGTCATCCTTAGTCATTGTCCAGCTCTCAGTTGCATAGCAAGTGACTGAAAAGACCGTGGCCTGAATCAGGCACACCTTAGTCCTCAAAATGACATCATTGCTCCTCAATAATTTGAAGAGATCGCTAATTACAGAATTTCCCAGTCTAATACATCTCCTGATCTTTCAACTGCCAGTGTCAAGTATATTGGTTGTGGATCCAAGTAAGATGAAGTCATTGACAGTATCAATCCTTTCTCTATCCATCATGACATTCAGCTCACTTCCTGGTCACAAGGGCAGCAGGCTCATAGGCTTCATTTCCTTCCCGGAAGCTCTGGGTGGCAGACTCCAAATGGCATGTCCAGTAGGGCAGGCGAGTTCAGGCCTTCAGATTTTCTCTCTCACCACTACCTATACTACCTATACACTCCCACCCCTGATGGGATGTTTTCCACAAATCTTGCCCCTTGAGGGTGTGATGTACCCTTCTCATGACTTCACAAGCAACGGTGATCAAAGGCTTCTTGGTCCCCAGAAAGCTTTCCCAGGGTCTGAAGTGGATCAACACCACCATGGGTCTGAGGAGAAGCCTCAGCATGGACTGGTGGGGTGTGCACAGCTAGAGTCACCAGGATCACAGCAGGGAGGTCAGGGCCAAGGAATGAGCAAGAGGGACTCAGTGAGCTGGTGCTTCTTCCCAGGTGACCTCCCCCTGCTGGCAGCTCACTGTGAAGATCCTGGAGGCACGAAACCTGCCCTGGGCTGACTTGTGTGAGTAACAGAGTTCTGGGCTCCGAGAGGCGGATAGAGGTGACCAGGTCCCATGATAAAAGGCCAGAGAAGAGTTTTAGAATTGGCTTTGGTGGCTTATGGAGCCTCTGGAGTCTTGGTAGAAGCTGGAAAGGGGTCCGGAGAGCTTTTTCTCACCACTTTCTCTTGCCTGGCAGTAAGCGAGGCTGACCCATACGTGATCCTGCAGCTGTCCACTGCACCTGGAACTAAGTTTAAGACCAAGACGATCACCAACTCTGACCACCCTGTATGGAATGAGACTTTCACCTTCTGTATCCAGAACCAGGTCAAGGTAAAGACTGTGGTCCCCTTAACCATAAATCATACTCACTACAAGGTGATTTCTTGGTGAAGAACACCTTTCTTTCAGACTCAGTGAAACCTGGAGAGAATATCTTTCCGTGCTCAGCTTGAATGTGAATGTGCAAGGCATACATTCACACATTTGTAAACTGTTTGGTTGTTTTTTATTTCATTCACAATCATGTGTAAGCTGATTGGTCACCTGGATTTAACAATCAGCTGTGGGCTGGAAGGCTCTTGTTTAAGTCAATCTGGACCTGGTGGGTGGACCTTTGTATTTAAAAGTTGGCAGGGCTTTCGGGCCTGCGACCCTCAAGCCTAAAGTTATTTGTGTTTGGGAAGAACATTATTCTAAATGGTACAGTACTGGCCTGTCAGTTACTTTACTAAGATAATTTGGGGTTGCGGGGATACTGAATGTTGTGCCTCTAGTGTGTCACATGGCCATAAAGCTTATCCATGGTGGACAGGGTTTGGTAGAGCTCCCAGATTAAGAAAGACTCAAAGCAGAATTTGCATCCACTTCTTAAACAACAGCCTTTGGAAACTGTGAATATTAGAGAAACAACAATAATTATAGAAGAAGGTTTCAGGTATTGTTTTCATAGGGTTGCTAGGAGTCATACTTGACTCAATGGCACTTAACAACAACAACAAATTCACATATTTGTGAATATATGTGAATTTATGGTTCTTGCACCACCTGGTTGTGTGACTCACCTCAGGCCAGTTGCTTCTTCTCTAAGCTCATCTCTGAGTGGAGACAATAAGTATCTCCTCTTGACTGAGTCATTGTGAGGTTAGAAGAGAGACTGCATGGAAAATTAAGCCTGGCACCAGAAGTGTATCTAAGTATGGCAGGTATGGCTTGTGTTCTGGGTACCACTTGAGGTGGACACACTGAGTAGTCTCTATTGGCCATCAAAGTTTACATCACCAGCTGTGAGAGAGCAATTAGCAATTTAAAAGTAATTTCCATAGGCATTGTTTTTGCTAAATGTGCTAGTATCTGTATTTTCCTCTTCCAGAAAACATAGTATGTCATAGGGGACTAGCAAAGTAGAGTAGGGAGGGAAAATCTTTGAAAAAAATTTAAATTTTGATTTAAAAAAATTAAGAGGGAGAATTTAGGAACATTGTCAGATTTCCTTACACTTTAAGTTCCACGGTCATTTTAAATTTGAAGTACAAAGGATGCAGTTATTTCTCCAGCACAGGATTCAACATATGTGTGCTATTGTTGCCATGTGCACAGAACATGCTAATTTACTCTTCTCGGGTCTTCAGAATGTTCTGGAACTGAGAATCTATGATGAGGACTCAATCAAACAGGATGATCTCCTCTTTGAGTTTCTCTATGATGTCTCAGAAGTCCTTCCTGGCAAGCTACTCCAGAAGACCTTCACTGGGAGTCCCATGGTGAGTGAGGAAGTCCCTTCCAGGCCCTCCTCTCTCACATCCTGAATGAGGAAGTTGTGCAGTTTCCATCATCTGGTGGCATACTGCTGGATCCAACTCACGCACAGAATGATGGAACTGACTCACGCAGATAATTTGTATTTTTGTAAGAAGGGAGAACACTTGACCTTCTGGTTAATGAATTTTTGCCCTCTGTGGAAGGAAGTTGGAAAACTTCCTAATGCCCTTCAAAACACAGTTCCATGTAGCCACACATGGGGGGCATTGTGAGCTCTCTCATTCCTGATTATGGCCTGATCCTCCATGGTGCTCAAGGTCTGCGTGAAGATCTCTGTGCTCTCTCTCCAAGAGGGTGACTCTCATAGAGTGCATGGGCCAAGCTCTAGGGCCTGGAGTCTCCATAGTAAAAAGAGAAAAGATTGCTGATTAACCTTAAGATCCTATCAGTCTGAGTTTTTTACTTCCCCTGAGTCTTGCCCACAGTTTTGGTGCTCAAAAAGAGGCCAGAGGCAGTATCTGTTTTTTGCAGGCTTATGAGCTGTAAGTTCCTTCATCTATGAAGTGAGAATAATTATAATACAATGTCTACTGTAAAGCCTGTTTGAGATGATGAGCTAATGCACACAAAAGCACTGTCAACTCTAAAGCTGCGTGCAAATGTTGATGACTTGTTCACCCACATTAATTTCAGGTGGAGCTGGACGTGGAGTTCCTGGCAGAGAAAATGTGAGTGCTAACACACAGCCAGGGAGTGTCAGGGACTCAGACTCTAGGAAGGGAGAGCTTTGATTCTGATGCAGATCCTTTGATGGGTCAATCCAGTAAAAATTCATTGTCTCTCTTGTTTCCAATTCTTCCAGAGAAGTCTAGGTTGAGGGAATCTTTTCTTGAGAAATGAGGAAAGAACAGTCAATGTTTTCTCCATCCTACTCTGTCTTCACCCACCCACCTTCTGAAGCTTCTTACTTTTATCCTGAGTCTTAGAGATCCTCAGAATCACCCAGAGACTCCCCTCCATGGGCTGGAATTTTTACTGTGAGGGGTGCAGGGTAATGCAGGATGCATTTGCCTTTCAAGGCCAAACTCTGGATGATTTAATTTTTTTCCAGATTGGACCTCCCAGAGAACCTCATCACCAACAACGTGCTTGTGGTAATCATTCTCTGGGCTTAGGAGGGAGAACTGACACTGGGATAGGATGAGCCCAGGAGAGGTCCTGGGGTGGGGGTCACAGGGAGTGAGGCAAAACCAGGGACTTGTGTTAAAAGCACGTCAGTCCTTCCAGAGTACCCTCTGGAGCTGTGGTCAGAGGCAGTGGGGTTTGAGATGATTGGCTCAAAGGGAACAGGGAAAGAGGGGAGGCAGAGGCTTTGCCAAGAGGGTGCTCTAGCTGAGATACTATTAGAGGAATTTTAAGCTTTTCTTGATCATATTTCATCACAGGCTATGAACTCAGTTTTTAATATTCAGAGAGTGATGATGTAATCATGCAGGCCAGGTCTATCTTCAGCTTACAACTGAAATAACTGGGGCTCAGAAGGAATTTCTAGGGTTCTGCGTTCCATTCTCAGAGATTTGGATTGTCTTTGGGACAGTGCCTACTCTTGGTCAGCTGTGCAGTGAACAAGTATGACCACTAGGTGGAGGGTCCTGCATTAGAGGCTTTCTACTTAAATGTGGTCCTGGTGCTCTAGCAGTGTGCACAGGCCCTGGAAGAAGGACCTGTATCAAGATCAGGCAATTGAAGTGTCTAGGGCACAAAATGTAAGGTGTCACTTACTTTCAGCATCATGACGGATGAACTAGTGTTGCTTTTTCCAAACCTTGTTATTGAGTACCATTAAATTGGAACAGACACACACACACACACACACCCCACACCACACCCCCCACTGGGTATTCAGAGGCAGTTAATCACAGGGAAGAAGATTGCCCAACCTTCTTCTGTGGAGCAGGTGATGGATTCAAACTACACGCCTTGATGATTGCAGTGCAGTTTCTTATCACTACAAATACAAATAAATTCATGTATTTGGCTCTTACCTGAGGACTAGATTGAGAAATTTAGCAGATGACCAGTAGAAAGTTAGAGTACCAAGGTGGTGCAAAAAATTAACATACTTACCTGCTGAGAAGTTGGACACTCAACACACAATTCTCTTCAGACACACAATTCTACTCAAACACATATGTGATCTCCCTGAGTTAGAGTCAATGCTATAGCAATGGTAACTGGCATGGAAAAGGGTCAGTGGCAAGAGTTCAGTGAACTATGGGGCCACAGAACAGTGCTGCATGCTTTATAAGAGAATTTAGAAAGTACAGTGGGTAAGCCAGTGAAGCACAGAACAATTACGAGATATTCTAGCCATTGACATTTACATGTCCGTCTAGTCCATTAGTCTAGAAGCCAGTGCACAGAAGCATAGCACTAACTGAGAAATGTTTCAGTGAAACACAGCCTCCAGATTTAGGCTACAAAAGAGACATGGTGAAGAAAGAAGTGTGCCTGACACTGGAGTTTTCAGAGATTTCAGAACTTTGCAAAACTGGAAAGGCTCAAGAAGGTGGTGGATGCACGGGCCAAAGAATGGCATGGAACAGAGACGGGAAGTGGGGCTTCTGCATCCAGTCCCACACTGGGCTTCCTGTTCAGTGTGTGGAGAGTTTAGGACACTGAATTTTGGCCTTCTGTCCTTGATATGGTCCCCAGGCTCGAGAACTGTCATGCCTGCATGTGCATCTGTACAGCACTGGAAGCGTGGTCAGGACCCCAGGTGAGACCTGCTTAGAACTAGCTTTGGGCTTTGTCTGGACCCTGCAGGTGAGAGCAGGGGCTAGATGAGGACAACTGAGAGACCTGAGAAGGGTGGTGAGCAAACAAGGCACAATCTGCTTCTCCTTTCTCTCCACTAAACAACAGGAGGGTCCCTGACCTGGGGGAGAGTGTGGTACAGGGGGGTGGAGGGTGAGGGTGGGAGCCTCATGGAAATTGTGAAGCCCAACAGGCTGGGAGGGCTTTATTTCAGAATTCTCTTTACTGTGAAAGAGCTTACTGGGCCTCAACTATGTATAGACATGACTCCTGGTCTCGTGGGTCTGAATATGGTTCTTAACTCCCCTTATAATAAGAAACCCTAGCAAGGACCCTTCTTGCTTGACCTGCTCACTCTTGCCTCCAGAGCAGGAAAAACTGCAGCTGGAACTGGTGCTGAAGGGGTCATATGAGGATACACAGATACTGACCTTGGGTTCAGCCTCCACCTTCCTCTTCTACTACCTGACAGCCCAGGAGACAGAGCTGAGCGGACGTGTACGGGTGAGTCTTCTACCATCCTTTCCTTTGGTCAGTTTCAACTGCCTCAGTTACTGCACTCCCTCCTTGGCCTTCCCTCCGCCAGTCTGCCCCCAACCCCATGGTTTTGTCATTGACAGCTGACATCAAAGACTATCAGAGGCTGAAGAAGTGCTGGGAGGACATTATAGCCATGCCAGTCTTTGTTTAAACCCTACAGTGTTCCCCTTACTAATGCCCTTAGATTAAAAAATGTTGTCTGTGGGCCAGTAGGTCCTGTGTAGTCTGGCCCCTGCTCACTTCTGCTGCCTCATTTTGTTTCATGATCAGACTCATTTGTGATGCTCCAGTCACTTTTATGTCTTCTTGCTTTTCCAACATGACAAGTAGTTTCCATGCCCTCTGGTTCCCTCAACTCTTCTCCTTCCTCTTCCTTCATATCTCATCTCCAAGGGCACCTCTTCAGAAACTTATTCCTTGACATCTCACCTGAAACATACCCCATACACTCTGTCATGTCATACAGCTGATTTCCTTTTAACACGTGTGGTTATGTGTTGTCAAGTCACTTGTGACTCATAGCGACCCTATATACAACAGCTCTGAATCCTGCTCTATCTTGAGTCAACCTTATTGTCTCTGCACACCTATCCCTACTATCCCAGTCACTGAATTAATCCATCTCATTGAGGGTCTTCTTCTTTTGGGGTATTCCTCCACCCTCCCAAGCATGACATCCCTCTCCAAAGACTGGTATTGCCTTGCAAGATGCCTAGAGTATGCCAGATGGAGCTTTGGAATGCTTGCCTTCAAGGAGCAGCCTGGTTTCACCCTCTCCAGGATGAACCTGTTTGCTTTCTTAGCAGTCCATATTATATTCAGTACTCTTTTCCAGCACCATAGCTCAAAGGCATCAATTCTCCTTCTATCATTCCTAGTCATTGTCCAGCTTTCTAATGCAAAGCAAGTAATTGCAGATGTCATGGCTTGGATCAGGAGCACCTTAGTCTCCAGACTGACATAGTTGCTCTTCGGTACTCTGGAGAGATCCCTGACAGCAGACTTTCCCCATACAATTCATCTTTTTGATTTCCTGGCTGCTGGTAGTAAGAGAGTTGATTGTGGAGCCAAGCAAATTGAAACTGTTAACAATCTTAATCTCTTCACCATCTATCTTGATGCTGCCTATTGGCCCAGTGATGAGAATCTTTGTCTTGGTGTTGAGCTTCAATTTATATTGAAGGCTGTAGTCCTTGATCTTCTGCAGCAAGTGCTTCAGGTCCTCCTCAGTTTCAGCAAGCAAGATTGTGTCTTCTGCATAACGCTAATTGTTGATGAGTCTTTCTCCAATACTGATGCCACATACCTCTTCATAGAGCCCAACCTCCTGGATGATCTGTTTCACATATAGATTGAAAAGGTATGGAAGTAGGACACGTCCCTAGCATACATCACTTTTTTCTTTTTTTCCCCTCACAAATTAATACAAGTAATTTAGTTAGAGTAATACCTCCGCACTAAATAACCATTAGCAATAATTTGTTTCAGTTGTCCATCATTTCAGATGCGGATGACCAGGCCTACTTTATATTACCACCCACTGCCCTTGAGTCAGTTGTGACACAAAGCAACCTTCCATTGGGGTTTCAAGGCTGTAAATCCTTAGAGGAAGAGATAGCCCATCTTCTCCTGAAGAGTGACTGGGTTGTTAGCAGGCTGACACGTTATGTTCTATGCCACTGGAACTCTGTCTTAGTCTGGAAGTTCCACTGAAATCCACCCACTCTGTGTGACCCTGCTGGTGTTTGGAATACCGGTACTGTAGCTTCCAGCATTATAGTACCAACACATGCAGCAAACGGGCAGATAAGTGGTTGGAAAGCTCTATGAAAAACAGCAGAACTTTGTCTGATCTAGTGTTTGAATATGAGGCCTTCAGAGTGGAAGACACTAAATAAACAAGAGGGAATCCTTTTCTGGTTCATGAGTATGATAATTGGGTGTTCATGCTTTTGTATGACGTGTGCCTCCCTTAAACCTTGTTACGACATGGTCACATTACCCCTCTGATGTGGAAAACAAAAAAGGACAAGAGGAGAAGAACTGCCTCCTCAAAGAAGAGTTCACCTTAATCATGTGGGTGGAGTAAATATGCCAGAAAATGAAGGACCTTCATTAGTTGGTCTGGCACATCTAAAATGTAGAGAAAGAGCTGCAAACGTCCATTAATAATTAGAATGCCAAATGTATAAAGCATAAATCTTGGAAAATTGGATGCTGTAAAAAAATTACATAAAATGCATAAAGATTGAAATGCTTGGCATTAGTGAGAGGAAATGAAGTGGCACTGGCCATTTTGTGTTGGACAATTGTATGGTCTACCCTGCTGGAAATGACAGACAGATTGAAGAGGAATGACATCACATTCATGGTCCAAAAAATTTCAGATAGATAAACTAGTAAATTCACACAGTAGAGTACTTTGAAACATTGAAAAAAAAAAGAAAGAAACAGTACACAATATGGATGAGTCCAGAGAACATTAAGTTGAGTGAAAAAAGACGGTCACAAAAGGATAAGATGAACTCAGAAAAAGCATGAGGAAAATCATTGCTGATGTCAGATGGATCTCAATTGAAAGCAGAGACTACCAGAACACAAATGCTTATTTGTGTTTTATTTACTATGCAAAGACATTTGACTGTGTGGATCATAACAGATTACAGCTAACATTAAGAAGAATGATAATCCCAAAAGACTTAACTGTGTGCATAGAAACCTGTACATAGACCAAGAAGATGTTGTCTGAACAAAACAAGAAAACACAGCCCAATTTAAAATCAGTAACTTTGTGCATCAGGGTTGTATCCTTTCTTCATGCTTAGTCAATCTGTATGCTGAGAAAATCATTCAAGAAGTTAGACTATATGAAGAAGAATGTGGCATTAGAATTGGAAGAAGATTCAACACTGAGTTATGCAGATGACACAACCTTGTTTGCTGTACGTGAAAAGGATTTGAAACACTTGCTGAAGAAGATCAAAGACTACAGCCTTCAATATGTACTACCTCTCAAAATCAAGAAAACAAAAATCCTCACCATTGGACCAAAAGACAACATCATGATAGATGGAGAAAAGATTGAAGTTGTCAATAATTGTATTTTACATGGATCCACAATCATACTTACGGTAGCAGCAGTCAAGAAATAGAAAGATATGTTGCACTGGGAAAATCTGCTATCAAATACCTCTCCAAAGTGCTCATGAGCAATGATGTTAGTTTAAAGACTAAGGTGCACTTGATCCAAGTAAAAGTTTTTCCAATTACTTCCTATTCATCTGAAAGTTGAAACTATCAAAAGTTGGACTATGAATAAGGATGACAGAAGAAGAATCAATACCTTTGAGTTGTGGTGTTGGAGATGAAAGTATGGACTGCAAAAACAACTAACAAATCTACCCTGGAGGAAGTGGAGTGAGAGTGCTCCTTAGAAGCGTGGATGGTGAAACTCCATTTAACATGATCTGGTCTTGTTGTAAGGGAAGGCCAGTACTTGCACAAAGGTCATGCTGGAAAAAGTGGAGGATCAGGGAAAGAGAAGACCTTCATTGAGGTAAATTGACAAGTGACTATAGACTCCAGTATATTAGAGATGTGAAGATGGCATTAGATAGGATGAGGTTCAGGCCTGTTGTTGATAGGGTCACTTTGTGCCATGGTTGACTCGTTGACACCTAAAAACAACAGCAACAATGGACTGGAGCACATGAGAGATCTTGAGGATGGTACAGAATAGGGTAAGGTTCACACCTGTTGTTCATAGAGTCCCTATACATAGTAGTCAACTCAATGACACCTAAAAACAAAAACAAACCAGTAGCAACATTTTTTTTAAAAAAACACATTTATTTTATATTGATATGCTTACAGAGTTCAATTGTGATTCACACTATCCTTCATTCAGTGTGCTTCATACAATCATTTCCATTCACTATGTTTTATACACCATTGAACTTGTTTTATACACCATTGAACTATGTCTAACATTACCCTGTCTTTTCATATCCCTGCTGGATCTTCCTCATTTCTTTTACTGTGTCCCTATCAAATCCTGCGTCCCTCTGATTTCCACCCTGCCCATCCTTACCCCTTAGCTCCCACCTTCCCCTGACTGGATCCTCATAAATGTCTTACTAGTTGTTTTTCTATTTCTACAATAATGGTCTTATGCAGCATTTTTCTTTATGAGACTGAGTTAGTTCACTCAGCATAATGCTCTGCAGTCTCTCCCAAGTTATGTAGGAATTTCCAAAATCATTACTCCTGAGTAGCAGCAAAGTTTTTGTGATTGTTTTTGTAGTTAGTCAGTATCAGGGAGAGACAGTGTCTGTCTGAATTTCAGTTGTTGTTTAGTGCCATCTGAATTACTAGTTCTGTCTAAATGTACTGTAAGGATTCATTGAATGAATGTATGAGTGAGTATGAGTGAATAGGTGATCATTTTCTTTCAGAGCTCCACAGACAATGGCTGGAACTCACCAAGCTTAACTGACCAGTTTACTGTACCTTTGAAGCCCTTGACCAAGGGAAAGGAGATGACCATTGGTGTTCCTGCTCCGTATGTAAGTGGTTCAGACTGGATGAGTAGTGCCAGGAAGAATGAGAGGATGAGGGAATCCATTAGCCCCTGGGAACAACCATGTCCCCTTCATGGTCTAGAATACTCTGAAAGGGATCTTTTGCTTTGATTTTAGGCCCCAGGAGTGAGGCTACAGCTTAAGGCAAAGAGCTGGTAAGAGACATCCATATGTGTAAGGGGCTAAGTTGTGTCATGGGGAAGGGAAGTGCTGTGGAAAACGGTGGTCTTGAATTGGAGCAAGGAGGTAATCTGATTTGGTCCCTGACCTCTGGATCTTCCACTGCTTCAGCCCCAAGGATCTGGCTGTGCACCTGGGCTTCAACTTGTGTTCAGAGGAGCAGGCCTTCCTGAGTAGAAGGAAGCAGGTGGTGGCCAAGGCCTTGAAGCAGGTCCTACAGCTGGAGGAAGACCTGCAGGAGGATGAGGTTTGTGAGTGCCTTAGGGAATGCTTGCCAGCTATATCCTCTCATGGACATACACAGGAAAATATGGGGCTGTGGGCAAATATCAGGCTTCTCATTCCCTTTGGGGGTCTGTCTTATATAGGAGCTGTGTTCTAGCTCCAACTCTGAGAGGCCCCGAGCATGACATCCTACCTATTTCCTGGGTAAGTCAGGAGACAATTCTATCTTTGTAATCTGGTGTGTCTGTGTATGCTCCAGGTCCCTGTCATAGGCATCATGGCTATCGGAGGTGGTGCCAGGGCTATGACCTCACTCTACGGCCACCTGTTTGCCCTGCAGAAGCTGGGCCTCCTGGACTGTGTGACCTATTTCAGTGGCACCTCAGGCTCTACGTGGTGAGAACTCTGGGGCTAGCAGAGTTAACCAGGGCCCCAAGAGAGGAAAAACAGATGACAAGAGGAAGAGGACAACAGATGACTTCTGAGGAAGTCAAGTGGGTGTGGGTACTATGGTTTGATGAACATTAGAAGGCTCTTTCTAAATGAAGGAAACATTTGCAGGATTCTAGGACAGGGTTCAGATCTGTCATTCATAGGGTCACAATGAATTGTATTCAACTCAATGGCACTTAACGCCAACTTTGAACATAAGAATGCAAGCAATCTATTATCAAATTCAAAGACTGAGGTAGTTGAGTCAGAAAGAATGAGTTTGGATCTCAGCGCTACTATTTACTGGTTTGGTGACTTTAAACAAATTATCTTTGTTGATTCTCAGTTGACTTACTGACAAAGTGTGAAGAATAATACCATGTACTCCATTGAATTAAGTTCAATAACCCAAGTAAAATTCTTGACCTATAAGAAGCACTCCAATTTGGTAGTTCTTTTGCATTAATCTCACTCTCTGAGCTTGGTTCTCTTATTGGCCATAGAGTTATTGTTGTTCTTGTTGTGTGCCATCTAGTTGACTGCAACTTATAGCAACACTATGCCCTATTGCTCTGAACCCTGCCTTATCCTGTGCCAATCTTATTGACTCTGGCACCCTACTCCCAATTATACCATAGAGTAGAAATTACAAAATTGAAGTTAAGAAACATTCTTTTACCTAAGAACAAAATTACCTCCTTACACTTTCTACTCTACCTATGGAACACTTCACTTTTAGAGACTCCTTTCATTTATTTAATATTTTTTATTATACTAGTTTATTTATAAAATTCAAATATATTGTTTTTCAGACCAGATTCTTCCAATTTCCCTAACTTCCCCCATCAAATTACACACCCCCCTGATTAATCCACCCCTGCACATACTCATCCCTCTACTTCCACCTTCCCCCCTCACATTTGGATCCTCATACTCATTCTACAATAATGGTTTTATACAAAATTTGTCCTTGTAGGACTGAGTTCAGTTCCCTCAGCATAATGCTCTCCAGGTCCTCCCAAGCTAGGCAATAATTTACAAAATCATTGCTCCTACATGCCATGTAGTAGTCCATTATATGAATGTACCATAACTTCTCAGAGACCCATTCCTTTTCATTTTACTGAAAATGATTTTCAGGAATAAAAAGAAAAGCTGTTATTAGTTAAAACCTCAAGAGCTTAGATGATAGCTATTGACAGGAATAACTTCAAAGGACTCCAGACTAGACATGAAGACAGGAAGCAGAGTCTGGAACTCTTCTATAGATATAGTAGCCACTAGAGCATTATTGCCAGTCCAACTGGGGATGTGCTGTAAATATAAACGCTACAGTGAATTTTAAAGATTCCATTTTTAAAAGGAATGTACATTATGCCAATACATTTCTCTGCTGATAAATACACATACTGAGGGTTTCGTGTCAACCACATTAATAAAGCAAATATTGCAATAAAGTGAGTTACAAGACATTTTCAATTTTCCAGTGCATGTAAAAATGTTGTTTGCATAATACTCTAGTCTATAAACTATAGAATAGCATTATGAAAAAAGTCTGAAACATTAAGAATTTCCAAAATGTGGCACAGACAGAGAGTGAGGACATGTTTGGAGAAACGGTGTCAATAGACTTGCTTAACCCAAGGTTGTCCCAAACTTTCAGTTTATTAAAAATTGACAAACATGTAATATCTGTGAAGCATAGTAAAGCAGAATGCAACAAAATGAGTTATGTCTATGTCTTGAAATAGAAATGATATATGGCTATGTAGAATGAAGTACAAGAAGTTAGTAGACTTTCAAAAAAGCCTTTTTAATGAGACCATGAGAAAATTTTCAATTACATTTGTGGTTTATGTTATATTGTTGTTGGAGAGTGCTGCTATAGAAGAAGAAAAACCCCAAGAGACATAGTTTCAATATTTGGTGGTATTGGTCATGGGATCCTTGGTGGCAAAGAGGCACAAGAGCAAAGAGGAGTTACAATATCCACGCTAAGCCTCAGTCTCCTAGTGACCCTGTCCCCTGCTCCTCCAGGACAATGGCTCATCTGTACGGGAATCCTGAGTGGTCACAGCAGGACCTCCAGGGACCCATCCAGTACATGCAGGAGCATATGGCCAAGAGCAAGATGGAGGCCTTCTCCTCAGAGCGCTTGAGGAGCTACCACCAGGAGCTGAACCTGCGGGCCCAACAGTGGTACTCCACCACCTTTGTGGACCTGTGGGCCCTTGTGCTAGAGAACATGCTGCATGGTCAGGTATGCACACCTGAGCCCCGGAATGGAACCTGGGAGAAGGCTGGCACACCCAGACAGCTAATGAGGCACACCCATACATCCTGCCGGGTGAGAGAAGCCAGGGCCAAGTAGGTGGTTAAAAGTTGTTGGAATCCCCATGTGTTAGGGTCTTCCCAGGCTATATTCTCAATCAGTTACCTTGAAACAGAAATGGCTGGGTTTTCTAAGAGCCAGGGGTGAGTCAGGTCAAAGTCAGTTCTAAAAGCAAAGTGTTTTGCACTGGACCACTTTTACTTGTACTGAGACACAGTGTTCTAGGGTCAGAATAGTGGTGACTTTATTTCTGGATCTCCCTCACAGCATGATGGGTGATCAGGCCTGCATGGTGACTTCTGTTTCTTTTGCTCTAGAGGCATGTATCTTAGGATATTTTAGAGAAAAAGATCCAGTAAGATTGAAAGTGAGAGATTGTGGTGTCTGGCAAGTCCATATTCCACAGGCTACATGACAAGTTAGAGACTTATGAAAGTTGGTGTCCCAAGACCAGCAGGGCAAGTGATAGGAAAAATTCAAAGTGAAGATTAAGAGAAAGAAAGTTTTGTCAAAAACATATATTCTTAAGGCAGAGCACAACCTAAGGATATTACCCTTTTAACTGATTAGTTGGATTAATTCATTCACATTATGTAAGGTGATTACTTTTGATAGCCTTGCAAAATAGCAACTAGACTATTTTTACCAAGCCACTGGGAACCACAACCTAAATCAAGGCAACTTAAATTAATCATCACAGCATGCAAAACTTGAGGGCTAACTTTGCCAGAATCAACATATACCACTAGGGCAAAGTGTCTGGAAGCTCAAGTATCCATTTATATTTCTAGGCCTCATTTACCTTTAGATTTAATCCTCATGATTCTTTAATCTCTCAGTTGTACTTTAATGTTCATAAAATATTTTAAATTTTTTTAAAAATTAACTTTTCTAGTATTTTCAGTATAATGAGTTGTCTACATAAACACAACCCCCATCATTACCAGAAATGAATTTGTTCTACAAATCCTGTGGATCTATAGTTTGTTAGTGTTCAGTTTTGAAGATACTGTATTTTAGTAATTGACTTTTCTGCTAGGTGACAGCAATAGATTCACTGTAGAGTGAGAGATACTTGCTTTAACATAGATCCATGTTTAGAGGTACTAGAAAATGCAGTTTGATCCTAGGTGATGAAGAAGATTTTTGTTTCATTATTATTTCATCCACAGTTTTGGGGTACTGTTGAAGTGAAGTCAACTCATAGCTGACCCTCCAGCAGGTTTTCAGAGACAGTAATTTGCACAGGAGATTGTCCAGCTTTCTCCCATAGAGCAGCTAGTAGTTTTCAACTGAGTGACTTTGGGATTGCAGTGCAGTTTCTTACCACTAAGCCACCAGCACTCCCTTTCATCCAGTAGCCATCATTTTATTGCCACTTTTAAAGGTCCAAATCCAATTGGTTTCTATTGATCACTATAATAAGTAGTAGTATTATTTGATACATATGTGTTCTTTAAAATAAGCTGTCATGTGATTTTAAAAAAAATTCCCAATATGAAAGTGTTTCAATTTACTATTTACTTTTTTCTTAATTATCATGATTTACCTTCTATAACAATTGTTATAACAATTCTTGGATAACAAATCTTAAAGTTTTTAGATGAAACAAGTCCTCATTCTTGTTATACGGTACTAATCTAAGCATTTTTAAAATGCTAGAAAATATAACTCTAATAATGACAAGTTACAATTTAATTCATATTAAGGGTTAGAAAAATAGTTCATAATGTTGCTTCAGCTTTTTGAAAAACTATTTCTTATTTTCTAATCAAAACATATTTTTATTAAACAATTTGATTTTTACATCAATAAAATCTTAGATGTAATACTATATAGGTGCTTGAATAGCAGTTTAATTTGTATCAGAACAATTGTCAGGTATTCAAACATGCAAAGGATTCCAATTGTAAAATGCACCAGTTATATAGTCAGTGCCTCTCAATTATCTCTTTGAAACTTTTTAAAAAGTATTTTTCTGACAAACATTTAAATTCATGAAAGTTGTTCACCATTCCTCAAGGAGAATTTTATAATGTTTCCAGGTTTAGAAGGTCTTACATGCTATCTTCAACTTCAGACAAAAGATTTGATTATAACCATTAATCTCACCCTGTTCAATACTCAGACCACATCAGCACCCCAATGCTCCATCACCAATGCCCCAACTGTTTGGGTGAAACCCTTGAGTCCTCAGAATGACAGGGTTGAGGAGACTCACTGGAACCTAGGGGGCAGGACCTACAGTCCTACCTGCATCTTAAAAATCAACTGCTATTAAGTCAATTCTGACTTAAAGTGATTCTGCATGTCAGAGAATTGTGTTCAATAGGTTTCTAGGTCAAATTTTTCAGAATTACATTGCTAGGTCTTTCTGTGTTGTCTCAAATCTTCAAATTTTCTGTTAGCAGATAAATACTTTAACCAGGGAGTCTGTATATTGTTTACTGGTGAGTTATTAAGGGAATGCTAAGCATTGTTTCCTTTGTACATGGGCCTTCCCTGATGGGATATATAGGAACAAATAGATGTCTGTAAAAAAAGAGAGTAGAAAATCTCAATATTAGCAGCCAGAACAAGACCAGGGGACAATTGTGAAACAGACTGCTAGTTATTCAAGTACAAGTTCAATCAAAGCTGAATGAAGAAAGTGAAAATACGTTCATGAGAGCCAAATAGGACTTTGAGTTATCCCACTTAAGTTTAAAACCATTTTAAAAATAGATTCAATGCATTGAACACTAATGACTAGAGAAGACATGGGATGACATCAAGGACAACATACTTGAGTGCTTGAGACACCAGAGCTCCCTTGAAGAAAGCAAAAGGTCATTAAAAAGACAAGGGAAAGAAAAAAAAAACCAATGGTCAAAATTGATGTAAGAAGTGATTCTGAAACTTGCTTTTGAATGTAGAGATGTTAAAGAAAAGAGGAAAAGGGTTGACATAACAGAGCTGAAAAGTAGGTTTTGAAGGGTAATCAGAGAAAACAAAACAAATTGTCACAACAAAGGGTGCAAAACGCTCGAGGTAGAAAACCAAAAGAGAAGACCATGCTTGGCATTTCTCAAGCTGAAAGAAAAAAAAAAAGTCAAGCCTCAAGTTGTAATACTGGAGGATTCTAGGGGCAAAATCTTGCAAGATGCAGGAAGCATCAAAAAAAGATGGAAGGAATACACAGAGACATTGTACCAAAAAGAATTGGTTGACACTGAACCATTTCAGAAAGTAGTATACGAGCAGAACCAATGTTGCTGAATGAAGAAGTCTAAACTGCACAGAGTTGGTTTTTATTCTATGGTACTCAACAACAGTGGATGAAATAATAAGGAGATGAAGGCATTGAAAAAAAATAAGGCTCTAGGAATTGATGGAATACAAAACAGATGCAGCCCTGGACATGTTCACTCATGTATGGCAAGAAATTTGGAAGACAGCTACCTGGACAACTTATTGGAATAGATTCTTACTCACTCCTATTTTTAAAAAGGTTCTCCAGCAGAGTGCAGAAATTATAAAACAATATCATTAATATCCCACACAAGTAAAAATTTGCTGCTGATTATATTTTAAAACAGCAGGAGCCATATAGCAACAGATAATTGCCAGAAATTCATGCTGGATTTAGAAGTATGCTGGATATTGGAAATATCATTGTTGATGATGAATGGATCTTGGCTAAAAGCAAAAAATATCAGAAAGAGGTTTACTTGTGTTTTCTTTACTGCAAAGGAATATGATTGTGTGGATCATGTGGATAAATTATGGCTAGCACTGAGAAGAACAGGAATTCTAGAACACTTAATTGTGCTCATGCGAAATCTGTTCCTACTCAATATAGGTATGGTGAATATAGGCTGAGCAAAGTAATTGAGATGCTGGACTAAGTGGCACCAGGATTGGAGAAATGCTCTTCGCCAACCTGAGCTATTATGCAGAGGACACAACCTTAGTTTCAAAAAGTAAAGAAGATGCAACAAAAGAAAATTATATTATATGTACAGTTTTCAAGTTAATAAACACCATGCCTTAAAAAAAAAAAAGTAAAGAAGACTGGAGGTACTTACTGAAGAAGATTAAAAACTATAGCCTAACACCAAAGATCTACATCACTAAAATGATGACATGTCCCTCAAAAAAAAAAAAACACACAAACAACTATAGCCTTCAGTATAGTTACACTGAAATATCAAGGAAACAAAAATCCTCTCTTCTGGGCCAATAGGCAACATCATGATAAATGGAGGAAAGGTGGAAACTGGCAAGGGTTTAATTTTACTTGGATCCACAATCAATATTCCTGGTGTCACTAGCCAAGAAATCAACAAAAGACATCTCACTTTGGAAAAGCCTGCTCTCAAGGACCTCTTTGAAGTGCTAAAGAGCAAAGATGTTGTTTTAAAGACTAATGTGTATCAGACTCAAATCATAGTATTTTTCCAATTGCTTTATATGCATCTGAAAGCTAGACAATGAATAAAAAAGATCAAAGTATTGATGACTTTGTATTGTGGTGTTGGCAAGGGTATTGAATATACCGTTGTTGTGTACTGTAGAGTCAGAAACAACCCATAACTGATGCTCTGGCGGGTTTTCAGAAGTAATTTCATTGGAGCATGCCCATGCTTCTCCCATGGAGCGCTTGGTGGCCTCGAACTACATACCTTTGGGATTGCAGCACAGATTCTTGCCACCAGGCCACTAGAGCTCCCTTTGAATATAGTTAAGAACTGCAAAAAGAACAAACAAAACGGCCTTGAAGAAAGCTCAACCAGGGTGCTGCTTGGAAGCTAGGATGGTGAAACATCGTCTCGCATATTTTGGGTATATTGTCCAGAGGCTCCAATTCCTGGGAGAAGATATCAAGCTTGGAAAAGTGGAAGGTCAACAGATGACAGAAAGACCCTCTATGAGTTAGTTGGACTTAATGACTGGGACAGTGGTCACTAAGGTGATGGAGATTGTGAGAATGGTGCAGGCTAGGGCAGGGTTTCAATTTGTTTGTAGGGTCACTGTTGGGGTTTCCTCTACAGCAGGAAAGCCCCTCAAGGTTAATACTTGCTGAGTAACCAAAAACTGACCCAGAGATAGACTAAAAGACATTCATTGAGAGGAAAACTTACACACTAGAAGAAGCAATTCTTCAAGGATCCAGCAACAACAAACTGGACCAATACTCTGGGTGGGGAAAGTGACTATTTTATATCCACACACAAACAATTCAAAGTTACATGGTTAAATTAAAAATTACATGAACTGATGGAAAATATTAAGATCACTCAAAGCTTAGTCTAAAGAAAAAGCAATTATGTACTTAAATCTGTATGTAAGTCTGCAAGCCTGCCTAAAAACAATACAGGGAAGTAAAGCTTCCATTTGCCTCAGAGTTCTTCATTAACTAGAAAAACAAGCCTAATAAGAACTTAATGAGTTTAGCCTGAGTGCAGCCATTTTGGGGCATTTTGATAGACAAGTCACTCTTGAGTCAGAGCCGACTTGATGGCATCTAACAAGTACTGTTGCAACAAACCAAAGGGTGTCCCGACCCTTTTCCAAGCCTATCTTCCCCAGGGCAGAAATTATGCAACTGTAGGGAAGGGTACATTTCTTCTCTTTATGCATATCAAAAGAGTAAGCAAACAAGATTCCTCAGTTAAAAGATTTGAGACAAGGAAGATGCAGGTATTAATCAAGCATCCTCCCTTCCCAGCACATAGGCACATTCACACCTGCAGGACTGATTTCTAGAAAAAACATAGTCAGTTCCAGGGCCTTGAGTCCTATTTCAAGATCTTTCTGATGATCCCCTGAATCACACAGGGTTCCTGTAAAAGATCTGGAGAAAAGTTGACTGGAAGTCCTTTTTTCACATGATAGCAGACCTGCTGGGTAGAGGGGAAATAGATTGTTTGCCAAGGGTGTGGGAGGGTCTGTCCTTACTGAATAGGCTAGGTTAGAGTCCTGGCTGATCGTCAGAACTCATCTAGGGAGGTTGAAAAGAAGGCAGTTTCCTTCTTTTCGTAAGGAAGAAATATGCTAATTCTCAGAAGTGACGGAATTATCTGTATGTTTAAGCAGCTTTCTAAATCTACTGGCAAAGGCAAGTTGGAACCCCATGGGCCCTAAATCCTTCTAAATGGAGAAAAGGCTCTTTGGAAGGACTGTCTCCTCAAACCCAGCCTGAGACCACCCCTTACCTATACTCCCCACTCCAGGAGGTGCATCAGACATTATCAGGACAGAGGGCTGCATTGGAGCAGGGCCAGAACCCTCTGCCACTCTACTTGAGCCTCAACGTCAAGGAGAACAATCTGGAGACACTCGACTTCAAGGGTATGGTCCCAGCCACTCCACTGTCAGCACAGACCCCCAAATATTCGAATTCTGAGGTTCCCCAGAGAATTCAGACTTGAAGCTTATTTTCAGATTGTTCAGCCTTCTAGAAGTGTTGGGATGGAATGGAGTAAGGATTGAGCCAGGGAGGAATCTTTGTCCTGGGTGGGCAAGGATTGGGTCAGTCCAGGAGTCTGCTAACTTGGTGCCTACACCTGCCAGAAAAGAGTGAGGCTGAGGCCTGCAGCAGACATGTCTTGAGCACGTTCCACTCTTCCCACTTTCCTGTTTCTTTCATTTGCCCCTTAGAGTGGGTTGAGTTCTCCCCCTATGAGATTGGGTTCCTGAAGTATGGGGCCTTCATCCCCTCTGAGCTCCTGGGCTCTGACTTCTTCATGGGACGGCTGATGAGGAAGCTCCCTGAGTCTCGGATCTGCTTTCTGGAAGGTGAGGGGTTTGCTCTGAAAGCCCTGGGCAGTTCTTGGCCTCTCTGTCAGGGCATAACTCCTTAACTTGGGTGTGGCAGAGGCCAAGAATGAGGGGTGAGGGGTTGGACTGTAAGGAGAAGCCACTGCAGGGTCACCCTCCTTCCACTTTCCACCAGCACGAAGGCCCATTGGGGAGGTTAGGGTGCCTGACTTTTCTTGGGGTTTGGTCCTGCAGCTGTCTGGAGCAACATTTTCTCCCTGAACTTGTTGGATCTCTGGCATAGCCTCACCAGCTCTGAAGAAGCCTGGAAACAGCACATCAAGGAGAAGATGAGGAATATAGGTAGGACAGCGGGCACTGGGACGAGGCCTCATCCCCTTCACATGCTGGTTGTGAGATGGGCTGTGAGAGGAGAAGAAAGGCCAAGAGCCAAACATTTCCAGGTTTTTAAAAGGCCCAATATCTCTTCCTCTGGTCACAGAGAAGGAGTCTTCTGTCTCAGGGACCTCCTCATATCTAGACACCTCATGGTTGCAGCCAGGAACAGCTCTGGCCCAGGCTTTCAACGGCTTTTTGAAAAGTAGGCCGCTTCATCAGCGCAGCCCTAACTTCCTCCATGGCCTCCAGCTGCACCAGGACTATCGTGGTCAGAAAAACTTCTCTACCTGGGCAGGTAAGGGCTATGGCTCTGTGTCTTTACCTAATGAAGCCAGGCTCCAAAAAGGGATGGCCTAAGGCTAGGCTTTGGAGTGAGGGCAGGATGTCACAGGATCCACTTCTGGAGTATGGCTTGGAGAATAGTCCTTTGGAAAGTCATGGGAAGGGATTGGCTAGCAGCTGCACCAGGCAGAGTTGTCAAAGGCAAGAAGGGGGCTTGATGGCAGTTATGATGTGAAGAGGGCAGGGTGGATAGTCTGTGGCAGGGTGGTTGCCTGACTCTGCCTCCTTTGCCCACTAGACTGCCAACTGGACTGTACCCCAAGTCAGCTGACCCCCCAGGAGCCCCAGCTCTGCCTCGTGGACACTGGCTACTTCATCAACACCAGTTGCCCCTCCATGTTCCGACAAGGCCGCAGCCTGGACCTCATCCTCTCCTTCGACTACTCCTTGTCCTCCCCCTTTGAGGTGCCTCAGGTTGCTCCAAAGCTGCTGTGGAACTCAAGCCCTCTGTGGGCAGAGGCCAAACTCTAGGAGCAGGTCATAGGGCCACTGAGCCAATGGTCCAGATCTCTTGGGTCCCCAAGAGGATGAAGAATGACAAGCTCTTTCCAGGGCTCTTGGTTGGGAAAGGGGTACACTGGGGTCCTGGCCACCTAGGGCAAGTGAACAGGGATAATATCTACCCTACTTTTGGCTCCCAAGAGGAGTATCCTGAGCAGAGCTGGGGGTGGGAGAATCTTGAACATCTCTACATCCGTTCCCTGGCCCATCCTGGGATTCTGCAGGGGTTAGGATTTTGTTGCAGAAGTGGGTCCCTTACTGAAACCCCCTGGGTGCCAGGACTTGACTCATCCAGCAAACAGCAATCAAAAAGAATGGGTAACATTGGGTCTATACTCCACTGAATGTTTTAAACTAATACTGCAAATGCTGAGATCTTTCAATTCCTTCCAAGGCACAATGTAGCAAAACGGAGTCATCAACAGAGCCAAGCTAGAATGTGGTCTTGACAGTGAGGGAGCAATGGGGGTCAGGAATCGCCTTGGCATTTTCTACAGCCCTGATCTGGGATGACTCAGGAGCAGCTGGGTTTCATCTGGGCTGCTCTGTTGCTCAGGTGTTGCACCAGACGGAGCTGTACTGCCGTACCCAGGGACTGCCCTTCCCCCGTGTGAACCTGAGCCCGCAGGACCTCCACCAGCCCAGAGAGTGTCACCTTTTCTCAGACCCAGACTGCCCTGAGGCTCCTGTCCTGCTGCACTTCCCACTGGTCAATGTCTCCTTCAAGGACTACTCAGACCCTGGTGAGGCCCCCCCTTAGCTCTATTTTAACCAGGTAGCTCTGCCCTTGGCCCCTCCCAGCCTGGCCATCAAGCCGAAGGTGGAGACTTCCTGCTTAGCAACTAGGATAAGGCATAAGCCTAGGCTCAGTTCACCTGCGTTGTGATAGTCTGGTCTTTGTTGTGAATGAGTGAGGTCACTGTTCTTGTGTCCTCCTTTGGCTGCTCCAGCCCCCGTGTCACATGTGGGCTCCTCTGTTCTGTGAAGTGCCGTTCCAGAATCAGTGAGGCCAAAGACCCAGTCTGCACCCATGTCTGTTGCCTCTCAGTCATCAAGGTAGAGATTCTCCAGGCTCAACAGTCAGGAAAGGGAGGCCCTTGACGCCCTTCACTCAACTTCCCTCATATCTATTCCTCCTCGTGTATCGTTCTACCCTAGTCCAGGCTGTGGTGGCTCCTTTTTAGGGTTGCTCTCCAAATCTAAACCCTTATTAATTCCTTCCAATTCTCTTTTCTCACCAACCGGCCAGACTTCCATTTCTTTTTGGAGGTGGGACAGGAGATCCGCTTTTGTACACTATTCTGGGTTTCTTCTATCACACCTAGTCTTCCAGCTCTGCACATAGCACACTCAGCTCCCATCTTGGAATTATAAAGAACTCTTTCAACAGAGACTGACTCTTGCAAAGCAAAAGCCCACTGCTCTTCTGACTTGTTTTCATCATGAGTTTTAAGAATCCATTCACTCGCCGAGTTTTCACCTTCCTTGTTCTACCTGTTTCCACAATCTCTCTGAAACAGTACTTCCACTATTTGGAAATGCTCAAATAGTGGAAGAAGTGGAATATTACAAGGAAACATGGGGATCTTTAAACTCTTCAATCTCAAAAGACCTGCTCAAGCATTTGGCTGCTGTAAAAAATGTCAACAGTTCAAGTCCACCAGCAACTTTGCAGGAGAAAAGCTGTGGAGATGCACTCTCATAAAAATTATAATCTAGACAATTCTCGTCTGCTATATCCTATAGGGTCACTCTGACTTGAAATCAACTCATTTGCACACAACAGAATACAATTATATTTCTAGGGGGAAAGGTACCTGGGAGAAAGCCTCTCTTCTTAGTAGACAGCTACTCTGACTTGGCTAAATTCCCAGCTTAGCTCTGCCCAGTGGTAAAGCCTATGTTCTGCTCCTCACAGCCCTCTTGCCCTCTGCAGGTGTCCGGCGCAGCCCTGCAGAGCTCCAGGCTGGTCACTTGGATCTCTCCGAGGCCACCTCGCCCTATTCCTTTTTCAATATGACATATAAGGAGGAAGACTTCGACCGCCTGCTTCGCCTTAGTGACTACAATGTGCGGAACAGCCAGGATGCCATCTTGCAGGCCTTGAGGATGGCACTGAAGCACCATGCCTTGGGGACCAAGCCTCCAAGGGTGCATATGTGAGGCCTCTTAGGGCTTCTTGAGGGGCTGGAACGTAACCCAGTCTACAGCTGGATCCTCTTTGGGTTGGAGTTTCCTGGATCTTTCAAGTTGCCATCAAGTTGGCCATGACTCATAGCAACCTTGTAAACAACAAATCGAAACCTTTTTCTATCCTACACGATCCTCACTACATTCACCACGTTCAACGCCCATCGTTGCAGTCACTGTGTCAATCCATCGCATGAAGGGTTTTCCTCTCTTTCATTGACTTTCCCAGTTAGATGTCTTTTTCCAAGGAGTGGCTGCTCCTGACAACATAGCCAAAATATGTGAGATAAAGTTTTACTATCTTTGTCTCTAAGAAGGGCCCTGGTTGCACTTCCTCCAAGACAGACTTGTTTGTTCTTTTGACAGTCCATGGGATCTTCAGTACTCTTCTCCAACACCACAATTTAAAGGCATCTCTTCTTCTTTAGTCTTCCTTATACTTTGTCCAACTTAAAGATACATTGTTGTTATGTACCATCAAGTTGGAACCAACCCACAACTGAGCCTCCAGTGGGTTTTCAGAGGCAATAAATTGCACAGGAGGAGACTGTTCCTCTTTCTCCCATGGAATATCTGGTGCGTATGAAACAAGTGAAAATACCATGACTTGTGACCCTTAATCTTTAAATGGATATCTTTGCTGTTTAGCACTTTAAAGAGGTCTTTAACAAGATTTGCCCAATGCAATATGTCTTTTGATTTCTTAACTAGTTACCACGGATGTTGATTATTTCCAGGTCGGAAGAGAATGGATATGGGGTGCAAGCTTCAGGTGCCAGATAGGAGGACCAGGGACTGCTGACCTGAAAGAAGTTTCCAGGCATCTAAAATCACTGCCCTGAACCCACTCACACTTAAGTCCCATTCTCAAAGACACACACATGAACTCACACTTGCACACATGTGTACATCTATGTACTTGCACATGCGCTAATACACATGAACATATACATTCCTTTGGCCTTTCTGGCCATGGGTGAGTGGCTCATTGGGAACTTAAGGATAGATGACCTATCCAATCTTCCGTCTGCCCATTTGATACTTGGCTTTATTTTGGTTCTCTGCTTTTTCTATTTTATAAAAAAACCATTATCATTAGTATTATTATGATGATGATGACATTTCCTGGATATTGAATTTTATTTTGTTCTAAGTATTTGGCAATACTTCTTTAGCTTTCACAACCACCTAAATGGTCGGTGGGATTTTTATCGCCATTTTATCAATGATGAAGCTTAGGAATGGCAGAGAAAATAGCAGCTAGGAGCTGACCTGGCACTGCTGCTGGGCCCTGGTGTCCTCCTGATGAACACATAAACAATTTCACAGAAAACCATCAGACAGAGTCACTCAGTAATCTCGCTCCTTGAGATTCTGAGTTGAGATTGAGTTGGTTCAGACTCAAAGTGACCAGTTTTCTGAGGCTGTAAATCATTACAAGAGAAGACTGTTCATCTTCTTAGCATTGTGGCTGGTGGATTAGAATTGTGCCAGATAAGCACAGCCTTGGGGCCAGCAGCACAGACTCGCGGCAGACTACACCACCAAAGCTTCCTTTAGGTAATCTAGAATGAGCCCAAAAAGAGCGTGGCGAAACCACAACAGTGACTAAACATTGCCCTCTCTCAGCTAACCAGTGAGACTGCTGCTGCACAAGCTACAGCTTTAGCCGCACCTCTTTCCCTGCCTCCTAGGTGAAAAAGGAACTTAATTGTAGAACTTCCCCTCCACCCTCAATTTCTAATAGCAATGTTTCTTTTTGAAATTAATATCACCAACAAGTAGGGAAAAATGTTGTCACCAAGTTCTTAATTACTTTTACTTAGGTGGCTGGGCTAAAAGAACCTTGGTGGTGTGGTGGCTACTTCATTTATTTGGCTGCTAATCAAAAGATTTGTGTTTCAAACTCACCAACCTGTTCATGGGGAAAAGAAGAAGTAGTCTGTTTCAGTAAAAAGGTAAAAATTCTATAAAAAATTCTATAGTCTATAAAATTCAAAGGCAGTTTTACTTTGTCAGAATTAATCCTGTGAAAAAGGGAAAATTGATTTGTACAGAAACAGCAATCACTCTAGTTAGCCACAAAAGGGAAATGTTTGGCTATTTTTGTGGTTCCTCTGAGTTCTTGGTTTCGCGGGGCAAAAGATTAATGGCTAGCTAGACTGCTAACCAAAAGTTTGGAGACTCAGAAGTACATGGGGCCAAAACTCCTAGAGATCTACTTTTTTTTTTTTTTAAATCTATCGCTTGAAAACCCGATCGAGCATAGTTCTATTCCGATGCCCATGAGGTGCCCATGAAGTCCCCATGAGCAGGGAAGATGCCATAGTAACTGGTACCTATACTAGTATGATGCCATTTAGAAGAAAAGCCTGGCAAGCTACTTCTACAATCAGCCAGTAAAAACCCTATGAACCACAATGCTCTCATCACGGAGATGGTGAAGGAATAAACAGCATTTTGTTCCATTGTGCATGGAGTCTCCAGGAACTGAGGATCTACTCGATGGTAGCTGACATAACACCACCCACTTGAGACACTCTCCAGTTCCCCACAGAGAGTGGTTCTTTTGTTGCACCTAATACCAATAACTTCAGGCTCCTCTACCTCAAGGATCAGGAGGCCTCATCACTCCCACTCTGGGTGAGGTGGTCTCGGGGTGTACTTGACAGGCTCCAGTGTGGATTGCCCCAGGCCCTCCTTGAAGCCCATAGCCCTCTCCTGGGCCAGGTCCAGAGCCAGGGGAAGAGACACAGAGTTCCAAGGCTGTCTCCTAGGACTAGGCTGACTATATGTCCTTAGCCCAGCACACGTGGTAGCAGTGGGACTGGTAAGCAAGAATGACTCTAAAAGACATTTATTTCTCTTAATCCAGCTGGATTTATCTCAAAAATGCAACAGACATTTTATGTTAGAAAATGTGTACATTTTATTTAGTAATTCATAGGCTAAATGAGAATAATAATATAAAAGTAGTTCCTTGATAAAATTTAACTCAAGTTCTGGATTTATTAAATGCTTTCAATAATTCAGACTTTATGGCTGCTAATCAAAAGTTTGGAGGTTCAAATCCACTTGGAGGTACTTTAAAGAACCTAGTGATCTACTTTTTAAAAAAACAAAACAAAACACACACCCAAAAAACCCAACTTGACCATTGAAAACTGTCAGGCCAAGACCAAGGTCAAAGGGGAGAATGAAGGATTCAAAGACTATCAACATGTCAACAAAGGGAGTGAATAGCCTCACCCACCTGGCTAAAGCACAATGGAATGTCCCTCCTTTCCCTCCCTAAAGACCCTACTATAAAATCCTGCCCCAACCCACCTTCGGTGTGGTTCTCCCCTGGTCTGTCAATCTCCAGACCAAGGAATCTCACCCAGGAGCTCCCTTCATAAAACTTCTTTGAGCTTTCCCTCTTTCTCTCTGGTCCCTTCCTTGAGTCCTTGGCCTTACATTCATTGTGAAGACCTAACTTCTGGTGTGTGAACCCCGGGAGAGGAATCAAGGCATGTTGTGCCTCCACTCTCCTTTGGGGTATATGCTGTGCCCCTCAATCTCTCTCTTGAACTACCAGCTGCATAGCATCAAGATGTCAAATGGTAACATAACATCCAGTTTCTAGTTTCTCTCCTCTTTTCCCATTCTATATGTGTACGTCTGCTGACTGAATGCTTTTAGTGCTTGTGAAGAGGCACCACAGCTGACACTACTCTGAAGCCACAGAGTTTGATTGGGTCCTCACTTGTGGTTCTGTGGTGTTGTCATACAGCTTAGTGGCAATTTGGGTGATCCTCTAAGGACCCCAGCTGGGCCTGAGCTTGATACTGGCACACCTATTGCTAAGACACACTTTTACCCCTCAGGCATGGCCAGAGGGACGTCTATGTGGACTGAGGGGAAAGATACTCCATTGTGTGCTCTTATCAATTTTGTGTCTTTGTCCAATTGTCAGCAGTGTCCACTTTCCCTAAACCCCTCATTTTTTTCTGTCCACTACTGCCTCTATTCTGGGGGACAATCTGCTGGGGACTATCCGGTGTCTCTTCCCGAAAAGGAATCTCTCCTCCTTTCATTCTTCTGTTTCTGTATTCTCCTCTTCTATGGAGGCTCCTAAAGTTAAACCCAGTTGTCCATAAAATTTCCCAGGCATTTTCCAGGCATTTTGAACTCCCTTTGGATTCAGGTCTGTCCATACTGAACTCCTGTCTGTGCATATATCCAATATATTAAAAAATTGCAAGCCTGAATCAGGAGCCCACTCAAGTGCCAGGTGCTTCCAGGCTATTGATTGCAATAGGGAGGCCATCTTTCAATCTTTCCCAAAATCTAAGGCTTTTGGCTTTCAGAGGATGCTCTGAAATCTTGACTGCCCTCACCCACATACCTGAACACCATGGGTAGCCAAAATGTCTAGAACCCCAAGGGACAACTCCTTGAACTCCCTCCTTTCAAATCTTTTAAACTTAGGCCTGACTGATGACCTCAGTCCCAAGAGACTAATCTTTTGCTGTAACCAAGTATGGCCACAATACCAACTAAATTATGATCCTTGGTGGTCTAAGAATAAAACCTTTTTATCTTAATACCCTTCAAGATCTTGACAATTTCTGCCAATGGACTCAAAGATGGCCAGAAACCCCATGTAAGCTTTCTTTTACTTTTGCTCCCTTCTCTCTGTAAAGCCTGCCAACCTGTGCAGGTTTTCTTAGCCCATTGTCAAATAGCTTTTAGTATCTGCTTTTATTTTTTTACTTTGATGCCTTTCCAGTTGGCCTATCTTTGAAAAGTATTGCTCTTCCATGATTTAAAAAGTGTAGGTATGTGTGTGTATATACATATATGTATCTATATTTTTAAATATATTCACTTTACCAGGTGAAACCAAGTCATACTGTTTTTGAGCTAATCAAGAAAATTGCAGTTATTAAAATGTAGCATTTTAGGGTGATGAACACACATTAAATAACTTAGTATATGTAGACTACTGAACAAAAACCACCTTGAGAATAAAGTTGAAAGTTTTAGCATGGTATGAGATTCAAGAGGGAAAGCAAAATAACTGGTAATAATCTTTGTGTATTTTTTTGTTTAAGAGGGAAAATGAAAGTAGTTTTGCTTTAAAGGAGAATGTCTGCTTGTGCCAGAATATGGAAGATAGTTAGTAAAAGCTAAATTTGAAGCTGTGTACTAAGTTGTAGAAGGCTTGAGGGGAAGTGAATTTTATTTGCTTTGGTTTATAATACCTTCAAATAATGAGTTTGAAAAGAAACAATGACATGTTTTGAAATTTTTATATTACATCAGTTGTAGTGGATTTATTTATAGGATGGATAAAAGACTGGTTTTATACTGCAAAATGTTGCATGGGTGATATGCTTTCCTCTGGCTTCTCCCAGACACAGCTTAAAACTGCAGCCAAAATTTTTCACTAACCTCCCAGTTAAAAAAGAAATCTTAAACAAATCTTCTGAAACTAAAACATCACCTTCCTCTCCTACCCTAACCTGCAGATAAAACATCACTGCTTTCCTTTTCCTGACTTCACCCAGTAAATAATCCCACATACCATCCTCCCCTAGCCTCCAGACCAAACATCACCGATAAAGGGGTCAACCTCCTCTGCCCCTCCCTTCCCTCCTCCCAACCCATCCCCCTACACCATTCCAGCACATTACCCTCTATCAAGAATCAGCCAATCAATAAAATATTTCTATAAAATATATCTACCCAACAACACCCTTCTTTCTCGTTCTTTTATTAAAACAAGTTTAAGAATTTTATTTCCTTTTTTCCTTAAAGCATTTTCTACCCACTTTAAATTTTTCAGCTAGAGTTCAGAACTGAAAATGTTTCCGAATTTATCTCTTCCTTTTTGTCTTAAATATAATGTAGCACTAGTTTAAAGCTCATGCTGTTGTTGTTATGTGCTGTCAAGTCACTTGCAACTCATAGCGACCCTATGTACAATAGCCCTAAACGCACTGCCTCTGACACACCATCCCAATTACCCCAGTCACTGAATCAACCCACCTCATAGAGGGCCTTCCCCTCTTGCGCCATCCCTCCACCCTCCCAAGCATGATGTCCCTCTCCAAGGACCTGTCCCTCCTTGCAACATGCCCGAAGTATGTCAGACGAGGCCCCAGAATCCTTGCCTCCAAGGAATAGCTTGGTTTAACCCTCTCCAGGATGAATCTGTTCGTTTCCTTGGCAGTCCATGGTACATTCAGTATTCTTCTCCAGCACCACAGCTCAAAGGCATCAATTCTCCTTCTGTCCTCCCTAGTCATTGTCCAACTCTCTGATGCATAACAAGATGCAAAGACCATGGCCTGTACCAGATGCACCTTAGTCTCCAGAGAGACACCATTGCTCTTCAGTACTTTAGAGCGGTCCCTAACAGCAGACTTTCTCATCGCAATACGTCTTTTAATTTCCTGGCTGCTGGTGCCAAGAGTGTTGACTGTGGGCCAAGCAAACTAAAGCTGTGAACAATCTCTATCTCTTCACCATCCATCCTGAGCTGCCAATTGGTCCAGTGGTGTGAATCTTTGTCTTCTTGACATTGAGCCTCAATCCATACTGAAGCCTGCAGTCCTTGACCCTCTGCAGCAAGTGCATGAGGTCCTCCTCAGTTTCAGCAAGCAGGGTTGTGTCATCTGCATAACACAGATTGTTGATAGATCTTCCACCAATCCTGATGCCTCATTTCTCCTCATAGAGCCCAGCCTCCTGGATGATCTGTTCTGCATACAGATTGAAAAGTTGTGGAGACAGGACACATCCCTGGCGTATGCCCTTCCCAATTTTGAACCATGCAGTATTTCCTTGCTCTGTTCTGACGACTGCCTCTTGGTCCAAGTATAGGTTTCACATTAACGCAATCAAATGCTCTGGGTTTTCCATTCTTCTCAGAGTCAACGACAAGTTTGTTATAATCCACATACATTCTGTATATTTTAAAATTATCAATTAAAAAACCTAAACTTTAAAAATAGCTGCTAGATATTATATACAAACTTGTCTCATTAAAATAGACATTGCCAGTAGAAAGGATTTATTTTTTTCCTGGACACTAATATGAGTCATATATCTTGAGATTTTTAGCAGCCTTCTTTCTCTTTGCCAGCTTACTATTGCAGACATTAAAAACCCAATCCTATACCAATCCCATTCTTCAACAAGATGGAAAAGGCAATCTCTAGCTTCATTTGGAATGGAAAGAAGCCCCGTGTAAACAAAGCACTCCTTAAGAACAGAAAAAAGGTAGGAGGCATTTCACTCCCTGATTTCAAATCCTACTACACTGCTGTGGTAGTTAAAATAGCATGGTACTGGTACAATGACAGACACATAGATCAATGGAATAGAATTGAGAATCCAGAAATCAGTCCATCTATTTATGGTCGACTAATTTTTGACAAAGAGATGAAATCAGTTAGGTGGGGAAATGACAGCCTTTTAAACAAATGGTGTTGGCAAAACTGGAAAACTATCTGCAGAAAAATTAAACAAGATCCACACCTCACTCCATAGACAAAAACTAACTCAACATGGATCATGGACCTTGGACTAAAACCAAGGACTATAAACTTCATTCAAGAAAAGCTTGGAAAAACTCTAGTAGTCCTAATCCACAACATAGTCTTCTAAGTATCCTGAAAAATTTAGAACCAGGAGAAGATAAAATAGATGAATGG
>NW_006399776.1:4727914-4733242 GCF_000299155.1 Elephantulus edwardii
GGTGCGGTTGGCGCAGGATAGAGCAGGGTTTAGAGCTGTTGTGCATAGGGTCGCTATGAGTCGGAAACGACTCGATGGCACATAACAACAACACAGATAAAACCAATTTGATACTTGTATATTCCTTTAGGTAAGATCCATGTATATAATTGTCATTTATGTTATTCTGGTTTTCTGTAAAAAGCTATGAAAAAAGAATAAATTATTGATTGGGGGAAAAAAAACCACCCAAAACCCCCAATCCTGTAGAATTACCTACCTCCCAAGCAAGAGCCACTGAACTAGCTACTCATTGTATTACTCAATCAGCCCCTGATATAAAAAAAAGAAGCTAAAAAGCCTGAAGATGGCCCCAAAACACTCATTTGAGACCTCGTAAACATGGCCTTTAAAGGTTTTAATGCTGAGAGGAACAAGCGGAGTATGATAGGGAAACTCGTGCCTGGCTGCCTTATGGCTGACAGCGGTAAAAGATCAGAAAATGCCTCCTCATTCAACGAGCTGGTTACCTCCTGGTGCATGCTTCATGGGCGGCAAAGAGGGTCATTGGGCTAACTGCGGCGCTAGCCTTGCCCTCCAACATGGCCTTGTCCTATCTGTAGGACACCAGGACATTGGAAGGCTGACTGCCCTTTGGCACCTAGCCTTGGTAGAGCAGCCCCTCCACCAAACCTGGTCCCCATCCAGGCCTATCTCTTAGGCCTGGCCACTGAAGATTCAAGGTGCCTGGGTTCAACAACCCCTATTACCCTTTGCGGAGCCCAGGGTAGCCTTTCAGATAGCAGGTAAGCCAGTTTCCTTTCTGGTTGACATGGGGGCTACCTTCTCAGTGCTCCCCTCCTTTTTGGATCCTGTTTTCCCTTCCCAGGTCTCAGTAATGGGGATTGATGGTCTCCCTTCTAAGCCTTTACCACTCAAACCCTCCTCATAAGCTTCAACAAATGAGTACTCACCCATTCCTTTCTAATTATCCCTACATGCCCAATTCCATTGCTAGGTAGAGACTTCCTGTCTAAACTCGGAGCTGTGTTTCACTGGGAATCACGCAAACCTAGTTCACCTGACCAGCCTTTAGTTTTATCACTCTTAACACTCCTTCCCTCTGACACACTTTCTAAATTACCTCTATCATCAGACATTCAACCCTGTTGTATGGGATCTTTCCACTCCATCTGTAGCCTTTCACCACCAGCCTGTTCTTGTTACTCTGAAAGACCTCTTCTCTTTTCCTGCTAGACCCCAATTCTCTATCTCTGTACAATACTGCAGAGGTTTAAAACCCATTATTACTTGCCTACTTTCCAATATACTTCTTATCCTCGAGTGTTCCTTGCAATATGTTGATGATCTTTTACTGTGTAGCCCCTCATATCAACTTTCACAAACTCACACTGCACAACTTCTTAACTTCTTGGCTTCCAAGTGATACAAGGTATCCCCCTCCAAGGCCCAACTGTCTCTCCCCACAGTCACATATCTGTTTTCAATTGACCCCCACTGCTAGAAGCTTAATGGTCAATCGGTATCGAGCCATTGAAAACCTCTACCCACCATAAACTGCTGTTCCAATCCTCTCTTCTCTTGGCTTTATCAGTTTCCTTAGACACTAGATTCCCAAATTTTCCTTACTAGCAAAACCCCTTTATGATGTGGCAAAAGCCACCCCACAAGTACCTCTAGATTCACCTCAGATAGTTAAAAATCTTTCCTCAAGCTCCAGCATCTCCTCTTACAATCGCCAAATCTATCTAAACCTTTCAATTTACACACTGATGTCAGGAGCTCCATCTACTTTTTCTCAACAACCCCAGTATTAGCCTCTCTCAATCACTGTCCCTCAACCTGACCACCCTACTTCCAGTAAACACCTTAACTTATTATGACCATAGCTGCTCTTGAAGATATGATCTCTTTACTTCCCTCCCTATCTGACCAACCCATCCCTAATCCAGACCATACTCTGTTTGTTGACAGCTCTTATATAACTGATGTTTACTGTCAGGTAGTAGTTTCCTGTAATAGTTGCTGTGGTTTCCATAAACAGAGTGTGGAAGGCAGCAACTTACTTCCTATTGCCTTAGCACATATCCGAGCAACACCACACTCACCATCCTTTCTAAGCCCCTTTGAGCTGATGTACAGCTGACCATTTCTGCTGAACCATAACCTACCCACTGAACTCCCTCTTTTAGCATCATGTCTTCCTCATATCTCCCTCATTAGGCAATTACTACAAGAATACACAGACTGCTGCATAACTAGACCCTTGCCTGAATGTCTAGACCAAACAACTGGAGTTGCCCCAGAAGACACCATCCTCATCAAATGGCATGTACTCAAACTTCTTCAACCACACTAAGACAGACCTCACACAGTCATCGTGACAACCCCACAGCAGTTAAGGTCACAGGTAACCCCCATTAGTACCACCTTTCCCAGGTCAAACATGCTCCTCTCACTGAGCAGACCTTCTACACCTCTCAAATGGTGGTGAGCCCCACTACTCTTCTCCTCACTCAAATCCAAAGCCCTAAATAACTCTTCATATTGTTACTAATTAATTGTTCTCTGTTTTTGTTTCTGTTTGTTTTTTTTTTAATTCTTATTTCACAGGATAAGAGAAATGACCAACTTAACAGTGAACCCACTGCTGTGACATCCATATTCTCCCCTGGCTACTGATCCCGGGCCAACCCAGTCCAGCCTCTGAGCCCCAGATCTTCACCCCTGTTCAGCAGGAAGTAGCTATATACATCACCCCTTTTCTCACTAAAGAGGCTGGGATGTCAGGCCCAGACCAAGGTCAAAGGGCAGAATGGAGGATTCAAAGAATATCAACATGTCAACAAAGGGGGTGAACAGCCTCTCCCAACGGGCCAAACCACAAGTGAATGTCCCTTCCTTCCCTCCCTAAAGACCCTACTATAAAAACCTGCCCCAACCCACCTTAGGGTGTTATTTTCCCCCGTTTTGACTCTCTCCCCAGACTAAGGAATCCTGCCTAGGAGCTCCCTTAATAAAGCTTTTTTAAGCTTTCTCTCTTTTTTCTCTGATCCTTTCCTTGAGTCCTTGGCCTTCCATCCAGAGTGAAGACCTAACAAATACCTGATCGAGCATAGTACTATTCTGATCCCCATAAAGACATAATGACTTAATAATGTAGAAATGAAAGAAAATTTACTTAACCTAATGTAGGGTATCCAAAGAAAACAAAACAGGCCTGTCATCCTGAATTGTTAAGTATTAGATTTCTTTCTTAATAGTTCAGGGACAAGATCAGGCTGTCCACTCTCATCATTCATTGACAATAGTTTCCAGGAGCTCATTCCATTTATCTGGGATGAGGAATCCAGGCATGACTTAGCTGGCCCAGTAATTAAGGAAAAACATTTCCTTAAGGGTATATAGGAGCTCTGGTGGTGTAGCCCATATAAAGTTGTGCTGCCAGCTCATCTTTTGTGAGTCTTTAGTGTTTTGAATTCATAAGAGTAAATCCCCAGTAGCTCTGCGTGAGGAAGGGGGTGACTTCCCTGCTGGAATTTACAGCCTCAGAAACTCTCTAGAGAGTTACTATGAATTAAAGGCAATGAATTGGAGTAAGGATATATGGGAGCACTGGTAGCCAAATGGTAAAAAGATGCGCTGAAATCCCAAAGGAACATGGTTCAAATCCACCAGTTGCTGCTTTTAGATTTTAAAAAAAAAAAAATCCACCAGTTGCTACAGGGGAGAAAGATGGACAATCTCTTCCTGTGCAAATTAAACTGCTTCTGAAAACCTGCTGGAGGGTCAGCTATGGGTCATTTAACAACAACAACATATAGATAGTTAAACTCCCAGTTTCAAGAAACTGGTGTTACAAAAATTTTATAAAAATTTGAGACTCACATCAAAGCTTTGAAATAGACTTAAGCCTCCACTTTAAAACTGTCCTATTTAGACACACCGAGTACCTCTGATTTTTCATTCTTATGCAAGTGACATTGATTGTCTTCTTTGGTGAAGTGTCTGTTCATATCCTGTGTCCATTTTGCAACTGGCATGTTTACCTTTATCTTGTGGTGCTTGAGTATTTTATAAATTCTAGATATAAGTCCCTTAACAGACATGTCATTACCAAATATTTTTTTCCCAGTCTGTGGCTTCCGTTTTTACCCTGTTGGAGAAGTTTTTGGATGTGCATAGAGATTTTATTCTTAGAAGGTCCCATTCATCTATTTTATCTTCTCCTGGATATAGGTTTTTCAGGATGCTTGGAAGACTGTTAATGCTGTGGATTAGGGCTTCTAAAGTTCTTCCAAACTTTTCTCTAATGAAGTTTATAGTCCTTGGTTTTAGTCCTAGGTCCTTGATCCACTTTAAGTTGGTATTTGTATATGGAGTGAGGTGTGGATCTTGCTTGAGTTTTCTGCATGTAGTTTTCCCATTTTCCCAACAAAATTTGTTTAAAAGGCTGTTGTTTCCCCATTTAACTGATTTCACCTCCTTATCAAATATGAGTTGCCCATAGGTAGATGGGCTAATTTCTCGGTTCTCAATTCTATTCCATTGAAGACATTCAGATGGTGAACAAACACATGAAGAAAAATGTTCAAAATCCCTAACTCCAAGATGCAAATCAAAACAACTATGAGATACCATCTCACCCCAGTAAGATTAGAAAAGTTTGACTGAACAGTAAAAAACAAAAACTGGTGAGGTGGTGGAGAAATTGGAAGTTATTCATTGTTGGTGGGAGTGTAAAATGGTGCAACCTCTATGGAAAGCAGTGTGGCACTTTCTAAAAAAGTTGGAAATAGAAATACCATCTGACTCAGCAATTCCACTACTGGGAATATATTTTAAAGAAACCATAACTGCCATGCAAGCAGATATATGTGCACCCATGCTCATTGTGGCTTTGTTCACAATAGCAAAGAGTGGGAAGCTGTGGCATATTCACACAATGGAATACTATGCTGTGTTGAAAAACAAGAAACTCAGGAAATGTACAAAATGCATGACCCTGGAGGATATTATGCTGAGTGAAATATCTCAGTCACAAAGGGACAAACACTACAGTTCCACTGTTATAAAACAAGAGTGACATCAGGGTTGGGGAGAATCTAAGAAAAGAGGGTTTAAATAATGTACAGAGCATTGAAACAGATGAAGGAGAGAACTGTTTGAAAGGAATATATGATTAGTTATTTTCATGACAAGAGTCCAGAATGAGAGCCTCATGGGGGGAGTGGACTTGGGCAGGGGGATTGTATAATAATGAAAGGTTTAAAAAAAAATGAAAGGTTTTTTGTTTTCGGGTTTTTTTTGTGGTTGTTTTTTTTTTTT
>NW_006399776.1:4733867-4736981 GCF_000299155.1 Elephantulus edwardii
AACCATGCACCTCTGGGATTGAGGTGTAGCTTCTTGCACTAGGCCACCAGAGCTCACCTGCAATGGGCTCTTGTGTGTCAGGAAGTTTGAAGATGGCACAGGATAAAACAGGATTCAGATCTTCTGTTCATGGGGTTGCTGAGTTGTAAATGACTCGATGGCACCTAACAACAACAAGAAGAAGAAGAAACTAAACTATTGTTCCGTTTTAAGATGCAGCCAAGAAATATATTTGGCTTAAAGTTTAAAGATAATCTCAGGAAAATAGTTTCAGGGGTTGTTCCACTTTCTATGACTCCGGAAAATCTGGAGTTTATGAATATTTGAAATTCTGTTCCATATTTACTCTCTTTAGATCAGAATTCTTCTATAAAATCTTTAATAAAAAATGTTTACTAATGGTTGTTGTTGTGTAACATTGAGTTGGAACCAACTCAAAGCTGACTCTCCAGTGGGTTTTCAGAGGCAGTTAATTGCACGGGAGAAGGTTGCCCACCCTTCTCTCATGGAGCAGCTAGTAGAACCTCATGCCTTTGGGATTGCACCACAGCTTCTTGCCAGTAGGTCACAAGAGCTCACTAAATGTAGTCAGACACTAATGAGTTCCATCACTGTTAATTCCTTTCTCTCCCCATCTATGCTCTCCACACAGTCACTACTAAGCACTAATAAAATAAAAAGACCTATTGCATTGGGAAAATATCCTGCAGAAAACTCTTTATAGTGTTGAAAAGATGTCATCTTGAGGACTAAGGTGTGCTTGACCTAAGTAAGCCATGGCATGTTCAAACATTTCATTTGTGTGTAAAAGGCAAATAATGAATAAAGAAGACTAAAGAGGAATTGATTCATTTGAACTATGGTGTTGCAGAAGAATTTGAATATACCTTGGACTTCCAGAAGAGCAAACTTGTCTTATAAGAAGTACTGTCAGAACGCCTCTTAGAAGCAAGGATGGTGAGAATTTGTCACATGTAATTGGACATGTTATTGGGAGGAATCAGTCCCTGAAGAAGGATGTCATGTTTGGTAGAGAACTAGCAAAAAAAATGAAGACCTTCAATGAAATGGATTGACATAATGGCTACAGCAATAGACTTGAGCATAGCAAACTTGTAAAGATGGCATTCAACCAAGCAGTGCTCTGCTCTGTTATACAGAAAGTCACTGTGAGTTGGAACCAACTAAGCAGCACCTAGCAGCAACCACAAGAGTTTCCAGACAAATACCTGGGATGCCAGCATTTTGCGTCGGGACCACAGCAGCTGTAGCTTTGTACCTTCTGCATCAGTACCTTCTCCATCACTCTTCTTTGTTAACTACCCTTGCCCAACAACTTAGGGGATAGATGTGGTCCAAGATACTACAATACACCATTATGTTCTTGGCACTTTGTGTGTGTGTGTGTGTGTGTGTGTGTGTGTGTGTGTGTGAACATGGGTAAATATGGGCACATGATTCAAGCAAAGCAATCAGCATCTTTCCTTAGGATAAAAACACTTGATGAAAGAGTTTCTCTCAATAGTGGGGCTGCTAAACTTGGGTGCTGTATAATTTCCTAAGGTTGCCATTAGCATGAGTAGGTGACTGTAAAGTCCATAAATGTATTCTTTCACAGAATTGAAGAATAGAAGCCCAGATAAGGGCACTGGTGTTGGGGCAGTGGGATTCTTCCTTGTCTGGGGTGCGTTGGCTAGTAGCTGACGCCTCACATGGTCTCATTCCTCTGTGGGTCTGAGGCTGTTGTGTTCTTTTTACAAGACAATTCTCAGAAAAGATTAGGTTTGGGACCCATCCAGCTCTGCAATGACCTCATTAACAGGAAAACTCTTATTTTCAAACAGAATCATATTTATAGGTACAGGAATTAGGACTTCAATAAAGCTTTTCAAAATAACTTTAAGGGTGACACTGTTGCTGTTGTTGTTAGATGCTGTTAAGTACATTTCCTCACACTCTATGAACAGCCAACCTGAATACTGTCCTATTCGGTGCCATCCTTATCCTCTCTGAGAAACTAGAGCCGATTGCTGCAGTCACATTGTCAATCCATTTCATTGGGGGTCTTCTTTTCCTTCACTGACCCTCCATCTTTCCAAGCATGATGTCCCTTTCCAAGGAATAGCCTCGCCTATCTACAAGTCCAAAGTATGAAAGATGAAACTTCACCACCCTTGCTCTGAAGGAGCATTCTGGTACACTTTTCCCAAGACATGTCTGTTCTTTTGGCAGTCTATGACAAAAATCGTCCTATAGCAGGTGCCTGTGGCTGCATTCCTTGCATGAGAGGGTAAACTGTCTACAGCATGAGAGAGAAGAGGCCAGCGGTCAATGAAAAGCAGAGGCAGAGGGGGTGAGAGGAGGAAGATAAAGAGTCCTAACTGATTTGAATGATTCTTTACTTCCCAACACATCTCAAAATCTGCATTTCTCTCAATTATTTGAATTAATAAGGTATTTCCCCCAGGTAGGTGAGACGATAAATTGTTTTCTATGCTTAGACTTATTTAATTTGGCTCCAAATGCTTACAGGACAGAGACTCCTGACTAACCCACTGAGGAACCAAGGGGCTGGTAGGGCTGTTTCCTCAAATAGGTGAGATGGGAGGGGGTGGCACATGCTGTTCTGGAGAAAGTGAGAACTTCCCCAGTCATTAGGAAAAGGATGGGTGTGATCTGGACTCCAGGGAATTTTCACAACTGGATCTTGCTGTTTTACATCATACTGGTCTACATCAAGAGTACTGACCGGCCCACAGAGTAACAATGTGTAATCATTTTCCTAGCCCAGAGTTTAAGGTGGACTGGTAGTAAGAAGCTGCTCTGCAATCCCAAAGACACACAGTTTGAATCCAACAGTTGCTACATGGGAAAAGAACTGGCAATCTCCTTCTGTGAGGTTCAGCTATGATTTGGTTCTGACTCATTGGCACACCACCACAACGAGAAGAAACCTGGAGTTCAAGTAGAGATCATATTCCTTTTAATTGTTCATTTGTTGACTCCAAGACTACAAGCAGTCTGTTGTTTGGTTAAGTCAACCAGTCTTCCTTGGAAAGATTTCTTTCCTCCTTGATTTCCCCCTTTCATAAGAACCAACATACTAGGGGAGCT
>NW_006399776.1:4737131-4746926 GCF_000299155.1 Elephantulus edwardii
AATTTTTTTTTAAAAAAGAACCAACATACTTCCAGGGATGTTTTCTTCGTCCGAGAAGGTTGAGTCCTACCTAGTTCCTGAAGTCCGGAGGAAAGGAACTTGGATAACAACTGTTTCCCATTAGGCCTTTCAGCTATTTGCCCTCAACGCCACATGGTGTCGCTGTTGAAACACAGACAGTTCTATCGTTTGGGTACGACTGCAGCTCACGTCATGCGTCACCTGTGGGGATGTTTATGATGAAATACAGGTGCTCCGATGCGGTCCTCAACAACCATCAGCGTCTATGATTGGGAAGCCCAGTCTTGCCCCTTTATCTTTCTCTGAGCATTAGTTCTCTCAAGGCTGATACCCCAGTCTTGGAATGAAGATGAAAAGGCTTAGTTGAGTATACACCTACAGGATCAACTCCCCTGGAGCAAGTGCCTTTGGCTTGCCTGTCATTTTCCTTGCTCAAACTGTCCTCACTTCTAAGTTCACAACCATTTCCTCCTAGGTCCAATCCAAAGGTGGCTTAGACCCAGAAGGTTTTACTTTCCAGTTTCACTCACACATTATGCCTTAAGTTACCGTTATTTCCATGTTTCTGCATTTTGACCCCGAGAATGAGGGAAATTTGATCTTGGGCTAAGCCTTACCCCTTTTTTCTACTTGTGATAAAAAAATCCCAGGAAAGGGGTTAGGGGTAGGGATGTGTGTGTGTGTGTGTGTGTGTGTGTGTGTGAAAGCAGCCATAATTGCTAAATTTCACTGAAATCTGGTTTTTGAATGAAAGTTATGAAAATTCCTGTACTTCCCATTATTGTTGTTGTTAGGTGTCATTAAGTGTGACCCATAGTGACCTCATAAAAAACAGATCTGAACCCTGCCCTATACGTGCCAGCCTCACAATCTCTGACATACTAGAACCCTTTGCAACAGAACCTGTGTCAATCCATCTGATTGAGGGTTTTCCTCTCTTTTACTGACCTTCCACCAGATTCTTAAGCATGATGTCCCTCTCCAAGGAATAGCCTCTCCTAGCAAGATGCTCAAAGTATGTGAAGTGAAGCTTTGCCTTCAAAGAGCACGCTGGCTATCCTCTCTCCAAGACATGTTTGTTTGTTCTTTTGGCAGTCCATGGGATATTCAGTGCTCTTCCCCAACACTAGTGTTCAAAAACATCAATTCTTCTTCTGTCATCCTTAATCACTGTCCAGCTCTCAGATGCATAGCATGTGATTAAAAAGATGATGGCCAGAATTAGGCACACTTTAGTCCTCAAGTTGACATCATTGCTCCTCTACAATTTGGAGAGGTCCTTGACTACAGTCCTTCCCAGTGAAATGTGTCTCCTCATCGCCTGACTGCTGGTACCAAGGGTGTTGATTGTGGATCCAAACAAGATTAAATTGTTGACAACTTCAATCTTTTCTCCATCTATCTTGATGTTATCTACTGGTCCAGTGGTAAGAATTTTTGTTTTCTTGATGTAGAGATGCAATATATACTGAAGGCTGTAGTACTTGATCTTCTGCAGCAAGAGTCTCAAGTCATCACTTTCAGCAAACAAGGTTGTATTAATTTAATAACAAAGGTCATTGATGAGTCTTCCTCTAATCCTGATGCCACATTCCTCTTCATTGAATTCAGCTTCTCAAATAATTTGCTCAGCATACAGATTGAATTGATATGGAGAGAGGATACAATCCTGCTGCACTCCTTTCTTAATTTTAAACTATATAATGTTGTTCCTTTGCTTTGTTTACACAATAGCTTCTTGGTCTAAGTAAAGGTTTTGCATGGGCACAATTAAGTGTTCTGGGATTCCCAGTCTTCTCAAGGTTAACCGTAATTCAATTGCATCTGGTAATACAATATTGTTAGTAGAGGTACAACACTAATTTGTTAGTTTGTTGTATTGGGGATTTATTGTTCTAAATGGTATATCATTTGTCTGTCAATTTACTATACTGAGGGGATTTGTAGCTTCCTTTGATGTTAGAAGCTATGCCACCAGTGTATCAAATACCACAAGGGTCACCCAGGATGGACAGGGACTAAGGAGGATTAGAAAGCAAGACTGGCCATCAACTACTCAAATAACAAGCCTCTGAAAATCCTTTTAATTATAGAGGAACATGGAAGTTATAATATTAGAAGTAGAGCCCAGTTTGGAAGTCAATAAAAACGAGGAAAAATAGTGACAAATATCCTTTATTAATTAGAACATGGAAAGTATGAAGCATGAATGTTGGAAAACTAGAAGTTGTGAAAAATTTACATTGACATTCTAGACATTAGTGAGATGAGATGGACTAGTTTTGGTCACGTTGCATCAGACAATCACATGGTATACTATGCTGGGAATGAAAAACAGGAAGAATGATGTCGCATTCATAATTAAAAAGACACTTTCAAGTTCTATTCTGAAGTACAATGTTGTGAGTGATAGGATATTGTCCATATGCATACAAAGATTTATGAATATGACTATTATTCAAATATATGCCCCTACAGTGAAAGCTAAAGAGGAGGAAATTGAAAATTTTTACCAAATCCTGCAGTTTGAAATTGACCAAACATGCAATCAAGATGTGTCAATGATAATTGATGACCGAGTCTCAATGTCAAGAAGACAAAGATTCTCACCACTGGGCTAATTGGCAACATCACAATGGATGGTGAAGAGATTGCGATTGTTCACAGTTCTGGTTTGCTTGGCTCCACAGTCAACACTCTTGGCAACAGCAGTCAGGAAATTAAAAGACGTATTGGGATGGGAAAGTCTGTGGTTAGAGACCTCTCTAAAGTGCTGAAGTGCAAGGATGTTAGTCTAGAGACTAAGGTTTGCCTTATACATGCCATGGTCTTTGCAATCACTTGCTATGCATCAGAGAGCTGGACAATGACTAGAGGTGATAGAAGGAGAATTGATGTCTTTGAGCTGTGGTGCTAAAGAAGAGTATTGAATATACCATGGACTACTAAGAAAATGAACAGGTTCACCCTAGAGAGGGTTAAACAAGGCTGCTCCTTGGTGGCAAGGATTCTGAAGCTTCATCTTACATGCTTTTGACATGTTGCAAGGAAGGACCAATCCTTGGAGAAGGACATCATGCTTGGGAGTGTGGAGGGACAGTGCAGGAGAGGACTAGGAAGTGGTTGTAAGAATAGGGCAAGGAAATACTGCATAGTTCATAATCAGGAAAGAAGAGTGTCAGGGAGGCATCCTGTATCCATATTTTTTCAATCTGTATGCAGAACAGATCATTCAGAAGGCTGGATTTTATGAGGAGGAACGTGGCATCACAATTAGAGGAAGACTCATCAACAACCTGCATTATGCAGATGACACAACCTTGCTTGCTGAAACTGAAGAGGACTTGATGTGTTTACTGCAGAAGGACCATAGTCTCCAATATGGATTGAAGCTCATTATCAAGTAAACAAAGATTCTCACTGTTGGTCCAACTGACAACATCGTGATAGATGGAGAAGAGACTGGAATTGTTAATTTCAGCTTGCTTGGTTCTACAATCAATGCTCTTGGCACCAGTAGTCAGAAAACAAAAAGAGAAATTGCATTAGGAAAGTCTCCTGTCAGGAACCTCCCCAGAGTGCTGAAGAGTAAAAATATCAGTTTACAGACCAAGGTGCACCTATTCCAGACCATGGTCTTCATGATTACTTGCTATGCATCAGAGAGTTGCACAATGACTAAGGACAACAGAAGAATTATTGGTACTTTTGAGTTGTGGTGCTGGAGAAGAGTACTTAACATTCCGTAGACTGCCAAGAAAACAAACAAATGTAGAACACTTGAACAGACTCATGGCAAAAGAAGAAATTGAGCAGGTCATAAAAAAAACAACCCTCCCCCACAAAAAAATACTGGACCATATGGCTTCACTGCTGAATTCTACCAAACAGAGATTTATCACCAATTCTACTTAAAGTATTTTTTAAAAAGAAATATAAGGAACACTGGCAGAGACATTCTATGAAGCAAGCATAACCCTAATACCAAAACCAGGCAAAGATACTTCAGAAAAAGAAAAATACAGACCAATATTTCTGGTGAACACAGACACAAAAATCCTTAACAAAATCCTACCCAACAGAATCCAAAATAACATTAAAAAATCACATGACCAAATGAGATTCATAGCAGGTATACAAGGATGGTTTAATGTAAGAAAAAGAATCAACATAATTCACCACATTAACAAAGCAAATCATATGACCTTAGCAATTGATGCAGAAATGGCATTTGGCAAATACAACACTCTTTCCTGTTTAACACACTCAGCAAAATTTGAATAGGAGGGAATTCCCTCAGCATAGTGAAAATATATATACCAAACCAAGAACCAATATCATTCTCAATGGAGAAAGACTAAAAACGTTTTCCTTGAGAACAGGCAAGGATGCCCACTGTCACCACTTCTATTCAATATTGTATCGGAAGTACTTGCTAGGGCAATACGACAAGAGAAGGAAATAAAAGGCATCCAGATTGTCAAAGAGACAGACAGTTAAACTGTCACTATATACAGATGATAGTGTACACAGAAAACCCTAAGGACTCAACAACAACAACAACAACAACAACAACAGCAGCAGTTAAACCCCAAAAAACCAAAACAAAAACCAAAAAACCAAAAAACCCTGTAAGAGCTAGTGGACCAGTTTGGTAGTGTCAGAAAATACAATTAAATATCCAGAAATCAGGGGAATTCCTCTACAATAACAAAGAAAACACAGAGACGGAAAGTAAGAAAAGAATACCATTTATAATAGCCAGCTACAAATTGAGATACTTGGAAATGAACCTAACTAGAAACACAAAAGATGTGTATTATAGAACATTCCTGTTCATGGATAGGAAGGCTCTATACTGTGAAAATAACAATCCATCAAAAGCAATCTACATGCTCAACACAATCCCAATACAGATACCAAATTCATGTTTCAAGGAATTTTAAAGGGAAATTATCAAGTTTATTTGGAGAGGAAAGAGACCCTGAATAAGCAAAACACTACTGAAAAACAAAAATGAAATGGGAGGAGTAGTACTCCTTGACCTTAAAACCTACTACACAACAATAGTAATCAAAACAGCATGTTACTGGTACAATGAGAGGCACATAGATAAAGGAACAGGATTGAGAACCCAGAAATAGACCCAGCTCTCTGTGGTCAACTGATATTTGACAAGGAAACAAAACCTGTCAAATAGGGAAATGACAACCTCTTCAACAAATAATGGTGGGAAAACTGGACTGCTACCTACAGAAAGCTGAAGCAGGATCCACATCTCATACCATACACAGAAGTCAACTCAAGGTGGATCAGAAACCTGGGAATAAAGCCCCAAATCATAAAGTTTGTAAGAGACAAACTGAGATCAAGCTTAGAAGGCCTACTGCACAATTTAAAGGGACTACCAAATATATCCTCTGAAGAGGATAAAATTGGTGAATGGGGCCTTCTAAAATTAAATCTCTCTGCACATCAGAAACTTTTTTCCACAGAGTGAAAAGAAAACATACTGACTGAGTCAGTATACAAACAAACGTTTGGAAATACCATCTCAGACAAGGGTCTCATAATGAAAGATTACAGAATACTCCTGAACCTCCAGAAGAAAACAACTCATAATCCAATTACAAAATGAGCAATAGATATGGAAAGACTTTACACAAAGGAGGACATTTAGATGGCCAACAGACAAATGAAGAAATGCTCAAAATCACTGGCAATAAGAGAGATACAAATAAAAACCACAATGAGATACCATCTTACCCCAGTAGCAGTGGCAAAGTTTAGCAGAGCAGCAAGTAATAAATGTTAGAGAGGATGTGGTGAGATAGGAACTCTTAAACATCGTTGGTGGGATTGTACACTGGGATTATCACTCTGAAAGACAGTTTTGCATTTCCTTAAAAAGCTGAACATAGAAATTCCATAGCTATTCCACTGCTTGGAATATACCCTGAAAAAATGAGAACTGAAGCACAAACAGAGAAGAAACAAACAAAGAAACAAAAACAATTAAAGGCAGACCTGAGGGCCACGGAGTAGAGTCACCCACCTCAGAGCATGGCTTTCTGTCTGCTAGGCCAACTGCTCTCTCTCTCTCTCTGCTCTTGTTGGTGGTGGTGTTCTTGTTAAGTGCCGTCGAGTCGTAGGCGACTCATAGCGACCCTATGAATGAAAGTCCTGGACACCTGTATAACTTTCATCCTTTCTCCAGGTTCATAGGGTTTCCAGAAACAAGCTATTATGGAAATGGATGCCACTCCTGCTTCCAAGCAGGAACATAGAGACAGCTGAAAATTCCAGCCACAACTGAATGGATTTAGAAATTGTGGTGCATTCACATAATAGAATACTACGCAGCATGCAAAAGCAATGTAGGAGGATCCAAGGAGGGCTGGTGAGAGCATAGGGGAGTGAAAGGGCAGGAGTGGGAGGGTGTGTGTGTGTTATTTATAAGGTCACCCAACTTGATGGGTGGAGAGATGAGTGGGTAAAGGAAATGGGAAAGATCTGCTGTGAAAACCAATGTATATGAACTTTATAAGTAAACTAGTATAAAATAAAAATTTTATTTAAATTTAAAAAGGAAAACATTCTTATAGATTCGGTCTTGTTTTCAAATTCCTTAAGTTCTTTCTTTTCTGCAAAGGACGTGATTTCTCCTTCATATTTGAGGGAGAGCTTTGCTGGGTACAGACAATTGTTTTCTTTTAACTTTCTGTATATGCCATCCCGTTGTCTTCTTGCTCTCATCATTTCTGCTGAAAAATTGGAACTTAATTTTATTGCTTTTCCTTTGTAGGTGACTTTTTGTCTTTCTTGTGCTGCTTTAAGTATTCTATCCTTATCTTTTATTTTGGACAATTTGACTATGGTATGTCTTGATGTTTTTCTTTTGTGTCCAGTCTAATTGGTGTTTGCTGAGCTTCTTGAATGTGGATTTCCTTGTTCTTCATAATACTTGGGAAGTTTTCTCCTAGTACCTCTTCCACAATTTTCTCAGTGATTTCCCTGTCCCTCTCATATTCTGGAATTCCATTCATAAGCATGTTGTCCCCTTTGATGTCATCCCACATGATTCTAATGTTTTCTTCATTTTCTTTGTCTCATTTCTGATTTTTCTTCTAGTATGTTTCTATTGATGTTCTTATCTTCCAGCTCACTGACTTTCTGTTCCATTTCTTCTGTTCTACTTTTTTGTCCTTCGAGCATGTTTTTGGAATGTTCTGCCATTTCGATCTTAAAATTCTGGATTGCATCTTCATGTATTTCGGTTATTTCCAGTACTGTGTTGGCTGTACCCTCTCCATCTTGTGATGATTTTTTTTAAAAATTTAGGTTGTTTATTTTTCATTTCAGTGAACATCTACAGAGATTTTGGGATTCCATTCATTCATTGTTGCACCCTTCTCCCCGCACAAACCCCTCCCCCCTCCCCCCGATGATTTTTTTAAGTTCTTGTACCTTTTATCTATAGTTTCAATTCTTTCCTCCATCTTTTGCATTTTCTTACATAATTGTGCAAATTCCTTCTCATCAGTATATTTCTTCTGGCTCCATGTCTCTGGACTGTTTGCTTTCTTAGTGGCTTCCATTGTTTCTCCCATCATTTGTACTTTCATTTGTAGCTGTTCTACTATCTTCATATCAACATATGTAATGCGCCTTCTTGACTCTGGGATTCGTTGGGTCTACAATTTTCTCTGTGGGTTTTGTTTTTTGTTGTTTTTTTGAAAAGGCTTAATTTGTTTTTCCACCATGTTTAAAGCTGCCTGCTACTTTCTCAATATTATGTGAAGTTATTCTTGATAAATGTTAGGCCGCTTCTGTTGTGTCTGCATAAGTTGTAAATTTTTATCTTTATGATGTTATTGATTAGTAGCCAGGTTAAAATGTTCAATCCATGGGATGAGTCACTCTCTCTACTAAAAGTCCTGTGTGGAAAAATTTGCCTTTCCTAAAGTAAAATATTACAATGAAATGTGCAAGGAGTTGGAGTCAGAAAATCACTCAGCATTTCTTAAGCTCAAGGAACTGAAGAACAAATTCAAACCTTGAGTTGATATAATCAAGGACGCTTTAGGCAGAATATTAAATGATCCAGGAAGTATTAAAAGAAGATGGAAAGAATATACTGAGTCACTGTATCAAAAGGAATTGGCAGACACAGAAGAATTTCATGAAACAACATATGAGTAAGAGCCTATGGTGATGAAGGAAGAAGTTTAGGCTGCTTTAAAGGAAATAGCAAAAAATAAGGCCGCAGGAATAGATGGTATACCAGTTGACATATTTCAGCTGCCCTGGATGTGCTCACCAAGTTATGCCAAGAAATCTGGAGAACAACCACTTGGTCAACTGACTGGAAGAGATCTATATTTGTTCCCATCCCAAAGAAGGGTGACTCAACAGAGTGTGGAAACTGTGGAACAATCTCATTGATTTCACATGCAAGCAAGATTATACTGAAGATTATCCAAAAACGACTGGAGCAGCACATCAGCAGAGAATTGCCAGAAGTCCAGGCTGGGTTTAGAAGGGGTTGTGGTACTAGGGATATTGTAGCTAATGTTAGATGGATCTTGGTTGCAAGCAGGGATATCAGAGGCATGTATAACTGTGTTTCATTGACTATGCAAAGGCATCTGACAGTGTAGATCATAACAAACTGTGGCTGACTCTGAGAAGAGTTGGAATCCCAGAACACTTGATCAGTAGTATAAGACCAATTACTCCACTTGAGCAGTTTCTGTCGAGGGTGGTTTCAAGTCAGCTTTCTTTTTTGTAGCTCAGTGTGCCAGTTGAGAAAGCTGAGAAAGTCTTTCACCTGCTTGTGGCTCTGTTTCCCAAACTCTCTTGTTCTTTTTCTCCTGTGACATGGCCCTACAGCCACAGAGGCAAGGCTCCCCAAATAGAAAGGTCTATCCCCAGGGAAATTTCAGCCCAGTCTCCTCATAAGCACCCATAGGGCTTGCTGTGGGCAGCAGGTCTCACCTCCTGCACTTTTCCACCTGATCCCCTCTCCCTCAAGGCCCTACTATAAAAACCCTCCCAAATACAACCTAAGCAGACTTCCTTGGCCTCTGTCTTCAGACCAAGGAACCCAGGAGCTCCCTAATAAAGGCATTTTTTCCTGTCACATTATTTTGATTCCCCCTGGCCCAACAAATAAGTCACCTCATTTTGGGAATCCTTACCTCTATGACTGTGGGGCCATCCCAGGGACCAAACAGGTCAAGAGAGTTTGGGACACAAAGCCACAAGCAGGGGAAAAGGTTTTCTCAGCTTTCTGTAAGAGGGAGAGCTAACTTGAGACACCTCCATGCACATAAACTATGTAAGTTGGTGGCCCTGATCTGCACCACTCCAGAGACAAAAGAAGACATTAAGTTTCAGGAGAAAAACCACCCTCGACAGACACTGCTCAAGTGGAGTAATTGGTCTTATACTACTGGGCTATTCCATAGACAAGTGAGGACAGTAGAGTTTAAGACAGGGGGCTATATTAAGGGGAGATTCCTGGAGGGTTGCTGTGCAGAACGGAGAAAACCTGAAGGACTTTGTTGTAGTCATTATGTGCCGTCGAGTCACTTGCTACTCATAGCGATCCTATATACAACAGCGCTAACTCTGCTCTACCCTCTGCCAATTGCACTGTCTCTGACACACTCATCCCAATTACCCCAGTACCTGAATCAATCCACCTCATAGAGGGCCTTCCCCACCTGTGCTGTCCCTCCACCCTACCAAGCATGATGTCCCTCTCCAAGG
>NW_006399776.1:4748250-4749021 GCF_000299155.1 Elephantulus edwardii
CTTCTGTGTCTGCTAATTCCTTTTGATACAGTGACTCAGTATATTCTTTCCATCTTCTTTTAATACTTCCTGGATCATTTAATATTCTGCCTAAGCGTCCTTGATTATATCAACTCAAGGTTTGAATTTGTTCTTCAAATCAGGAATTGTTGTTGTTACATGCTGTTAAGTCAGCTGACTCACAGGCTTACCTTCTAGTAAATCACTTAGAGATTTGCCCATCTTTCTCTTGAGGAATAACTGATAGATTTGATCCTCCTTTGGGTTGACAGCAAAATTCCTTACCACCACGCTACTAGAGCTTCCTTAATAGCTATTAATAAATGTAAAATTAGACTTGGTGACATGGTGGTTAAGGTAATGGGCTGAAAGTTTGGTGGTTTGAACCAACAAGTCACTGGGAGAAAGATCTGAGAGTCAGATTTCATAGTTTTGTTGTTGCTATTTTGTGCCATTGATTCAAACTTGCCCTATCCTGTGCCATCTTCATCATCTCTGACGTACTTGAGACTATTGTTACAGTCACTGAATCTTTTTTTTGAGAGTCATCCTTGCTTACACTGATCTTCATCCTTTCCAAACATGATGTCCTTCTCCATGCTAGCCCTCCTACCAACATGCTCAAAGTATGTGAAATGAAGTTTCATCATCCTATCCTCCAAGGAGGACACTGGTTTCACTTTTTCAAGGACAGGTCTATTTATTCTCTTGGGAAGCTATAGGATATTCCATACTCTTCTCTAACACCACAACTCAAAGACATTGATTCTT
>NW_006399776.1:4749606-4750548 GCF_000299155.1 Elephantulus edwardii
TCTTCTCTCACTACTCTAAAGGGCCCCTTTGGCAGTAGGAAACACATAGACTATTATGGAGATTGATTTTGGAATTTAGATGCACTCTGATTCTTCTTTTCTTATCCTTAGTCATTGTTCAATTTTCAGCTGTATAGCAAACAATTTGAAAATACTGGAGCTCGGACTGGGCACACCTTAGTCTTTAAACTGACATCGTTGCTCTTTTATACTCTGGAAAGGTCCCTGATTTTCCCAGTTGACTCATCTTTTGATTTCTTGACTGCTGGTACCAAGATTGTGGATCTAAATAAGATGAAATCATTGACAATTTCAGTCTTTTCTCCATGTATCATGATGTTGCCTATTGGTCCAATGGCGAGGATATTTGTTTTGTTGATGGTAAGATGTAATCCACATAAAGCTTTACAGCCTTGGAAACTCCATCGTGCTGTGTTTAAGGCCATGTTTTATAGCTACTGTGTCAACTCATTGAAAATCTTTCTCTTTTTCACTGACTCTCTCTACTTTACCAAGTATAGTATCTTTCTCCAAGGATTGTCTCCTTCTGATAACAAGGCCAAACTATGCAAAATTAAGTTTAACCATTTTTGTTTCTAAGTAACATTCTGGTTGCAGCTCTTCCTAGACAGATTTGTTTACTCTTTTGGTAATCTATAAAATCAAGAAGCTGCAGTCTGAATGGAGCAAGAGAGTGCTGCATAGTTTAAAATCAGGAAGGGTATGCATCCTTTCTCCATACCTATTCTATTTATATGCTGAGCAAATAATTCATGAAGCTTGGCTCTAAAAGAGGAATGTGGCTTTGGGACTGGAGAAAGACTCAACAACATAATCTACATTGCAGATGACACAACTTTGATTTCAGAGAGGAGGACTTACAATACTTGCTGCCAAAGATCATAGTTGAGCCTCTACATCTTGTGGTTCCTAACCTTTATA
>NW_006399776.1:4750887-4753699 GCF_000299155.1 Elephantulus edwardii
GAAACCTACAGTGTCCCTTTTCAGCAGGAAGTAGCTAAGAGAATACGCCATTCCCTTTTCCTTATGAATCAGGGTGAAGTCTCTCTCAGGGAGGAGGAATGGCAAAGGACACACTGACAAAGGAGATTAATCAGAACTGGCTTTGACAAGCACTGTGTCAATGGGACAATTAAAACAGACTTTCAAGGGGGGGAAGAGGAATGAACAGGGGGGGAGGGTAGAGAAAATAGTGCAACAATGAATGAATGAAAACCCAAAATCTCTGTAAATGTTCATGAAAATTAATAAAATTTAATTAAAAATTCCAAGCTATAGTATGGATTACATCTTAACATCATGAAAAAAAGATCCTCACCATTGGAACAACAGTACATCCTGATAGATAGAGAGAAGATTGAAACTGTCAATGATTTGATCTTGCTTAGATCAACAGTCAACAACTTTGGTACTAGCAGTCAGAAAATCAGGAGACAAATTGCACTGAGCAAGTTGGCTATCAGGGACTTATCCAAAATATGTAAGAGCAATAATATTAATTTGAAGACTACGGTGTGTTTGATTCAGGCTACGGTCTTCTTCTCAAACACTTGCTATGCATCAGAGAGTTGAAAATGAATAAAGATGACAGAAGAATAATTGATTCCTCTGAGTTGTGGTGCTGGAGAAGAGCACTGAATTGTCCATGGACTCTTAAAAGAATAGATAGATATGTCTTGGAACAAGTGCAGCCAGAGTGCTCCTTGGAAGCAAAGATCTTGCATACTTTGGGCAGGTTGGGAGAGGCTATTTCTTGGAGAGGGACAGCATGTTTGGAAAGATGAAGGGTCAACAAAGGAAAGGAAGACCCCCAATGGGATGGTTTGACACAATGACTGCCACAGCATGTGTCAGAGATGATGAAGACTGCACAGGATAGGACAGGGTTCTGGTATGTTGTTCAGAGTCACAATTAGTGTACTCGACTTGATGACACCTAACAACAGCAACAACAACATGAGATATTGAATATACAGCCTTTGCCAACACCACAATTCAAGGCATCAATTCTTCTTTGATTTTTGTTACTCATTGCCCAATTTACACGTGCATGTGAGGTGACTGAAAATATCATAGCTCGGGTTAGCAGCATTTTAGGCCTCACAACAATGTCCTTACTCTTTTGCCCTTTAAAGGGGTCTTTCACAGCAGATCTGCCCAATGCGATATAACATTTGATATTTGACTGCTGCTTCCATGGGTGTCGATGGTAGATCCAAGTAAAAGAAAATCCTTGATAACTTCAATCTTATATCTGTTTATAAAAATGTTATTGTTCCAGTTGTGAGAATTTTTAGTTTCTTTATGTTAAGATGTAATCCATAATGAAGTCTGTAGTCTTTAAACTTCATCAGTATTTAAAATCTTCTTCGTTATTTTCAAGTAAGACTATGTCTTCAGCATATTAAAGTTGCTAATGAATAAGTCTTCCTCCTAATCTGATGCTGTGTTCTTCAAATTGTTAACTTTCTTCAGAAAATTATCTTTCTCAGATTGTTTGCTCAGCATACATATTGAATAGGCATGGTGAAAGAATATGACCTGGTTGCAAAGCTTTCTTGAGTTTAAACCATGAAGTATCCCCTTTTCTTGTTTAAACAACTACTTCTTGGTCAGTTTCTAAATAGAACAATTAAATGTTCTGGAACGATCCTTTTTATTTTTGCAGTGTTATACATAATTTATTACAATTCAAAGAGTTGAATTCATAGACAGTAAAACACAAGCAAACCTTTTTCTTAGAGGCATTCAGCCAAGACCCATCTGATATTAGCAATGATAGCCTTCATTACACATTATTTTCTAAATCTGGTTTGAACATCTATTGATTCCCTATTGATGTATTTGCTCCAGCCATTTAAAAATTATCATCAGCAATATTTTGTATGCATATGATGTTGTTCTCTAATTTCCACATTATGCTGGGTAACTTATCTTTTATGAGTGGACAAAAATGTCAGTTACCCAGGCCACTGTCTTCTAAATTTCTTGGTTAGAAGAGTAAGCACACCCAACATTACCTCCAAGAAGCAACCTGATTTCACCTTGTCCAGGACAGACCTGTTTGCTTTGCAAAGCAATCCTTGGTATGTTCAGTATTCTTCTCTAGCATCACAAGTCAAAGGCATCCGTTCTTAGTCATTATCCAGCTCACAGATGCATAGAAAGCAATTGAGAAGACCGTGACTTACATCAGGCACACCTTAATCTCTAGACTGACACTGTTGCTCTTTAGCATTCTGGAGAGGCCCCTTAGAGCATATTTTCTCAATTAAACTTGTCTGTTTTACTTTCTGACTGCTGGTGTCAAGGGTGTTGATTGTGGATCTGAGCAAGGTGAAATTGTGAACAATCACAATCTTTTTTTCTCCTTTTATCATGATTCTGCAGTAGTGGGAAAATACAAGCTTGGTGACAGAAATGAAGATGGAGATGACAATATCCTCTTAAATAAAACAAAAACTCTGTATCTTAGGGGGAGGGAGTAATTATTCTTGGGTCCCAATAAATCCCAATCTTGTTGATTCTGCTCAATAATAAGCACCTGCTGATAACTCATTAGAAATTATTAAGCTCCAAAAGTTTCTTCACAAAGAATTTGTGAATCTAGTGACATTGCATTTCTAATCTGCTTTTGATTCTTTTTTTTTCTACCAAACACATTAGCATTTATTTTTTCCCTTTAAAGCAAAAGACAAAGACGTGGTTTACCAACATTGCTTTTAAACCTAAGCTTAACATTACATATTTAAACAATTTGAAAACTTACTAATTT
>NW_006399776.1:4757244-4761633 GCF_000299155.1 Elephantulus edwardii
ACCATAATACTCAATCATATATCACTTCTAATCTGTTCTTTCCCTCATCTGTTTCAATACAATATACATAATTTATCCAGTTTTTTCTGTCGTACCCCCACCCTGATGTCAGAACCATTCTACAACAGTGGCACCATGCAGTATTTGTCCCTTTGTGACTGAGATATTTCACTCAGCATAATGTCCTCCAGGAGAAGGGAGACTTTTTTAAATTATTTTTTTTATTGTGAAAAACATGTATGGGGATACAAGGAAGTGAGGGCTGGGAACAGAAAGGTAAGGATGGGCAAAGATGAAAAATTGCAGGGCTGCAGTTGCAGGGCTGCACAATTTGGTGGGTGGGGAGAGTAGGTGAAGGGAATGAGAAAGATCCCGTGGGGACCAGACGATCCAGGGCAATAGTTAGCATAGTCCAATGGTGATTAAACAAACTGTCTTACTCACTTGTGAGTTTCTCATTTGGGAATAGGAATGGGGCACAGACTCTCTGGCTTCTTCATGCTGAAATGATGTGAACGGAGAAATGGAGCACACTTTATCACCTTACTGGTGGTCCTGTGTTAGAGCTTCTTGCCTTCTTATTCTGTTAGAAGATATTTTCTTGACATTTACTCCGCTCTGGACTGCAAAGTGTTTTCCAAGATGGGTCCAGTGGGGATGGATGACTGAGCCCTGAGTCTCCATCCTCCTTTGCTTCCTTAGCTGGCAATTGTATTTACTGTTTGTCTCTGGAACTGGTTTCAGGGTCAGATCTGGAGTAAAACTCAGTGTTAAGGTTACCTATAGGAAAGGGAGCAAACCTAGAGAGAATAAACTTGTGAGTTACAAATAGAAGGGCTTTGGAGGTGTTACTTATGGGTGTACTGGGGGAGAAGATGGAGGAAAGTAGCCCAGATAAAATTCTCCGTATACCCTAGGCAGTTTTTTCCAGCCACCTGAAGGCTCTACCCAGGGGTCGGATGGCACAACCCGAGGGCTAAAGAGCTCACCCTGAGGACCAAATGGCTCACCTCAAGGGTTGAACGGCTCACCCTGAGGGCTGAATGGCTTACCCCAGGGACTACTGATCAGCTCACTCTGAGGGCCAAGCAGCTCACCCCAAGGGCCACATGGCTCTCTCTGAGCGCCAAGTGGCCCACCCTGAGGGCTGGACGGGACACCCCGAGGGCCGAGTGACACATTTTAGGGGCTGGGTGGCACACCCTCCTACCAAAGTCCCCTCCCCTGGTCTGAACCCTGTGCCTCACTGAAGACCCCCAATTCTGGCACCCCCAGCACTACCCACCTTCCCTCCAATAAGTGGTCATACTGTAATTTGAAGTAGGTGTCACTGCCCTCCCCCTTTATAAATGGAGAAGGGGACTTGAGAATGGTGAACAGACCCTCCCCAGGTCTAAACAGTTCTTGGCAGAAGTAGTAACAGATCAAAAGAAGTGGTGTATTGAGGATATCTGCCATCTTGAATATGCTGCTATTGTGAAGTGTCACTGAGTGGTAGACAGCTCATAGTGACTCTTATCAATCCATTGTATCGGTGATCTTCTTCTCTGGCCTGTACAAGGAAATCTTACCATGCTGCTGTGTCTCCTGCTGCTGCCATCTTGGTTCCAAGAGTTCTCCCCAGAACAAGTTTATTCTGTAGTGGTGTGGAGGCTCCGTTGCACCAGCCTCAAGGGTGGGGGGGAGATGCCTGAAGTCCACACCAGGTGAGGGGATTCCTGGGGCCCAGCCGTGGGAGCCTCATGGACCTGCAGTGGTGGTGTGGACTCGGCAGTGGGGGGCTGGGAGCCACGGGACTCACCCATTCCTCCCTGGGAATCCTTGATCTCCTGATGTTGAGCCTCGATCTGCACTGAGGACCAGCAATCAACTGTTTAACTGTTCAATTATCAATAAACAGAGAACTGTAGAAGGCCCTCCTCTATGTGGCCTGGTGCTCCCGCAGCTCCCTACATTGCTGCCACCACCACTGCCATCTTGGAACCCCCCATACACTGTTTTAGTAGAAGTTGATATGAATTTGAAGCTGCCCACCCCACCGCCACCAAATTAAATGGAAGAGAAAGAAGTAAGACCGCCATGACCCAGTGGAGAAAATTATGTAAATCCTGGGTCAAAAGAAGGAAATCCTCCTCCAAAGGCTGGAAACCCACTGAAAGGAGAGAAAAATGATCCTGTGCCTCAGTTTTGGCTTCCACGAGGCCCTCTGCAACTTCCAAAAAAGTCCTCAAATGGATCTTCAAAGAAGTCAAAGAAAAATGGGAACCTTCCAACAAAAAATTCTGTGAAGGCTTCATCTGGATGATGGAATGTGAAGCCAAACTCAAATGGACTATCAAAATGATTTCCACCTATACCTCCACTTCCAGGATTCAATCCTTCTTTGCCATATTTTTCATAAATGTCTCATTTTTTCGCATCTGATAACACTTCATATGCCTCAGCTGCTTGTTTGAATTTTCTGTCTGCTTCATTTGTATTCTGAGGATTTTTATCAGGATGCTACTACAATGCCAATTTATGATATGCCTTTTTTATATCCTCAGGTGAGGCATGTTTCTACACGCTTAGTACTTCATAGTAATCCACCATGTTTGAGCAGGTTGTTGGAACAAGAACTCTGAGGAATACTCTCGTTGCACTTCTTCCAAGACAGACTTGTTTGGGTTTTTTTGGCAACCATAGGATAGTCTATATTCTTCATCAACACCACATACTCAGAGAATCTGATAGATGCATGAGACAGAAAGAGGTGTTAACGCCAGAAACAGCACAAGATAAAACAGGACAGAGTAGCAGTACAAGTGGTGAGCTAACAGACAGCTGATGCAATGCGCTTCTCCATCCACGGAGAAAGATTCCTGCTTTTGATTCTTAAAAGGATCTTATATAAATTTTGGGGAGCTCTGATAGTGTGGTCTGTAGAGTTGACCCAAAGGCCATGCTTCTCTGATTCAAATTTACCAGCTGCTTCTCAGTATAAAGATGGGCAATCTTCCCCCATGTGTTTTACAAATTTAGAAACCCAAATGACAGTCAGTTTTGAGGCAGAACCAACTCAACAGCAGACATCTGTGAAAGAGAGAAGTAAGTCTCTTCAGTATTAATAACAAGGGAAAAATCTCCTTTTCTTCATGGTGAGCTCTGAACCAGAACCAACCCAAAAGAGATGAGAAGTGAATTTTAAAGGGCATCAACTATCATTATTTAACTATCATTATTATTGCTGTTATGCAAATTCTTTTTGTTTTAATCATAGCAAAAAGAAATATGACAATTCACACACCTTTCCCCACCTTCTTCAGCCACATGGTACTGAGACCTGTGGTCGATCTGACTATGGAGCTGATTGCGGCTTGGTTCCTGAATAGGCTTGTTAGAACCAGAGGTAGTCACTGCTGGAAAAAGCCTCAGAAAGACAGTTTCCTCTAATGGGTGCAGAGAGGTGTTTCCAGTTACAAAGGATGGCCAAGAACGCATAGCCAGCAAATAGAAAGTGGCATGTTTTCTTTTTTCTAAAATGTATTTATTGCATTATTGTTGTTGACAATATACACAGGAAAACATACCAATTCAACAGCTACTGCACCTATAATTCAGTGAAATGTTTAGCTGTTCCACTCACCTTTTCTGAACTGTTTCTCCCCACTGACACAAGCTCACTACCTTCTAAGAATTCTAATATTTCAAGTTGCTCTGTTAATTTGATCCCATATAGATAGTTCTCATTAGAGTATAATGTTCAAGACAAGCCTTTTTTTCACTGTTGTTAGATGCCATTAAGTTAACTATGATTCATAGTGACTATGAACAAAGATCTATACCTTTCCCTATCTTGTGCCATCTTTATCATTACTGATGTCCTTGAGCCCATTTCTAAAGTCAATGTAGCAATTAATTTCATTGAGAATCATCTTCTCTTTAGCTGACCCTCCACCTTTCCAAGCATATCTTTTTCAAAAGATTGGTCCCTCCTGACAACAAGCCCAAAGGATGTGAGACAAAGTTTCACCATCCTTGCTTCTAAGGAGCACTCTAGTTGCACATTCTTCAAGACATAGTTATTTGTTCTTTTGGCAGTCCATGGGATACTCTTCTCCAATACCACAATTTAAAGTTATCAGTTCTTCCTCAGTCATTGTCTAACTCTCAGATGCATAGAAATTAATGGAAAAGTATCTTATCAATTGCTTGGATAAGGTGCATTTTATTCTTTAAATGAATCTTGTTGCTCTTTAGCACTTTAGAGAGGTCCTTAACAGCAGATTTTTTACAAGGTAAGCCAAACAGTTGGGAAGAGATCTATATTTGTTCCCATTCCAAAGAAAGGTGACCCAACTGAGTGTGGAAACTACAGAACAGTGTCATTGATTTCACATGCAAGCAAGA
>NW_006399776.1:4763063-4781378 GCF_000299155.1 Elephantulus edwardii
CCAGGTACACTCCACTATGCAGCCTTTGTTCTGGACTCCTGTCATGACAATAATACCTAAACACATATCCCTTTTAAGCAGTTTTCTCCCTCATCTGTTTCAATGCAGTATACATAATTTATCCCATCTTTCTCAGTCTCCCCCCAACCCTGATGTCAGTGCCATTTTACAACAGTGGCACTATGGAGTATTTTTCCTTTTGTGACAGATATTTCACTCAGCATAATGTCCTTCAGGGTCACCCATTTTGAATAATATTTAATGCATTCCTTGTTTTCAATGCAGTGTAGTATTCCATGTGTGAATATACCACGGCTTTTCTATCAATTCTTTTGTTGGTGGGCACTTAGGTTGTTTCCAACTCTTTGCTATTGTGAACAAAGCCACAATAAACATGGGTTTACATATATCTGCTTGGATGGTGGTTATCATTTCTTTGGGGTATATTCCCAGTAGTGGAATTGCTAGGTCAAATGGTATTTCTATTTGCAACTTGAGAAAGCGCCATACTGCTTTCCATAGTAGTTGCACCATTTTACACTCCCACCAACAGTGAATAAGTTTCTCCACAACCTCGCCAGCATTTGTTGTTTGCTGTTCTGTTAAATTTTGCTATTCTTACTGGGGTGAGATGATATTTCATAGTTGTTTTGATTTGCATCTCTATTAGAGCTACGGATTTTGAACATTTCTTCATGTGTTTGTTTGCCGTCTGAATGTCTAGTTTGGTGGTCTGTTCATATCCTGTGCCCATTTTTTCAAATGGATTGTTTACCTTTATCTTGTTATCATGAAACCAAACTGTTTTAAGATGACATTGAGATGGTTTTGGTTTCTGGTTTAAATATTATTTAGGACCATAGGAAATGTGTATTTTGGATGTAGATTTTTAAGGAGTTGTAAGTAGAATAAATGGAAATTATTCCTTTTTCACTTTTATATTTAGCAAAGAGTTAGGATGCATTCTCTTTAAGCAGCCAGACATCCTATCTGTTAAATAAAAAAAAGGGGGGGGGTGTGCTGAAATGAGAGGCAATGGAAACTCTAGCCCCACCATCAGTCCTGAACACAGATGGTATTCCTTTTCAGGGCTAAGAATGGAGACCTGGAGCTGCAGGTCCCGACTAAGTGTCCTGCAGAGCTCTGATGGCCTCAGCATTTCTCCTCCAGCCTTCTCATCCTCACCTCTTCCTATCATATTGCCTGTGCTTATTGAGTTTCACAGTTTTAAAAATAGCCCTGAGCTATGTGGGGCTGTCTCTCTCAGTCTGGCTGTCGGCCCTGGCCAAACGTAAGCCTCCCCTGATCAAGAACTGCCTTATGTGAGCTTGCTTTTTTACCTTTCACACAACACACGAGTTTTCTCTCTACAATAGGGCCAGATTGTCTGGAATATCCCCAGAGATGGCTTCCCTTTTTAGCTGAGTCCTGATTTCCTTCACTTCTTTAATCATCCGTTGGGCTTATCTCCGGGAGGAATCAGGTGACATTGCTTTCTTGCAAAACTCCCTTGAAACTTCCCTCGGATGACTGGATGGCTCACTGTTGAGGAATAACCCCAGTTCTCCACAGACTGTGTGGAGCTTCAGAGAGATGGATGCGACCAAAATGAGTCTCCAGGTTTCCAAAGGTCATCCTGACCAGGGAAATGGTGAACTTGTCCCACAGAGCCCACAAGGGGATGAAGACAGCAGGCCAGGAAGAAAAACCAGTGTGTGTGAGGAGGCGCATGATCTGGAAATGACCATCCCTTCAGCCCAGCTTGCCACAGACCCTCAGGGATCTCAGGTAAGTGCACAGAACTGGGGAGAGGGTGCCTGATCTCTTAATTTAAATCAGGTCACTTTCTTGCTGAAGGACAAAAGGTTGTGTTTTTGTTAATTCCTTTCTTTCTCTGAAGATGCCTGGCTATGTTTGTTTCCCCTTGCTCATATGACTTTTTATTGTGTGCTGTCTCTCTGACTGGTACATGACTAAAGAGATTTTATTATCTCCAGTTGGTGAGGACATTGACTCAGAGAGGTTAAGGAAATTTCCTGAAATCACATTGCTAGTTCATGGGGAATCTGTATGGAAAGATCTTTCCTTTAATATGGTGTTGAGAAGAGTAAACAAGATCCCACACACTGGGTCTAACTGAATATTTGACACATAGTGCATGCTGGCATATTTACGGGCAACTCAGACAGGTAAAGAGACTGCATTGATTTACGCTTCCTTGTCAACCCCTCCTGTTAGACATTGAAAAGAAAACCTTCAAGTCTTAGCTGGTGAAGTAAGTGGGCTGCAAAAACGGAACAGCATCTTTAGGTAATTATCAGTCGAGCCCTGATGGCCCAATGGTTAAAGTCCTTGGCTGCTAACCAAAATATCAACTATTCAAACCCATCAACCACTCAACAGGAGAAAGATGCAGCAGTCTGCTTCCATAAAGATTATAGGCTTGGAAACCTCATGAGAAGTTTTACTCCAATGACAGATATTGGGCTTAACAATGGTGGAGATTGTGTCAGTTGCTCAAAGGTTAGGGCAAAGCATTAATCTGTTGTTAATCTGTTGTGGTAGCTGACTTTGCAGCACCTAACAACAACAAACATGGGGTGACTATGAGTCCTGTAGTGTCACTGACCTCAATAGCAGTGAGATTCCAGATTCTGCCTCTCCCAGCTCCCTGCAGCCTCCCATCAGTTTGAGGAGAGGACAGTAGGTTTCAGTTTTGTTTGGTTCCCCACCCCACCCCACCCCCGCCATTGCATTTGGTAAATTTGCTACAAAACATGGTTGGTTTTTGTTTGTTTTTAATCAATCATATGGGTTTATTTAAACTGGCACATTCAGATGGAAATTTAATGGTACAAAGGAGATTAGAAGATTATAGTGTACAAAAATATGTAAAACAATAGCTAGGCCTAAAAAGGAATAGTGAGGTAATCAGTCATATTAACTCAATAAAGTTAATTACAGATTTACATGTTACATTAATCAAGATTCTTTTTTTCTATTTTAAATTAGAAACATTAACTCAGTTGTTTTGCATTCTCAGCTCAGTCCTTTACTGCTTCCCTTTTTTCCTCCTTTTTTTATTGTTTTGTTTACAAAGTTGTATGCGTTGTGTTTTACACTATTCTTCATTCACATTGTGTTTCATACAATCATTCTCATGCCTTATGTTTTATAAAATTATTCACCATTGAGCGAACTGGCGGGGAGGGGTGGGCAGGGAGAAAAGTGCAACAGTGAATGAATGGAAATTCAAAATCTCTGTAAATGTTTATAAAAATTAATAAAATAACATTTTAAAAAAATTAATCGCCTTTGGACCTTGCCCATCATTACCCTGTTTTTGGGGCCTGGATCTTTCCCATTTGCTTTCCCCCTCCCTCTACTCACCAAAATGTGCAGCCCTGTGGCTCTACCCCTACCTATCCTCACCCTTCTGCTCCCTCTTCTTCCTCTTCTTTGCATTCCCATACATGTTTTACTAGTTATCCTTCTATTTTTGCATTATGGTCTTATGCACTAGTTGTCCTTATGAGACTGCATTAGTTCATTCAGCACAATGTGTTTCAGCCTCTCCCTAGTTATGTAGTATTTTCCAAAATTGTTGATCCTGAGTGCTGCATAGTATTCCATTGTGTGATCTATTCAGTTGTGGTTGGACATTTGGGCTGTTTTCATGTTGTTGTGATGGTGAATAACGCTATTATGAACGTTGGTGTACAAATCTCCGTTTGTGTCTCAATTCTAATTTCTTTGGAGTATGTTACTAGTAGTAGTCTAATAGTTGGGTCATATGGAGTTTCTATGTTCAATTTTTTGAGGAAATGCAAAACTGTCTTCCAGAGTGGTTGCCCCATTTTATAATCCCATAAACAGTGTATGAGAGTCCCCACCCCTCCACATCCTCTCCAACATTTATTACTTGCTGTCCTACTCAACTTTGCCACTGTTACTGGGGTGAGATGGTATTTCATTGTGGTTTTGATTTGCATCTCTCTTATTACCAGTGAATTTGAACATTTCTTCATGTCTGTTGGCTACCTGAATGCCTTCCTCTGTGAAAAGTCTTTCCATGTCTTTTGTCCATTTTGTAATTGGATTATCAGTCTTTTTCTTCTGGAGACCCAGAAGCATTCTGTAAACATTTGTTATGAGATCTTTGTCCGAAATGGTATTGCTAAATGCTTGTTCCCAGTTGGTGGGCTTTATTTATACTCTGTTGAAAAAGTTTGTTTTTTATGAGCACAAATAGTTCTTTAGAAGGTCCCATTCATCAATTTTATCCTCTCCTCTCCTCTCCCGATTGTGCATTTCTGACTGTACCTGGCAGTTTCTTTATGCCATAGGCTCAGCCTTCTAAGCTTGGTCCCAGTTTGTCTCATATGAACCTTTTTATGGTTTTGAGTTTTACTCCCAGGTCTCTTTTATGGTTTTGAGTTTTACTCCCAGGTCTCCGATCTACCTTGAGTTGATTTTTATGTGTGGTGTGAGATGTGGATCCTGCCTCAGCTTTCTGCATGTAACAGTCCTGTTTTGCGAGCCCCATTTGTTGAAGAGGTTGGAGGACAGTATTTTTGCATGTCCCCTGGCTGCTATGTGTGCAGCAGCCCTCTGCAGGTGATGATGACTCTAGCCAGCAGGGGTGCATGGACATGCTCCCTTTGCCTGCTGACTCCACACTCCTTCCCACTTGTCTGTCTACTCCCTTGTTTGGAGGGTCCACCCCAATCTTTTATTATAGTGTTACCTCACCTGGCCCTAGTAGGCCCCAATGCATATCTGTGTCTCTCAGCCCATTGTTCAACCACACAAGGAAATGGAGGTCCATTCAGAGGTCCTCATTAGGACACCACCCCACCATCTTAGCCAAGCTGACTTCCCACAGAAGTATTTGTCCAGCACTTGTCTCTCAGCGCCACAAATGAATAATGAGCTAGAATCCTATTCCTAGGATCTGCCTTATCTTTTCTCTTTCTCCACCCCACGCTAACTCACCCTTCCCAACTAGGAGGATCTAGTCTTAGATTTTTTTTTCATCCCCTCTGACTCTCTGTCTCTCCCCTTCCTTTCCCTGACTCCACCTTCTTGGTAGAGCTCTCTAGCTCTATAGTCTAGTAGGCCAGGTCCCTGTTCCCTTTTTTTTTCTTATTTTCAATATGGTAAAAATGTATATAACTCAACATTTGCCAAGACAACATTTTTCACATATGGTACATTTTTTCCTTTCACCACTAGAGAAATGACAATAGTTATAGAACAGGGTTCAGATCTTTTGTTCATAGGGTTGCTATGAGTTGTACTTGACAGCACTTAACAATAACAACAATTAACAGGTACACACTGCTTCCTAAAAATTATTTCTATCTCCTTCTCTCCCATCCCTGATGTTATTGTTGTTGTGTACCATCAAGCCAGAACCAACCCATAGTTGACTCTCCAGCAGGTTTTCAGAGGCAGTTAATCACACAAGAGGAGATATGCTCATTTTCTTCTTCAGAGTTGCTGGTGGATTCGAACCACTAGAGAGGAGTAGCCTCTGGACTCTCAGCACAACCCTCTATGGACTACACCACCACAAGCTCTCTACTAAGTAAGTTTTAGTCTCTACATAGTTGCCTATTCTAGAAATTCTATGTAGGGAAATTCCACAGTGGGTTTTGGTGGCATAGTCATAGGGAGGTGAGCTCCTGATCTCTCTGGAAATTCAAATTCATAGCAGCTCTGACAGAGAAAGCTCAGCAATCTCTTCCTGTGCAATTTATAACCTTGGAAACCCAATGGAGGATCTGCAATGAGTTGGTCCAACTCCACAGCAGTGAATTTAATGTTGGCGGTTTATAAAGAAATTCCATGAAGGCAGGCTCATATGGTGTTTGTCTTTTTCGGTCACCACGTTTTCAAGGTTTGTGTGTCATGGCAGGTAGCAGCATTCCATTGCTCTTTTTGGTTGAGTAATATGCCATCATATGAATGTATCACATTTTGTTTATCCATTTGTCTCTTGATGGACATATAGATTACCTCCATATCTGTTCTTAATATGCTTAAAGGGGAGATTGAAATGGAGATAACCTCTTCTTTCTACACCCACTTTCCTGCCAGTTGCCAAGATATAAAGAGGTTAAAGGCCTGTCTGTGCCTGCCCCACATCATGTTCCTGTTGGCTCACTCCTTAGAGGTGACTGACCGAAAGGTTATAGGAGTAGTCAAACGGCAATAATTTACTGGTATGTAAAATAGTATTCTCATTAGGATGGCAAACAGTATGGGCTCTGGAATCAGATGTGAAGATGGCACCTTGCTGTCATTTACAAGTCATGTAACATAGTAGACTTGATTCCTTTATCTCAGGGAAAAAATTATAATATGAAATAATTCTAGTATCTCATAACACAGTACTTGGAACATAAGAAGTTGGACTAATGCTGATAATTCTTGTTATTTTGGCTTTGCCAGTATTTCCTCCTGCTTCCTCATCATCAAATCTGTTGGGGGCAAGAGGGAGGTTGTTTCTCCTTGTTTCTCTCTAGCTGCTTGAGGGCAGAGTGTAAAGGCCACATGGCTAGGACATAGACAACGATAAAAGACATATGTTTAACATTGTAAAAAATTTTATTGTGATAAAAATTCTTAAACAGAAGTTTGGCACTTTAATCATATTAAGTGTACAATTAAGTGGCACTACTTGCATTTGCCATGGTATGCAATCATTGTCATTATTTATTTCCACACATTTTTAATCATCTCAAACAGAAAGATGGTATTCCTTAGGCAATGACAAGTCAACATTGTATTTCACTTTAATATTCTCATTTTTATAGACAAGTTATTTCAAAAACGTGCTTGGAAAACTAAATGCAATAACTATATGAATTCCTCCTCTTCAGTCTTTCTTCTGCTTAGTGTTTATAAGGGTGCTGATAATTTTTATGCCATATCTAGGACCTAAAATTATAGTCTGGCATGTTTTCCTGGTTACTAACTAAATTTCATAATCATCAGTTCAAAGGTTAAATGATATTCCATCTTATGCATATACCATAATTAATTAATACTAATGATGAAATGTAAAGAATATTTTAAAAGATGATATCTTTTTTCCAAATTTCCATGCAATTTCTCAGAAACTAGTCAGTTGGGCACATCCTAAAACCTTTGTAAAATATTTGAACAAGAAAGAACAATCGAAGTTAGCTCATGACGTGAGTGTGTGATGCTGGGAACTGGGGGAGGTTACATATGATTAAGAGAATGTGTGCCTACTTGGTGATGGCAGTATCATCAGTTACTTGGCATGGAAAACACAGAGAAAACCACAATGACTCACCAATCTTCAAACAGCTCTTATCTACTCACTCTGCTTTTCTTGCCATTCTTGATGGATACTTTTCTAAGATCATCAGTCTGGCATGTTCTTTATGCCTTTGTCTTTCTTGGTCCACCTTATAGGCTTCCCTTGTGGGGTTACATAGTGTCCTCAGCAACACTTCTGCAAAGATCATTTCATCAGTTTACCTATGAATCACCTCTTAGAATTACAATTTCCTGCCCTATATTCTTACATAATTATTTCTGTGGTTTGTCAGGCTCCCTTATGAAGATGTATTGGGCAAGTATCTAGCCAATAAGGTAGTGGCTCATCGTACAACTAAGTTCAAAGTCCCAGGACTATGACAGATGCTGGGGAAAACCCCAAAACCAAACAAACCATGAAAAAGTAGCCACAAAACTTGCACTCCTTTGAAATATTTACTGACCATCTTCTCAGTGCTCAGCATTGAAACAGATGTTGTTGTTGTTGTTATGTGCCATCGAGTCATTTGTGACTCATAGTAACTCTATGTACAACAGCCCTAAACCCTGCTCTATCCTGTGCCAATCACACTGCCTCTGACACACCCATCCCAATTACCCCAGTTACTGAATCAATCCACCTCATAGAGGGTCTTCCCCTCCTGCGCTGTCCCTCTCCAAGATAAGGGAAAGAATAATTTAAAAGCAATATATGATAGGGTATTATGGTTATCACAAGAGTCCAGAATTAAGGTTGCATAATGGAGTGTACTCGGGGAGATGGGAGGGGTGCGGGGGGATTGTATACCAAAGAAAGAATTTTTCTTTTACTTTTCAAAGAGAGGAGCGAACTGGGGGGTGAGGGGTAGAGGGCTGGACAGGGAGAAAAGTGCAACAATGAATGAATGGAAATCCAAAATCTCTGTAAATGTTCATTAAAATTAATAAAATAAAATTTTTAAAAAAAGATAATAGCTTGGGAATTTTAAAGTCTTATGGCTTCCAGGACTACTTTCTAGTTGGTTTCTTCCAACTAAATTGACTATTCCTTCTTATCTCCCAAACAACTAGAAGCATATATTCTTTAGAACAAATATTTGCTCAGCTCTCACTAGGTACTTAGTATTGTTCTTGGAGCAGTAGATAGAGCGACAAGCAGGACAGACAAGCTCCAGCTCTTGCAAAATTTACATTCCAATGAGAGAGACAGACTAAATAAATAAACATGGACAATATGAGTAATAAATGAAAAATTAATACATAAATATACTTTTCTGTTTAGTGAAATAAATAAATATGTCTATTGCTGACACTGATAAAGCAAACTATGTTCTGGGGAGTGACTGACAGTGAGGAGGCAATAGCAGATAAAGTTGTACTATTTGGACTAACATCTAAAAAATGAGAAGTTTCACAGAAGAGTGTTGCAGAGAGAGCAAATTCTATGTGTGAAGGCCCTGAGGTGGGCACAGGGGTGGACTGTTCTAAACCTATTCTTGTGAAGCTGTTTCTGTACTATGATGTACCAGAGCTCCAGGAAAATCAATGTGTTTGGAGAACAGTCAGTGGGGACAGAAAGGAAGAAGTTAGTGGTAGAAGCTAAGATCAGAGCCACCTAATGGGCGAGATGCTGCAGAAAGCACCTCTGCTTTTGTTCTGAAGTATGATGTTTTTAGATGCTGCTGAGTCAGCTACAAATCATAACAATTCTATGAAGAGCAGATCAGACGTTTACTTTCTGTGTTATCCTCATAATCTCCAATATGCTTGAGCTCATTGTGCAGTGACTGTGTCAATCCATCTTGTTGAGGATCTCTTCCTCTGTGACGTTCCACTTGCCCAGCATGATGTCTTTTCCCAAGGACTGATCTCTCCTGACAACCTTCCCAAACTATGTGATACAGTTTCATAATCCTTGCCTCTAAAAGTGGAGAAGCCTAGAAGCAGGAGTGGTATCTGCTTCCAAAATGGCTTGCCTCAGGAAACTCTATGAACGAACAGTGCTCAGGCCTTTCATTCATAGGGTCGCTATGAGTTGTCTACGACTCGACGACACCTAACAACAACAAAGGTGGATAGCTATTGGAGAGTTTTAATCAAAGACTTATTTTATCAGATTTGTATTTTATGCAAATTGCACTGTCTGGTTCATGGAGAATGGATTCTCTAAGGAGTGGGTAGGCAAGGGAGGAGGCTTTTGATATAGATCAGAAAGAGTTGGAGGTGGTGGTAGTGGATGATGGGAAGTGGATGGATTCTGGATTTTTCTAGATATAGAAGTGACAGTTTCTGCTGATGAATTGGATTTGGGCTCTATCATATATGTCTCCCAAGTACTTGTCATAATAATTGAGAAGTTTCCTCTCATTCAGCTAGAAAATGGGTAGTGATGGGTTGGATGGAAGGAACTGAAGGATACTGTCTTAAATTTGTTAAATTTTAGATGCCTATTATGTATCTAAATAGAGACGTTATGTGGAGAGTTGAAAATACGTGTGGAAATCACACTCTGTAGCCACATGCACATCCTTCCCCTGTAACAGGTATTACCTTCCTCTGAGCTCCTACACGGTCTGAGGCAAGCTCATCCCTACCTCTTCACCTAGATTGCCCACTTGAACACTCTTTGATCTATCATCACTGCTGTCTTTCCAAACCTTGTCCAGGTTTAAAGACCACATCAGGGTTCAGCTCCCCAGTATCTACATATCTCTGGAATTGATACTTCTATTCACCTCCTGCTAAATCTCACTGTTCTCACCTTGCCTCACCCTTCACATCCAGTTCATCACCAAATTGTATTGACTCTGCCCAAAAATGTCTCCCACTGAGTTCCATCACTCTTCTCCATCTCTTTATTATGGTTTTCAGCCCTGGGGCTCCAGCAGTGGTGATGAGGATGGCATAGAATATGGCAGGGTTCATGTCAGCTGTTCAGAGGGTCACTATGAGTCGTACTTTCCTTGATGGCACCTAACAACAATAGGACCACATATGGGACCATTGTCAAGCCTGACCCAGTCCCTGGTCTTCACATTTACTTACTATTCATCAGAGAGCTGTATAATGACTAAGGATGATAGAAGAAGAATTAATGCCTTTGAGTTGTGGTGCTGGAGATGAGTCTTGAACATATCATGGACCACCAAGAAAACAAATAGGACTGTCTTGGAGAGGGTGAAACCAAGTTTCTCCTTGGAGGCTAGAATTTTGAAGTTCCATCTCCCATACTTTGGGCACGTGGCCAGGAGGGACCAGTCCTTGGAGAAGGACATCATGCTCAGAAGGGTGGAAGGACAGCACAGGAGAGAAAGACCCCAGATGAGATGGATTGAATCAGTAACTGGGGCAACGGGGGTAGATGTGTCAGGGTCAGTGAGACTGGCTTAGGACAGGGTAGGCTTCAGAGCTATTATACATAAGGTCGCTGATGACTCAGTAGCACTTAACAACAACAACAACCACCATTGAATTGGAACCAACTCATAGCTGAGCCTCCAATGTGTTTTTAGAGGCTGTAAATTGCATGTGAGATAATTGCCCATCTTTCTCCTATGCAGCAGCTGATGGATTCAAATTGCAACACTTTGGGTTAATGGCACAACTCTTTACCATTAAGCCATCAGAGTTTCTAGGTAGACTACACTTTGAATTTTATAAAATTACTCTTTAGAGAAAGAGTGAAAATGTTTTTACTTCCATGAATTCATTCAGAAATACAAGCTTATTTAATCTGAGAGGCTAGAAGTCCATTTTCAGGATGTCAGCTCTAGGGACAGACTCCCACTTTCTGTTGGTTCTGGAGGGATCCCTTTGTTTCCTTCAGCATCTGCGAGCCCCAAATTCCTTGGAGATCTCCATGTGTCTTGGCCTTCCCCAGTGTCGAGGAGCTTCCTAACACAGAAACACAAGGCCAAAAGGACACAGTTCACTCTTGCTGGTTATTTCTTGGTGATATTGAGGTCTCTCGAAAGATGGAATAATGTTCCACTGTGATTTATAAGATTTTCACTACCTTAATTTTGGAAGGAGATCTTCAGACCTTTCCTTCTAGTCCATCTTAGTCTGGAAATCTGATTAAACCTGTCTACTGTGATTTCTAATAACTTTTGCAACCAGAAATTGAACATGCAATTGCTGTGTGTCATAGTCAACTCGATGGCACCTAACATCACCACCACCATGGATGACCTCACCAGTATTTTAAATACTTATGACATAGCTTCTGGCAGCAATAGATAAAACATGAAATAAGGACTTCAGTTATGGATGAAAACAACTTGACTCAAGGAGGTCACAGGCTCATCTTCTCTAAGTATTCTTCTTGTCAGACCAAGCTGGCTCTGTCCTGACAGATGACAGAGTAAAATTACTCAGTAAAATTCACACTGTTAGAGTCACATATTAGGCAACAAATGTGGGCCCCTGGCCTCCAGAGTGTCTCTCTCACAGATGACTCAAGCAGCTAAAGGGAGTTGTGTATGTGACTTTTCCTCTAGCTTCAGGAGATAGAATGTGACAGAATCTCAGAGCTCAGAAGTCATTTATATTGTATAGCAACTTCTTGCCTGGTGTAGAAATTGCCTTTGAACCTCCCAGGTATTTAGTCATCCCTTATATAATTCTAGCACTAGAAGTTCATTACTTCCAAGTGGCCAAGTTCTTTCTCTTATTGAGATAAAATCTACCCATCTACAAAGACCAGTGATGCAATACCAGTTTGACTCTCTCTCATATATCCTTTTTATCTCTTTTTGTATGTGATGTAACCATCTTTATTTGACAGAATTTTAACACTCTGTGCTTTCCAGGGCTCCACTATTTCTTTCAGTCGAGTTCTCAGTGGTCTGTGGCCTTTCTCCCTTGTTTACTCTGTGGCTATTTCAATGGGAAGAAAAGAAGGTTCCATAGAGTGGGTAGTGGTCCACCATCTTTATGGGAGAACAGAAAGCCTTCCAGACTTAAGAATATTTTTCCCCCTTGTCTGAATGTACCTGACACCATGCATGCACAATGCCTTCTGCTACTTTCAAAGAATGAGTATAAAGAATATGCCTATTTACAGAGACATAGCTGACAAAAGATTCATCTCTCTAAAATTTATAGAAAACGTCAATGCCTCAACATAAAAACGGGAAAAACAGTCCAGTTACACAATGGAGAGAGGACATGGATAGACACTTTACCAGAGAAGGCATTCAGATGGTCAACAAATAGATAAAGAAATGCTCAATATCATTAGCCGTTTTGCTGTCTCACTGACTCTGATTCATGGCAACACTATACATAACTTATCTGATCCTTGCACATCCTCATCATCTGTGATCAGCTGAATATCATTGTTACAGTTACAGTGTCAGTCCAGCTTGTTGTGGGCCTTTGTCCTTTTCTCTGATTCTCCACCGTTCCCAGTCCGGTATCTTTCTCTAAGGATTGGCTCTCCTGATAATATGCCCAAGATATGTGAGGTGAAGTTTCATCATCCTTGCCTCTAAGGAGCACTCTGGTTTCACTGCCTCTAAGACAGACTTGTTTATTCTTTTGGCAATCCAAGGGGTATTTTGTACTTTTTACCAACACTACATATCAAAGGTATTAATTCTTCTGTCATCTTTATTAATTGTTCAACTTTCAGATGCATAGAAAGCAATTGAAAATAGCATGGCTTGAATAAGATGCATCTTACTCTTTAAGCTGGCATAGTTGTTTTTTAGCACTTTGGACAGGTCTTTGACAACAGATTTTCCCAACGCAACATGTCCTTTGACTTTTTTAACTGCTGTTACTCAGGGTGTTAGTTGTGGTTCCAAGTAAAATGAAATTGTCCACACCTTCAAACTCAGGGTGTTAGTTGTGGTTCCAAGTAAAATGAAATTGTCCACACCTTCAATCTTTTCTCCATTTATTATGATGTTACCTATTGGTCTTGTAGTGAAGATTTTTATTTTCTTCATGTTGAGATGTAATCTTTTATCTTCCTCAGTAAATATGTCATGTCTTCTTTACATTCTACAAGTATTGTTGTTGTTGAGTGCTCTCAAGTAAAATATGTTCATAGTGACCCTATGAACAACAGATTGAACCCTGTCCTGCCCTGTGTCATTCTCACAATCTCTGATACACTTCAGCCCATTGCTGTATTCACTGTATCAATCCATTTCATTGAAGGTTTTTCTCTTGCACTAAACCTCCACCTTTCCAAGCACGATATCTCTTTCCAAGAAATAGCCTCTCCTAGTAACATGCCCAAAATATATGAGATGAAGCGTCATTATCTTTGCCTCCAAGGAGCACTATGGTTATGTTTTCTCCACAACATATTTGATCATTCTCTTGGCAGTCCATGGGATATTCAGTACTCTTCTCCATAGGTCAGAGGCATAAATTCTCGTCCGGTCATCCTTATTTATCATGCAGCTCTCAAATGCATAGCAAGTGATGGGAAGACCATGGCCTGAATCAAGTACATCTTAGTCTTCAAACTGACACCTTTTCTCATCAGTAATTTGAAGAAGTCCCTAACTGCAGACTTTCCCAATGCAATATGTTTCTTGATCTTTTGACTGTTGGCACCAAAGAGGTTGATTGTGGATCCAAGTAAGATGAAGTTGTTAGCAATTTCAATAGTTTCTCCATTTATCATAATGTTGCCCATCAGCCTAGGGGTAAGAATTTTTGTTTTCTTAATGTTGAAATGCAATCTGTATTAAAGCTGTGTTCTTTGATCTTCTGCAGTAAGCACTTCAAGCCCTCCTCACTTTCAGCAAGCAAGTTGTATCATCTGCATAATGCAAGTGGTTGATAGATTCAAATTAAAAGAACACTGAAATATCATCTCACTACAATAACAATAGCAATGCTTAATGAGACAGCAAACAATAAATGCTGATGGAGGTGTGGAGAGATTGGAACTCTCATATGCTGTAGATGTGATTTTTAAAATGGTACATAGGAAGCAGTTTGGTGCTCCTTAGAAAGGTGGGAATAGAAATACCATTAGATAGAACAATCCCACTCCTAGACATATATCTCAAAGAAATAAGAGCTGTGGCACAAACTGACCTACATTCAACCATGCTTATTGCAACATTATTTACAACAGAAAATAGATGAGAACAACCCAAGTGTCTGTCAGTACACAAATGACTAAAGAACCTATGACACATTCATATAAAGGAGTATTAAGCATCAATGGAAAAACAAAACAAAACAAAAAATCCTTAAATATTAGACAACATGGATGAATATAGAATAAATTAGGCTGAGTGATATAAATCAGTTGCAAAAGAACAATTATGAAATAAAACGACCATTTAAGAAGCTAAGGAATGGTATCCATACAGTTAGAGTCAGTTCTGGAGGGTTAACAGTGGTGGGAAGGGCAGGAGAAAGGGAAAAAAATTATTAAATGGATTAATTGAGGGAAGGAAAGGCAATATACAGTAAGGGACTTACTTGACATTATAATTAATTGATCACATTAACCAATGATATTTAATATGATAAAACAAAATATCTATGAATAATCGAATGAAAACTCAATTTTATTTGTAAACTTTCACTCAACTACATATGTTTTTAAGAAAGAGTTTAGGAAAGGAAAAAAAACGAGTTTAGGGAGGGAGAGTAAGGTAAAGGAAATGGAAAATACCTTATGTGAAAAACAATGTATACAAACCTTATAAACAAATAAGTATAACATAAAAATTTTATTTAAAAAAGAAGAGTTTGAACGTTGGGGGAAAGCAAAGAATATGCCCATTTTAAAACTTTCTACTGAATAGGCATGGCAGGAGGAGAATTGATGCATTTGACCTTTGCAGTTGGCATATTAAATAGCTGACATTGTTGCCTAATACATGGTGGATGTAGATACTAGACATCTTTCTTTTAAGGAGAATTCTGGCTGCAGTTCTCCCAAGACGGGTTTGTTCTTTCTTCTAGCAGTCCATAGTATTTATTCACTATTCTTTGCCAAAATAATAATTAAAAGACACTAAATTTCTTTGCAATCTTCCTTATTCATTGTCTAGCTTTCACATACGTATGAGAAGATTTGACCTCCAAGTGATGTCTTTGCGTATGAGAAAATTTTGTCCTCCAAATGATGTCTTTGATTTGTTTTTTCTGGGTTGTTTTTTGTTTTGATTTTACATTTTAAAGAAGTCCTTTGCAGCAGATAGGCTCAATGCAATAGACTGTTTGATTCCTTAACTGCTACTTCCATGTACATACTTATATATTGTTGTTGTTGTTAGACACCATCAAGTCACCTGAAACTCATAACAACCCTGTGTACTATAGCTCTGAACTCCGCCCTATCCTAAGCCAGTCTCACTGTCTCTGACACACTTACCCTCATTACCCCAGTTACTGTGTCAATCCCTCTCATCGGGGGTCTTCCTCTCCTGCATTGTCCCTCCATCCTTCCAAGCATAATATCCTTCTCTGTCCTGGCCACATGCCCAAAATATAGGAGATGGAGCTTCAAAATCCTTGTCTCCATATTTATAGATATAAAATTGAGCTCATATTGTAAAACTTGTTATTTCTACCTAATAGCGATAATTAAAAAGTGAGGGGGCACAGGCTATATTACGTAACAATACACCATATAGGTTGTTCTCAATTTTTGTTCCTGTGACTATTACCCAAAAGCCTAGAAAGCATGTCAAATTCCCTCCTCTTTGACAAATTAACACAGAATTATTTTCCTAAGATTTCCCCCCACGTAATGCAGAAAACTCACATAGCTCGCATGCCATAGCTCCTCATCACCAGGCTATGACTCTAAATTTCTCTACCAAAGCAACTGTGCTGGCTTGTCCAGGCTAAGGAATGCACTGCCTCCTCAGGCTGATGAGGTGTGGCCCTCAACAAAGCTTTCTGGTTGCCGATGTCACTTTTAGTAATGATACGGCTCTTGATTCACGTATACAGGGGGACAAAATAGAGTCATAGTAGCAAAATGGTTGAGTATAAGAGTTTCAGCATCCTTCCCCTGCCTTGGCTTCTAATAAGCTTGTTGTTACTGTCAGTTGGCATCCTGGCAGCAATTCCATTGTGATTTGGAGCTCTGATGGAGTATAGTCCACAGCATGTTGTTCTGCTAAGTAGTAGATGGCCAAGTTTTCTGGCTAGTCTATCTCAATCCGTTAGCTCTGCTGAAACACACAAACCTCCACTGTCAGAAGGTTGGTGACTGAGTGGCAGGAAATCAGCCTACATCTCCTGCACAGAAGGGGAGACTTGTGCCCCTGAAACATCTCTGCCTCTTCCAAGAAGCTAAACTGTGAAGGTCCAGTCTTCCCTCATCATCATGGTATATTTCCTTTCTTGAACTCTTGTTGTCCTTTCTTGCCAGGCTACTTGAGCAGGGTCTCTTTAGTCTATCATGTATTCACCAATAACTTGAAATCTCAACAGAAAGAAAGCAAAGTCCAAAATCCATTCTACCACCTCCACCCCCAATCTGTTCTGCTCCTACAGGAGTTTATGGAAGCAACTAAATCCTGAGGAAAAGTGTGCTATTTAGCTCAAATCAACAGTGCCCGAGGCCCACATTTTAAACATTATCAGAAAGAAGGGGTGACAGCTAGCCTTCCATCAAGCGTTTCTAAGCCATAGAGCTTCCAAGCAAACAAACAGAAAACAAACAATTACAGGAATAATGCTCAAATGAGTATCTTTCCATTCATGTCCTTGAGGACCTGTGAAAGAGTTTATGTAGGCTGAATCTCTGAACTATAATTGCTGAGTCAAAGGATATCAAGTTTTGCATATTAGTAAAGATAAGCAAATTGGCCTCTCAGAAGTTTGTTTTGATTTGTATCATGTACTGTATTTGGAAGACTCTTCCACACCCTTACCAACACTGAATCTTATCAACTTTTTCAGTCAGTGCCAATCTGATAAGAAATGGAAAACGATGACTCTCTGTTTTCATTTACTTCCTTTTAATTATTAGTGGTAATCTTTTATAGACTCATTGCATATTCCAGTGGTCCCCAGGCTTGTTTGCACAAAATAATTACCAGCAGAGCTTTTAAAATCCAGAGTCCAAGTCAAATGCCAAACCAAGTACATCAGAATGATTGGGAGTCAGGGATCAATGATTTTGTGTAAGATGTTCAATAAATTTGGGAAACTATTAACACAAATGTTGAGTATGACTTGCCTGTTATGTCCTTTGTCTGTTTTTCTACTGTTTGTCTTTTTAGTATTGCTTTGAAAGAACATTTCTTTTATTGAGAAAATTAGCCATTCTTTATAAGTTTAGCAAATATTTTTACAAGTATGAGGGGAGAGGTTTGTTCTTATTATTTACAGTTGTTTTGACATCAAGAACTTGAATATATGTGAACTCAGGAATATTTCTTTTCTTTTATTGCATCTCCATTTTTATTATGTTTAAATGGGTGTAACAAAATATTTTCCCATTCAACAATCTTTACATGTACAGTTTAGTGTTAGTGATTATGTCTGTCATGCTGTTACTGTTTGAAATAATAATGGCCCAGTTTCTAACATTGCAGCAACATGCAAGACACACAGTACAGTGAAACTGAAAGATGAATGTATATATGTTGTTTTTGTCATTGACGTGTCATCGAGTAGGAGCACACTCAGAGGTGATCCTCCGGTGGGTTTTTAGAAGCAGTAAATCACATAAGTGCAGACTGTCCATCTTTCTCTCACAGAGCAGTTGGTAGATTAGAACCATGTACCTTTGCGTTAGCAGCACAAATCCCTACCACTAGGCTACTAGGGCTCCCTAAGTGTAGACATAGTATCTGTAAAATTATTTCTTTCCCCCTGTGTTTTAGGGTTCTTTTACATTGCTATTATGTATGGAATCTTGTTTCCTCTGCCATTAATAATTGTTATAGTAAAATTACTGATTTTTGTTATCAATTATCCTTATTACATCCTAAATTCCAAGGGCAAGCAATTTGAATGCACTAGCTGCTATAACCTCGAGTTGCTATAATCAAGGATGCTTTCGGCAGAATGTTAAATGAT
>NW_006399776.1:4783179-4784926 GCF_000299155.1 Elephantulus edwardii
CATTATATATATATTTACAGAGAGAGATAATTATGTACTGTTGAGTTGGAACCGGCCCACAGCTGACCCTCCAGTGGGTTTTCAGAGGCTGTTTGTTGCACAGGAGGTTATTGCTTATCCTCCCACAGAGTAGTGGGTGGATTCAAATCACGTTCCTTCAGGATTGATGTGCAGCTTTTTACCACTAGGCCACCAGAGCTTCCTCCATTTACATATGGATCTGGACATCTGAGATACACACACATCCGACAGCTACTTAGCTGCTTCTTGGAAGAAAAATGGGCAGCTTCTTCCTGTAAAGATTTTCAGCCTCAAAAATTTGATAGAGGGTCATCATGCATTTAAAACAATTCAACAGCAGTGGGTTTTGTTGTGGTAGTTGTGTATATATACTTGGTTCTGTTTGGACATATTCACTCTGTTCCATTGACCAGTCTGATGATTTTTATCCCATTATCATAAATTTATTAAAAGGATTTCTCCAACTTAATATATTCTCTTTATAGTTTTCTTTTTAATGACTTCCATTCCCTAAAGAATATGAATTAGTAAAGGAACTTGAACAAATTTCCAAGGTTTTTTTTAAACACTTATCAAAATCATAATAAAATGTCATTTCATACTCATCAGACTGGTAAAATTTGGGACAAATATACCCAAAGGTAACAGTCTTACATATTGGTGGGAGTAGAAGTCAGCTGGAGAAGAGGGCTGAATAGTCCAAGGACTGCAAAAAACCAAACAGATGTCTTGGAGACAGTACAGCCAGAGCACTCCTTTGGAGGCAAAAATGGTTGAGGCTTCATTTTTCATACTTTGGACATGAAGTTAGGGGATACTGTTCATTGAAGAGGGAAAGGATACTTGGAAAGATGGAATTCAATAAAAGACGAGAAGACCCCCTAATGAGATGGATTGACACTCTGACAAAGCAATGGGCTTGAGTGTTTCAGTATGATGAGAATGGCACAGGATAGGGAAGGGTTCAGGTTGGCTGGAGGCTTGGATTTTTGACGCTCCATCTCACATACGTTGGATATGTGGCCAAGAGGGACTAGTCCTTGGAGAAGACCCAGGATGAGATGGGTTGACACAGTAACTGAGGTAATGGGTATAAGTATGTCGGTGGTGACACTGGCTCAGGATAGCGCAGGCTTCAGAGCTGTTGAACACAGGGTTGTTAGGAGTCATAGGAGACTTGACGGCACATAACAACAACAAGGTCACTATGAGTCATACTCAACTTGATGGCACTGAACAACAACAACAACAATAAAAATTGCTTTAAGAAATAATTTGGCAATACTTAATTAAATGAGTGATACTTATACTTACACTTATTAATTATTATAGTTAATTAAATTAGTGATTCTTATACTTAATTTCTTAAGTATTAAGTATTCTTAATATTAATAATATTCTTAAGTATTAAGCATTTCTTAAGTTCAAGGAACTGAAGAACAAATTCAAACCTCGAGTTGCTATAATCAAGGGTTCTTTAGGCAGAATATTAAATGATACAGGAAGTATTAAAAGAAGATGGAAAGAATATACTGAGTCACTGTATAGAAAGGAATTTACAGACACAGAAGAATTTAATGAAACAACATATGAGCAAGAGTCTATGGTGATGACGGAAGAAGTTCAAGATGCTTTGAAGGAAATAGCAAAAAATAAGGCCCCAGGAATAGATGGTATACCAATTGATGTATTTCAACTAACAGATGCTGCCCTGGATGTGCTCACC
>NW_006399776.1:4785987-4828599 GCF_000299155.1 Elephantulus edwardii
AGCATCAGGATGGATGGCAAAGAGATTGAGATTGTTCACAGCTTCAGTAAGCTCGGTTCCACGGTCAACACTCTTGGCACCAGCAGCCAGGAAATAAAAAAAAATAACACGTATTGCAATGGGAAAGGAAACACTACATGGTTCAAAACTGGAAACGGTATACACCAGAGATGTGTCCAATCTCCATACCTTTTCAACCTAAAGTTAGAACAGATTATCCAGGAGGCTGGGCTCTATGAGGAGAAATGTGGCATCAGGATTGGTAGAAGATCCATCAACAATCTGTGTTATGCAGATGACACAACCCTGCTTGCTGAAACTGAGGAGGGCCTAAAGCACTTGCTGCAGAGGGTCAAGGACTGCAGCCTTCAATATGGATTAAGGCTCAATATCAAGAAGACAAAGATTCTTACCACAATTGGCAGTATCATGATGGATGGTGAAGAGATTGAGTTTGTTCAGAGCTTTAGTTTGCTTTGCTCCACAGTCAATATTCTTGGAACCAGCAGCCAGGAAATTAAAAGACTTATTGCAATGGGACCTCTCCAAAGTGCTGAAGAGCAATGGTGTCACTCTGGAGACTAAGGTGCATCTGATACAGGCTATGGTCTTTGCAATCACTTGTTATGCATCAGAGAGTTGGACAATGACTAGGGATGACAGAAGGAGAATTGATGCCTTTGAGCTGTGGTGCTGGAGAAGAGTATTGAATGCACCATGGACTGCTAAGGAAACAAACAGATTCATCCTGGAGAGGATTAAATAGGGAGGCTCCTTGGAGGCAAGGATTCTGAGGCTTCGTCTGACATACTTTGGACATGTTGCAAGGAGGGGCCAATCCTCGGAGAGAGGGACATTATGCTTGGGAAAGTGGAGGGACAGTGCCGGAGGGGAAGACCCTATATGAGGTGGATTGATTCAGTGACTGGGGTGATTAGGGTGCATGTGTCAGAGACAGTGCAATTGGCAGAGGACAGAGCAGGATTTAGGGCTGTTGTACATAGGGTCACTATGAATCGCAGGTGACTTGACGGCACATAACAACAACAACAACAACATACTTAATAACCCCAAAGTTTATGCTTCCATAGGTATATCCCTAAAGAAATGAGTCATGTACAAGAAAGTTATCAGAATCACCTTTTTTCTTTGAATCTAAGAGTTATTAATTATAATATTGTTGTTGTTAGGTACCATTGAGCCAAGTACAACTCATAGTGTTATATTACACCTCATAATTGTTTTTAAAAAGTATTCCCCATTTCACAAATTTTAAAGTGTGAAAATGGTACATCTTATAATTGTTGAAATATGTTAGCAGAAAGAATTTAAATGTTAATTACACAAGAATAGATAAATTTTGGAATATTTCACAGCTATGGCAGTGAAAGGACTATATCAATGCTGGTTTTGTGCTGTTGAATCAACTCTTCATAGTAACACTAAGACAGTGGTCTGACCCTGCACCATACCATAATATCTGCACTGTTTAAACTAACTGTTGCAGTTATTGTGTCAATCTATCTTGCTTCTTGTTGAGCATCTTCCTCTTTTTCATTGACCCTCTACTTTTCTTTTTTTTTTTTTTGACCCTCTACTTTTCCAAGCATACTGTCCTTCTCCAGGGACTAGCCTGTCCTGAAGCCAGATCTAGACCTACTAATTTCTTATAAACCTATTATCAAGTGAAAAAGCAAGCTTGCAATAGATTACACACCATTTATAATTTTTTTATGTAAATGTTAAAATTTGCACAACACAAAATAAATTTTTAAAATATATGTTGTTATTATGTGCAGTCGAGTCACCTGCAACTCATAATGACCCTATGTACGATAGCCCTAAACTCTGCCCTATCCTGTGCCAATCTCACCATCTCTGACACACCTACCCCCATTATCCCAGTCACTGAATTAATCCACCTCATAGAGGGTCTTCCTCTCATGTGCTCTCCCTCCATCCTCCCAAGCATGACGTCCCTCTCCAAGGACTGGTAGCTCCTTGCAACATGTCCAAAGTATGTCAGATGAAGCTTCAGAATCCTTGCCTCTAAGGAGCAGCTCTGAGTCACCCTCTCCAGGACAAACCTGTTCATTTTCTTAGCAGTCCATGGTATGTTCAATACTCTTCTCCAACACCACAACTCAAAGGCATCAATTCTCCTTCTATCATCCCTAGTCATTGTCAGCTCTCTGATGTATATAGCAAGTGATTGTAAAGACCATGCATGGCATTAGGTGCACCTTAGTCTCCAGACTGACATCGTTGCTCTTCAGTACTTTAGAGAGGTCTCTAACCACAGACTTTTCCATTGCAATATGTCTTTTAATTTCCCGGTGCTGGTGCCAAGAGTGTTGACTGTGGAGCCGAGCAAACTAAAACTATGAACAATCTCAATCACTTCACCATCCATTCTGATGCTGCCAATTGGCCCAGTGGTGAGAATCTTTGTCTTCTTGATATTGAACCTCAATCTGCACTGAAGGCTGCAGTCCCTGACCTTCCACAGCAAGTGCTTCAGGTCCTCCTCAGTTTCAGCAAGCAGGATTGTGTCATCTGCATAACACAGATGGTTCATGATTTTTCCTTCTCTTCATAGAGCCCAGCTACCTGGATAAAATATAAAGATTGAAAAGGTATGGAGACAAGATACAGTCCTGGTGTACACCCTTCCCAGTTTTGAACCATGCAGTGTTTCCTTGCTCTGTTCTGATGACTGCCTCCTGGTCCAAATATATACATGAGTAATAAGAGAATACAGAATATAGAAATGCTTGCAAAATTTAACAGAACAGCAAGCAACAAATGCTGGCAAGGTTGTGGAGAAACTGGAACCCTTATTCACTGTTGGTGAGAGTGTCAAATGGTGCAACCACTGTGGAAGGCGGTATGGCGCTTTCTCAAAAAGTTGAAAATAGAGGTACCATTTGACCCAGCAATTCCACTACTGGGAATATACCCCAAAGAGACCATAACTGACATCCAAGCAGATATATGCACACCCATGTTTATCGCTGCTTTGTTCACAATAGCAAGGAGTTGGAAACAACCTAAGTGCCCATCAACAAACGAATAGCTAGTGAAGTTGTGGTATAGTCACATGATGGAATAAATACTATGATGCATTGAAAAACAAGGAACTCATGCAATATTATTCAAAATGGGTGACTCTGGAAGACATTATGCTGAGTGAAGTATCTCAGTCACAAAAGGACAAATACTGCATGGTGCCACTGTTGTAAAGCAGAACTGACATCGGGGTTGGGGGGAGACCGAGAAGGATGGGTTCAATAATGTATACTGTCTTAAAACAGATGAGGGAGAAAACTGTTTAAAAGGGAAAATTATTAGGTATTTTTGTCATGACCTGAGTCCAGAGCAAAGGCTGTATAGTCGAGTGGACCTGGGGGGAGGGATTGTAAAACAATGAAAGAATTTTTCTTTTGCTTTTCCAAGAGAGTAGTGTACTAGGAGTGAGGGTTGGGAGGGGAGAAAAGTGCAACAATGAATGAATGGAAATCCAAAGTCTCGGTAAATTTTCATTGAAATTATAACAAATTTTTAAAAAGAGAAAAAAAAAGAATACAGAAATGCATGGGAACAAACAGTTTCATTAGACAGTAATTATTTCCAAGGATGAAACCCTGGGTAGTTCAAATGGCTGATTAATGTGTTCAAGTACTAGCTGAAAGGTTGGAGGTTTCAATCTGTCCAGAAGTACCTTGAAAGAAAAGTTTGACAATCTATTCAGAAAAATCAGCTGTCAAAACCCTTATGGAGAACAATTCTGCTCTGCTACACTTTGGGTCACCATAAATTGAAATATACTTGATGGCAGCTAGTGATAGTGGGTCCTCAGGAAAAGAAAGAAGGAGTATTTACTGGCAAGCGGTGGACAAGTGGGCGCAAACTGTTTTCAACACTGTTTTTTAAGTTGGGTGGTAGATTTGTAAGGAGTCATTATGTTACATCTCGGACATTTTATAAATCATGTTAAATACTTTTTGAAAAGGAGATGTTCCGACTAGAAGATAGTAAGAAGATATGCTGCTCTGTGAGATTGCTTTATCTCTTTGGGCCAAAAAAGCAATCTCTTCCCTGAGCTGTCTCTATCTCTCATCTCCCCACTTCCTGGCCATTCTGTGTCATGCTGAAAGAATTGCATGACGACCAGGCATTGAAATCTTCTCTCAGGACATGATTTCGTGTGTGTGTGTGTGTGGTCAGGACATGATTTCCATTTCTTTGTGGTCAGTTCTGCCACCTGCTTTGGATCAAACTCTCTTAGGCCTGCCCCGTACCTCCAGTTGGCACTTCTCACGATGTTCGAGCATGTTCATTCTGTTCTGCTGCTCAGTCTTTATCACGTGGGAGAAGATGAGTGTCTCTCTCCACACCCTTCAGGAAAGTAAGGGTGCATTTCTCCTCCTCAAAACCAGGCAGGGAGAGCGGTCAATGCTCTTTGCTCACCTTAGTTTACCAGATGTTGAAATGAGTAATTTAGGGCTTGGTTAGTCTTCCTGAGGGTGAGAGATGTTTACTCATGCTAAGGAAGTCACAAACCCAGGTATGTGTGTTGGCGTTGGTAGCAGATGTATTATAGTGCCCACTTCCAGATACAAGGACAAAGGAGAGATCTTTGAAACAATGAGGGGGGCAAAGAATGGGCTAGATGAGAGAAAGGACCTAGGAGAGCTCTTCTCTATTTTTTAGCCCCGTCTTCTCCAAAAGAAGACTCTTGAGGATAAGAATGCGCCTCCCTCTCTCCATGTGCACTTGAGGAGGCTCAGTTCAGGGAACTGAAAAGGGTAACACCTTTTTCATTCTCCCTCCTTCCCTCTCCCAGCCAGAAAGTCCAGAGTAAAGGCTCATCACAGATGTGGTAGTCAAGAGCATTCATTGGAATGTGTTTAGTCACAAGTGACAAAGTAACTCAAGCCCAACATAAATAAGCTCAAGCAAACAAAAAGTTGCCTTTATTGCCACAAGTAACTAAGAAATCCAAGAATGGGCTTCAGACATAACCAGATCCTGTGGTCCAGACCATGTCCTCAGAATGTTCTCTTTTTCTCAACGTTTTTCAATTTTGCTTTCCTCGATGTCAACTTCATCTCTTAAACTGAGTTCCCCCACATAGTAGCAAGATGATAACCAATAATCCAGAGTTCGCATTTCCCCTTAGTTTGTAATCTAGAGAACGATGATGCTTTTGATCTTAACACCCACAAAATCCTACAAAGTGGAGGAGGAAGAGAAGGTATAAGAGAAGAATTAGGATAAAGTGAAGAAAGAGGAAGAGGAGAAGGGGAGGAAAAGAAGGGGGGGAGAAAGAAAAAGAAGTAAAGTTTGATTTGAACCAATCTCTGAGTCTAGGAGGACAGGAATGCTTATTGGTCAGAGTACTCTCTTGAGAGGAGTGGATGATTCCCATGACTGACAACTCCACATGGTTCCAAAGGAAATCTCTCTCTCATATATCTATCTCTATCTATCTCTATCTCTGTCTCTATCTCTATCTCTAATCTATATTTATATCTATCTATATCATCTATATCTATATCCCTACATTTATTATTTTCCTTGTGTATTTATAATTTTTTTTCACAAAGAGATGGAAGGGGCATTTCATAAAGACACTCATTCACCTCTTAACTTCAGAATACTGGGAATTACCCTACATAGATTTTCCTCATATCCAGCAGTATAATACAAACAAACAAAATAAAATAATTATAAAGCCTACATTATTTGGAAAAAAGACATCATGCTGGAAAAGATGGAAGATCAGAGAGAGGAAAACCCTCAACAATATGAATTGGCACAGAGATTGTAAAATGGATTTGAGCATGTCAGAGATCACGAGGGTGGTGAAGAATACAGCAAGGTTCAGATCTATTGTTCATAAGGTCACTGTACGTCAAAATCAGCTCAATAGTACCTAACAAGAACAATGTATAGGCCAGGGCCGACACATGATTATGCATCAGCTTTTTCAGCGAAAGTTAGAAATAGGCTGGCCAATCATCCCAGTTTGACTAACACACCCATCCCCATGTCTGAGCCCAGCCTCTTCCCAGGACTCACTCTGAGAAGAGCTCCACCTGTAATGTGCCTCCTGTGATGGGGTCACTGACATCTTCAGTTTCTAGATTATCTCACCTTGAACTGTAGTGCCAGCAGGAAGGTCCAGTCTGATAGGCCCAAGATGTCCTTTCTCCCAGAGGAGCCTCCCTGTCAGCTCAGTTTTCAGGCCAGAGCAGCTCAGCTTTACCTACAGTCAGGCTGAGAGTTCACCTGCCCAGCGTCCAACTGGCTATTGTGGGTAGAACAGAAGCCAGTTGGGGTGCCAGCTTCCTTTCAGAAATCATAGGTTGTGTCCTTGCAGGTTGAAGAAGAGCCAACTCAGCTACTTCTTCATTTCCTCAGTACAAATTCCTTAACAAATTCTGATCATTACCTTAAAGTCAACTAAACATTACTAGAAAATATCCTTTGTGTTTGTCTTCCTGAATCAAGACATACTTGAAGCTTGAGTCCAGTGGGCAAGTGGGGCTGAGACAGTGGAACAGTTAACAGATGTGTCTTTACTGTTACCTTTTGGACCCCAGGACTGCTGTCTGTAATCCAGAATGATGCAATGGGAATTTATGCACTAACGAGAACCTCCATAGATCCGCACCCCAGGATGTGCAGCATGCCATGGGCGCACACACTCACACACATCCACATCAACTCACACACAATGGTGTACTCACAAATCTACACACACCTGTACCTACACCCACTCACACATACACTCACTCACACTCACATATACATCAACTCACACTTATCTACGCACTGTCATGCTCAGACACTCACATTTACTCACATGTACACTCACTCCTACCCCAACATACATATTGACTCATGTACACAACAGCTCACATGTACATACATTCACACACTCACACACAATTACAAGTACACCCTCATACATGCACTCTCACTCACACGTACACACCAACTCACACATTCACATATTCACACATATTCACTCTCAGTCACACATGCTCTCTCACATACAGACCCTCACACTCATACACTCACATACACATGTTCCCTCTCTCTCATATATACACATTTTTAAAGAGGGTTTATGTGGGGGTTTATCAGAACTGCTGAGGACAAGCTATAAGCTTGACTAGCCTATATTTTAATTACTTTGACTATCCTCTGTTTTAATTACTTTCCACTTTCTCCCTGACCACATCCTTGACTTTTTCTCCTTTCTGGCATCAAAAGTACTATTTCAACAGCTAAGTGTCTTTGCCAGTGTTTAAGTCAGAAGGCTTCTGTTCACCTGTCTCTTCTTCTCACTGTGCATTGATGCCCAAGCAGACCAGACTCCAGAAGCCAGTAGAAGGGACTCTGGAGACCCGGGGTCTGAAGGTCTCAGCCATGGCTGAGATCTGAAAGTGTTCACAGATGGAGATGCCAAGACTCACTCCTGGGATTCTGGCTGACCTAGTTCACCTTCTCATTTTAAAAAAGAGCAAAGTGAGGTCAAGTGAGGAAAAGTCAGTAGTTTTGAACCACACAGTGGGGCTGAAACTGGAATCCTTGACTCCTGGCTCCAGTCCAACTTTCTGCTCAGCACAGCACACCATCTTCCTGAACACAAATGATCTCCTAACATTAAACTTCCAGGAAGCCAAGGTACTCCTTGACTTTGTTAGTCCCTTTGAACCTAGGTCTTAGCATGCAGCCATCTCCTGTGTACAGACCCTCCCAAACTTGATGTCACCCCATCTCATCTCCCCTGTTTTATGAGAGAGAAGGAAGGGGTCTTCAGGCAGTAACCTCAGAGTCATGACTCAAGGGCTCTGACCAAATGAAATGAATGGGAAGTTATGTTTTTCTCTAAGAACATGACCAGAATTGGATTCCATAAAAAACAAAACAAAACAAAACAGAGAATCAGTGAATGGAACAGACTGGAACCAATCTGACACAGTTTCTAAACAACAAATCCAGCTTTGCCAAGCTACTTCAAGTTGAACGTTCTAGAAGGCCTTCTCAAATTTCTCCATTTGGGATCTGGGAGTCTTCCAGTGGTACTCGGTGGAGCGTTGGCGTCAGTTAGGAAACCCTGACACAGTCTGATAGGAGTTCTTAGTAAACTGGCCTTGGGCAAGGTAGACACCAGAGTTTGTGAAGAACCCAGGAGCCTGCTTGTCTTTTCTTCCCTTTGGATTTACTCAAACTTGGAAGAGATGCCTGTGAGGTTGGGAAGGCAGGAAGGAATCAAAAGAAAGAAAGAGGAAAGGAACACATGAAAAAGAGGAGAGAATTGGGAAATGGTGAGGGGGGGCTAGGATCGTCATGAGAACCTAGATATGATGTCATACTTGACATTGGGTCACTTTGTCACAGATCAACCAGACAAAACAATTCTCTTCCTAGGTGTCTACTCAAAAGAAATGAAAGCATATCTACACAAAGATTGTGCAAGAATAACCATGACACTTCTTATTTGTCATAGCCTCAAATTGGATACAACCCAAACTGGATATGGTCTTACTGTTGTTCATCAATAGGTGAATCTCTTTCTCCCATTGCTGTCAAATCAGATAGCTGACACGCTGTCAGTTTTCCAAAGCTGTAAATTACTCAGGAGGAGATTTCTCCCATCTTTTCTCCCTCAGAGCTAGCAATGGAATCAAACTATCAGAAAGGTTTGGACTTATGATTAGCAGCACAACTTCCTGTGGACTACACCACTAGAACCCTTTAGTAGGTGAATAAGGAAATCAATCGTAATGTTTGTGCTATGGACATTATGCAGCAATGAAAAAGAATAATTATTGATACATGCAAAAACACATATGAACCTAAAAAACTTTCACTATATAAATGAAGACATACATAAAAGACTAACCACTATTTGATTCAATTTATTTTAAACTCTTAAAAAGACACATCTAGTCTATAGCATCAGAACGCTGATCACTGGTTACCAGGGGTGACTCAAATTGACTGAAAAACCTGTGAAGCATATTTTGAGGTGGTATATATCTTGGTACATACCCAAGATGTGACTAGGATAATCGGGATGGGTGTGTCAGAGACAGTGTGATTTGCACAGGATAGAGCAGGTTTAGGGCTGTTGTACATAGGGTCGCTATGAGTCGCAAACGACTCGACGGCACATAACAACAACAAACTACAACAACATATATCTTGGTATAATAGTACTTACATAGTTGTATAAATTTGTCAGCCTTCATCAAATTGATATATTTTTGTTCCATTAAATTATAGCTCGATAAAATTGACTTTAAAAATTTTTTTAAAAAATTTAAAAAGATAAAAAAAAATTAAAAAAAATTTTAAAGCTAATTTTTCAAATTCTCAGGTTGTCCAAAGTCTAGTAATTCTACTCATTAGTCAATAATGCCCCTTGTAGAATCCTACAGGGCCTCCACTGGAAAAAGACTGATCACACAATTACAAAATGGGCAAAAGACATGGAAAGACTTTTCACAGAGGAAGATAAAAATTTGGATGGCCAATAGACACATGAAGAAATGCTCAAAATCACTGGCAATAAGAGAGATGCAATTCAAAACCACAACTGGAAACCATCTCACTCCAGAAATTCCATATGACCCAACTATCCCACTGCTTGGAACATATCCTGAGAAAATGAGAACTGAGACACAAATGGAGATCTGTATACTACTGTTGATAGCTGCATTACTCACTATCGCAAGAACATGGAAAGAGCCTAAATGTCCAACCACAATAGAATCGATTGAAAAATTATGGTACATTCACACGATGGAAAACTTTGAAGTACGCAGGAGCAACGATTTTTTGATTTACTACCTAACTTGAGAGGGATTAGAGAGCATTATGCTAAGTGAACACCACATAAGGACAAATACTGTATAAAACCATTTGTAGAATTTGTATGAGGATCCAGGGGGAGGTGGATGGGAGCAGAGGGGTGAGGATGGGTGGAGGTAGGAATGGGTGGGGGGTGGTTAATCATAGTGTTGCACAATTTGATAGGTGGAGGGAGGGGTGTGTAAAGGAAATGGGAAAGATCCAGTGTGAAAAACAATGTATATGAACTTTGTAAGTAAACCAGTATAAAATAAAAATTTTCTTTAAACATACCAAACACAATATATGTGATTTAAAAAGGACATTGATAAAAAATAATAAATAAAAATGCCTCTTGCTATTCTCTGAATTGGAACCCCATCTACAGCCATCTGCAACTGGGTGGTGTCAGTTTACACAGCCAGGATCCCCTACAGCTCAGGCTTTCTTAATTTCATAACCGAGCAAGATATTCCAGGACAGTTTGAGATGTGTCTCAAGACACCCTTAGCTTCGCAGCCTGTCCAGGTTGTTTCTCACTGCTTCTGACGAGCACCTTTGAGAGGCAGCATTTGTCTCTCAGAATGCAGTGGAAAGCAGAACACAAGTGTTGTTTCTTGGCTCTGAAAGCCCTAGATTCTTGCTTTGATCTTTGTCTTTTGTTTGATGGTAGAGGTAGGTACACAATAAGATAAACCACAAGCTAAGCATTTTCCCGAAGCTATCATTTATAAGAAAACTCCAGAGGAGCTCAAAAGCCAAGACTTAACTTCTACTTCTCTTTGTATTCTGAAGATGACCTCTTCTCCTTAGTGACAGTAAAGGCCAAGGGCCAATTTAAGGGAAGAAAGTACCAGAGGGATTACTGGAACAAAAGCACAAACCGAAACTTGGAAATGGCATAGATTAACATGTTCCTATTTCATCCTTTTTTTTTGTTTGGTTGCTTTATTTTGGTAACTTGGTAACTCTTTGAGCCCCAGAAAGAGTGAAGAATCTCCCCATATCTCCAGAAAATCTCCCTTCAGCATCAATGCCCGGTACTCAGGCCATAATGAGTGTTCATAGAATGTTCTCCACTACTCTGGGCAGATGCAGCAAAGTCATCCTATTGCTGGCACCTGACATTGTGTGGACCCCGCAGCCGGGTAACTGTCAAGTCCAGCTCCTGCCAAATCATCCCCCTGTTAATCTCTCATCCCTGCGAAGCAAGCAGCAGCTGTAGCGTTTAGACTTTGTCCAATCTAAGCACAGATCAATTAAGGTCTGCTCTGACCTGGCTGGGCTGCCTGGAGATACTGTGAAGAAGTGGATAAAGGCTGTGGCCCCAGCCTCCTAGTTTGTTGCTCTGACACAGGCTCTGCTCCATGTTCCTCTGTCCTCCTTCACAGTTTGCAGATTTCTCTTTCCTCAGCCCCCTCTCCTCAAGGTCCAGAGTGGCAGCTAGATTGTCTGAGCAAAGTCTGTCCTGCACCGTGAGTGTAGAAAGCACTGGACCCCATTGTCTAAGTCTTTGAACTTAGAAGCTACAGGTCTTTCTCAGGTACTTTCTGCAAGCCATGGCTTGCCCACAGGAGTGGCTCTGGTGAGATATATTGTTGAAGCCACATTGAGCTGCTGCAAGAGGCACACCTTCTCCCAGCTCACTCAAACCCCAGTGCTAGTGGTCACCTGCCCTCTCCTGCTCAACCTGCAGGAGTAGCATTTGCTCTCTTTCTTGAACATGCATGCTCCAAAACTCTCCATTAATCACCACTATACTGGGCCAATTGGCAGCATCAGGATGGATGGTGAAGAGATTGAGATTGTTCACAGCTTTAGTTTGCTTGGCCCACAGTCAACACTCTTGGTACCAGTCAACACTCTTGGCCAGGAAATTAAAAGGTGCATTGCCATGGGAAAGTCTGCTGTTAGGGACCTCTCCAAAGTACTGAAGAGCAATGGTGTCTCTCTGGAGACTAAGGTGCGTCTGATACAGGCCATGGTCTTTGCAATCACTTGTTATGCATCAGAGAGCTGGACAATGACCAAGGAGGATAGAAGGAGAATTGATGCCTTTGAGCTGTGGTGCTGGAGAATAGTATTGAGGGTACCATGGACTGCTAGGAAAACGAACAGATTCACCCTGGAAAGGGTCAAACTGTGTGGCTCCTTGGGGGCAAGGATGCTGAGGCTCCATCTAACATACTTTGGACATGTTGTAAGGAGGGACAGGTTCTTGGAGAGGGACATCATGTTTGGGAGGGTGGAGGGACAGCGCAGGAAGGGAAGGCCCTCTATGAGCTGGATTGATTCAGTGACTGGGAGTGTTGGAGACAGTGCAATTGGCACAGAACAGAGCAGAGTTTAGGGCTGTTGTACATAGGGTCGCTCTGAGTTGCAAATGACTTGACAGCACATAACAGCAAAAACAATAACAATTAACAAAAGAAAAATCATGTTTCGTTCTCTTGATATAACCCTCTGTAATCTCTTTTGCTCATGCTGTGACCAAAAATTAAAAAATGTCCTTTATTTACTTCCTCACTTATCTGGTCCTACCTTTTACCATAGGGAGATCTTGGGGTCTAGTGATAAGAAACTGCACTGCAATCCTGAAAGCACATGGTTCAAATCTACCGGGATGTCTGCAGAAGAAGGATGTGCAATTAACTGCCTCTGAAAACCCACCAAAGGGTCAGCTATGGGTCAGTTACAACTCGACAGCACACAACAACAAGAAGCTTTCACCATACCTATTCAATATTCATGCTGAATCAATAGTCGAAGAAGCTGGACTGTACTAAGAAGAATGTATTGTCAGGATTGAAGGAAGACTCATATCTGCAATATGCGGGTGACACAACCTTGCCTGCATAAACCAAAGAAGACTAGAAGCATTTACCCATGAAGCTCAAAGAAAGCCTTCAATATGAATTACACTTCAGCTGATCAAGTTATGTCTCATATGAAGTGTCAGAAATTCTGGAACTTCTTAATGTATTAACTTCAATGGCTGATTTTTATTTTTCTTTCCCATGACCTCGAAACTATACTGTCTATTTTACTTTATGTTTGGAAATTTTATTTACTTAGTACATACTTGATTTCATCTGCATCTCTCTTCCAGTTATATTAGACATTTCTTCACAGGTCTGCTGGTCATCCAAAGGTCTTCCTTTGTGAAAAGTCTTTTCATGTCTTTTGCTTCTTTTGTTCCTGGGTTATCAGTCTTTTTCTTGTGGAGGTCCTGTAGTATTCTTTAAACTCTCATTATGAGACCCTTGTCTGAAATGTCACTGCCAAATGTTTTTCCCAATCTGTAGATTTTATTTTCATCCTATGGGGAAAGTTTTTAATGTACAAAAGGACTTAATTTTCAGAATGCCTCATTCATCGATTGTTGTACTTTCCTGTTTATACATTTCTGGCTATATTTGCAAGCCTATTCATGCAGTAGGCAAAAACTTCTAAAACTTTTGGTCCCAGTTTGTCTCTTAAGATCCTTATGGTTTAGGGCTTTATTTTTTGGTCTCTCATCCACCTTGAGTTGATTTTTGTGTATAATGTGAGATGTAGATCTTGTTTCCATCTTCTGCAGGTAGATGTCCAGTTTTGCAAGCAGTATTTGTTGAAGAGGTTGTCATTTCCCTATTTAATAGATTTTGTTTCTTTGTCAAATCCAGTTGACAATAGATAGATGGGCTAATTTCTGGGTTCTTGATTCTATTACATTGGTCTATGTGTTTGTCATTGTACCAATACCATGTTGTTTTGATTGCTATGTCTGTGTAGTAGGTTTGAGATCAGGGAGAGGTATGCCTCCCACTTTATTTTTATTTTTCAGAAAAGCTTTGTTTATTCAGGGCCTCTTTCCTTTCCAAATGAGCCTGCCAACTGCCTTTTCTAACTAGGACAATAGCTTTTTATGTAGGATTGTTGGTTAAAGCCACAAGTTTCAAGGTCAGACTGACTTTGTTTTCAGTTCTGGCATGTGACAACAGGAGACCTTGTGCAAGTAGCTTATCCTTTTTTTGTCTTAATTTTTATTTTTAAAAACAATGAAATAATAGTGTGTACTTCACAAATGATGTAAAGCAATTAGGCTACTTAGTGCCTCTTTAGAAACAGTCAACAAATGTTAGCTTCATGTTTCTTTTTGATATTCCTTTAACTTTCTAGCATGTTGATGGGCCATAACTCATTTGACCATTCCCTACTGATGGCCTTTAGGTGTTTTTAATTGGTAAACAAGTCAAACAATGTTCTGGCCCTCAGAAAAGTTACAGTTTATTGGAAGAGTCAAAAAGACTAAATAAACAAAGCTAATGGATGATATGACAGATATGACACACTAAATGAATATTCAGAGTAGCACAGAAGCAAGTAGGCAGGATAGAAATATGCACAGCATGGAATTAATGGAGGACCTTTGGATAAAAGGACATTATTTTTAAAATTTTTTCATCTTATATTGGTTTGTTTATGAAGTTCTTATACGTTGTGTTTCACACTATTATTAATTCACATTGTGTTTCATACAATCATTACCATTTATTATGTTTTATAAAATTCATCACCATTGAACTATGTCCACCATTACCCAGTCTTTTTTTCTTTTTCAATTTAGGTTGTTTATTTTTCATTTCAATGAACATCTACAGAGATTTTGGGATTCCATTCATTCATTGTCCCTGGTGGATCTTTCCCTTTTCCTTTACCCCCTCCCGCTACCCATCAAATTGTGCACCCCTGTGATTTCAACCCTACCCATACTCACCCCTCTGGCTCCCATCCACTCTCCCATAGATCCCCATATGTGTTTTACTAGTTATCCTAATAACATAATTATCTTATGCAGCATTTGTCCTTATGAGACTGAATTAATTAACTCAGTATAACGCTATCAAGTTTCTCCCAAGTTATGAAGTATTTTTCAAAATCATTGCTCCTGAGTATTGTGTATTGTTCCATCGAGTGAATGTACCACAATTTCTCAATCCATTCAGCTGTGGTTGGACATTTGGGCTGTTTTCATGTTCTTGCAATGGTGAATAACGCTGCTATGAACATTGGAGAAGATCTACTCAAAATCACTGCCAATGAGAGAGATGCAAATCAAAACCACATTGATATACCATCTTACCCCAGTAACAGTGGCAAAGTTTAGCAGGGCAGCAAGTAATGGAGAGGATGTGAAGAGGTGGGAACTCTCAAACACTGTTGGTGGGATTGCAAAATGGTACAACCACTGTGGAAGAGAGTTTGATATTTCTTCAAAAAGCTGAACATATAAACTCCATATGATCTAGCTATTCCACTACTATGAATATGTTGTTGTTGTGTACCGTATTGTCAAACCAACCCATAGCTGATCCGGCAGGTTTTCAGAGGCAGTTAATTGCACAGGAGGAGATTGCTCATCTTTCTCCCATGGAGCAGCTGGTGGGATTTGAACCATGTGCCTTTAGGATTGCAGTGAAGCTTCTTGCCACTAGGACACCAGAGCTTCCTACTAGGGATATACCTGAAGGAAATTAGAACTGAAACACAGAGACCTGTACACCAATGTTCATAGCTGCGCTATTTGCAAGAACATGACATTTAGACAATGCTATGATAAATAAAGGGAGCTCTGGTGGCTTGGTGGTAAAGAGTTGCACTGTCAACCCCAAAACACATTATTTGAATTCAACAGTTGCTCCCACAGGAAAAAGATGGACAATCTCCTCAAAGACAACTCACTGCCTTTGAAAACCAGCTGACACATCTGCTATTAGAAGGTTCTGACTCCATGGTACACAACAATGACAAAAGATGAAAGGGAATTTTGGTAGTTTAGTGTGTAAGGAGTTGTGCTGCTAATCCAAAGGCAGACAGTTCAAATCCACTAGCAGATCCTAGAGACAAAGGTAAGCAGTCTCTTCCCATGAGATTTACAACCTCTGAAAATCCACGGAAGAGTTGGCTGAGTCAGCTCCAGTTCAAGGGCAACAAGTATGACAGGTGAATAAGAGCCAGTTGTGCAAAGGGTGAGGACACCGACCTCAGACAAGGAAATGGAAAATGCAAATAATATGAAGAAGGAAAAAAATGTGACATTCTAGGGTTTCCAGAATGTGTGTGTCATTGGAAGGAGTATTTCAAATGTGAGGATCATGTCGGATTTTTCAGAGCCATGGCAAGAGGCAAGAAGCAGCTACAGAAGAGTTTGGACTCAGGCAGCCTCTGATTGTAATTTATATTCTTAGAAGATAACTTGTGCTCTCCTTCAAAGAAAGATTTCTAGAAAAGTGAAGGTGGAAGTAGTGAGACTCGTTACACTAACACAGGGGAGATCAGATAATGGTTTGGAACCGAGCAGTAGCACTGAAGCTGAGGAAAAGCTGGAGTGGAAAAACCTTCACCTCAGGAACACAGAGTTGAGTTAATCATATGTATCATGTTATTACTGATACTATCTCTGGTCCCTGTCAGGCCTTTCTTGTTCTTTTGGTTAATGGTTATTTCCCATGGAAACATTGCATGGTTCAGGAATAGAAAATATGTGTGTCTAAAGATGCATCCTATTTCTATACCTTTTCAATCTATATGCAGAATAGATCTTTCAGGAGGCTGGACTTTATGAGGATGAATGTGGAATCAGGATTGGAGGAAGACTCATCAATAGTTTGCATTGTGCAGATAACATAACCTTGTTTTCTGAAACTGAGAAGTACATGAGACATTTGCTGCAGAAGGTCAACGACGGTAGTCTTTACTATGGATTTAAACCTGAACATCAAGAAAGCAAAGGTTCTCACCACTGGGCCAATTGGAAGCTTCACAGCACAGAGAAGAACTTGAGATTGTTAACAACTTGCTTAGTTCCACAAACAACACTCTTGGCACCAATAGTCAGGAAATAAAAAGGCAAATTGCATTGGGAAAGTCAGCTGTCAGGGACTTCTCTAGAGTACAGAAGAGCAACAATGTCAATCTGGAGATTAGAGTGTACCTCAACCAGGCCGTGGTCTTTGCAAGTACTTGCTATGCATCAGAGAGCTGGAAAATAACTAAGGATGATAGAAAAAGGATTGATGCATTTGTGTTGTGGTGCTAGATTAGAGTGTTGAACATACTGTAGAAGGCTGACCTGAAGAGGATGAAACGAGGCTGCTCTCTGGAGGCAAGGATTTTGAATCTCCATCTCATATACTTTGGGAATGTAGCCAGGAGGGACCAGCACTTGGAGAAGGACATCATGTTTGGAAGGGTGCAGGAGAGGAAGCCCCAGGATGAGATGGATTGATTTAGTGACTGAAGAAATGGGATTAGGTCTGTCAGAGACAATGCGATTGGATCAGGATAGGGCAGGGTTCAGAACTAATGTACAGAGGGTCGTTATGAGTAGCAGGTGACTTGATTGTATATAACAACAACAAAAACAACCACCAATACCTAGGAGGTTGCAGTGCTAATCCAAGTGCACCTCTCTGATGGTTCAAATCTACTAGTGGCTTCATGGGAGAGAAAGGTGGGCAATCTCCTTCTGTGTTATTGGCAGCCTAGGAAACCCAGTGGAGGGTCAGCTATGAGTCAATTCCAATTTCAACTCGACAGCAATGAGTTTGAATTTTTAAAATATACTTCATTGTGATAAGGATAGGACATTTGTTCATCAGAATTTTTTTTCTCAAAAAGCACAGAGGTTTTTTTGATCCATTCATGCCAGTGTATGTGCACATCATTTGTTGCTTTCAATGATTATGCACTATTCTATGTTGTACACCCTTTGATCAAGGGAAGAATAGGTAGAAAAACTTGGAATATGTCTTCAAAGAACAGTGTTGGTAAAGACTATTGAATATGGACTGACAAAAGAACAAAGAACCCCATCCTGGAGAAAGTGGAACGAGGGTGTTCCTTAGAGGTAAGGATGGTGAAACTTTGTCTCACCTAATTCAGGCCTGCTGTTAGCAGGGGCCAGTCTTTGGAAAAAGACACCATGCTTGGAAAAGTAGAAGGTCAGTGAAAGAGAAGACCTTCAAAGAGATAAACTGACTGAAGTATTGCAGAGATGTTAAAGATGATACATGATAAGACAAGGTTATAATCTGTTGCTCTCCAGGTTGCTATAAGTCACAGTCTGCTAACAACCACCACCTTCCAATGATAGACACATAGGTTTTTTCCCCAAATTTTAGATATTATAAATAATATGGAGTAGATGCCCTTACATACATCTCTTTTTTTTATGAACTTTTGAGAAGCTTTCTCTGAGATTTATGTATCTAAATCAGAATTTCTGAATAAACACTAACTAGGATTCTGGGGCTTCGTCTGACATATTTTGGAGATGTTGCCAGGAAGGATGGGTCCTTGGAGAGGGACATCATGCTTGGGAGGGTGGAGGGACAGCGCAGGAGGGGAAGACCCTCTATGAGATGGATTGATTCAGTGACTGGGGTAATCGGGATGGGTGTGTCAGAGGCAGTGAGGTTGGCACAGGATAGAGCAGGGTTTAGGGCTGTTGTGCATAGGGTCGCTATGAGTCGCGAACAACTCAACGGCACATAACAACAATAATAGTGTCAGATTGCCCTTCATGATTATATTAATGTCCCTGTTCACAGCAGTGTGATGTTATCTCTGGAGGACAGAAAGAGAATTGATGCTTTTGAGCTTTGGTGTTGGAGAAGAGTGTTGAGGGTACCATGGACTGCCAAGAAAACAAACAGATTCATTCTGGAGAGGGTTAAACTGGACTGTTCTTTGGAGGCAAGGATTCTGAGGCTTCGTCTGACATACTTTGGTCATGTTGAAAGGAGAGACAGGTCCTTGAAGAAGGACATCATGCTTGGGAGGGTGGAGGGCAGGCACAGGAGGGGAAGGCCCTCTGGGAGGTAGATTGATTTGGTGACTGGGGCAATCAGGATGAATGTGTCAGAGACAATGAGATTGGCACAGGACAGAGCAGAGTTTAGGACTGCTGTACATAGGGGCGCTAGGAGTCGCAAGTGACTCAATGGCACATAACAACACCACCACCAATATTTGACATTATTCAACTTTCTTATAGTTGTCCACCTTAAATGGATATAATGAAATCTTATTAATTCTAATTTCCGAGAAATTGCCACTTTATTGACATGGTGACAAAAACAATTGACTTGAGCAATGCAGAGAAAATAAATATGGCTCAGGATAGGGCAGGTTCCAGTGTTGTTCATAGGGTCACTATGTGTGTAGTCAACTTGATGGCATCTAACAATAAACAATCTTGGGTAAATTTTTATATAGATGTGCCCATCTTTTTTTCTTTTCTTTTTCATTATTTTAGAGTCTTTTAAAATTCATTATTGCATATTTTCTTCCCCAGCCCTCCAGCCCACCCCACAATGCATCTCTCGTTCCAGTTTGTAGGCGTATATATAATGCTTTATCATATATTCTTTTCGGACAGTTCATCCCCTCATCTGTTCTAATGCACTGTTTATTATCTATTCACTCTTTCCCCATTCTCTTCCCAATCCCCCATGTCTGTCCTATTTTATAACAGTGGTGTTACGCAATATTTGTCCTTTTGTGACTGAGATATTTCACTCAGCATAATGTTCTCCAGGCTCCCCCATGTTGTATAATGTTTAATGAGTTCATTGTTTTTAAATGTTGCAGAAGATTCCATTGTGTGAATGCATCATTGTTTTTCTATCCATTCTATCCATTTGTTTATGGGCATTTGGGTTGCTTCAATTTCTTTGTGATTGTGAAAAACACAGAAATAAACATGGATGTGTATCACCTGTTTGAGTTTTGTCTCTGGTTTCTTTAGGTTAAATTCCCAGTAGATTGCTGGTTCAAATGGTATTTCTATTTCCAGCTTTTGGAGAAAGTGTCACACTGCCTTCCGCAGTGGCTGTACCAATTTACATTTTTACCAGCACTGAATAAGAATTTCAATATCTCCACATTCTTACTAGTATTTGTTGTTTCCTGGCCTGTTGAATTTTCTCTTGTTGCTGGGGTTAGATGCTATCTCATAGTTGTTTTGATTTGCATTCCTCTAATAGTGGCCTAGTGGCAAGAAGCAGCCACCATCCGCTCCATGGGAGAAAGATGGACAATCTCCTCCCATGTGATGAACATCCTCTAAAAACCATCAGAAGGTCAGCTATTGGTCAGATCTGACTTGATGGTATACAACAACTACAATAGTTAGGGATTTTGAACATTTCTTCATGTATTTATTTGCCATCTGAATGTCTTCCTTAGTAGAATGTCTATTTATATCCTGTGCTCATTTTCATTAGATTGTTTACCTTTTTCTTGTTTAGGTACAATACAGGTATGGCCAACTTTTTCTTGTAGGTTAAGTAGGAACTCTGTATATACTAGATTCTAATCCTTTGGTGGTTTGAAAATGCAAGAGCTGTCATTCTGTCAGCAATCAATTCCTTTTTCCAGCTGTGTTCTTTGTTGAGTAAAATTGTTGATTTTGATGGTATCAGAGTCATAAATATTTTGCCTCTAGTTTCAAATGTTGCATAAAAAAATCATTCCTAGCAAAATAAAAAAATATTCCTTTATTCTCTTCTATTGACTTTATACTTGCTTCTTTCATGTGTTTATTTTAATCCAATTATATCCCATCATTTTGTATGACATTAAACAAGGATGCTGTCTTACTGTAGTTGGTACAGTGAGTTGCTTTCATCCATACAAAACAAATATTATATTCCTTTCCTGTTGATTTGTAGTGTAATTTTATCATATGTCAAGTTCCTTAAATATCAGGAATCTTTCACGGATCTTTATATTTCATTCAAAATGTGCCAGATATGCAAAATCAGTTTGTATCACTGAATATTTGCAGAATATCTTAGTATCTGGTAAGACCAAATCTTCCTCCTCCTTATTATTTTTTAAGGGTGATTTGTATCCATGGATACTAACAGGAAGAAATTTGAGATCTATTTTGGAAGTTGATCTACTTATTGCTTCTTTTAAAATATTTTTATTGTGTATTTTGCTTTACTTATATTTTTCATTTCTATATATTAAAATTCTGTAGTTTTTCTATATGACTGCCAAGTTTTGCACCTTGTTTAGAAAGAATCTCCTCACCCCAAATATATATATGTTCTTTAGTATTTTACTTTAAATATAATTTTACTTTAATGGTTAGATATCTGATCTGTATGGGATGTATTTTATGTAGCAAAAAAATTAGAATTTAACTTATTTGTTTATTTTTAAAAATGAGCAACAAAAAATAATTTTTTACCAGAATTATAAGTTAATTTTTCCAATAACTCACACTTTTACCACTGATGTGAAATAGCTTCCTTGTTATACAGGATCTTATCTATCATTGTCCTTGAGTTGGACCCAAATCCTCATTGACCCTCCTTTTGGTTTCCAATGTGGAGCTACTTATAGATTTGAACTTTCAGAGAGGCATAGCCTGAGTTAGCAGTGCAACTCCTTACAGATTACGCCACCAAAGTGTATGATATATATATAGAGTGTGTGTGTGTGTGTGTGTGTGTGTGTGTGTGTGTGTGTGTGTGTGTGTGTATTCTTTCTGGATTTTTCTTAATTATGAAAGGTTGTGGTGTTTTCCTTAATTAAGATTTTAATGAAAGTTTATAAAGAACTTAGATTTCCACCCATTCATTGTTGCACTCTTTCTCCCCTTCCCCCCACCCCAGTTCACTTTTTTCTTTGGAAGAAAAGTTCTTTCATTGTTATAAAGTCTCCCCCACCCCAGACCACTCTATAATGCAGCTCCTATTCTGGCCTCTTGTCATGCAAATGATACCTACTCATATATTCCTTTTATACAGTTCTATCCCTCATCTGTTTCAATGCCATGTACATTATTTTATCCCCTCTTTTTTTAGTTTCTCCCCAACCCCCCTGTCAGTCCTATTTCACAACAGTATTTGTCACATGCAGTATTTGTCTTTTTGTGACTGAGATATTCATTTAACATAATGTCCTCCAGGGTCACCCATTTTGTATAATAGTTCATGAGTTCTTTGTTTTTCAGTGTTGCATCATAGTATTCTGTTGTGTGACTATATGACAGCTTCTCTATCCATTCATTTGTTGATGGACACTTGAGTTGTTTCCAGCTCTTTGCTATTGTGAAAAAAGCAGCAATAAACATGGGTGCATATATATCTGCTTGGGTGACAATTATGGTTTCTTTAGGGTATATTCCCAATAGTGAAATTGCTGGGTCAAATGGTATTCACATTTCCAACTTTATGAGAAAGCGTCATACAGGTTTTCATAGTGGTTGCACCATTTTACACTCCCACCAACAGTGAATAAAAGTTCCAGTTTTTCCACTTTTCCAGCATTTGTTGTTTGTTGCTCTGTTGAATTTTGCTCTTCTTTCTTTGCATCTCTCTTAGAGCTAGGGATTTTGAACATTTCATTATGTGTTGTTCACCATCTGAATGTCTTCTTTGGTGAATGTCTTCTTCTTCTGTTCATATCCTGTGCCCATTATGCAACTGGGTTGTTTACCTTTATCTTGTTGTGGTGCTCAAATATTCTATAAATTCTAGATATAAGTCCCTTATCAGACATGTCATTACCAAATATTCCCTCCCCTCCCCTGGCCCAGTCTATAGCTTCCCTTTTTACCCTGTTGGAGAAGTGTTTGGATGTGCATAGGGATTTAATTCTTAAAAGGTCCCATTCATCTATTTTATGCTCTTCTGGTTGCAGGTTTTTCAGGATGCTTGGAAGACTGTTCATGTTGTGGATTAGTGCTTCTAGGGTTCATCCAAGCTTTTCTCCATTGAAGTTTATAGTCCTTGGTTTTAGTAGTAGGTCCATGATCCACTTTGAGTTGTTTTTTGTGTATGGTGTGAGGTGTGGGTCTTGTTTGAGTTTTCTGCAGATCATTTCCCAATTTTGCCAACACTCTTTGTTAAAAAGGCTGTCATTTCCCACTTAACTGATTTCATGCCCTTGTCAAAAATCAGTTGACCACAGGTAGATAGGCTGATTTCTAGGTTCTCAATTCTATTCCATTGATCTATATGTCTGTTATTGTACTGGTACAACCCTGTCTTGACCACCATGGCAGTGTAGTAGGATTTGAAATTGAGGAGTGATATACCTCCTACCTTGTTTCTCTTTTTAAGGAGTGCTTTACTTATTCAAGGTCTCTTTCCATTCCAAATGAAATTGGAGATTGCATTTTCCTTCTCATTGAAGAATGGAATTGGTATCTGTATTGGTTTTGCATTGCAAGTGTAGATTGCCTTTTGTAGGACTGCCATTTTCACAATATTGAGTCTTCCTATCTAAGAGCAAGGTATATTATACTATTTCTCCAAGTCTCTTTCTGGTTTTTTGTAGTAATATTTTGTAATTTTCTTTGAGTAGATCTTTTGTGTTTCTAGTTAGATTTATTCCCAAGTATTTAATCTTGTGATTAACTATTGTCACTGTAGAGAAATCCAATTGATTTTTGTGTGTTGAGCTTGTATCCTTCCACTTTGCTGAATTGGTCAACTATATCCAGTAGGTTTTTGCTGAGTCTTTGGGGCTTTCTAAGTATACTATCATATCATCTACATAGAGAGATAATTTTACTTTATTATGGAAGTTATTCTAATCAATTTCTTAAAAAGAATGGAAAAAGCACTGGATGCATTGGAGCAGGGAATACAGATTAAGGGTTGCAATTACAAAGGCCATAACCAGCTAACTGTGTGTTAGCTTAGGCCATAGAGACAGAAAAGATTGAGATATGAGCACTGCTGACAGAAGAGGTTGGGAGAAGAAACGGGCAGCTGAGTCACCTTGAGAGGAAAGATGAGGAATTCAAGTTTGCTAGGGATGAAGGTTGATCTGCTGAGAAGAGGAATTTCATTGACTAAGTGAAGTATAAGAAGCCGAGCTGCTTATTACTGACAAGAGGCAGGTTGTGGTTACCCTGGTGGAGAAAGTTAACGAATCTGAGGGACACAACTGGATACAAGGTACCTCAGAAGGTGTAGAGGAGAAATCCCTTACCTCTTATTAGCCTTCTCTTCATTTTTGTGTCATTCACCAAAAATGAGTGAGTTGAGGCACTGTTCTTAAAGACTGAGGAAATTAATGGAGACCTAGATTTTTGAGTGCTGCCTACAGTAGATAGGGCAGGGTGAATGGATGGGGGCTGTGAGTTGTGATTGAGCTCCTACATAGGAGAAGGACTGGACAGTCTAGGCCTTGAGAAAAGCTCCAGAGCTTTTGTCTTGTCCTGGGTCTTCTTGGCAGGACAGTAGGTAGGAAGAGCAAAGAATATGGGGAAACAGAAGGAATGCTTAGAGAGAAGATCCTCCTAGGCTTCCAATCACCCTCTATGTTTCAACACTGTTAATTATGAAGGATACTGTGGGTTGGGTTACTGCAACAATTCCTAGACTCATCTCTTATTACTCTCACCTTATGTTTCCATTTACTTCTTATCTTCCCACCTTAATTCTCCTATGCTAGATGGTTTCATCCTAACTTCCTAATTGATTCCATGCTCCAATACCAATCAGCATCACTTTCTTAAAATTATCTTTCATCATGTCATCCTCATTCTCAAAAACCACAAATGACTCCTCACTGCTGAGAGAATATGCCTGAATTTATAAGCATAGCCTTTTGCACCTAATCTACCTTCTAGATTTATTCCCTAATGAGCTCCCTTCACCTTGTGCAACTTCTACCACTCGCGTGTCCTTCTCCCCTCCCATCATACCTTCTCCCACTCAACTACTCAAACACCACCACTTGCTCTTCTCTCAGCATACTTTGGTTTCTGGCCTCTGCCATCGCTCAAGTTGCTCCTTCATCTTTGGATGTATTTTCCTCCCATCATTAACCATCTAAATCCCATTTCAAGTGCTACCTTCCCCATGAAGCCTTCTCAGATCCTCTTTTCCTCTTCTGCTGGATCTCCTTCCCGTCTTCTGTGTTTCCTGGTCAGTTATTAGCTGTGTGACAGAGCCCTGTAAACCACTTAGAAATGGAATAATTTTTTTTCTTGGTCCTTCAGGACACCCTGTGTTATAACAGGGGGACTTGGAGTTCCGAATCCCTTAGAGGTTGATGCATTTCTCTTTCCAGGTCAACTAGCAGTAACTTCAAGACTGGGATTCCTTGTCTTCTTAGTACATTTATTCACCTCATAACCATGTGAACTAAGTTGAATTTAGAGGCATCCATTCATGGGTATGGGTGCTGACTTGGGCAATGGGATAGATGGCCGAGGCTGAGAAGGTCCCAGATGGGAAGCACCAGGTAAATCTTCTCTGAGGAGGACCAGTCAGGCAGAAGAGTATGCTGGGGACATCTTCTTCCTAGAACATGACAAGGTCTTACAAATTCTGCCACTTGAGTTCCATCCTTGAGTTCATGCTCAGTCAGCCTTCCATTCAGATCTCACCTTCAATTTCATAAAATTACTTCCACCTATAGGCCAGAAAAGCCGGTTGTAGGGCCCCAGGCAATTGTCAGGCAGGAAATTCCCAGTGTCCCCAACCAGGCAACCAGGCAGGTGTGGGGCTGCTCTCCTCAGGCCCCTGAGTGAGCCAGCCACAGGCCAGAGATAGAGATCAACTGGGCGGGGTGGTGCATCCTCCAAACTGCCCTGAGATCAAGGCACACCCTCTGCCTGGCTTTCAGGCATTAGGACATTGTGACAGTATTTCCTTACTTCATTCCCTAACACTGGGGCCTCTGACTGTACTCCTTGCCTCCCACCAGGCTCCTGCCCATTGCACTTGGGGCACCAAGTCACAGAATTAGGACACATGTCCCCAGAGGGGCATCTATGAGCTGTGACCTCTATGAACCAAGGACATAGAGTCTTCCCAAGTGATACTGGGTTATTATTCCTAAAGCCTTAAGGGCCCAGTATCATCATCTTATCATCCCCTGGCCTCTTGGAGGGCCCAGTGCTTCTGAACTGCTGGGGTTGCAGGTCACTATTCCAAAGGATAGAGACTTCCTGGCCCTGCATTTCTCTAAAATTAAGTCCAAAGCTCCAAGGTCTCCTTTCTCCTGAGAAACCTAGATCCTGGCACCCCTGTCTTCCCACCTTAACCACTCCTTAGGTTATCCTAGCCACTGCCAAGAGGCAGGCAGAGAGGTGGAGCTCTGAGTCAGAGTATAAGTTAATAATCTTACCACCCAGCCGGAGAGCTGCCGGGATGCTCCAGAGGCAAATGCCCGCCTGGGTCTCCCACTACCCTCCAGATTCATGTGGAACACAAGATGGTGCACCATTGGCCACCTGTGCCTCAGAGGTGAGGGAGCAGTGCTGGAGGGCTGGGCTAGAAGCTGAGGGGAAGGAAGGCATGGCTAGGAGGTGAGGGCCTGGGACTGGGAACTAAGCAGGAGACAAGCATAGAGCATTGCAATTCAGGCAGCTTCTATCTAGCATTTGAGAAGGGAAGTAGTCTAAGTTCTGTTGGGCCTGAAGTTCCAGTTAGCTGGCTCCACTGATGGTCCCTATGGACTTGACAAGGTGCTATTCAATAAGTAGCCCAGAACCATCCTCTAGCCAGACCAGCACCAGGGCAGAAAATGGTCCACACTGCATGAGTGGATTCATGTTGGGCTAACTTTGTGGTTAGCAGGTATTTACCCCTAAACTCCATGCTGTGATGTAGCAGACATAGTGAGCATTGTGGCATTGCCAAACTACAGTCAACAGCTGAGACTGGAGTTTGTGGTCAAGGCCCTTGGGTTTGTTCAACTTCCCAAAGCCTCACAGGAACATCTCTGGCTTTGCAGGTTGGGGGAGGGGGGGAACTAGTGGTCTATATCATCCTTGCCTCAGTTACCCCAATCCTTCAGTATCCAATGTGAGGAGCTCTGAGTCAGAACGGAAGCTGGCCAGCTCCTCAAGGGCAACAGCCTCTTTCTAGTCACCCTCCCCTCCTATAACCCTGAGTGCAATCTGTGAGGCCCTGTAAGTGGAGGCCCCAGAACATGGGCCCTCTGTTGTCTCTCTGAAGAGGCTGAGAAGAGCCCCATGATGAATGGTGACTAGTGCCCTCAGTGCCTGAGGATAGATACTGCTTTCTAAAATTTGCCCAGGTTTCTCCAGTGTTCAGGTAGATGGAACAGCTGCTGACTGCACCCACTCTTGCCTCTCTGATCCCAGAAAGCCACAAGGAACCTAGGCTTAGAGAGAGCTTCCACCGAGAAGATGCCACATATCTTGCAGGAGGAATCAGGGAGTTGAGAGCTGAGACCTGGAGTGAGGGTCTCCAGAACACCTCTCTATATTGCATCTGTCTCTCCTGAGATCTGGGGGAGGGGGTCCCTGTGACTCAATGTTGGAACTTTTGTCCCTGACCACTCACTCAGTCTGACACGTTATCTTTGCAGGGATTGGGTGGCTACACCCAGCTCTCTAGAGAGGAGGAGGTGGTGTCACCTGCCAGATATGCCTATGAATCCCTGTGCGGGGAGCTTCTCACCAGTCTCCCTGGAGCTCTTTTTCCTTTTCTCCAGGAAGACCTCATCCTGTGGGGTAGTTGGGTTAGGGATACCTTCTCAGTCCTACCACTCCTGAAATGTACCTGTCAAACCCCTGCCTCCAGAAGCCTGGCTTGGGAGCCCATCTGTAATCAAATATTCCTTTGACTTAGTTTATGGTGACACTAGACTTGTGTATAAAGAAGGCTGTGATTTGAGAGCAGAAAGTTTTACTCCTGCCACTGCCATTAACGAGTCTGGTGAATTATCTGCTGGTGGTAAGGCAGTTATATTGAGTCGTATGAAGTCAGCCTCCAGATATGACAGAAAAAGTCCTGGCTTAGGAGGTAGGTGGGCCTGAGCCCTGGTCTTGCCCCAACTGGGTTGTGGGAACTGTGTGAGATATAATCTTTCTAAACTCAATCTTCTTTGTACAGCAGGGGTAATAATACCTTCCCTAGAGGGTGGTTGGTTGCAGGATTAGGTAAGAGTCTGTGAAATTCTATGGGACAAAGCTTTGTTCTGACACACAATGTTACCATGAGCTACAATTGGCTCAATGATAACTGGTTAGTTTTTGTACACTGCTTAGAGTCAGTCCAGGACACAAAGGAAAATGGTAAAGAATTGTGTTTCTTAACCACATAATTATCCTATCTATAAAATTAAACAGCACTGGATTGCACAACAGCTGAACCTGAGCCTCAAGGGCTCTATCTTTTGCACATAAGTTGGCAAGGTCCCCCATCTGATGAGGAAGAGGAGCTAGCACCCACAGAGCATTCCTCCCAAGGACACATTGAGGCTCAGGAGGTAGTCCCTGCGAGATCAACCTCAGGGATAGAGTTCATGGAGGTTCACTGGAGCTGGAGGTGTCTGCAGCTTGAACAGCAGGCTCTCTCTCCCACCTGGTCTCTCCCAAACTTCCTTCCAGCCTGTGCTCTCTGAGACCACTGCACCAATAGTTAAAGAATCTAATTATGCTTCTATCCTGCATGGCAAGCAGTTCCTGCCTTATGCCTCAGCCTCCTGGGTTCTCCTTCTTGTTGTTGTTGTTGTTATATACCATCGAGTTGTTTGTGACTCATAGTGACCTATGTTCATTAGCTCTGAACCCTGCCCTATCCTGAGCCAATCTCACCCTCTCTAACAGACCTACTTCCATTTCTCCAGTCACTGAATCAATCCATCTCATTCAGGGTCTTTCTCTCCTGCTCTATCCCTCTACCCTTCCAAGCATGATGTCTTTCTCCAAGGACTGGTCCTTCATGGCCATCTTCCCAAAGTATGTGAGACAGAGCTTCAAAGGGACCCTTCAAATACCCTCACAAACTAGTTTCTGCAGGATTCACGGCTGTCCCTGACCTTGACTGCAGTCCAGCTGGTATAGTGTCTGACCATATCTGTTGTTAAATGTTTTGACTTTCACCTGATAGGTCACCCTCTCCCAGGAATGGGTTGTCCAGCTCCCTAATGTTTTGGCTGCAAAGCACAAGCCACCCTATGAACTTTAGTTCTGTAATCTGGTTTCTGGTTCCTACTGTATATAGTCATAGACATTACACTTTGCTGTATTATATCTTTCTGTTCTACATCTGTAATCTCCAATGCCATGTCATTTTCTAAGTTCTAGCACCATTCTGACTGAGCTGATTATACCAGGAACAAATTATGTACATTCACTTTACTACAAAAAAACACCAACCAAAAACATTTTTTCACGGTCCTGGTTCTTTCAGTGTGCCTGGGCTCCATTCCCAAGTCCCTGAACATACTGTGTTCTTTCCTCTGGGCCCTACTGGAGTGTCTCTCAAACTCCTTCCCAGGCTCTGTGTTTCGTCTCATAAAATGTAGCACTTTGTGGAGGGCTTTGGAACCAGAAGTCTCTCAGAAGTTCCTGGGATGAGAGAAAAGTATGGTCTGAGGTTCAAGGCAGACCACAAAGGAGGCCCCAGTGACAGCTAGAAACTTAGAATTTGTCCAAAGACCCTTAAGGCTCTGACATGTGGTAAAACTATCAAATCTGGCTTGTTTGTTTCCTATTTGTTTGGGGTTGTTGTTTTTTTTAAATGATAATGTAACATTTCAATAGAAGTGTAGCTAGTAAGAGTGTTATGGACTGGAGGTCTGTTTGAGAATTACTTCTAGGCTTTGGGGAAAATTCAGGGTAAAAAAAGAGAGGGTGATCATGTCAGAGAAACATGTTCTAACAAAGAAAGTTCAAGGAAGTAGTGATGAGGGCAAATAACATTTGTCTTCATGAAGTCAAAAGTATTTTTAAGTAAGGTGAGACCATTTATTTCAACATGAGAACATACTTGAGAATTAGAATAATTTTAAACTTAGGCTTTCCTGATTCTAACTAAGTGACTTCAGTCAAAATCCTCAGCTTCAAATTCTCCATCTGTAAACTCTACTGTTATGGGCTCCATCTGGGCTCAGCAAGCCTGCAGGACAGAGCAGACCGCCCTGTAAGACCCCAAGGCTGTAAACCTTACAGGAGCATACTGCCTCATCTTTCTCTTGTGGAGAAGCCGGTGATTTCAAACCACTTACTTTTCTGTTAGTATCCCAATTCTTGCCCCACTATTCCACTAAGACTCATTCCACCTATAAAATGAGGTTAGTAATTTCTTCATCTGTTGTGAGGATTAAACAAAACAATATATAGATAATATGGACCCAAAGCCTGATACACGGCAAGCATTTAACAGATGGCAGTGTTGTGTTGTTGCTGAGTAAGAGGAGATGTTCAATACCACTAGAAGGCATTAGAGTTAGATAGCAAGAGAAAGGGCAGGAAGATTTCAAGTGCGTTCTTTCAGGAATCTGTGGGGTTTCCTTTTCCGGAGAACTTGAGGAATAAAAGCTAAGTGAGCCAGTTTGATAAAGGGTAGCCCCTCCTGAAGGCAGAGGCCTGTGATGGTCTAAGAAGGCCATAGGCCCTGGCTTCAGAGTCTTTCCTGAATGCCTGGTGACCTCATGCACAGCAGATGGATCCTGGCCTGTTCCATACACATGACCCATTGCACACAGAACTGTCATGATCCATAATGTTTTCAACCATTGGCTGAATTTTGGAAGCACATTTCCAGGCTTTTATTTCTAGTCTGTCTTAGTTTGGTCTGCGAGGTCTATAAAAATCTATTCATAGCAAAAATCATCATAGCAAGAATGACACATAGTGGTGGCTGCACAGGATGAATAAATTGTCTGAAAATCAAACCCAGGTCTCCTGCAGGTGAGCTAGAATCCTTATCACTGAAACATTAAGATACTCTTGGCTTTGTGTTAAAGACAACCCAAAACTCATTGTCTTTAAGTTGATTCTATTCACAATGACCCTAGCTGAGTTGGGATGGACTCAATGACAGTAGATTTTACAGATGGAGTGTCTGTGGCTGAGTACTTTGACTGAAGTCACTCAGAATCAGAAGAGCCTAAGTTTGAATTTATTCTAATTGTCAAGTCTGTTTTTATGATGAAATAAGCCCTTCTTATTGCCGTCGAGGCAGTTCTAACTCACAGCTGACCTACCGTTGATTTTTGGACATTATAAATCACACAGGAGGAGATTGCCCATCTTTCTCCCAAGGAGTTGGTGATAGATTCGAACTGCCAGAAAGGTGCAACCTTGCAACCTTTGAGTTAGCAGTGCAACTTCCTATGAACTAGGCCACTAGTCCATAAACTCCATGAAATATCCCTGGGGAGCCAACCTTCTGTGCAGGCTGAGGTCTTCAAGGGCTCCCATTTAGATTCTACTTGCTCTCTGAGAAAGTGGAACAAGTAGGCGCAGGTTTCGCAAGAACTGCTCTTCTGGGTGTGAAGTCTTACTCTTGCTTCCTAATCAAGTCATACAGGACACCCACTCTACTGGGATGGGAAATAAGGAGCCCACCTTGCCCAGGCATAAAGCCAAGAGAAGTAGTACATGCTGCTTGTGGCCCAAGTAACAAACAGAATCAAAACAGAATGTTGTCAGAGTAAGGTATTTGAGCAAATAATGGATTTTTTTTATCCTTCTTTAAATAATTCTCAGAGCTGTTTATGGCTGTCACCTAAGCTTTTTCTGTTCAAGGGTATTGTTTGGGAAAGAGAAGGAAGAGGCTCTTAAAATTTTCTTACATGTCTATCTCAGAGAATAAGCGAGTTGTCATTGTTGTTGGTAGATGCCATCGAGTTGACTATGACTCATAATGACTCTATGAACAACAAGTTTAGAGACTTGCCCTATCCTCATAAATAACTTACTCTTCCTGGAAATAGCTGTTCTATTTTCACTGGTTAGAACTGAGGTCCTGAAAAGGGCTGAAAGGCCTACAACGCACTAGTTACTAGTCATGGCACTCAGTGCTAGGAATATGGGCAACTCTTCTTTCTACACTTTCATATTTCCCTCCAAAACTCCAATAGTACTTTAAAGAAAAAAATTAGCCCATCTCCTTAAAAACATATAATGTGATTTTAACAAAATTATAACACATATGCTACATTATAAAAACATTTGAGAAGATGTGTAAGGAGTTCTAATTCAAATCCCCTTTATAGAAGTGAGGTGAGTTGGGGGCTATGATGGCACTCTTGTGGGCACGGACCAGGATAACAAAGATTTTGCTGGGCCTGGTTAAACTTTCATGGAAGGGGCCTCAAATGCTGGCATTCAGGCAGAAAAAGGCCATAGAGGAATAGCCATGAAGGTGCCATCTCCCAGAGGTGTTTTGGTAAGGTCCCTCACCCTGAGTGCCCTGGCTCCCTGTGGAGCAAAAAAAAAACCTCCAGAAAGCCATAATCAACATGGACCTGCCATGGGAGGCTTCTGGAGTCAAGGAGAGACTCACAGCTGAGTATGAGCACGAGTGCTCTCTCATCACCTGATGTCGTGGCCTTCTTTGTCTCTGCCCCATCACTCCTGACTCCCAGTATCCAGCACAGAGCCTGACAAATCATACCCTCAAAACCCAGACTCACTGTTTTGGAGCCAGTTCTGACTCGTAAAAATCTTCCATAGTTTCCAAGCCTGTGCATTTTGACAGAAGACTGCCCTTCTTTCTTCAAAAGAATGAGACACATTTAAAAAAACAAAACACAAAATTAACTGCTTCCCAGTCAGATCAGTCTCACAGTAACCCTCCATCAGGTTTCTGAGGATATAAATCATAATAGATGAGACTGTCCATCTATTTTACAAAAAGCTGCTGGAGATTTCAAACTGCTGGAGATGTGCAACCTTTAAATTAGCAGTGTAGCTTGCTACAGAGCTCCTGATAGGTTTGAAATGCTGATCACCAGGGCTCCTTGACATATAGTCGTGCTCAAAAATAACATCTGGCAGACAAGAGAGATGATAAGCGCCCTGGCCTGGAGCTAAGTCACTCAGTAAAGCATGCAAGGGACCTGAGAGGAGGACTCCCAGTGACCAAGTGTCCACTGTTTGTCACCTCTCTGAGTCACAGCTGTGCCTGTCAGCTTTTATGGATGAGGAGAATGTTTCTCGAGTGGCTAGATGAGGGTGCCAATGAGAAATTGTTCAATGAAGTAAAAAGGAGAATGAAAATGTCTCAGCATTCCCTGATGTGAGCATTTCGTCTGCACTTGGGATTGAAACCTCATTCATTCATTAACTCCTTTAACAATCACTTATGGAGCTCTTTCTATATGCCGGCATACTGCAGGTACTGGGTATATAAAGATGAAAAGTCAGTGTCCTCGGCTCCTAGAATCTTCCAGATAGGAAACACAGAAAAGTATGCTGGTGAGCAGCTGGGGGGAGGATGTGGGAAGGGCCTTCTAGCTGCATTGAGTTTGGAGTGATGCTTGAAAGCTGAGTCCACTGCCCTCTTACTCCACAGGAGGGACTATATCCATGCTATCTGCTGACAGTGAAGGTGATTCGGATGAAAAACGTCCGTCAGGCTGATGTCTGTGAGTATTTCTCTCCCTGCTTCCTTATACTAATGGGATTGAGATGGAGGGAGAGCTTGGCTAGAGAGATGGTCAGAGGGGTGCAAGTGTGCCTGCATCTATGTGCACACGTGTGCCTGTGCATACGTGTGTGTGTGTGCACACGCACATACACGTATGTGCTCTTCACTGAGGCAGCACTTCGGTCTTTGGTGATGTGGGGTTTGTATCCATTTATTCCCAGCTCATACTCCCTGCATCTCACTCTAGCTGCAACCATGGTACTACCACCCCTCTGTGTCTGAGAACACTGCTCCTCTTCTCTTTTCCATTTCCAGGCACTCCACCCTCTCTAGGAATCCCTTACAAGTGGTTCAAATTCACTTGTGGCTCTGAAGGAGAAAGATGGGCAACTTCCTCCTGTGTGCTTTACATCAGAAAACCAAAGGGGAGGGGTCAGCTATGACTCAACAGCAATGACAGAGTAAAGGGGAAGGAGAGGTCATTGGGCACCATAGAGTCAGCAGCCAATGCAGCCTGCTGAGCTAAGGCAGAGAGGGACAAACCCAGAGGAGGCTGGGCAATGGTGAGAGTCAGGCAGCCAGCAGAGGAGGGATCAGATGCCTTCCAAGTGATGGAATAAAAGGGACTGTGTTCCCAGAGGTACACAGTTCGAATCCACCAGATGCTCTGCTGGAGAAGGAGGGGCAATCTTGTTTTGTACCAGTCAGATCCGATTTGACAGTACACACAAAAATAATAATAAAAAAATATTTTTAAAGGTACTGTGTTATCTCCTGTGAGTACATATGTAGGTTGTGCTTTGGCAGAGGTGAGAAGAGGCTGGGAAACTGCTAGCAATTGCTACAATCAGGGACAGATTACCTACTAAGCAACAAAAACCAAAAACAAAGCCCAAACCGCCACCTCAAACTCATTGCTGTCGAGTCAGAACTAACTCATAATTGACCCTCCCTTTTTAAGGCTGTAAATTGCACAAGAGGAGATTGCCCATCTTTCTCATGAACCTGCTGGAGGACTTTAACGGGGGCTTCCTCATGCTTGCTTAGTAATCTGTAGTGAATGGTTTCACATTTGACACAAAAACCTTGTGAAACTGATCACTAAGGATTAGTATATGAGCACGAGGAGGCTCATGCTTACCTTGCTTACTAGGTACTCCATCTCTGTCCAGGCTTGTACATTTGAAAAGAGGCTTTGCTTCAGTAGGAAGGTACTACCAGCTTGGGAGAGAGACAGTTGACAGACACACCTAAAAGTGGAATCTTTGATGTACTGAGAAGCTGGGAGGAGGAAGAGAGGAAATGTGAAGTTGTTCACTATAGATGAGTAAATATGCACAAGTAAGCCAGTGCTTGCCTTGTTTATTGGCTAATCTGACACTAGCTCCAATCTAGGAATGAACTGGGACTCTGGAGATCAATCTGGGGAGGGCTGAAGAAGGGTAAAGTCCTGGAGCCGCAGCACAAGCAAAGAAGTCAGAGATCAGACCCCAACCTCCATCCACCTGGACTAAGTACCCAGGGCCTAGGCCACAGGAATATTCCAGCAAGCTCCAAATTTGGCTTTGTGCCTGCAAAAGACCTGGGGACTTCTCCTTGAACTTCCCAGGACTTTCCTGGCTCGCCAGTGCCCAGGAGGAAGTGGGTAATCTAAGGAGCCTGGAGTGTCTCCTGGGCCCAGAGATCCCACAATGTGTTACTCAGATGCCTTGCCCTTTCTTGGGCAAAGTTCACCCCACTCCTTTTGGGGATGATGACACTTGCCTCCAGCAGGCCTTAGCCTATTTCAGTTTCTCCTAGGTGTGCCCGCTACTGGTCCTTATGTTACCTAGCTGCACACTCCCTCTCTGCATGTCTGCACTTGCTGCTCACATCTTCCCATTGTCCAACCCCTTTCTTTTGTCTTCTCCCCACTGTGCAGATCCCACAGGCAGAAACAGGGGGAGAGCATATCACCTGAGAGACAGACTCAGTCTGACTCTAACACCCTCCTCCTCCCTTTCCCTGCACACTCTTCTGAAATAGAAACTGCCCTTTGAGGTCACCTGGTTTCCTTTAGAGACCTCCTTGCTGTTAATGTTTTCCTTCCATCCCTAGCTAAATTGAGGCCAGACCCCACAGTCCTCATAGGCTAGGCCAGAGTGCTGCAATTTCCAAGATAACCTGAGAATATATTGATGGTTTGAAGTTACCCTATCCCAGCTGGTTCTCTTTCATTGTGAAAAAAAAAAAAATGACCCCTTACCCGAATTAGTTCTATAACCTGGACTTGAGTTTCCTGAGATTTTAAAAAAGACTAAAAGGTTTACAGACACAGAGATTTGGGGATGCTGACTAAGAACAATAGGCATGTGTAGCCAGGCCCTAGGCAAGGGCTGGGAGATAGGCAGGCCCAGAAACTCGGAAACCTCCCAGCCGTGGGAGTGTATGTCCCTCTTGAGGAAAACACATTAAAACCCAAAGCAGCACCCTAAGGGATGTTGGACAGGTATCTCCAGAGGTATTAGAGAAACAATGTCCTGAAATCTGTAGAAGTAATTGCTTCTGCTTTGCCACCCACATTCCAGGAAAGAAATCATTCAACTGATGAAGCCCTCTCTCATCTCACAAGGAACAAGGATTAGAAAGCCCCTTTCTCACTCGAACACTCATTACCACTGAGTCAAAACCAACTCATGCTGATTCTACATCAGGTTTCCAAAGCTGTAAATCACAAGGGAACTGAGCTGCTGGTGGATTTGAACAGCCAGAGAAGTATAGCTTTTGGGTTAGCAGTGCAACTCCCTACAGACTAAGCTATCACCTTTAGTGCATGAAATTCTCAAAATTGGGTCATCATAACCGCTTTTCACTTCCAACCATGGTGGTAACTAACCTTAGAGTCAGCTAATCTACCGTAGACCTTTTAGCATCATCTGAGCAGAACCTCCCCTGTGAGATGCACTCTCCTTCCTAAACTCTGACAAAGAAAACAAAATACTCATCTCTGTAAAGGAAGCCGAAAAGCAAATTAATATTTGAAGATGGGTGATGTCTGACCAATCCTGTCTCTGTGTTTTAACACAACCTGAGACTTAAATTGTAGGCCAAAACTATTAAGACTTCATTTACGGGAAGAATTTAAGCATGGATGGGTGATAAAAAAGCTACTTTAGGGAGGAAGGGACTTTGGGTCCATCAAATCATGCCTAACAAGTGCTACAGAGTCAGTGAGTATAGAGTTGGAGGACACGGTGTGTACAGGAGACACACCATTGGAGAATGTTCTGGTAGGAGGAAATGCACAGAGAGGTGTCCAAGAGGACTGAGCAGGTCCCTGGCAAGCCTTCCTATCAGAACAGCAAGTGGATATGCCCTCAGCTTGCCTACACCTGCAGTCATTCAAAAAGGATTTCTGGGGAATGCTGATACAGACTACAGCAGGAAGTCAGGAGTTTCCATTCATTCATTTATTACATTTCTAGTGAATGATTACTATGTGACTCCCTCACAGAGTGTTCACAGAGCACTGGGGACACAGACAAGTCACTCTACTATATGGTGGAATGTAGCATGTGCTCGGCTAGGAGAATAGAGGGCCCTGAGCTGGAGGCACCAGATCCAGACTGGGCGATTCAGGGTGGTATTCCAGAGGAAGGTGTTTCTGAAACTTGAAAGAGGTACCAGAAGGGTGGGATAAAAGTAGAAGAGTCTGCCAGGCAGAAGGGATACAAATGCTTGAAGCTAAGGTTGCATGGGACTTCAAAAGACCTACAAGTGATGAACTGGGTTGAGGGGTATGTGGGTGTGGAGGGGGTGTGTGTGCACATTGTGGGGTAGGGAGTGATAAGGAGGGAGGAGAGGTGATGCTGAGACTGGGGAGCAAACAGGGACAGCCATGTTGAGGGGCTGAGACTTCTTACTGAAGCCAGTGGGAAACTGGACATTAAACTGGAGAGTAATAGCAGTCCCTGACTTCAAGCAGTTAAATCTTTGACTATAAGCCAAAATTTTGGTGGTTCAAACTCACCCAGGGGCTCCTTGTAAAACAGGTGTGGCAATCTGAAAGGTCGTAGCCTTGAAAACCCTGTGGAGCAACTCTATTCTGCATACAAGAAGTTGCTGCAGTTGGAAGTTACTTGGCAGCCAGGCTGGACACCATGTGATAGAATTTGATGCAACAAACTTATGTATTTTAAACAATTTTTAAATAAACATAAATGGTTGCGATATATGTGGATCTCTTCAGATGGGATACACAGGAAAGAGATGATAGAGAAGTTCATTATCTATCATCAGTTAGAACAAGGCCAGGGACTGATTGTGCTGTGGAATATACTATCCATTGCTTCCATGCAAGTTCAAGTTGAAACCGAAGACAATTAAAACAATCATACAAGAGCCAAAATATGACCTTGAGTTGTTGTTGTTGTTGTTATGTGCCGTCGAGTCGTTTCCGACTCATAGCAACCCTATGCACAACAGCCCTAAACCCTGCTCTATCCTGCGCCAACCGCACTGCCTCTGACACACCCATCCCGATTACCCCAGTCAGTGAATCAATCCATCTCATAGAGGGTCTTCCCCTCCTGCGCCGTCCCTCCACCCTCCCAAGCATGATGTCCCTCTCCAAGGACCCGTCCCTCCTGGCAACATGTCCAAAGTATGTCAGATGAAGCCCCAGAATCCTTGCCTCCAAGGAGTAGCTTGGCTTAATCCTCTCCAAGATGAATCTGTTTGTTTTCCTGGCAGCCCATGGTACATTCAGTACCCTTCTCCAGCACCACAGCTCAAAAGCATCCACTCTCCTTCTGTCCTCCCTAGTCATTGTCCAACTCTCTGATGCATAACAAGCGATTGCAAAGACCATGACCTGTATCAGGCGCACCTTAGTCTCCAGAGAGACACTGTTGCTCCTGAGTACCTTTGAGAGGTCCCTAACAGCAGACTTTCCCATCGCGATACGCTTTTTGATTTCCTGACTGCTGGTGCCAAGAGTGTTGACTGTGGAGCCAAGCAAAGTGAAGCTGTGAACACTCTCAATCTCTTCGTCATCCATCCTGACACTGCCAATTGGTCCAGTGGCGAGAATCTTTGTCTTCTTGACATTGAGCCTCAGTCCATACTGAAGGCTGCAGTCCTTGACCCTTTGCAGCAAGTGCATGAGGTCCTCCTCAGTTTCAGCAAGCAGGGTTGTGTCATCTGCATAACGCAGATTGTTAATAGATCTTCCACCAATCCTGATGCCACAATTCTCCTCATAGAGCCCAGCTTCTCGGATAATCTGCTCTGCATACATGTTGAAAAGGTATGGAGACAGGATGCATCCCTGGCGTACACCCTTCTACTTGAATTTAGAGAATAGAATTCTTTATTCAAGAATAGATTTGATGCATTGAACACTAAGGAATGAAGACCAGATAAATTGTAGGAAAAATTCATATAATTGAAAGACATACATGAAGAAAGGACTTGGGTGTGAAGAGCTTAGAGCTCAGCAGGGCACTGGAGGCATTAAGACACATGGAGAGAGTTGACCTTGCTTCTAGATCCTCCTGGTCAGCTTATCCCTTTACCGCAGAGGAGTTTCTTAGCCAATTCATGTTGTTTGTTGTTGTGTACTGTAGTGTCAGGACTGACCCATACATGACCCTCCAGCAGTTTTCAGAGGCAGTTAATCACATGAAAGGAGATTGCCCAGCCCTTCTCCCATGGGGCAGCAGATGGCCTCTAACCATTTATTTGCCTTCGGGATTGCAACACAGCTACTTGCCACTGGCCAATTCATAGAAGGCAGTATTCCTTCCTAATACCTGACAGTTATCTGTAAGACAATATCTTATCTAAACCCAGCAGCACTTTTCTCCTCAAGCCAAGGTACTTCTTCTAATAAGAGTCAGAGGCCATCTGTGTCCAAACAATGGTCACTGAGACCTAGACTACCCTCTGTAGAACCCATAACCTCTAGTCTGAGAACTTTTCATGGTTCTGAGACACAGGTCTCTGGATTCAAACCTGTGAGTTGGGATAGGACCTGGAGATGAATGGAGGCTTACTCTGGAAATGACTTATCAGAAATTCTAACTCCATAACCTCTCCTTTTCGTTGGACAGTGAGCCAGACAGACTGCTATGTAAGCCTCTGGCTGCCCACTGCCTCCCATAAGAAGATGAGAACTAAGACCATCTCCAACTGCCCAGACCCAGAGTGGAATGAAACCTTCAATTTCCAGATCCAGAGCCAAGTGAAGGTAGGATATAAAAGACTGCACATGTCTGTCCTGCTTGCATTTTCATTCCCTTCTTTGCCCATTTGCTTATTTGTACTTCTTATACTTATTTGTCAGGGAGTTCTGGTGGCATAATGGTGAGGGACTGCACTGCTGTCCCTAAGGCACATGGTTCAAATCCACCAGCTGCTCCACAGGAGCAATTTCCTCCCATGTGATTTATGGTCTCAGAAAACCCATTGGGGGTCAGCTATGGATCAGTTCCAAATCGATGATACAGAACAACATGCTTATTTGTCATCCTCTATCTATCACCCTTTCCTTTTACCAACCTGTCCTCTATGCTTTTTTGTCTTGTCTCTCTGTGTTGACTAATCTTCTACCTTCCTTCCTGTCTCCCTTATTTATCTAAATTGCTACTAAAATTAGGTGTCTCTTGATCAAAATAGAGTTAAATCCTTTTCAAAACAGAATGTGTCTGTTCATATCCTGTGCCCATTTTTCAATTGGGTTATTTACTTTTATCTTGTAGTGGTGCTCGAGTGTTTTATAAATTCTAGATATAAGTCCCTTGACAGACATGTCATTATCAAATATTTTTCCCTAGTCTGTGGCTTCCCTTTTTACCCTGTTAGAGACATTTTTGGATGTGCATAGGGATTTAATTCTTAGAAGGTCCCATTCATCTATTTTATCCTCTCCTGGTTGTAGATTTTCCAGGATGCTTGGAAGACTGTTGATGCTATGGGTTAGGACTTCTAGAGTCCTTCCAAGCTTTTCTTTAATGAAGTTTATAGTCCTTGGTTTTAGTCCTAGGTCCATAATCCACTTTGAATTGGTTTTTGTATATGGAGTGAGGTTTGGATCTTGCTTGAGTTTTCTGCAGATAGTTTTCCAATTTCACCAGCACCATTTGTTAAAAAGCCTGTCATTTCCCCACTTAATTGATTTGCCCTTGTCAAAAACAGTTGACCATAGATCGTAGATGGACTGATTTCTGGATTCTCAATTCTATTCCATTGATCTATGTGTCTGTCATTGTATCAGTACCATGCTGTCTTGACCGCCACTGCAGTGCAGTTTGATTTGAAATCAGGGAGTGAGGTGCCACCTACCTTGTTTCTCTTTTTAAGGAGTGCTTTGCTTATTCTGGGCCTCTTTCCATTCCAATTGAAATTGGAGATTGCCTTTCCCATCTTGTTGAAGAATGGAATTGGTATTTATATTGGGATTGCATTCAAAGTGTAAATTGCCTTTAGTAGTACTGTCATTTTCACAATATTGAGTCTTCCTATCCATGAGCAAAGGATATGCTTCTACCTTTCCAGTTATCTTTTTGTTTCTTATAATAATGTTTTATTATTTTCTTTGAACAGATCCTTTGTGCTTCTGGTTAGGTGGCAAACAAACACATGAAGAAATGTTCAAAATCCCTAGCTCTAAGAGAGATGCAAATTAAAAAAACTAAGATATTATCTCACCCCAGTAAGAATAGCAAAATTTAACAGAACAGCAAACATCAAATTCTGACAAGGTTGTAGAGAAACTGGGACCCTTTTTCACTGTTGGTAGGAGTGTAAAATGGTGCAAACACTATGGAAGGCTGTATGGCACTTTCTCAAAAAGTTGCAAATAGAAATACCATTTGACCCAGCAATTCCACTACTGGGAATTTACCCTAAAGAAACCATAACTGCCACCCAAGCAGATATATGCACACCCATGTTTATTGAAGCTTTGTTCGCAATAGCAAAGAGCTGGAAACAGCTCAAGTGCCCATCAACAAACAAATGGATAGAGAAGCTCTGGTACATTCACATGATGGAATACTATGCAACATTGAAAAACAAGGAACTCATGAAATATTATGCAAAATGGATATCCCTTGAGGACATTTCAGTGAGTGAAATATCTCCGTCACAAAAGAACAAATATAGAATATGGCCACTATTGTAAAACGGCACTGACATTGGGGTTGAGGGAAGGGAAGAATGATGTATATTGCTTTGAAACAGATGGGGGAGAGAACTGTTTAAAAGGGATATATGAACGGGTATTCTTGTCATTACAGAAGTTGAAGGCTGCATAGCGGAGTGGACTTGGGGGGAGGGATTTTCTTATTCTTTTCAAAGAGAAGAGTTAATTGGGGGAGAGGGGTTGGGTAGGGAGAAAAGTCTCTGTATACTTTCATGAAAGTTAATTAAAAACAAACAAACACACAGAATGTGTCTCCAGTACCTTCAAAATAGGCTTCAAGCAAAAGAATACACGAAAAGGAAGGATAATCTTATTGGAGACACAGTTGGTTTTCTAATAATTACCCAAGGTTTCATTCTTCTAGAAACTCCAGGACTGCTTTATGTCCTATGGATAGAAACCTAAGGGGCAAATCGAGCCCCAACACACATCTCATCTCCCAGATCTTGGAATAAGAAACTTAGAAGCTAGTCCATATCATCTGAGACTATTGACCTAAAAAAATTATTTTTAGGTAGAAAAAGTCTCCTATATTATTTCTAGATTTTTTTTAAAAAAATAATCATTTACCAATAATTATAAATGACATTTTAAAATGTCTTCTCAAATATTTCTTTAATTCTTCCATCCACTCTCTGAGTTAGAAATAACTGGAATTATTAACTGTGTTTTGAGTAAAAGTTTACAAGGCCATTGGTTTTCCATCAATATAGATTTTGTTTTATGGTATTGATTATAGTCCCCATTAACAGCATCCTTGTGACCCTCATGGCCTTTCATCCTTCTATCCTGTCCCTCCTGCTTTCTATACTTTCTCTGTAAGCCAATATTGTCCTTGTGATCTCATATCACTGTTACAATGAACAAGTACCTTCCTGGTGCTATTGTTTATCTTAAAAACATATGTACTATTGTTTATCTTAAAAACATATGTAGTGTTTGACTGAAGGTTGAGCTACAGAGGGGACTCTGTTCCAGGCTCAAAGGGTTACAGAGATCATCCCTCTTAGAGTCATCAGCAGTGATGGCCTGACACAATCCTGTTCTTCTGGCTATACAGTTGAAGATCATGTGGTCTCGTTAGAATATGGGAAACCTGTACTTGGACCAGGACGCAGTCCTCAGAACAGAGCCGGGTAACACCACATGGTTCAAATCAGGAAGCAGGGGCATCAGGGATGT
>NW_006399776.1:4828699-4835580 GCF_000299155.1 Elephantulus edwardii
TTCTTCTTTAGAAGGGATGGTGCTAGGAGTGGTAAAGAGGTTCACTTTGTTTTTTTTTTTTTTTTTTTTTTTTAGATTTGTGTTTTATTTGTTTAAGTTCAGGCCTTGACTGTGTATTTCTGCAGTGGTACAGGAGCTTTTTTCACTGCTATTTCTTAGTCTTCATGTTCTCCTTTTGCTTGTTGAGCCTTTGGCGTATGGCATGTGTTTTCTTGGGCCACAGATCCAGGGGTTTGTACTTCCTGCCCTTATAGTATTTTCTGAGGTTCTCCTTCTGAGTCTGGTTAATAACAGTGAGAACATGAGCAATGGATTTTTGGACAGCTCAGATTTTGGAGAGCTTAGAAGCTGCACTGCCAGTCACTTTGGCTATGAGCAGCCGGGAAAGCTCCACTTTTAGATCATCCAGCTGTTTCAACAGCCCCTCCTTCTTCTTGCCACGAAGGTCCTGAGACTTGATTTTGGCCATGGCTAAGCGATAGAACCTGGCTGGTGCCTGATCTAAGCCCAAGAGAAAGGAGGGGGAGGCTCTCCATTCTTTCTCAATCTATCTATAGACCAGATCATTCTGGAGGCTGGGCTTTATGAGGAGGAACATGGCATCAAGACTAGAGGAAGACTCATCAACAACCTATATTATGCAGATGACAAAACTTTGCTTGCTGAAAGTGAGGTGGACCTGAAGTGCTTGCTGAAGAACCTCAAAAACGGCAGCCTTCAATGTGGATTGAAGCTCAACATCAAGAAAACAAAGATTCTCACCACTGGACCAATTGGCAGCACCATGATAGATGGAGAAGAGATTGAGATTGTTAACAGTTGTAGCTTGCTCAGATCCACAATCAACACTCTTGGTACCAGTAGTCAGAAAAATCAAAAGACAAATTGCATTGGGAAAATCTGCTGTCAGGTACCTCTCCAAAGTACTGAAAAGCAAAAATATCAGTCTAGAGACTAAGGTGTTCATAATCCAGACCATTGTCTTCGCAATTACTTGCTATGCATCAGAGCTGAAGAAGAATCCATAACTTTGAGTTGTGGTGCTGGAGAAGAATCTTGAACATACCACAAGAAGACAAATAAGTGTGTCTTGGAGAGAATGAAATCAAGTTTCTCCTTGGAGGCTAGCATTTTGAAGCTTTGTCTCACATAATCTGGGCATGTGGCCAAGAAGGACTAGTCCTTTGGAGAAGGACATCATGCTCATAAGGGTGGAAGGACAGCACAGGAGAGGAAAACCCTGGATGAGATGGAGTGGTATAGTGACTAGGGCACTGGGACTAGGTATGTTGGAGTCAATGAGACTGGCTCAGGATAGGGCAAGGTTCAGAGCTGTTGCGCATAGGGTAAGGTGACTGGACAGCACATAACAACAGCACCAACACTGTGTTATGCTAAATAGTCTTAATGTTCCCCAAGGGCTTGACCCTCAGGCCCCAAGACAGCAAATCATTCCCTTAGGTGATTGATTATGATTAAAAAGTTTACTTAACCTTGCTACCTGTTGGTTCTACCATATTTGAGGAACTATTTATAGCATATATAAACATGTGTAGAGAACTATCATCTGACAAACCTGGGAATTGACCTCATAAACTCTAGATGCTTTGCTTTTAGGGTAGTTCAAACATAATACCCCAAGGCTTCAAGTATCAGAACACTTCCAATCTCTGCCACACCACTGTGCTGGACTGTTAAGATTTCATTTCTCTGATATGGATTTTCCAGCACCAAAGTGCCATCCTTCAGCTCTCGGGTCTCTCTAATGGATAGCATCCCTGTTTTGGTGGACGCTTGCCTGTCCTGTACTTGTCATCCATACTTTAGGTGAAATTAAATCCTTCCACATTTTACAGGTGTCCATCAAGGCTATAGAAGGCAGAAATATCCAGGAGGAGAGCCAGAGCAGAGGCACAGAATAATTTCAAAAGTTGAACTGAGGAAATAGGCCCTCTGTCTCTTATATTGCAATAAATGTTGCTCCCATCTGAGCAGAGGCTTCTGTCCTCGTCTTCCAACCCTCAGATTCGCCTCCTCACTAGGACTGGGATCTGATGCTTTGTCCTGGCAATAGTACAATGCAACCATGGTAACACATGTTATCCTTTTCCCAGAATGTTTTAGAGTTAAGTGTGTGTGATGAAGACACAGTGACACCAGATGACCAGCTCTTGACAGTTCTCTATGACCTCACCAAGCTCTACTTCCGAAAGAAAACCCACGTGAAGTTCCCCCTCAACCCAGAGGTGAGTGCAAAGTCCCAGTCCTGCAGCAGATTTTAGGTTATTCCTAAAATTCCATTTGGCAGGCTCCCTCTGGGACACAGCCAAGTAGGGAAAGCTGGTGCTGGTGGTTCAAATCCCAGTTCCTTTGCTTACTAGCTGTGTGGCCTCTAAAAATTATTTCACTCCTCTGAGTTTCCCTTTCCTAAGGAGCTCTAGTGGCCTAGTGACAAGAAACTGCTCTTCAATCTCACAGTTCAAGGCCACCAGCTGCTCTGTAGGGAATGAACGGGTGAGCTCCTCCTGTGCAATTAACAGCCTCTGAAAACCCACTGGAGGGTCAGCTATGGGTCAGATCCAACTCTATGGCAGACAACAACAACACAAAATAGGTTTTTGGCTTAAATTAAGGATGGAAAAATATCCTGCTGTGCAATCTACAGCCTCTGACAATCTACTAGAAAATCAGCTATGAGTCAGTTCCCATTACACAGCAATGAGTCTGAGGTTTTGAGAGTTTTTTAAATGGCTAATAGAACTCTGGTGGCCTAATGGTATGAAGTTGCTCTACTGACTCTAATGCATGACGTTTGAATCCACCAGCTACTCCAGAGGAGAAAGATGGACAGTCTCCTCCTGTAGGATTTAAAGCCTCTGGAAACCTTCTAGAAGGTCAGCTATGAGGCAGTTCTGACTCAATATCAAACAAGAGGAATTCTGGAGTTGTAGTGCATAGGGAGTAGCACTGCTAATCCAAAGGCAGCATCTCTCTGATAGTTCAAATCCACCAGCAGCTCCATGGAAGGAAGAAAGACAAACTCCTCCCAAGTACCTTACAGCTTCTGAAACTCACTGAAGGTCAGCTATGAATCAGTTCAAACTTGACAGCAATGAGAGTTTGAGGAATGGTGAAGGGCAAGGTTTTGATCACAAGGTTTGTTCACAAGGTTTCAATGAGTGATGGTCATCTTAACAGCCCTTAATAACAACAGTGGTACAGTAGTTAAAGTTCTTAGCTGATAACTAAATGGTCAGTGTTTGAATCCACCAACTCTTTGCAGGAAGAAAATGTAAAGATTTACAGCTGTGGAAATCTGAGGGACAGTTCTACTCTGTCTTATATGATAGCTATGACTTAGAATGTCTATTTAGGCTTTATTGACTATGCAAAGGCATTTGATTGTGTGGATCTTAACAAACTATGGCTAACCTTGAGAAGATTGGGGATTCCAGGACATCTAATTATGTTTATACAAAATCTACACCTCAACCAAGAAACAAAAAGAGCAAGGAAACACTGCATGGTTTAAAATTAGGAAAGAAGTACATCAGAGTTGTGTCATTTCTCCATACTTAGTCTGTATGCTGAGCAAATCATTCAAGAAGCTGCACTTTACGAAGACAAATGTGGCATCAAGAGGAAGACTCATCAACAACCTGTGGTATTCTGATGACACAGCCTTGCTTGCTTAAAGTGAGAAGGACTTAAAATGTTTTCTGCAGAAGGTAAAAAACTACAGCTTTCAAAATATGGACTGCATCTGAACATCAAGAAGAAGAAAAAAACCAAAAAACAAACCCCTCACCTCTGGACCAGTAAGCAACATCATGATAAATGGAGAAAATCCTTAAATTGTTCACATTTTCATCTTGGTTGGATCCACAATCAACATTCTTAGTCCCAGCAGTGAGGAGATCAAGAGAGATATATTGCTTTGGGTGAGTTGGCTGTCAGGCATACCTCTCCAAAGCTCTGGAGCAACGATGTTAGTTTGAAAACTATGGTGTGCCTGATTCAGGCCATAGTCTTTTTAATTACTTGCTATGCATCTGAAACCTCCACAATGACTAAGGATGACAGAAGAAGAATTGATGTCTCTGAGTTGTAGTGTGGGAAGAGAGTACTGAATATCCCATGGACTGTCAAAAGAACAAACGGGTTAAGTCTTGGGAAAAGTGTAGCCAGAACACTCCCCGGAGGCAAGGATGGTGAAGCTTCATCTCTCAATACTTTGGGAATGTTACTAGGAAAGGCGATTACTTGGAAAGTGATACCATGCTTGGAAAGATGAAGGGTCAGCAAAAGAAGAGAAGTCCCTTAACAAGATAGGTTGGCACAGTGACTGCAGCAATGGGCTCGTGTGTGTGTCAGAGACGATGAGGATGGCACAGGGTAGGACAGGGTTCAGAACTGTTGTTCATAGTTGCAACCGTAAGCTTAAGCATAACCGACATTGTAAGGATGGAACAGGATTGCTTGAGGTAACATTCTCTTGCACACAGAGTTGTTATGGGTTAGAGTCAAATGAGCTGCAACCAGCAACATTAATTATACGGTATGTTATCATCAGGTAAACTAGCGGAGTAGAGCATGAGACCTCTGTATTACTGTGTGCTTTCCCTTCCTCCTCTGCCAGGGCATGGAGGAGCTGGAGGTGGAATTCCTGCTGGAAGAGAGGTGAGTAGCCCCCAGGCCCACAGAGCTCTGATCAGGCTATGGCCTACAAGTAGTTTCATCTGCTCTCTTCCCCTGCACTAACCCTGCACCCTAAGCTGTGTGTCAAGAGCTTCTAAAGCTGTAGGGTGCTGGAGCTGTGCCCCTAGCCATCCAGCTCTGCTGACATTGATATTTCTTTAAAATCTCCCCTCAGGTGATTATAATGTGCAGTCAGGATGAGGACTATGGCTCAGGCTAATTAGCCCGCCTCAGTTCCCCTACTCCCCTGAGGTGACCTCTGGGAAAAAGTCCTGCCACTTTGGTGATGGGGATTTCAGCAAGACCCAGCTGAGAAAAGATGTCTTGACCCTGAGCCAGAATTGTTAGGAGTTAGCCCGCCTCCAAAAAAACCCCTTGGTCTAAAACAGAGGCTGTCCCCATCTACAACTAGCTGCCTTTGGATTAAGTCAGGTCTGACCAGGAAGTTATTAAAATTAGGATCATAACTCTATCACTTAAAATTAGAGTCACAGAGGCATGACTGTGCTGAGAACTAAAGAATTAGGTCATAGAGGCAGAGGGTGGGAAGTAAGAGGACAAAGACAGAAGGAGGGAAAGACATGAAGGAAGGCAGTGTGCCCTGTACTTGAACCACCAGCCTCTCTTCCTTCTTCACCCTGGAGGCCAGACCCCTCTGAACTCTGACTGACCTGGAGGACAAGAGGGTGGGTGGTAGAAGATAGAGCAAGAGGGCTCCCAAATCCCACTGGGAGAATCTGGTGCCGAGGAGCTCTTGAAATGAGTTGAGGTGCCTCATTTCCCATCCCAGCTGACTAAACTAAGATCAATTTTGTTTTACAGTGAAGCCAGTCTGGAGCTCTCTCTTTCAATTCTTGATTTGACAAAATTTTTAGAAATCAGTTTCTTGGGTGAATTAGAAGGGGGGGGAGAGAGAGATAGAGAGAAATCTCTACCCCTTTATCTAGAAATCTATTTAAAATGAGTGTAAGTTTTCTTCTTCACAAGTCTGCATGCCAATATTTTTTCAGGAGGAGCCAGAAAGCTGTAGGTACCCTTGACCAATTTGTGCTCTTACTATCTTTGTTGGAAATCAGTCAAGAATGCTATCTCTGACCAGAGCGCTCATTTTGTTTTTCAGACCCTCTGCATCTGAGGCCCTCATCACCAACGGTGTACTAGTGGTAACTGTCCTTTTGGGTTCTAGTAGCTCTGTAGGTCACACTGACTGCTGTTCTCACAGGAAAATTAAACTCTGGAAGAGGACACTGGGCTCAACCTGGACTCCTGTCCCTTCTTGAGTCAGGTCCACTGAAATCAGCCAATGGGTTGCAGATGGGGGCAGTAGCCCAGACTTTTGCACCTGGGAAGGAAGTAGCTGGGGCATCACTTCAGCCTAGCAGCCCATGACTCACGAAAGTGCTGCCTCTTCTTAAGAACTGCCCCTTAAAGTACCCGCTAGAGGGAGCCTCCTCCCACATTTATTTCTGTTTGCTATAACCTCAAACTAGCATGAACATGTCCAGTGTAAAAAGAAATTATAATTGATCTGCTATTTCAGTTCAATGCATCAAATACCTCAGGGTCCAAGGAGACCCTCTCACAGAAATTAGAGTCTTTTAGACTCTAGAGTATTAAAATGTAAGCTGCTTCTGCTTTTCTAGTAGTTATTTCACTGGAATTCCCCATTACCAAAGGCCAAAGCTGAACATTCCTATTGTTTTTAGGCTGAAAACACTGTGGATCAGATTTAAATCTTGGACCTGCAGCTGAAAAGCATGACTGCTAGTAAACGGTGGCTCCATTCTTTCATAGAACAGTTTCCTTTTCAAGTAGCTGGTCTTCGAGTAAGATGAGCTGCATTAACTGCAAAATCCAAGCCCAGTGCCATTGGTTCTGACTCATAGGGACCCCCCACCCCTGCGCACGCGCCAAATCAGTTTTCTAAGGTTGAAAACATTTATGAAAGTAAAGCAGCTTTGGAGGAGCTAGTGTATTTAAACCATTGACCTTTGGGTTACCAATGCAATTTGTAATGCACTATATCACCAGGTTCCTCTTCCTTTGTATTTCCATACTTGAAAGCTCCACCTCAGCTGCCCTTTCTGTTATTCTACATGTGTTCTGTTGTACATAGGGTTTTCAGAGGCCTGCTATTTCAGAAGTGGATGGCCAATCCTTCTTCCTAGTCTGTCTTAACCTGA
>NW_006399776.1:4837295-4847740 GCF_000299155.1 Elephantulus edwardii
TTTGCAATCACTTGTTATGCATCAGAGAGTTGGACAATGACTAGGGAGGATAGAAGGAGAATTGATGCCTTTGAGCTGTGGTGCTGGAGAAGAGGGTACCATGGACTGGTAGGAAAACAAACAGATTCAGAGAGAGTTAAGCCGGGCAGCTCCTTGGAGGCAAGGATTCTGAGGCTTCATCTAACATACTTCAGACATGTTGTAAGGAGGGACCAGTCCTTGAAGAAGGACATCATGCTTGGTAGGGTGGAGGGACAGTGCAGGAGAGGAAGGCCTTCTATGAGGTGGATTGATTCAGTGACTGAGGTGATGGGGATGGGTGTGTCAGAGACAGTGCGATTGGCACAGGACAGAGCAGAGTTTAGGGCTCTATGAGTTTAGAGTTGCTATGAGTCACAAGTGACTCGACGGCACATAACAACAACAACACCAACATCACCAGAGCTCCTCATGACTTAATTGACTCAGGAAAATGTGAGCAGTAACCCAGTGTCCCCCGGAAATACCCCAGAGGGAAACTTTCACCATATTTGTCCATTTGTGCTTCATGACCTCTCTTTGGTCTGGAAGAACAAGGGGCCAAGTCGTACTCAATCTCCAAGCCTCTCTTTTCCTTTCTTTTCAGTCCCGACAAGTCTCCTGCTTAGATGTTCACTTGGAATCCAGGCCTAATAGAAAGCGTGGGGAAAGTGAGTTATTTACCCCTCTACCTGTGGGGGTGGGGGGAGAGCTACCTCCTGACCCTGCTGGCCTGGTCAGCTGACCCCAAGTTTCCAAAGCTTGAGATCCCTCAGCATCTCCTTACCCTCTGGGCCCAAGAACTCCCATTCCCCACAGCCTGCTTCACCAAGGATCTACATCCCCAGGACTTCCCAGGCCTAAAAAGTATCCTGGGCCTGGGTCAGCTGGGTCAGCTGGGTCAGTGGGCTAGCTCAGCACTGCCCACTCTGCCACCCAAAATCTACACCCCACACACACCCCTACCAGGTCCAAGGGCTCTGAGGTCTAATGCAGTGGCCAGCACCTGGGGAAGATGTACACTGACAGCACTCAGGGCCCCTCTAGCTACGTCCTGTTCTCTAGTTAGACTTTAATTCACAGAAAACAAAACATTGTCTACCTAAAAGAGACCTAAAATATTCCCAAGCAGGAGCCTCCCTGTCTCTGTCCATCCATCTCTCCCATGCAAGGTTTCCAGCCTTGTGCAGCCAGCAGTACTTCCTGCAGAGATGGGAGAGGAAGAGCAAGGAGAGGCCTCTACCCCAAACCTCCCCAAGTGTATGAGCCTAGGAGTATGGGGAGCGTCTACTTTCTCTGCAGCAGAGGGTAATTTCAGGGTGTCTCTAGTGGCAAGGAGTTGTGCTGCCAACCCAAAGGAATGCAGTTCAAATCCACCAGCTTCTCCATGGGAGAAAGATGGGCAGTCTCCTCCCACAAAATGTTAGGCATCTATCTGGAGGGTTAGCTGTGACTCTGTTCTGTCTCAACCACCACAACCGCCTGGCAAAACAGAATCAAAGAGTCAAGTCCAAGAAGACTCTGTATCTTGGAGGGTTCTCTGGTACTCACATTTGTCAACTTCTCACATACACCCCCCCACACACACTACTGCAGAGTCAATTCCTATTCTTTTTCACCCACCATTGAGCTTCTGAGACCATAAATCTTACTGGGAGCAGATTACCACACCCTTCTCCCCCAGAATGGCTGATGGATTCAAACTGCCAACCTTTTGGTTAGCAGTCCACAAAATATTCCCTTAAGTACAGACTCCTGGGTGCCACCTGACCTACAAAACAAGAATCTCTAAGGGTAGGGCATGGTCAGCCACATTTAATCATTGCCCCTGTCCTGAGGAATCCCCAGCTAAGCTTTTTGGCTAGGTTAACTAGGGGAAGGAAAGAGAAGCGACCAACACAGCACCTGGGGTCTCAGGTCTCTTGTCTTCTCTTCCAGAAAAGGACTTCTTGGTGACGGTGGATGAGTCCTTTGAACATACCCAGCGTGTCTCATCCAGCTGCCCGGACCCTGCCCACTTCCACTACCCCAAGTATTTCCAGTCTCAGATGCATGTGGAGATGCCCAAGAGCCATTGGAGCTATGGGGTACAAGGCACAGCAGTGGGGAATGTGGGATCCACGGCAGGCAGGGCTGCCATAGGAACCCCTCACCCCTCTCACAAGCTCACTTGTCCTTCCAGCTTAGCTGTTGCAGCTCACACAGGAGAAATGGCCCCATCTGCCAGCCTCTGGATTGCCTTTCTGAGGGTCAGACAGTGACCCTACCTTTGGTGAGGACCCAAGTCCAGGAAGCAGCACCTGAGGAGTTTGGTCTGGAGCTCCTGGAGCAGGGGCATGGGGAGACCCACAGGGGCAAGTGAGGGTGGTAGATAATGAGAATCTGTCAGGTAGGATAGAGTGGGGCAGAGGCCAAGGTGAGGGTAAGGTGGATAAGGTACAGAAGAGGGGAGAGTGTGTGTGTGCATGTTTGTGCAGCCTGTGTGCATCTGCTTACATGTGCATGTGAGAGCTTGCCCATGTGTGCAACACATGTGAGCATGCATGTGTGCAGAGTGAAGTCAGAGGGCAGGCAGAGTGATGAGTCTTCCGATCTTTGACTGGGACCACTTGGCTCTGAATTATCCCTCCTGAAAACCATTTTCTCTCTTGGTCCCCAGAACGAAAACTGTGAATTACAGATGAAGTCTACCGACTGGTAAGGTGCCTTCTAGACTGCCTGCTCCTGAAGATGGGTTGGGAATATCCCTTTCCTCTGCCTGAAACCCACTTATTCAAAACTGTTCCACTCATTCTTCTCCAATAGTCATTTTCTCTACCCATTTCCCTCTTGTATCTGGTGGTCTGTGGTGCCTAGGCTGAACTCACTGATGGTGATGTGACAGAGCCCAGGAGATGGTGAGAGAAGTATCTGAGCACCACAGGTCTCGGCCAAGGTGCCAGACCCACTTGGCACCCTCTCCCTGCCAGTTCAAGTCCATCTGCGTCCTTCCTTCCTTCCTCCTCCTGCCTGGGTACCTCCCCATGGACCACAGTGCCTCCTGCCAGTGCTGCTGCGGCTCCACTCCTCTTCAGTAAAAGGCTAGGGATCAAGAAGTGGCATTAAACAACATGTTTGTTTCTATGTGTCCCTGAGCAGAAAGACTGACAGAACTGGGCTTCTCTTTATGCACCTTTTCTGACCTTACTGTGTACCAGGCATGGCACTTCAGAAACAACTACTATGTAGGCTTTTATATAATAGGCCACATCTAGGACTTTAATGGTTGTCCTGGATTTAAGGTGCCTCACTTACAATCTTTTTTATATAATAATTCTATTGAGATATCTTTCACGTACCATGAAATTCATCCTTTTGCAATATATAGTTCAGTTGTTTTCAGTCCAATCACAAAGTTGTGCACTCTTCACTGCTACCTAATTGAAGAACATTCTCATCATCACAGAAAGCAAGCCCATGACTATCCCAGTCATGACCCCATTTCCCCCTTACTCCCCTGCTGTTGTTCTGTGCCATTGAGTGGAACTAACTCATAGCTGGCCCTCTAGTGGATTTTCAGAGGTAATACATTGCATGGGCAGAGACAGCACAGCCCATCCTTCTCCCATGAAGCAGCTGGTGGATTCAAACCACATGCCTTTGGGTTTACAGCATAACTTCTTACCACTAGGCCAGCAGAGCTTCTCAAGTCCTAGACAACCGCCAATTTCTGTCTCTTTGGACCAAAATGTCTATTCTGGGCATTTGCTATTAATTGAATTATATAATAGATGATCTTTTTGTAATCATTTACATTCATCCCCTAATCTAAAGCTTGGCAGTTCAGATCCTCCCAGTGGGACTGCTGAAGTAAGGCCTGACAGTCTGCTTCCATATGATTACAGCCCAGAATCTCTCTGGAGCAGTTCAGCTCTGGAGCACATAAGGCTGCCGTGAGTCAAAACAGTCTCAATGGCAATGAGCTTGAGTTTTTGTGGGTGTTTTTCTTCTATTCTTTATTCAGCATAATGTTCTTAAAGGTCACACATGTTGGAACATATAACTGCATTCCTCTTCCTGGGTGAGTGATATTCCACTATGTGGGTATACCACATTTCATTTCTCTTTACATCATTGATAGAGTCACTTCAACTCATTAGCTGCTTAACTAATGCTGCTATGAACATATGTGTGCAAGTGTTCATGTAGACAGGTTTTTCAATTCTCTTGGGTTTCAAGAATTGGAATTGCTGGGTTTTATGTCTCTCATGAAGCAGTATTCTATGATGAAAAATATGGCATCAGGATGAGAGAAAGACTCTTCAACAACTTGCCTTATGCAGATGATACAACCTTGCTTGCTGAGAGTAAGGAAGGCCTGAAACACTTTCTGCAGAAGATTAAAGACTATAGTCTTCAATATGGATTATATATCAGCATCAAGAAAACACAGGTCCTTATTACTTGGCCAATAGACAACATCATGATAGATGGAAGAGAGATTGATATTGTCAATTATTTCACCTTACTTGGATCCACAATCAATACCCTAGGTACCAATAGTTAGAAGAATAGGAAATAAACTGCTTTGGGCAAGTCTGCTGTCAAAGACCTCTTCAAAAATACTGAAAAGCAATGCTGTCAGTTTGAAGACTAAGATATGTCTGATTCAGGCCATGGTCTTTTCAATCACTTGCTATGTGTGTGAGAACTAGACAGTGAATAAGGATGACAGAAGAAGAAGCAGCGATGCCTTTGAGCTATGGTGTTAAGAGTATTAAATGTCCCATGGACAACCAAAAGAACAACCATATGTTGTGAAGAAAGTGCAGCCAGAGTGCTCCTTGAAGGCAGGGATAGCTTTCATAATTTGGACATGTTGTTAGGAGAGGCTATTCCCTGGAAAGGGATATCATGCTTAGAAAAGTGGAGGGTGAGCAAATAAGAGGAACATCCCACTGAGATATATTGACACAAGTGACCCTAGCAATGGGTTCAAGTGTATCAGAGATTTCAAGGATGGCACAGGACAGGACAGAATTCAGGTCTGTTGTTCATAGGGTCACTATGAGTCGTACTTGGCTTGATGACACCGTTACAACAATGATAGTCCCTCTGTATTTCACTTTTTGAGAAAGTGCTGAACTGTGTTCAAAGACATTGCTCCATTTTACAGCCTGGTGGTAAGAAATTGCACTGTTAACCAGAATGCATGCAGTTCGAATTCGCTATCTGCTCCGTGAGAGAAAGATGCCAATCAACCCTCGTGTGATTTACTGCCTCTAAAAACCCGGTGGAAGGTCAGCTATGCATTGTCGCTACTAGATGGTACACAACATAGCCAGCAAGGTGTGAGGATTCCAATCCTGACAAGTCCTCACCAGCGCTTATTACTCTGTGACTTAGGTTTCTGTTTTCTTTGCTACCCTAGTAGCAAATTACTAGGTCATTGAAGTGGCAACTCATTGTGGTTTTTATTTGCTTGTGTGTGTATGTGTGTGTGTGTGCATGTGTGACTAATGGCTTTAAACATTTTCTGATATATTATTGTCCATTGATATAAGGGGTTTTTTTGGAGAAAAGTTTAGCTAAATCCTATCCCCATTTTTAAATTGACTTGTTTGTCTTTTTATTATGGAGTTATAAACATTTTTTGGATATTCTGGATATGATCCGCTTATCAGATATACATGTTGCAAATATTTTCTCCCATTCTGTAGATTTTCTTAATAGTGTCCTTTGAAGCACAGAAGTTTTTTCACTTTAACTAAAGTCTAATTTATCTATTTTTCTCTTATCACTTGTGCTTTGTTGTTGTTGTTTTAAATTTTTTTTTAAATTTTTGTTATTTTGTGTGTGTGTGTGTACTATCAAATCAGATCTGACTGGTACAGGAGGAGATTGCCCCTCCTTCTCCAGCAGAGCCTCTGGTGGATTTGAACCCATGTACCTCTGGGATTGCAGTGCAGCTTCTTGCCACTAGACCACCAGAGCTCCATCACTTGTGTTTTTTATGTCTAAGAAGGCTTTTCCTGACCTGAGGTCACATGCTTATATGTTTTTATTCAGTTTTATTTTCTAGGTTTAGCTTTGATAATTATGATGACAAATAAATTTTTATATACCGTATGAGGTTAAGGCTCCAACTTCATTCTTTTTCACATAGCTACTCAATTGTCTCAACATCATTTGTGGAAAGATTCTACTTTTCCCGCCATTGAACTATCTTGGCACCTCAATCAACTGGCCATAACTTCCATGTACAATTTGACAAGCAATTGATCCTTGGACAAGCTACAGAATATCAGACTCACTTTTCCTTATCTTTAACTTGGGAATGATAACAAGAATATCAAACATCGCTGTATTATTCTAAGTACCCAGTGAGTAAACACATGGAAAGTACTCAGTGATATGTTAGCAAGTGGGGTGCTCAGCAAATGTCAGCTAATGTTATTATTATTCTAATACAAGTAGTCATTCCTTGCTGAGGCCAAAGAAAGAATAATGTCTTCAGCCTAGTCTGTAGTTCTGTGCTAGACATGGAAGAACTATGGAGGGTAGAGCTTCCAGGCATATATTTAGGGAGCTGTGACCTTGTAAGCAAACCAAGTCCAAGTCAGGAACTGTGCAGGTCTGTGGACCTGGAGTTATTGAGGCCTGGACCTCAGAGGATGTAAGGATGTGGGTGGTGGTAGATGCTTCCAGTGAAAGCAGACTGTGCGAAGGCTCAGAGATGGGGGCTCTGAGAACCTGATGAGCCTGTCCAGAAGTAATGAGAAGTGATGTTGCCCAGGTCAGGCAGGGTCTCGGGTGCCAGCTAGGAGCCTAGACGTGTTCAGGACAGAGAAGTGACAGAGCGCTGACAAGTGTTGGGCATATTATGACAACTCTTGCCCCCTATACTGTGGGGGAGATTGGAATGTTGAAGGGTTTGTCAATGGACAAAAACAGAGAAGGAATATTATTCTGAGAAGAGCAAGAGTTACTCAAGATTGTGCGCTCCACAGCACCAGGATCCTTGTCTCTCTTGCTCCAAAGATCCTGACCCAGAGGAATATCTCAGGCTCCTTTTTACCTGTGTCTGTCCTTGTGCTGTAGAGGACACCTGGGCAAAGACTTTCTAGATTAAGATGAGGAGGCAGAGGTTTCGCTGAGCACCTCATATAAGTACTAATGGTTCTTTTTTGAGAGTTCTTGCTTCAAACATGCTGGCTAAGCTTTGTGAACCTTATATTTTTGTTAACTGGTTCAGTGCTGAGATAGTGCTGGAGTTGCATGATTAATCCCATTTTAGATAAGAAAGCACAGGCCCTAGGTGGTACGGTGGCAGAAACAAGCTTCAACTTACACCCAACGGACCCTTAAGCCATGTGTTCTCCATGGAGATGGTGTCCACAGAGGCAGTCAGCCCAGGTGCCTTCTCTCCACAGCCCTGAGACACTGGACGTGCGGCTGGGCTATAGCCTGTGCGAGGCCGAGCTGGAGTTCCTGGAGAAGCGGAAGGTGGTGGTGGCCGAGGCGCTGAAGCAGGTGCTGCAGCTGGAGGAGGACCTGAAGGCGGACGAGGTGGGTGGACAGAACTCTGTCAGCCTGGGCAGTGACCCCGAGCCAAGCTTGTGCTTCTAGCACCAGGTCCTGAGAGCTACCCCAACTCTTTTGTATCATTTAAAGATTAGTGTGTATATCTATAAACTAGTGTGTGTATATATAATTTATATAAGCTCTGATGAAAGTGTTTACACGTTGCCGCACACTCTTTAAATTGATGGCCGTGCTTAGAAGCACATTGCTGTCATTTGCGGCAACGTGTTAGTGAATGTGCTGACTTTCTAACCAAAGGTCAGTGGTTTAAAACCACCCGCTGTTCCTAAAGGCACATGGTTTGAATCCACCAGCTGCTCTGCGGGAGGATGAGCAATCTCCTCCAGTGCAATTAACTGCCTCTGAAAAAAAAAACGGGTCAGTTCTCGGCTATGGATTGGTTCTGACTAGATAACACACAACAACAACATATGTATATGAAATTCAGTCATTTATAAACACATACATAGAAAAGAAATTCCATTTTATAACCTGATATTTCCACTTAATAATACAATTCACTCTGTTGCTTCAGTAACTACGCATCCATAGCATTATTAATAGTGTCTTATATCTGTTGCTAGAGAGATGAATCACAGATACTTAGCAAGGCTCCAAGTTGTTTCCAATGTTTTTATACTATTTAGATATTAAAAAATAGAGATGGAAGGAAGAAAATACAGGGGTGCGGGAGTGATTAGGAAGAAAATTTGTCACTGCAATCCAAGAGGTGCATGGTTCGAATCCACCAGATGCTGTGCTGGAGAAGGAGGAACACTCTCCTCCTGTACCAGTCAGATCTGATTTGACGGTACACACACACACACACACACACACACACACACACAAAATAATAAAATTAAAAAAAAAAGAAAAGTTGTGGGGAGGGAGGAGAACAGAGAGGAAAATTAAGGGTGGACAGGCCTGGTTGCTCCTCCCTGTCCCGAGCTGGCTAATGGTATCTTAGTTACCTAGAGAAAATGGTCTGCTTCCTCAACCAGAAGGAGGTAAATATTACCTCCCACGTCCACATCACCAACCTAAAAGGCCTTGAGCCCTTCATTCTCTCTTCCCCCAAGCATGGCCTTTTACTCCACCCCTAGAAATAATGGTAAGAAGCTAAAAAAGGAACCTCCTCCTTCAGGGCCAGCCCCTTCCTCCTACTTTGTGAACAGCATGTCTCTGGTACAGTCAGCAGCCATCTCCCTAGTAGAGTGAAGCCCACACACCCTCTGGCAGAACCCCCCCCCCCCCACAACAACACTTCCTCGCTTACCTACCATAAGGGACACATACTGTGCAAGAGGTGAAAACTCTGTTCCTTCTCTCACCAAATAAAACTTCATGCCCTTACCAGCATGGCCTATATTGAGCACAACCCTGTCAAGATGTCAAATCTGTCCGCACCGCATGCTGCTTTTCTTCTTCCAAAGATTCGCATGCTAGCTGAATTCTTGAGGAGCCACCCACCTACCCTGGACTCTGTTTGTCATCTGTTAACTGCAGATGGGGGTGAGGGGGTGGGGGAGTGGCAGCTGTTTTAAGAGTTCTAAGAACTCTTCCAGCCAGGACATTCTGTGATTTGATAAATCTTGTGTATAAGTCTTTGTCAGGCCAGGGGTGATGCAAAGAGTTGCCATTAGCATTCACCCTTCATGGAAGAAAGGCCTTGAAATCTGATTATGTAATGAATAGGCTCCCCCTCCCAACCCAGTTCCCCCATAAAAGAAAACCTTATGGGGCAGCTCTACTCTGTGGCACATGGGGCCACCATGAGTCGACTTGACTACAACAGGGAGTGTGGCTTGTGTGAGGCCTTCATCTACCCCTGCTGACACCAACCATTGGGCAGGCCAATCTTAGACCTGCCAGCTGGCCCACTGCTGTGCGGAAGTGGAAGGCCGTTCTCCATCTCTCATGTCCCACGTTCTGTTCTCTCTTGCCACCATTCATTCTAATTGCTGCTGACATTCTAAGTCTTTTCCCACCACAGCCTCTGAAGTCCTCCTCAATTGCCTTTTTGTGCCTTGTTGTTGTTGTTATGTGTCATCGAGTCGCTTGCAACTCATAGCGACCCTATGTACAACAACGCTAAACCCTGCTCTATCCTGTGCCAATTGCACTGCCTCTGACACACCCATCCCGATTACCCCAGTCGCTGAATCAATCCATCTCATAGAGGGTCTTCCCCTCCTGTGCTATCCCTCCACCCTCCCAAACATGATGTCTCTCTCCAAGGACCTGTCCCTCCTTACAACATGTCCAGAGTAGGTCAGACGAAGCTCCAGAATCCTTGCCTCCAAGGAGTAGCCTGGTTTGACCCTCTCCAGGATGAATCTGTTTGTTTTCTTGGCAGTCGATGGTACATTGAATACTCTTCTCCAGCACCACAGCTCAAGGGCATCAATTCTTCTTCTATCCTCCCTACTCATTGTCCAACTCTTTGGTGCATAACAAATGATTGCAAATACCATGGCCTGTATCAGACACACCTTAGTCTCCAGAGACACACCATCACTCTTGAATACTTTGGCGAGGTCCCTAACAGCAGACTTTCCCATCGCAATATGTTTTTTGATTTCCTGACTGCTGGTGCCAAGACTGTTGACTGTGGAGCTGAGCAAACTGAAGTTGTGAACAATCTCAATCTCTTCACCATCCATCCTGATGCTGTCAATTGATCCAGTGGTGAGAATCTTTGTCTTCTTGACATTGAGCCTCAGTCCATACTGAAGGCTGCAGTCCTTGACCCTCTGCAGCAAGTGTATGAGGTCCTCCTCAGTTTCAGCAAGCAGGGTTGTGTCATCTGCATAACACAGATCTTCCACCAATCCTGACACCACACTTCTCCTCATAGAGCCCAG
>NW_006399776.1:4848600-4851488 GCF_000299155.1 Elephantulus edwardii
AAATGCTGAATGAGTTCAGCCCTTTTGATTTTCTGACTTTAGCTCCTTGTACATTTCATTGTAATATTTTTCCTTTGTCATCCCATGCTGCCTTTTGGAATCTTCTGTTCAGCTCTTTAGTATCTTGAATTTTTCCTTGTGCTTTGGCTTTTCTGCACTCCAGTGCAATCTTCAGAGTTTCTTCTGACATCCATTTTGGTCTTCTCTTCCTCTTCTGTCTTTGTAATGACCATTGGCACTCTTCCTGGATGATACATTTGACATCCTACCACAACTCATCTGGTTTTCAGTCATTAGTGTTCAAGGCCTCAAACCTGTTTCTGAGATGATTCTGAAATTCAGGTGGTATAAACTCAAAGTCATATTTTGGCTCCTGTAGATTCGATCTAATTTTCCTCAGCTTCAGCTTAAACTTGCCTATGAGTAGTTGGTGGTCTGTTCAACAGTCAGCTCCTGGCCTAGTTTTCACAGCTGATATTGAGATTCTCCAGCGTTTTTTTCCACAGATATAATCGATCTGATTCCTATGCATACCATCAGGTTAAATCCATGTGTATAACCTGCATTTATGTTTCTTATAAAATGTATTTGCAATGAATAAGTCATTGATTGTACAAAATTCAATCATTCTATCTCCAGCTTCATTTCTGTCACCAAGTCCACGTTTTCCAACTAGGGATCCTTCTTCTCTGTTCCCAACTTTTGCATTCCAGTCACCCATTATTATCAATGCATCTTGACTGCATGTTCAATCGATCTCTGGCTGTAAAAGTTGGTTTTAATCATCTATTTCTATTTTTGTGCCTTAGGTACCAATAATAGCCATTATGGCCACTGGAGGAGGGACAAGATCCATGACGGCCATGTACGGCCACCTGCTGGGACTGCAGAAACTGAACATCCTGAACTGTGCCAGCTACATCACCGGCCTGTCAGGGGCCACCTGGTAAGGAACCCCGAGCAAATCGGCTAGCCTTGGGTGTCTGCTGAAGTACCCTCCCTCACCCCTACACTAGTTAGAGTGATTCACCCGGACAGCTCTGCCCCTCACTGCTGTGTGATCTCGAGCCTGCAGCTTAACTGCCCAGAGGCTCAGTTTCTTCATCTGTGAAGCGAGGCTAACAGTAACACTTGCCTCCTGGGGTTATTGTGAAAAGCTCTACCTGCTACTGATTACAGGGAGCCCATATTGATGTTACCATCGCCCCTAGGGCTGTGGCAAGAACCCAGGAACATGGTAGCATGAGTGGGGCCGTTGACTCCATCCTTCAGCCATCCACTCTGGGGAGATGTCTGGGCTGGCTGGGCTCCTCAGCAGTGGTCCTGACTGCCCACCACCCCTCCCCTGCTTACTCCCTCTGAACCATCAGGCTTCCTGGGCCTGCAGGGGAGGGGGCAGGTCCTTCGAACAGCGAACAGCGCCTCCTCCACACTCCCACCATCACCTCTGCTGGTGAGTCCCAGGCAAGGTCGCCTGGTCCACAGGAGCACAGCGCTCATGACCCTCAACACTGAAGTGGGAGGGAAAATATCTTATTTTAAAATCAAAAGCATAGAATCATAGTTGACTTGATGGCAACTAACAATAATAATTGGATTGAAGGGGGAAAAGTCATTCATTTTGTTTTTAGTTAATAAAAATGGTTTAATAAATGAAATAAGTATCACTAACATTGAGTTGGTTCCAACTCACAATGACTCTCCACCAGGCTTCGGAGGCTGTAAATCCCCATCTTTTGCTCTTAGATTTGAATTGCTGGCCTTTGGGTAGCACCATGGCACATAACACATTGTTATTGTTGTGTACCATCAGGTTGAAACCGACTCAAAGCTGACCCTCCAGTGGGTTATTAGAGGTAGCAAATCACATGGGAGCAGATGGCCCATCCTTTTCCTGTGTAACACATTGTGCCATCATATATTTGCCTTTATATATAATAATAAAACTAATTTAAATAGAAAGTTAGTTCCACATTACAAAAGCAAGGTGGCACAGAGCCAGGACAGATGGGCCTCTAAATGCACCCACAGCCTGTCAGCCCTGATTCTTACTCTTCCCAGGCTAACGGGCCTGTGAGGTCCTGGGCTATGTCCCTTATATGTCTCTTATCTTGGATAACTCTCCCTGAACGTGTGAATAGGAACCCACTTGAGGTAGCCAAGGGTTCCTAATATTATTCAGACCTGGCAGGGGCTGGAGACGTCAGCTCAGATGGTATAGAGGAGTAACTGACAACTAAGCTTTGACCCTGTGCCGGGATCTGTGATGCTGCTTTCTATGCATGGTCATTCTTCCTCACACAACCCTGTTCAGAAGGTGTTATGTTTTTGCTTATTTTAGAGCTGAAGAAACAAACATAAAGAAAATAAATATCGTTTTCCCAGAGTACTCAGTTAAAAACTGGTAGGGCTGATCTGAACCCCTGCCATTTGCCTCTAGGCCCCACATTCATAACCTCCACATTAAACAGATATCTGTACGTGGTTGTGAGGGGAGGTCTGGTGACCTAAGAAGCTACACTGCAGTTTCAAAGGTAGGTGGTTTATATCCACCACCTGCTGTGCAAGGAAAGGATGGGCCCCAGCCACAATAGCAAAGTTCAACAGAGCAGCAAACAACAAATGCTGGTGAGGGTGTGGAGAGATTGGAACCCTTATTCACTGCTGGTAGGAGTGTAAAATGCTTCAACTACTATGTAAGGTGGTCTGGCACTTTCTCAAATCTTTGGAAATAGAAATATCATTTGACCCAGTAATTCCACTACTGGGAATATACCCTAAATAAACCAGAGCCACCACCCAAACAGATGTATGCACACCCATGTTTATTGCTGCATTATTCACAATAGCAAGGAAAAACTATGGTATATTCACACAACAGAATATTA
>NW_006399776.1:4855703-4883810 GCF_000299155.1 Elephantulus edwardii
CTCCCATTGACCAGCCCCTGATGTGATGGCCTAAGTCTCAAGCCATCAGGATTTCTGTGATTCTGAACATATCATGCTGCTGTGAATCTCTTATGATGCAGCCAATATAACTTCAATTTAAAGTTCTTAAGTACAAGTGTAATGTGCAACTCCCATTCCAGGATTGCCTTCTCATGGGTTAATACTGCTTGTCTTCCATTTGAAGCCAGGTGCTGATGCAGCTCTTGGGCCCAGAAATCTTTTCTGGTAATGCTTTGGGGTGTGCCCTGGCCAGTGCAGCCTGAGGTTACCTGTGTTAGAATCTGGAGATCAGCACAACTCTGCCTCCCTCCTCCCCAACTCCCAGAAATCTTTTCTGGCAATGCTTCGGGGTGTTCCCTGGCCAAAAAAAACCAGTATGATTTGTAAAAAGAAAAAAGAAAAGGATGGGCAATCTCCTCCCCTGTGGTTCACTGCCTCTGAAAACTCACTGGTGGGCCAGCTGCTATGAGTCAGTTCCCACTCAAAGGCACACAACATCAACAAAAACAGGTGGTTAGGAGCTTGAGAAAAAGCCTGTCTTCATCTAGGTCAAGGGCACCCACAGCTTCCTGGTCTACTAGAGAGCCCGGTAGGAGATTAGGAGCTAGGGAGTACTGAGGGGTTGGCCAGGGTGAGCATGGGAGGGTAGAGGGTCCGCTGGCCCAGGAAAGTGTTCTTGCAGAAGCAACTCTTCTCAGCAGTTTGTTTTTTAAAAATTAATTACAATGGAGTTTACAGAGACTTAGGGTTTCCATTCATTCATTGTTGCACTTTTCTCCCTGCTCACCCCTTCCCCTCAATTAGTTCTTCTCTTTGAAAAGTAAAAAAAAAAAAAAACCAACAAAAAACACCATTCTTTTACTGTTATACAATCCCTCCCCCCAAGTCCACTCCACTGGGCAGCCTTCATTCGGGACTCCTTTCATGACAATAATACCCAATCATATATCCCTTTTAAACAGTTCTCGCCCTCATCTGTTGCAATGTTGCATATATTATTTATCCCATCTTTCTCAATCTTTCTTCAACCCTGATGTCAGTCCCATTTTCCAACAGTGACCTTATGCAATATTTGTCCTTTTGTGACTAAGATATTTCACTCAGTATAATGTCCTCCAGGATCACCCATTTTGTATAATATTTCATGAGTTCCTTGTTTTTCAATGCAGCATAGTATCTCATTGTGTGAATACACCAGAGCTCTATCCATTTGTTTGTTGATGATTGCGGCTTTGTTCACAATAGCAAAGAGTTGAAACAACCCAAGTGCCCATCAACAGTTTTTGAAGACTTTTTAAAGTGCAAAAGTAACAAAGTGAACCTTATGTGACCAGAGTTGTGTTTTCACCTGAAAAAAAATCTTATAACTATCCAGTCATTACTACCAGCCAGAAATAAGACCTATGAAGGAAGAGGTCGCTGGCCAGACAAATCACACTGCAGTGAGGGTGGGGCATTCCCAGACACAAGTGCTGAAGCCCAAGTCTTGAGGTCCGCCATCTTTGTTTTCCCTTTTCCTACTGTGTACATGTAAGTTAAGAAAAGAGGGAAATCAGTACCTTTTAACTCACATGTGGAAGTCCACACCTATGGGTACTGGTGTGGAAAGAGGAGCCTTGGTGTTACTGTTCTAAAGTACTTGCAGCTAACCCGAAGGTAACCATTTGATGCCATCAGCTGCTCCTCAAGAGAAAAATGTGACAGTCAATCTGCTTCTGTAAAGATTTACAGCCTTAGAAATTCCATAAGGCAGTTCTACTCTGTCCTATGGGGTCCTGTGAGTCAGGCTTAGCTCACAACAATGTGTTTGGGTGGGGTTTTTTTTATGGGGTTTTTTTTGGTGTTTGTTTTTTGGGTTTTTTTTTTTCAGGTTATGGCATAGTAAAAAGGGTTCAGGATTTGGAACCAGGAACATTAATTTGGGTTCAAGTGAGTCTGCGTTCAGATACTGGCTCTACCACTCCTCGATACAGAGTTTGCTTCATTCATTACATTAGTTCACTTCATATTCACAGTAATGCTGTGAGATTGGCACCATTAACAACATTGTCCCCATTTCACAGATTTGAAGACTGAGGTGAAGAGAGGCTAAGCTACTTACCCAGTACACCACTAATGGGTAAAAGAGCCCGGTTTTTGAACTTTGGGAGATCTAGGTTAAAAATTTTCATTCTTAATGAATGTTTTCTATCTGGCACATTGAAGGCATTTAAGAAAGTGTAGCAATTGTGGCCATGGGTCATAATGTTTACTTTTCATCCTCCAGGCCTCTGTCTCACCCCCTTTCCTCCTAACTCCTCTGGAAGGTTAGGGTTTCTCTCCCACCAGAGTCTGGGGTTGATTAGACCAGAGCTGGGTCAGCTTTACCAGCTATGCCTGTCTCCCTCCAGGACCATGGCTACCTTGTATCAAGACCCTGAATGGTCCTCCAAAAACCTGGAGAAGGCCATCTTCGAGGCTCGAAGGCATGTGGTCAAGGACAAGATGCCAGCCCTGTTCCCTGACCAGCTCTTGAAATACAGGGAGGAACTCCGGCAGCGCAGTCAAGAGGGCTACAAAGTCACCTTCACTGACTTCTGGGGCCTGCTGATCGAGGCCTGTCTGGGAGACAAGGTAGGCATCCAGCTTCACCAGGAAGATCTGGGCTAAAACTGCAGTAAACAGAATCAGATTGGACCTGCAGGTGCATCCTTGGGCTGTACGATCTGTAGTTGAGTACAACTCATAGTGACCCCATGAGTTGAGTACAACTCATAGTGACCCCATAAATATCAGATCTGAATCCTGCCCTGTCCTGTGCCATCCTCATCATCTTTGCCACCCTCTAGCCACTGTGTCACTTATTGTGCTACAGTCACTGTCTCAATCCATCTCACTGAGGAGTTTCCCCTCCTTCACTGACCCTCCACTTTTCCAAACATAATGTCTTTCTTCAAGGACTCCTAGCAACATGCCCAAAGTATGCGAGATGAAATTTTCACCATTCTTCCCTCTAAGGAGCATCCTGGCTACACTCTCTCTAAGACATATGGATTTGTTCTTTGGGCATTCTATGGAATATTTAGTGCCCTTAGCCAGCACCACAACTCAAAGGCATCAATTCATCTTCTACCATCTTTATTCACTATCCAACTCTGAGATGCACAGCAAGAAATTTTAAAGACCATAGCTTGGATCAGGCACATCTTGGTCTTTAAACTTACATCCTTGTTCTTCAGCACTTTGGGGAGGTCCTCTAAGATGTGGGAGGTGCCTTAATGCATGACAGAGGAAAGGGTGAACCTTTGAACACTTCAGGGAATGATCAGGACCCTCATGTAAGGGGTGGCTTAGACACAACCCTGCATGGAAGAAGTATGTCCTTGGAGAAGCAGCTGCCGAGATGGTTTTAAATATATAAAAATTCAGTTGGAGGAAACACCTGCGAGAGAAAATGAAGCGGGACCTATGCAAGGTGCAAGACAGCCCCAAGGGGCCTCTGTTCTCCCACTGTGGCCAAGGCAGCAGCCTCTCCCTCAGGACCCCTGGGCAGTGAGCATGGACAAGCATCTTCCTCACATACAATCCTCTTTCAAGATGATCAGACCTCTGGACTCAGTTATGGCATGCACCACTTGCCTTGCAAAGGAGGCCCCAGAGTGATGAGGCCCAGTCACAGGTTTACCATCCTGTAACAGCCTCGTGGCCCCTGGAATAGCCACAGGCAGTCAGCCAGCCGGCAGGTGTTGGCTGGATTTAGAGCCTGGGCTTCTGAGGTCTCAGTTCTGCCTGGCTGCAATGGCTCTTTAAGTTTGAGGGTTGTTTGTGGCCCAGGGTGAGTTGCAAGGCTCCTATTCTAGACAGCACAACAGTCTACAGGAAGTAGTATTCTGGTTTCAAACCCTTTTATTAAAAAAAAAAAAAAAGAAGCAGCAGCAGCTTAACAAGCTTTATGAAGGAGCCCAATAAGTTGAGCAGATAGAAATGGCTGATCCCTTAGGAATTGATGGGAAATACTGGGCATGAAGGGGCAAACAGTGTTTTCCCCCCTAAACCCCTTCATCTTCTGGCCACTGAGGCCCCAAAAGGAAACCTGGGAGCCTGAGGGACAGGGCCTTGGACAGAGCCAGGGGGCCCAAGGCTCTGTGTCTGGGGTAGCGGATGGCCGAGCAATTCATTCTGTGGATGCTATTAAGAGAGGGAGTTTATGCAGCAAGCCCTTCTCACTCATCACATGTGTGGCCTTGAGAAGCCTGAATAAGGTTGTGGAGGTCCTTATCCTGAACTGCCTCTCTGACCCCTAAACTGTCTGCTGCTTCTCCTCAATCATTTCCTTTCCCCACAGAGAAATGACTGCAAGCTTTCAGAGCAGCGGGCTGCTCTGTGCCGGGGCCAGAACCCCCTTCCCATCTACCTCACCATCAACGTCAAGGATGATGTAAGCAACCAGGATTTCAGAGGTAACCTGGTGCCTGACAGGCTTACGGGGGTGGGGGGCGGGGGCGGTGCTCCTTTTCAGCAGGCAAGGCACATAGCACCTCCATGCCTCCTCTACCCCTCACACCTTTGCCAATTTTCACAACAAAAGTGGTGCCCACCGAGGGAGAAGTCAACTGTCACATGGGGCGGAGCAAGGTCTTGGGCTTCCTTGGCCTCACGCTTCCCTTTTGCATGGGCTGAGGAAAACAAAGGCCATGAAGAGAGGAGTCCTAAATGTTTCTCAAGAAATCCAAAAGAAAGAAGGACCCCAGCGACCTTCCCTGTGTTGGGGTTGGGGATCAGTTTCCATCTCCATTTACTGTGTTTTGGAGGAACAAAAGCAGGTTGAAGAGCTGCCACACAGGGCAGACAGTGCCCCCATGTGCCCATAGGCGGAACTGCAGTCTCTGTCCCAGGCTCTTCAAGGCAGAGGGGAGGGAGGGTGGCTGTCCAAGGTGGTGCCCAGGACTGGGACTGACCCCTAACTGGCTGCTTCATGTGCAGAGTGGTGTGAATTCTCCCCGTATGAAGTGGGCCTGCAGAAGTATGGAGCCTTCATCCCTGCCGAGCTCTTTGGCTCTGAATTCTTCATGGGGAGACTGATGAAGAGGACTCCGGAATCACGAATGTGCTACATGCTAGGTAACCACCTAGGTGCCACCAGGGCACCTCACCGCATGGTGGGAAATGTCACTTTTGAGTTAGAGGACTGACATAAAGGCACACCTGATTTCCCTAGGATTTTGTCCCAGGTGTTGGAGCTAGTGGTTTGGGTTGGTCCTTGGACAGGGGACCCTCCAGCTTTTGCCCACATCAACTTATCCCAGGACAAGCTGTCAAACCCAGGCCCAGTAAGGCCTCCAGGACTACTCCAATGTCCTTATACACCTTCTGGCACAAAGGGACTTCCAGGGGTCCCCAAGACTTTGGGGACCAGAGGTAGCTCTCTCAACATTTTAGTCTCTGTCAACCTTATAGCCATGAAATTTAAATTGACCTACAGCTGACCCTTCAGCAAGAGGCTATAAATCACATGGGAGGAGATGGTCCATCTTCCTCCTGCACGGCAACCAGCAGACTTGAATTAGCAAAGAAGTACAGCCTTTGAGTTACCACCAAACCTCTCTACCGACTATGCCATCGGAGTCCCTTAACATAAGCATATGAAGTAACTCTAAATATCACGGCTTGGATCAGGTACATCTTGGTCGTTAAATTGTCATCCTTTCTCTTTATTACTTTAAAGAAGCCCCTGACAGCAGATTTGCCCAAAGCTTCATGTCATTTGATTTCTTGGTTGCTGCTTCCATGGGCATTGACTGTGGCTCCAGAGGAAATGAAATCATCAGCAATTTCAGTCTTTTCTCCATTTTCATGATGTTACCTGTTAGTCTAATTATGGGGATTTTTCTTTTCTTTGTGTTGACATGTAATCTATACTGAAGGCTGCCTTTGATCTTCAGTGAGTGCACTCCATGTTCAGCACCAAAAGTTGTGCTCAGCGTATTGCAGGTTGTTGATAGACGAGTGTTAGAAAGTTCTTTAGTTCCACCAGTGAGTGCCCAGAGGCATCTCAATCTGTCAGCAAGACACCTGTCTGAAGGAGCTCAACTTTCTCACTCTGTGGGCCAAGAAGCCGCGCCATCTCATGCTGGTCTCCTGGGTCTGCTTCTACTGTTTCTCAGCCCCTGTTCTCACCATCTCTTGCTGTCTCTTGTTGACTCTGGTATTTTGGCACTGTCTCCTGGGTCTAGATCTCAGCACAAGTATCCAAATGATGTGCTTTGCTTCTGGTTATTCTTTCTTGGTGGTAGTCAGGCCCCTTCTCTGCTTGCTCCTCTCTCCTTTTACCTCTTGTAAGACAAGCGTGATTCCGCAAAGGGGGTGACTTAAGTAAGGGTAGTGACCTGAGTGCATCCCACCCTAATTGTACTTCACTAACATAACAAAACCTATTCTGCATTAACATAACCTAATCCTGTTGCCTCAATACATTCATTCATTACCATTGAATGAGTTTTAATTCATACTAGCTTTCCAATAGGTTCCGAAGGCTGTAAATCTTAATAAGAGGAGACTGCCCATCATTCTCCCAAGGACCACCTGAAAGATTTGAACTACTGGAAGTTCATGGCCTTTGAGTTAGCAGCACAACTCACTAAGGCTATGCCACACACAGAGCAAAAACAGATACATCTCATAAAATAGAGGACGACTACACAATACTCAGAATAATGACCTAGCCAAATTGATACCTAATTCCAACCATCACAGGTTATTTGCACACTCCCACAAAGACTGTGACTAAGGAACAAATTAAGTCATTCACTGCACCTCAGTGAATGAAGACCAAGGCCCAGCCATGTGAAGGTAGAAAGCTGAACTCTTAGATAACAACTCTTTATCTCTAAGTTCCTCATCCCTACACCTTGACCTCCTAGGTTTGTGGAGCAGCATTTTCTCCCTGAACCTGCTAGATGCCTGGAACCTGTGCCATACCTCAGAGGAGTTTTTCCACCAGTGGACAAGGAAAAGAACGCATGATATTGGTGAGTGACACACTGGTTGACCCTCATGGTTGGGTGATGGGAAATGCTAGGGAGGGTTGATAGTGAACCAAGGACCAATCCAGCTTGCCTGTGTTTCAGCACAGACCTTATGGTCCACAGAGATTGGAAGGCAGGTAGGGACAGAGAGTCTTACCTGCCTGGAAGGTTAACAATTATAGGTGGAGACATTGTGTCAGAGTTAAGCCATAAACCCATGGAGCTAAATCCAGTCTGATGGAAGAAGTGTGGAACCAATAAGAAATAGAGAAGAAAGAGTTCAGAGAGGGCCTAGCAGAGCTAAGAAGGATTGGATCAATGAGCACAGTAGAAAGTCTCTCTTCTCTGGGACCCAACCTTGCCTATCACCCCTCCCTTCCCATCTCCATTTCCAGGCCGCTGGTATATGTCTCTCACTTGGGTCCTTCTGGCTTGAAGACCAGGGTCTCCAGACCCTGATAACTGAGAACGTGTGAAATATACTCAGGACTGGGTCACCACCAGCCAGTACTTGACCTGGGCCAGCTCAGGATCTGCCCCTTCTTGTGACCTGCCCCCCCCCCATTCCTTCTCTTCCCTGCAGAAGATGAACCAATCCTGCCTGAAATCCCCAAATGTGATGGCAAGGTCTTGGAGACCACGGTGGTGGTCCCAGGTTCATGGCTGTCCAATACTTTCCGAGACATCCTCACTTATCGGAAGTGTGTGTCTGAGTTCCACAACTTCCTGCAGGGGCTGCAGCTGCATACTGACTACCTCCAGAACGGCCAGTTCTCCAAATGGAAAGGTAACCCAGCCGGGGCTGCTCCTCCTGGGAGGCCTCTCCCTAGAAGCAGAAGTAGGTGTCAAGGCTGCCATCATCAGACTATGCTAATTGGATCAAGTAATAGACTGCCCCCCACAGTGTACCCCGCCTTTGGTGGTATGTGAACAGGGTGAAGGTCTGGCATCAGGGAGCAGTGTTGATATTTAATTAATTGAGTCTGTACAAAAATGCAGGTAGGACAAGAAAGGTTTCATTTTACAGAGGGCAAAATTTTCAGCATGCCCATAGACTTAATATGAGTGGTGCTCCCTGAAACTGGGCAGCAGTGGCCCAGCATGAGAACCCCCCCAGGGAGGAAGTAGCAGAGCCAGGCCTTACTGCATGGCCCTGTAACATCATTTAGACCTTCCTCCCAACCCTACTAAGGCTCTGAGATTGACTTTATACCTCCTTTGATATTTTATTCACCACAACGTTCAAATATCTGCTTGAGTGTAACCTATGCATTGATTTCTAGGATAGTTTTAAACTTAACTAGTGGGTTGTTATATATATATTCAAAACAAGTCCTGCTAAAGTGCTGTGATAATGTCCATAAGCTCACCCAGGGCACAGTGGGACTCCCAGAAGTGACCCAACCAGGAGAGAGAGGGCTAGAGGCCCAGGATAAGGGGCTCTGACTACTCCCTGAGAGCAGGCGTCTCGGACATGTGGTATCCTGGGCACCATGTTGATAACTGGAAGGCTTGGCTTTCAGACACATTGCTTGATGGCTTCCCAAACCAACTGACGGGTTCTACAAAACACTTGTGCCTGCTGGACACTGCATTCTTCGTCAACTCCAGCTATCCACCCCTCCTACGACCAGAGAGGAAAGCTGACCTTATCATTCATCTCAATTACTGTGCTGGGTCCCAGACAAAGGCAAGTGTGGCAAAGACACTTTTCATTCCGGGTAAGAGTGCACAAAAGCCTCAAGAGTTGGAGACTTTCACCAGCTGTGAAATAGGAGCATGTGTGTGTTTATTTTCCCTGCAGTCTCCAAGACTTGCTAAAGGATTATAAGGCTGAGCCTCACAAATTCTCATCAATCAAGCTACTTTATATGACCCAAGATCAGAACATTGAGACTTCAGAGTAAATGATCAGATGGGGCATACACGTGTGCACACACACACACAGAAAGAGAGAGAGAGACAGAGACAGACAGACAGAGAGAGAGAAACGTGGAGTTTAAGTTAAGTCAATCAGCTAATTACAATTTTATTCTTGGAGTTGAGTTTTTGCCATACTTAGCAATTCTTTCGAGGAAAAAAAGTTTTTAAAAAATAGCCTTAATAGAATCCAGTGAATTTTAAAACCTTAAACTACTTCAAGAACGTGTAATGTCCTACTTTAAAAATAATCATACATAGACGTAGAAAGACGGGGAGACCATCCACAGCATAGACTAATGAATCAAGACTAGAAATTTTTGCTTATTTTTATCCCATTTTTAAAAGCTCCAGTCCTTTTTAAGGGAAAATAAAACCTAACTTTTAGTCCAGTTTAAAATTGTTCTATTCTGTGCTCGCTTCGGCAGCACATATACTAAAATTGGAATGATACAGAGATTAGCCTGGCCCCATGCACAAGGATGACACGCAAATTTGTGAAGCGTTCCACATTTTCAAACAAGACTGACATCAGGGTTGGGGTAAGACTGAGAAAAATTTGATAATTTGTGTATACTGCATTGAAACAGATGAGGGAGAGAACAGTTTAAAAGTGGTATATGATTGGGCATTATGGTTATGACAAGAGTCCAAAATGATGGTTGCACAGTGGAGTGTACTCGGGGAGAGGAGAATTCTATACCAATGAAAGAATTTTTCTTTTACTTTTCAAAGAGAAGAGCCAACTGGGGGGAGGGGTGGGCAGGGAGAAAAGTGCAAGAATGAATGAATGAATGAAAATCCAAAATCTCTGTAAAGTTCATTAACATTAATTTAAAAATTTGTCCTATTCTGATGTCCAGGAAAGTGGAAGTATAGACTAATGACAAGGACAACAATGATAATAATGACTCAAATTTATAAGCAATAATTACCTAGCACATTTTCCCACTCAAACATCTCATTTCATCCTTATATCAGCTCTACCTCATGTCATATATTGTTATTCTGTATCATCAAGTGAGAACCAACCCATAGCTGACCCTCCAGCAGGTTTTCAGAGGCAGTAAATCACATGGGAGGAGACGGCCCATCTGTCTCCTATGGAGCAGGGGACGGGTTCGAACCATGTACCTTTGAGCTGGTAGTGCAATTCCTTATCACTAAGCCACCAGAACTTCCCTCCTCTATATGGCATATGTTGTTGTTGTATGCCTTCAACTCAGCACTGACTCATAGCTGACCCTCCAGCAGGTTTTCAGAGACAGTAAATCATCACACAGGAAGAGATAGTCCATTCTTCTCCCACGGAGCAGCTGGTGGATTTGAACCACGTGCCTTTGAGATTGCAGTGCAGCTCCTTACCACTAGGCCACCAGACCTCTCTATATCTATATAGATGAGGAAATTAGACAGGTTAAGTGACTTGAAGAAAGTCACACAGCTATGAGCAGTGGGATAGAGACAGCACTAAGGGACCTCTGATACTCTCAATTCGGTGCTTTCTGTTACATCAAATCTATAACAAATGCCCTTCAAGGTCCTCTCTAGCTCTGTGACTCTTGAAGTAAATTTTAAAGCCCTTGCATGTGCTGCAGCTCTGGCCACCCTCCAAGCCTGCTGTACCCAGGTCTGCATTTAGATGGAACATTATGCAAAGGGTTTGCGTTCAATTCATTTGGGAAAGTACGTTGCAGTAAGACCTGCACCAACCCACTGCCTCAGGCCCTTAGTCCTGACCTAAACATATCACAAACTAGGCAAAAATGATTGGAAGCTGAGCTGTTAGGTGGGGAAATCAGGAGGTTGGATTTAAAGACTGTGTTTTTTGCCTCTCTCATCCCAATACTTAAACTTTTCCTTCTGTGATATTCTAGCCCATGAAACAAACCTGTGAGTACTGTGCCACACAAAACATCCCCTTCCCCAAGTACGAGGTACAAGAAGATGACGACAATCTCAAGGAATGCTACCTGCTGGAGAACTCTGAGGAACTCAACGCCCCCATTGTGGTCTTCTACCCACTTATCAACGGCACCTTCCAAAAGTACAAGGCTCCAGGCAAGAGACCCCCACCCTGGGTTCCCAGCACCCACTGGTCTTGGATTGAGAGGGTGTGGATTTGTGAGGTCTTCTAATAGTTGACCTGGGCTTTTATAACCTGCCTTAGCTCCAGGCCCGCCTGGTCCTGGCTTTGTCAACAAGAAAAGATTGCCCCCATGTGGTGGCAAATCACACCCTCCCCTTTTATTCACTCAACATTTGTGTGCCGGGGACCAGGTTTGGCCCTGGGGTAATCCTAAAAGGAATAGAGGCTTAAGGGTATGTGTGAGTGTATGGTGATTGTACAATCATGTGCATGTTTACATGTAGGGGTTTGTTGGTGTGTACAGGATGGGTCACTAGGAGAGATTCAGCGGGTCATTTTACCCTCCTATAGTCAGGATTTATATAGCAAGTTCCTCTGCTACTTCTCAGGTGTGGAAAGAAGTCCTGAGGAGATGGAGCAAGGCGAAGTTGACATTTATAGCTACAAAACTCCCTATGCCACCAAAGAGCTGACATACACAGAAGCCGCCTTTGACAAGCTGGTGAAGCTCAGCGAGTACAACATCCTGAATAACCAGGACAAGCTCCTTCAGGCCTTGCGAATGGCGGTGGAGAAGAAACGTCTGAAGAGCCAGTGTCGCTCCTAAGCCCAGGGAGCCTCCTGGGTCCCGAGCCTGCTTCTATTTGAGGAAGGCAGTCCATGAGCGCCAAACAGCCCACAGCCTATCTGCTTTCTGAAAAAGGGAAGGTGCAGACAGGCTGCCTGGGCCTTCTATTTTAAAAAATTTGCGATTTAGAAAAATGCTGACAGAGACATAGAGAAAAACAAAGGAATGTATTGTCATTTTGTACCCACTCGTGATTTTTTTTAAAAGTCATCCCTTAATGGAAGGGATCTGAAAGCCACATTCCCACAAATATTTAAATGTGTAGAATTTAGTCCTCATCTGAGAAAGAAGGCTCATTCCCCAGAAACTTGGGACTCAGAGCTGGAGGGTGAGGTTCCCACAGCCCTGCTCTCTACCTCTTCACGTGCACTAGAGGAATGAGAAGCATTCTGAATTTCTCTGGAAAAACTTTTTTTTTTTAAATTTAAGGAAATTGTATTCTTATGATTTTTACAGAAAATTTCTATTTTGTGAGTTGTTGTGGGGCATTTTATGAGTTAGAGTATTAATATGAAGAATGCTAGAAAATCAGATGGAACATGAATGACATGGCAGTCTCTTGATCTTGCCAACAGCAAAGCCAAACAGATGACCGTGTCTTAGTGGTGCTCACCCAGCTAACTCACCCAGGACTCCTGAGCCGCCAGATCCTGACCAGGTTGGATGCCAGTTCTGAGTATCCAGCTTCAACTGAATGTCCACATCTGCAGCTCAGGTTCACCAAAGGAACACCTGGGATGCAGCTCAGAGAACTTTAAATAAATAAAATTGTGCATCAGGGTGTGGTCAGTGATGTTGTGAGGACTGCCCACTCCACAGCCGATATTCACTGACAGACACTTCTCAATTTTCTTGCTATCCTACCTCTTTGGCCACTATAATAGATTATTTATTTTTCAATGTAATTCCTGTTTTTTACCATGTGCACGTTGTAGCTAGTACACCCTAACTCTTGGAAGGTTACCTGGAGTGAATGATCAACCAGAAAAGGTTAACTGTTGAAAAAGAAGCCCATGGATGGAAATGATTCCCAGGTGAATGCTGGGAAAGAGTTGGAGTCAGGACTACAAAGCAGTTCAGTCATAGCCAATGAAGCAAAATTGGAACAGACTCAGGTTTTTAAAATCTGTTGTGAAGCATAACAATAACCACAACCCAGATGGGAAGAATTACAGATGGAAGGCAGGATGAGGAAGTTCAAAGAAAACAGTGATTCCTTTGAGGAGCCTGATTTGGAAGACTGGATTATTGCCAGACTGGAGAATGACATACATCCAATGCTGTTAGCTGCCACCTTTGAGCCAGCACTGCTCTTACTGACTATGCCCATCAATGGTTGCTATGCAATGCACACATTGTTCTTGTTTCCTAAGAGGGATAGTAAGTGTCTAGCCTGGTGTAGGACCATTTTCTCATTCTGGTTTTTGTTTCAATTCACCCATATTTTACAAATTCTTGTCTCTTCTGGCTTCACTTCATAAGTCATGACCAACTTGGTTAGAAGCCCTGTCCCTAGGCAGGAATATACTGTTTGTTGTTGTATACACTGTTGAGTCAGAACCGACTCATATCTGACCTTCTGGTGCGTTTTCAGAGGCAGTTAATTGCAAGTGAGGAGATTGCCCATCCTTTCTAGTGGATTCGAACAGTGTGTCTTTGGGATGATAACACAGCTTCTTACAAGGATATAGAGAATCAATATATACAATAAAAACAATACACTACATCCCAATATAATAAAACAGTACAATACATATGGGATACATACTATCAAGATAACAGGATTACCACCAGGCTGCTGATGGTTGTTGTGTACCACAGAATCAGAACCGACTCATAGGTGACCTCAGAGGCAGTAAATGGTATGGAAGGAGATTATTTACCCATCTTTCTACTGCAAAGGTGTAAGAGAAACCTCTAAAGTGTCCAAGCCAAGGGACAGGATCATCAGAAACATACATGATACCTGGGGCTCCAGTAAGCCTGGAAGTCACAATCTTCCATAGAGAAACACCATGCTCTTAAAGCAATCCCCTGGTTGTTAGGAGACAAATGGAGAAAGTTGCAAAAGCATTTTAGAGCTCTGATCCACATTCTTACTACTCAAAGGGTAGGGAGCTTTAGTGGCATAGTCCTTAAGAAGATGACCTACTAATCCAAAGCCTGTGCTTCTCCATTGGTTCAAATTGGACAGGTGCTCCACAGAGATAAATGAACCATCTACGCCCATGCAGCTTACAGCCTCAGAAATCCACAGGAGGGTCAGCTGAGTTAGATTTGGCTTGACAGCAGTGAGACACACACGTGTGATGAGAAGCTGCTTAGAAATGCTGAGACTCGGGCCCTTATCCCAACCACACTAAATCAATCTGTGTTTTAAGAAGAACCCCTTCATTTTAAACCCACCCTAGAGAATTCCTATGTATGCAAAAGGCTGAGGCATAGATTTATGCTTCTCTCTCCCACAAGCTTAGTTAGCATAACCTTCAATTATCAACTTGGGCTGCTGGACTTATAAAACTGGCCCACATCCAGTTTATGCTCACCTAGGATGCCACATGTCCCTCCACCAGACCTGCCAGCTGTTTCCACTTAGGCGTCTTTTCTTTCCAACTGCAGCAAACAGACTCTCCTTAAGTTATCACTGAGTGAGCCAAACAACAAGACCTATTAGTTGTAAGGTGTAGGCAGTCATGCCTTGCATTCATCAGAGTACATAACAGGAGGCTTATAAAATCATTTTATCATTGCATGGGCAATAAAATAGCTGGTCACATGAGTAGTCGCTTTTGACTCATTTTATTTAATTATTTAATGTTGCAAAACATGTAAACACCTGTCCTGATCCTCACCCAACTTCCGTTTAGGTGTCATATCATTGCCAGAGGGTTACTTCTGCAGAATCACTTTCATCCCATCCTACTTCCCTCCAGAAGTCTTCATTTTCTACCACAGCCCCTCCCCCCCTCCTTGTGGTGAGGCATTCTGGGGTTTGGGTTTTGTTTTTATTGTAAATATATATATTTACAATTAGTGACCATATATATATATATATATATATCTCACTCATTTGCCATTTTAATGTGCATTTAAAACCCTCAAACTCATTGTCTTAGAGTTGGAACTGACTCATGGAAGACCCTCCATTTGGTTTCTGAGGCCATAAACTATTACATGGGAAAACAGTACTGGTATTTCTCCCATAGAGTCGTTGGTAGATTCAAACCACCAGAGAGGTCTGGCCTTTGGGTTGGCAGTACAACTTCCTACAGATGACACCACCAGAGTTCCCTGTTAACATGTATAGTTAAGTGATATTATGTCCCCTGTGTTGTCCTCAGCCACTATCCATTATCAACCACTATCTATTTCCAAATTTTTTAGCATCTTTAAGACAGCTATAGCCATCCTGCACATTTTAATTAATAAAAAAAGAACATCATTCGACATCAACGACTGATGCTCAGTTTCATATGGCAGTCAAACAATTGGGAAAAAAAATGTGTTTCTAAGCACGATCGTCAATTTAAAAGTGTGCGGCAACGTGCTAACAGAAACTCAGTTGACTTCAAGAATCTTTTTCCTCCCAGTCACCATTTTTTATTATTGTCATTGTTTTTAGAGGCCATTGAGTTGAGTACAACTCATAAAGACCCTCTGAACAACAGATCTGAACCCTGTCCTATCCTGTGCCATCCTTATCATCTCTGACATACCTCCGCCCATTGCTGCAGTCACTGTGTCAATCTATCTTATTGCAGGTCTGCCTCTCTTTAACTGATCCTCCACCTTTCCAAGGTATAGACTCTTCTGGCAACATGCCTAAAATACATGAGACATAGTTTCTCCATCCTTACCTCCAAGAAGTATTTTGCCTGCTGCAGCCTTCCTTTGCAACCACTAATAAACTTTGGTCTCTATGTGTTTGCTTGCTCCAGATAATTCAGATTCACAGGATCATATCTTTTTCTTTTTGTCTCAGACTTCTTTTATTCAGCATGTTTTTAAGAGTTATCCATGTCATAGAAAGTATTTAAATTTCTCTTTATGACCAAATATTATGCCATTGTATGCTTACACTAATTTTATTTATCCATTCATGTATTATTAATGGGCCTTTGAATTGATTCCACCCTTTTGGCTCCTGAGGATACTGCAGCAATGGCTCTTGGTATACAAGTATCAGTTTGAGTGCCTGTGTTTGTTTCTTTTGGATATATACCTCAAACGGAAATTGTTGCCCTGCATGGAGCCAGGAACCAAAAGGTCAGTAGTTTGAGCCCACTACTCTGAGGAGGAAAAGATGGGCAGGTTCCACCTGTAAAGATTTACAGCTTCAGAAACTCCATGGAAGGTCACTATAAGTTGGAACTGACTTGAAGGTAAAGATTTTTGGCTTTTGGGGTGTTGGTAGTTGTAGCTTTAAGAATTGTCATATTCTTCTTCACAGCTACATCATTTTACTATACCACCAGAAATGCATGAAGGTTCCAATTTCTCCATATCCTTATTAAGATTTTGTTATTCTCCATTTTTCTAGTAACAGTCATCCTAGTATTATTAGGGGAGTAAAGTGATGTGTCATTTTAGTTGTGGTTTGTATTTCCCTAATGACTTTGGGTTAGCAGTGTAACACTGATGATTTTTTTCGTATACTTTTTGACTTTCTGTATAGCTTTGGAGAAATGTCTTTGCACGTCTTTAATTGGATTGTTTGCCTTATTGTCATTGAGTTGTAGCTATCCTTTATATATATTCTCTATATTAAGCACTTATCAGTTAAAAGAAAGGCAATTCATAATGAGATTGATATTGTACTTAATCAATTCTGTTAATCAATGATAATATTGAAAACAAAATGTCTATGAATGATTGAAAACCAATGTGATTTGTAATCTTTCACTCAATAAAAAGCTAAATAAATTTTTTAAATGTCTTAAAACTTTAAACAAAAAACCAAAATAACTATCAGACACACGGCTAGAATTTTTTCATCATTTTTTGAGTAAAGTCCTTTGATGATCAAAAGGTTTTAATTCTGATAAAGTCCAATTTATCTAGTTTGTCTTTTGTTGGTCATACTGTTAGTATGTAGCTAAGAATGCATGGTTGAAAATTAGAACCCAAAGCATCGCTCCTATGTATTGTTCTAAAAGTCTTACTGTTTTAGTTTTACCCTTGGGTTTTAATATATTTTTAGTTAGTTTTCATATATAATATATGAACATATATATTTTATATATAATATATGGGTCTAGTTTCATTATTTTGCACATGTAGATTCAGTTATCCCAACTCTATTCTATCCCCATTGTATGGACTTAGCAGCCTTGTGAAAAATTAGCTAGTTATAGTATACCAAGAAAGCATAGTATACCAAGATAATATAGTATCCCAAGAAAGGAGATCCAACAGAATGTAGAAACCATCAAACAATATAATTAGTATCACATGCAAGCAAAACATTGCTGAAGATCATTCAAAAATGTCTAGAGCAGTACATAGATAGGTAACTGCCAGAAGTTCAAGCAGGATTTAGAAGACATCGTGGCACTGGGGATGTCATTATTGAAGTCAGATGGATCTTGACTGAAAGCAGAGAATACCAGATGAATGTCTGTTTATGCTTTATTGACTATGCAAAGGCATTTGACAGTGTGGATTATAGCAAGTTATGGCTAATATTGAGACTAATGGGAATCCAGAGCACTTAATTGTGCTTATGTGAAACCTATACCTAGATGAGGAGGCTGTTATACAAACAGAGAAAGGGGACACTGTTGTTATGTGCCATTGAGCCATTTGTGACTCATAGTGAACCTATAAGTACAATAGCTTGGAATGCTGCCCTATCCTGAGCCAATCTCACTATCTCTGACACAACTGACCCCATTACCCCAGTCACTATGTCAACCCATCTCATCCAGAGTCTTCCTCTTCTGCACCATCCGTCTACCTTTCCAAGCATAATGTCCTCCAAGGACCAGTCACAACCTGCCCAAAATATGTGAGATAGAGTTTCAAAATCCTTGCCTCTGAGGAGCAACTTGGTTTCACCCTCTCCGGGGCAGATCTTTTGTTCTTTTGGCAGTCCATGGTATGTTCAACATTCTTCTTTAGCATCACAATTTAAAGGCTTCGATTATTTTTCTGTCATCCTTAGTCATTGTCCAGTTCTCTGATGTATGAAGACCATGGCCTGGATCAGGTGGGCCTTAGTGTCCAAACTGACATGTTATTCAGCACTCTGGAGAGGTCCCTGATAGCAGATTTCCCCTAAGTAATTAGTCTTTTGATTTCCTGACTGCTAGTGACAAGAGTGTTGATTGTGAAACCAAGCAAGTTGAAATTGTTAATAATTTCAATCTCTTCTCCATTGTTATGCTGCTTCTTGGCCCAGTGGTGAGAATATGTTTTCTTGATGTTTAGTTTCAATCCATATTGACAATTGCAATTTAAAATTAAGAAGGAAGTGTGTCAGGGTCGTATTCTCTCTCCATACCTATTAAATCTGTATGCTGAGCAAATTATTCAAAAAGCTGAACTCTATGAAGAAGAATTTGGCATCAAACTCAGAGGAAAACTCATCAATAACCTATATTATGCATATAACATAACCTTTCTTCCTGAAAGTGGGGAGGACTTGAAACATTTGTTGCAGAAGATCAACAAATGTAGCCTCCAATATGGATTGCATTTCAAAGCAAGAAAACAAAAATTCTTACCACTGGACTAATAGGCAACATAATGATAGATGGAGAAAAGTTTGAAATCATCAACAACTTCATCTTACTTGGATCCACAATTAATAACCTTGGTACCAGCAGTAAGGAAATCAGGAGACATATTGCATTGAGAAAGTCTGCACTCAGGGACCTTTCCAAATTGTTGAGGAGCAATGATGTCAGTTTGAGGACTAAGGTGTGTCTGATTCAGGTCATGGTGTTTCTGATAACTTGCTATGTATATGAGAACTGGATATAGAATAAGGATGACAGAAAAATTTATTTCTTTGAGCTATGGTGTTGGAGAAGAGTCCTGAACATTCCATGGGCTGCCAAAAGAACAAACAAACATGTCTTAGAGAAAGTGCAGCCAGAGTGCTCCTTAGAGGCAAAGATGATAAATCTTCATTTCACATACTTCGGACTAGAAGAGGCTAGTCCTTGGAGAAGGACATCATGTTTAGAAAGGTGGAGGGTTGGTGAAGAAGAGGAAGACGTTCAACCAGGTGGATTGACAGTGACACACTGGGCTCTGGTGTGTCAGGAAGTGTGAGGATGCACAGGCTAGGTCAGGTTTCAGATCTATTGTTCATAGGGTTGCTATGAGTCGTACTCAACTGGATGACACCTAACAGCAATTACAACATAGACTACAGATTTATCTCTAGACTCTTGATTCTATTCTATTGACCTATGCGTTTATTATTACAAGATGAGGTTGTTTTGATTACTGTAACTTCATAGAGGTATGTTTTAAAATCAGAAACTGTGAACTCTTCTAATTTGTTCTTAATTTTTGAGATTGCTTTGGCTATGTGGTGCCCAAAAAAATCCATATAACTTTAATAGTTGGCTTTTCTTTTTATGAAAAGAATACTGTTGTAATTGTCATGGACATTGAAATGAATCTACGGATCACAGGCTCTTCAGTCAATTCATTGGCACCTAACAGTAACAACAATTATTTTACCACTCAAATACACTAACAATAAATAGTGTTTCAGCTAAGGTACCAGTCATTCATGTCTGCTGTAGATGCCCACCTGGTTGGGTCAAGTTCTCCAAAAATTTGTCTTGTCTTTCCCTTTTAACAGATAGAAGATTATTTCCTTGTTGTAAGCCTAATGGGAGAACTGTGACGGCATAGTCCAGAGTGAGTCGCACTACTTATCCAAAGGCAGTACCTCTCTGGTGGTTCAAATCCTCCAAGACTCTAAGAAAGAAAGACGGGCATCTCCTCTCATTAAGAATTGCAAGGGAAACCCATTGGAAAGTCAGCTATGAGTCAGTTCCAACTCAATGGCTATGAGATAGACAGGAGTCTCCTGAGGTATCACCATAGCAAAGCCTTTAAGAGACTTCAACTGCACTCCAGTCAACAGTATACTCATTTAGCCCACTCTTTCATAGTTGTTAGGATTAGAAAAATTGGCTAAATCGGACATAGAAGGAGACTGGGGAGAAAGAGTATTGAGGCAGATGCCAGTAAGATAAGGAAAGTCTGTGGATTCATGTTAGCCAATGGAAGGCAGAGATCAAACCAAGTGGCTAGGACCAGAGCCAGGGAACCAATTACATTAGACCAAAGTGCCTTATTAACCCTGCATAATCCAGAAGAGGCTGCCCCTGGAAGTAGTCCGGTTAATGATTTAGGTACATGAATGACATCAAGAACAATGGAGTGGTACAATCCTTTGAACTGTCTGTGGCATCATCCCATTAGCCCAGACTCAATCCCAGAAACCCATCTAATACAGCCAGCTAGCTACATTAAGCCACATCACCTGCAGCAAAGGGTCTTTCTCCACCCCTTTATTTTGAATAAATGGCCTGCCTCACTCTATGGGACATATCTTTTTTTTTTAATAAAATTATCTTTGCTTATCCTGAAAAATCTACAACCAGGAGAAGATAAAATAGATTAATGGGACCTTTTAAGAATAAAATCCCTATGCACATCCAAAAACTTCTCCAACAGGGTAAAAAGGGAAGCCACAGACTGGGGAAAAGTATTTGGTAATGACATGTCAGATAAGGGGGTTATATCTAGAATTTATAAAATACTTGAGCACCACAACAAGATAAAGGTGAATAATCCAATAGAAAAATGGGCAAAGGATATGAATAGACACTTCACCAAAGAAGACATTCAGAGGGCAACAAGCACATGAAGAAATGTTCAAAATCCCTAGCCCTAAGAAAGATGCAAATCAAAACAACTATGAAATACCATCTCAACCCAGTGAGAATAGCAAAATTTAACAGAACAGCAAGCAACAAACGCTGGCGAGGTTGTGGAGAAACTGGGACCCTTATTCACTGTTGGTGCAAGTGTAAAATGGTGCAACCACTGTGGAAGGCGGTATGGTGCTTTCTCAAAAAGTTGCAAATAGAGATACCATTTGACCCAGCAATTCCACTACTGGGAATATATCCCAAAGAGACCATAACTGACATCCAAGCAGATATATGCACACCCATGTTTATCGCAGCTCTGTTCACAATAGCAAGGAGTTGGAAACAACCCAGGTACCCATCAAGAAACGAATGGGTAGAGAAGCTGTGGTATATTCACACAATGGAATACTACGCTGAATTGAAAAACAAAGAACTCATGCAATATTATTCAAAATGGGTGAGCCTGGAGGACATTATGCTGAGTGAAATATCTCAGTAACAAAAGGACAAATATTGCTTGGTGCCACTGTTGCAAAATGGGATTGATATCAGGTTTGGGGTAAGACTGAGAAAAACTGGATAAATTGTGTATACTGCACTGAAACAGATGAGGGAGAGAATAATTTAAAAGTGGTGTGTGATAGGGTATTATGGTTATCACAAGAGTCCACAATTAAGGTTGCACAGTGGAAAGTACTTGGGGCGGTGGGAGGGGTGCAGGGGGATTGTGTACCAGGGAAGGAGTGTTTCTTTTACTTTTGAAAGAGAGGAGCGAACTGGGGCAGGGAGGGGAGGGCTGGGTGGGGAGAGAAGTGCAGCAATGAATGAATGGAAATACAGGATCTCTGTAAATGCTCATTAAAATTATTTTTTTTAAAAAAAGATACCATGTCACTCCAGTAGCAGTGGCAAAGTTTAAAAGGACAGCAAGTAATAAATGTTGGAAAGGATGTGGCGAGATAGAAACTCTTTTACGTTGTTGGTGGGAGTGAATGGTACAACCACATTGGAAGGCAGTTTGGCGCTTCCTCAAAAAGCTGAATATATGACCCAGCTATTCCACTGCTTGGAATATGCCCCAAGAAAATTAGAACTGAGGCACAAACAGGAACTTGTACACCAATGTTCTTAGCAGTATTATTCACCATCACAAGAACATGGAAACTGCCCAAATGTCCAACTGTAATGGAATGGATTGAGAAATTATAATAAATTCACATGACATAATACTATGCAGCTTGCAGGAGCACTGATTTTGTAAATTACTCTCTAATTTGGCAGGGACAGGAGAACATTATGCTAAATGAATTAACTCAGTCCCATAAGAACAAATTATGTATGAGATCCTTATTGTACAACATGTATGAGGATCCAAGGGGGAATAGGGTAGAGCAGAGGGGTGAGGGGATGTTAATCATAGGGTCACACAATCTGATGGGTGGAGGGAGGGGTGGGAAAGATCTGGTGTGGAAAACAATGTACATGAACTTTGTAAGTAAACCAATATAAAAATAAAAATTCTACTTAAACAAAAAAACCCCTAACCTATCTTTGCTTTCACCTTCACTCCTATCTTCTTGCCTTTCCTCTCAACCACATCTTCTAAGCAGGGCTCAGCCTATGCCAGGGTTGTTTTTAAGTAGCTCAGAACCAGGCCAAAGCCAGGAGATTCATCCACAGCCAATCTTCCATTATCTCTCACCTGGTTCAATTCTTTGTCTGAGGAATGGAGGCCAAACTAGGGCATTCATCACATGTAATAATAGTTACTTCTCTACAATAACAGCTTTTACAATCAATTATTACCCCTGTTAACAGTCATTACTCACAGCTAGCTGAATCATACAATAATATTAGCATCTTTCACAGCCCTCCCCAGACCCATTTGAGAAAGAGGAAATTATTCAGTGGGGATCCTCCTTTGACCATCATTTGAGACTAAGCACACCCCAAAGTATGTAAGCCAGTTTCTTCAGCCCTTTATCTCCACTGTTTTGATAGCCAATGTCTAACTTACTTATCCCTATCAAGCCAGTACTTTGAGGAAATAAACGTATTTTTTGGCCTGAAGCTCATCCCCAGCCCCTGTGGCCTTCCTAAGTCAACTGGTGCCAGTGGAACACATCCAAACTCAGCCCATCTCTTCCTTCCTATACCTTGATTGTAATGTCTTCATTTTGATTTATCCAGAATAGATCAGAAATTTAGTCCTTCATCAAATATTTCTTAGGTTCATTTAACTGACCAGATACCAGATTTCCAAAACAGTTCCCACTGATTTTTCCAGTGTCATTATTTGGGTGGAGGAGCAGGGTTCTAGAGCTTTCTATTATTTTGCATAACTTCTTGTCAGTTTTCAAAGTTCTAAATTTAGTAAAAAAACTCACATTACTGATTCACCTTTAGGCTCTTAGAAGCTTGCTTCAATCCTACTAAACTCAAGTCATTTCGGTCAGTGGCAGCCTGTGGACATTGTTTATTGCTTTCCCCAGTTCTGCAAGAACAAGAATTCTGACTAAACCAGGAGGATTGTGCTTTCTTGGTCCTCAAGCATCCCCTAGATAGGCAGCAGCACTCATATACAACGGTCCTCTGGCAAAAGCTAAGTCTGTTCTGCACTCTCTTCAGCCAAAGGGCAGCATTATCTCTATTAACTCAATTCCTAAGACACTATTGGCATTGCCAGCACTGCCACAGTCCCTCTACTGTGGAAGAAGAGATGGGAAGACTGTCTATGGTAGGAAGAAAAGCTTTGGTGCTTGGCTGATTGACAAATAAAAACAACAACAGAATTTCATACCATTCATTGTATACCAATGAAGGAATTTCTTCTTTTCAAAGAGAGGAGCAAACTGGAGGGAAGGGGTGGGCAGGGAGAAAAGTGCAGCAATGAATGAATGGAAATCCAAAATCTCTGTAAATGTTCATTAAAATTCATTAAAAAAAAACAACAAAAAAAACCCCAACAATACTTGAAAGTCATTGTATCCTGGTTCAACATTCACGTAGATGATATAAGTCATTGGTTTCCAAAGATCTGAAACCACTGTTTCCACTACTTTCTGCTGGGGTTTTATTTTTCCACTTTCTGGCCTTCTTCTTGAGTTTTATTTTCCATTTTTCCACTTTGTCATGGAGGATAGTAGTGTGTGGCTGATTATCCACATCTTACTTTATTTCTGTTTCTAAAAAGCCACACTGTCCTTAGGGAGTTGTGCTAACTCAAAGCTGGTATCTCTCTGGCAGTTCAACTCCACCAGCAGTTCTGCAGGAGAAAGACAATCTCCTCAGCAGTGGTTTACTGTCTCTGAAAGCCTCCTGGGGGGTTAACTAAACTGATTCTGACTAGATATCAAGAAGGGTCATGAAACCAGTATGGCACGGACTCACACTAATCTATGCTATGCCAAGTCCAGACTTTGTCAGGAAACATTGATCAGAGGAAGGAAATTCAACAAGTATTCAACTGAATGATTATTTTGTGTGCATTGGTACACAAACAGTATGAGCTTTCGGGAAACTTCGCTCTTAGTTGGGGGAGGGAAGGAATGAGAAAAGGTTTTTCAAAAGTTAAATATGGTACATTCACATAATGGAATACATCACGCAGGAGCAATGATTCTGTAAATTACTACCCAACATGGGAGGGACTGGAGAGCATTATGCTAAGTGAACTCAGTCTCATAAAGACAAATACTATCTAGGACCTTTATTGTAGAGCATGTACGAGGATCCAAGGAGGAGACGGGGGGGGGGGGGGGAGCCGGGGGGAAAGGGGCGTCAGGGGAGTTTAAACATAGGATCGCACAATTTGATGGGTGGAGGGAGACATTGGTAAAGGAAAGGCGGAAGGTCAGGTATGAAAAACAGTTACATGATTTTTATGAACTTTATATGTAAACCAGTATAAAATTAAAAAAATTTTAAAGTTAAATAGTAAATTAGTACTAAAACAGTAATGGAGATGCCAGAGGGGAGAGGAGTGAGGGCCACACAGGTGAGAGTAACAGCAGCTCCGAGAAAGCCAAGAACATGGTGCTCTACAGAACTTGAGAACCTCTGTCTTCAGGTGCCCTGTTCTCAGCTATCGATGTGACTAAATAGAAAATAATAATCAAATGCCACCCTTTCTGTGCCTCTTCCACTTGACTTCACAAGAGATCATCAGCCAGCCCTCCACATATAGCCATGTAGTTTCAACAGCCTAGGCCCATATCAGGTATTTTCTGCCCCTACCTCTTTGTGAAAACACTTCTCCCCAAGGTCACCAGTGTTCTAATTGTCAGATACATTAAGCCAACTACAATCAGCCACTTACAGGCCTTATCTTACTTGATTGTTCTCAGCATTTGGCACAGCAAACAACTCCCTCCTTCCTGAAACCCTCCCATAACTTCCTTGCCAAAAGCAGTTAAATTCTGTTCAGGTTATTTACTGCCTGGCCATGACATGCCAGTCACTGTGGTGAACACTAAGACAACAAAAAAGGAATAACAATTGACCCCAAGCAGCTTTTGGGAGGACCATAAGTCTTGCAATATGAAGAGAAAATGCCTTGTTGGTGATGTGCACAGGGAGCACATGGGAGAGACTCCCAATTCAGTCACAGGGGATGGAGACCAGCTCACCCTATAGCTTCTGTCCAGGATTTCTTCCATATTCCTAGGACTTCATGCATAGGTTCCTGGCCTGTTATCTGCTCTCCTTTAACCATTGATATTCCTAGAGGTTCTCGCCTAACCTTTCCCCTGTTATCTATGCTCTTTTCTAAAGCAATTTCATCTATACCTATGTAAAAAGAGTGTAGGCAGTATGAGGATGTCCTTATCTGATCTCTGCCAACTTCACAATGTGGAGCTATCCACATTCACAATATCCACAATACAAACACTTTTTTTTTCATTTTTTATTGAGATTTTAAAGAAAGTTTACCAAGAACTTGGATTTCCATTCATTTATTGTTGCACATTTTCCTCCCTCTCCCCCTGCCCCAGTTCGCTTTTCTCTTAAAAAAAAAAATTCTTGCATTGTTGCACAATTTCCTCCCTCCCTGCCCCAATCCATTTTGCTATGCACCTCTTATTCTGGACTGTTGTCATGCAAATAATACCTAATCATATATTCCTTGTAAACAATTCTTTCCCTCATCTGTTTCAATGCAGTGTACATTATTTATACCCTATTTTCTTAGTTTCCCCCAATCTCCATGTGAGTCCAATTTTATAACAGTGACATTATGCAGTATTTGTCCTTTTTGTGACTGAGATATTTCACTCAGCATAATGCCCTCCAGGGTCACCCCTTTTGTGTAATATTTATGAGTTTCTTATATTTCAGTGCTGCATGGTGTTCCATTGTGTGAATATACCACAGCTTCTCCATCCATTCATTTGTTGATGGACGTTTGGGTTGTTTCCATCTCTGTGCTATTGTGAACAACGCAGCAATAAATATATATAGGTGTGCGTATATCTATTTAGGTCGCAGTTCTGGTTTCTCTAGGGTATATCTCGAGTAGTGGGATTGCTGAGTCAAAAGGTATTTCTATTTCCAACTTTTTGAGAAAGTGCCATATTGCCTTCCATAGTGGTTGCACCATTTTACACTCGTGCTAACAGTGAATAAGGGTTCCAATTTCTTTGCAACCTCACCAGCATTTGGTGGTTCTGTTGAACTTGCAATTGTTACTGGGGTTAGATGATATCTCACAGTTGTTTTGATTTGCATCTCTCTTAGAGCTAGAGATTTTGAACATTTCTTCACACCAGGAGAGACTAAAATAGATGAATGGGATCTTCTAAGAATCAAATCCCTATGCACATCAAAAAATTTCTCCAACACGGTAAAAAAGAAAATCCACAGACTAGGAAAAAATATTTGGTAATGATATGTGCGATAAGGCACTTATATCTAGAATTTATAGAATACTCCAGCACCACTACAAGATAAAGGCAAACAACCCAATCACAAAATGGGCACAAGATATGAACAGACACTTCACCAAAGAAGACATTCAGATGGCAAGCAAACACATGAAGAAATGTTCAAAACCAATTTCTATAAAGTCAGACATGGTCTCCCATGCTCCTATACTCACTTCTGTTAATTCCACACCAATCTTCTATCTCTTCTGGGTCTGAAATCTGTTGCAGTGACAACACAGATCTCATGGAATCATACTTACAGTAATGGAATTTAGTAGGGAAGTAGGCAGTTCTGGTGGCCTAGTGGTAAGAAGCTGCACTGCAATCCTGAAGGCATGTAGTTCGAATCCACCAGCTGCTCCATCGGAGTTAGATGGGCAATCTCCTCTCATGAGATTTGCTGCCTTTGAAAACACAGTGAAGAGTCAAATATGGATAAGTCCCAACTAGATAGTGCTTAACAACAACAACAGACTATCATTCAGGTTGACAAATCAAAATAGCTTCTCAAGTGTGCTCACAGGCCCTCTGGCCTTCAGTCTCACAGCTTAAATCAGTGTTACAAAGTTCCTTTAGTCCTGCCAGTCATAGTATATTCCTTCAGTAATCTAGCAAGCTCGGGTGAAGGGCCCTGACTTTGGCCCCATGAGGTAGCAGGACAAAGTCAGCTCTGTCTTGTGTCTGTCTCTGGTTCTCTGCTGAGGCCATTTTTACCCCTGACTAGACCTTGGTCTGACTGATGCAGGAATCTCTGGCCCAAAAGGATATGTGCTACACTTCCTGCTGCTTCTTCCTTGCTGGTAGTGAAATTCCCAAATTTCTGCTGCTGAATTGGTTCAGTTTGAACCAAGCAGAATAGCAAAACCAATCAATCCCCTTGTGGATAGACTAACACACCCTACTTATATATATGCTTGCTCAGATATGTGGCAAAGTCAGACAATGGCTAGGAAAGCCATTCTGAACAATAAACCTTTGACAACACAACCTAGATCTTCAAATACTCTTTTATTTAAAATATCTCAAATCTTTAGTCTAGTCAATATCTTGAGTTCTAGATTAATGTGTATTAGCTACATAACAAAAAATACCTAGAGTTACAGAGACTTTTAATAGACAGAAGCTTCTATCTCTTCAGAGACCTAGCATCCTTTCAGCTTTCCAGACATCTTTAAGATTGTCTTCTGGCCCTAGATGGTTGGTGGAGTTCTACCCTTCATGTCCACAGCTCAGGCAATAGGAAAGAAAAAGAAGTGTGCTGTGAAGTCACTAAATCAGCTGGGACTGCTTACTGCTAGAGCTCTTTTCTGTGAATGAGAATTAAACTTTTATGTTAATAAGAATCACCAGCTACCCAGTGACTCACCTTAAGGAGGTACTTGCTCCTTAGAACAATCAATCAAGCAAATCAAAAGGGCAGTATTATTTGATCAAGGGGAAGGCTCGGAAGGAAACAAGGGATACAAGGATTAATGGAAACAAGAATCACCAGGAAAAAGTGGAAAGAATGTTATTACAATGTGGGTAGTATCACTAAAGACATAAAATTTGTATGAATGATTGAATGGAAGCCAATTTGTTCTTTAAACTTATATTTGAAGTTTAATAATAATAATAA
>NW_006399776.1:4883910-4886384 GCF_000299155.1 Elephantulus edwardii
AAAATAACCCATGAACTTTAGTGTTAATGAAATAAAATAGCCATCCTTTATTGTAGCCACTAATTCTGTGGGTCAGGAATTTGAAAAGGACACAGCAATAACGTCACTTCACTATATAACAGTCTCTCAGGCCTCAACTCTAGTGACTTAAATGTGTGGAGTGTGAACAGATGAGACTGAAGACCCACATGTAAGAGGGCTTACTCACCATCTTCTTCACTTACATTCACATGTCTGGTGCCTGGGCTCACAAGCTTGGAGGACAGGCTTACTTGGTACTGTCAAATGGAGCACCTTTATGTGGCTTTCTCAGCAGGTCTGTGTTTGGTTATTCAGTCCTTTTAAATGGCAGCCCACAACTCCAAGAGTGGTGTTCCCACATAAAACAGTGACAGCTGAGACCTGTTATAACCTCCCCCGTCAAGTCACACAGCATCACTCCACAGCATTCTTGGATGAAGCAATCACAGATTCGAGGGGATAGAACAAAAAGCTTGCCTATCAATAGGAAATATGGAAGTATGTCAGACCATTTGTGGCCATGTTTTGCTTTTTTTGTTGGTGTGTTTTGAGAGTCAATGTTGTCTTTTGTGGTGTGTTGTTGTTTTTATTTCCTGCATTTGCAGTATTCTTTGATTAAATTCTTGGTCTGAGATTCTTTGCTATCCAGAGGTGAATGTATTTACTTCTAGGTTCTTCTATTCCACTGGTCTGTGTTTCTGTCTACACCAGGTTTTTATTACCATAGTGTGTAATAGATGTTGAGTTTAGAAAGCAGAGCACTTCCTATGTTGTTTTTCTTCTTCAGGAAGGCTTTACCTCACCTCTGGCTCTATGAAATAACAGTTCCAGTTAAGCTCTGGGATCTCTTTCTTTTCCATATAAAGATGATGTTTACTTTTCCCATCTTTTTGAAGAATGATGATAGGATCTGAATTGGGACTGTATTATATCCGCAGATTAGTAGTATTAACATTTGCACAATTGCAAGTCTTTCTGTCCATGATCATGATCCATTTATGAGGTCTCTTTTGGTTCCTTGAAGTAGTATTTTGGATTTTCTTTGTACAAGTCTTTTGCTCTGGTTACGTTTATCCTTAAGTACTTCATCTCTTTGATGGCTATTTATTTAAAAAAAAATAAGTGTAGCCAGCATTGGGCAAACTCATCTGACCTCCACTAGCACTACAAAAGGAAAGAGTTAAAATCTACACCACCAACAACCCAAAGATAATTCCTGTGGGGTCAGACATGTCCCCACACTTCCATGCCTACTTGTGCCAATTCTAAGATCAACCATCCCTTCAGGGCTCATGTTGCTCTACTAGGTTGTTGTTGTTAGGTGCCGTTGAGTCAAGTGTGACTCATAGCGACCCTATGTACAACAGGTCTGAACCCTGTCCTATCCTGTACCACCTTTACACTTCCTAACACACTGAATCCATTGGAGCAATCTCTGTGTAAATCCACCTGATTGATGGTCTTCCTCTCTTTCATGGACCTTCCACCTTCCTAAGCATGATGTCTTTCTCCAAGGAATAGCCTCTTCTAACAAAATGCCCAAAGTATGTGTGAGATGAAGTTTTATAATCTTTGCCTCTAAGGAGCACTCTAGCTGCACATTCTCCAAGATATTTTTTTGTTCTTTTGGCAGATTTTTAAACTCTGTCTCACATACTTCAGGCATATTGCTAAGAGTGACCGGTCCTGACAATGAGAGAAATTGACACAGTGACTGTGGTATATATAATAGGCTCAGGACAGAGATGGTGAGACTGATTCAGGATAGGGCAAGGTTTAGAGCTATCGTTCATAGGGTTGCTATGAGTTGTCGTCAACTCGATGGCACATTACAACACCAACTGATAGCAGTAGCGTAGTGGTAAAAAGCTAAAAGCTGCACTGCAATTCCAAAGGTACACAATTCTAATCCACTGGTTTCTCTGTAGGAGATGGATGAAAACCTGCTAGAGTGTCAGCTATGAATCGGTTCTGACTTGATAGCTTACAACAACATTAGTATTTGTGTCTATCAGTAAACCAGTACCAGGATGTTTTGATTACTTTAGCTGAATGTTGTTGTTGCTGTTGTATGCTGTCAAGTCAGAAACGACTCATAACTGACCCTCAAGTGGCTTTTCAAAGGCTTTAAATTGCACAGGACGAGATTGCCTACTTTGTCCCACTTTGGCTGTATAGGTGTTTTGAAATTTGGATGTATGAGACTTCTTACATTATCCTTCAAAATTTATTTAACTATTCAGAGCTAATCTTGTCTTTCCATCTAAAGTTGAGAACTAGCTCTTCTGTATTTGCAAAAAATGTTATTGGAATTTTAGATGTTGTGCATTTTTTGTCATTGTTGTTTTTATGTGCCATGAAGTCTCTTGTGACTCATAGCAACCCTATGTACAAGAGCCCTAAATGCCGTTCTATTCTGTGCCAACCTCACTGTCTCAAACACACTCATTCCC
>NW_006399776.1:4886914-4887379 GCF_000299155.1 Elephantulus edwardii
TGCCGTCAATTGGCCCAGTGGTGAGAATCTTTGTTTTCTTTTTTGTCATGTGTGTTTATATTTCATTGTTTTGGTGCTGTTGTAAATAGTATCTATTTTTATTTTAATGTCTTGGTTACTCATTTCCAGTATATAGAAAAATAGTTAATTTTTATATATTGATTTTGTATCCAAAAGTCATGTTAAACTTATTTGTTATAGAAGCTTTTTACAAATAAAGATAATCTTCCTTCTTGTCCAATCAACATATCTTTTTCCCCTGCTAGCCTTATTGTACTGAGTAGACTCTACAGAAAGATGTTAACTAAAATCACAATGAGATACCACCACACTATAGTAGCAGTGTCAAGGTTGAACAGAACAGCAAGTAATAAATGCTAGAGAGGATGTGGTGAGATAGGAATTCTTATACATTGTTGATGGTGTTTTATTTTTTTTTCAATGAAGTTCTTTGCACATCTAGAG
>NW_006399776.1:4898669-4900646 GCF_000299155.1 Elephantulus edwardii
CAGCTACCGGAGCCTGCACAAGGAGGAACTTGGCAGCAAGATTAAAGAGCAGAAAATAGTTGTGGATGAACTTTCTAACCTGAAGAAAAACAGGTATATAAGCAACAACGAAACAGCAACATATTCTTTCTTGCAGACCAGACAGAGATGCTTTCTGAAAGCAAAAATATACTGGATGAATTAAAAAAAGAATACCAAGAAATAGAAAACTCTGAGAAGACCAAGATCAAGAAATAATCGTCTTTAATTTCACATAACGATGTGCAGCATTTGTTGTTCTGTAAACTTTACGGCTGAACATTTTAGCAAAGATTTGAAAGAATTTGCTGTATAATCTTAAGCAGCATGGACCCAATAGCAGTAACCAGTTAGTTAAATCTGATGTTAACTACAAGTGTTTCTTTTCTGGACACGTTCTTCACTTGAGAGGTGTCTTGACTGTTCAGCCTCTGGAGGATGAACGAGGCAATGTGTTCCTGTGGAACGGAGAAGTCTTTAGTGGAATAAAAGTTGACACTCAGGAGAATGATACACAGATTATGCTTAATCATCTTTCCTCTTGTAAAAATGAATCTGACGTTTTGTCTCTCTTCTCACAAGTCCAGGGTCCTTGATCATTCATATATTATCAAGCATCTAATCATTATTTATGGTTTGGTCGGGACTTCTTTGGTAGCCGTAGTTTGCTTTGGCATTTTAATAACGTGGATAAGAGTTTCTGCCTCTCTTCAATTGGCACCCAAACGTCTGGAGTAGCCGATTGGTGGCAAGAAGTTCCAGTATTTGGAGTTTTCAGAATTGATCTCAAGTCCACTGCCGTTTCCAAGTGTGTGGTTTTACATTTATATCCTTGGAAATGTATTTCTACGGACAGTGTTGCTGAAGAATATGTTAATAGCCTGGTTAAAATTTCAGCAGACTTGCCCAAGTTTGTATCAGTGATAGCAAATGACACCAAACTGTATCTGGAAAATCCTGTTGTTCCATTAAAAATGATGTTGCCAAAAGCTCCATTTGAGACTCCTTCCACTGAGATTTTCAGAGTCCCACCTACAAGAGAGACACTTCAAGCTTGTCTTACTGACAAACACGTGAAGAAAGTGGTTCAGCAGTTCATTGATATCCTGAGCATCGCAGTTAAGAAATGTGTTTTCTGTTTGGCCAGGGATGAGAACTTGACACCAGATAAAGCTCTGGAAAGTCATGATAGGAGAGCAAATGTTGCAATCCTATTTTCTGGGGGTATTGATTCTATGGTCATTGCAAGCCTTGCTGACCATCATATTCCTGTAGAAGAATCAATTGATCTCCTTAATGTGGCTTTCATGACTGAAGAAAAACCTACAACTAGTTTGAACAAAAAAACGAGTAGGCAGAAAAATGATTGTGAAGTCCCCTCTGAAGAATACTCTCAAAATTCTGCTGTCACATTTGATAGTCCTGATAAACAATTCTGTGTACCAGATCGAATCACAGGAAGAGCAGGACTAAAGGAACTGCAAGCTCTCAACCCTTCCCGAATTTGGAATTTTGTTGAAATCAATGTTTCTTTGCAAGAACTGCAAAAATTCAGAAGAACCCGGATATGCCAGTTAATTCAGCCCTTGGATACAGTTCTGGATGACAGCATTGGCTGCGCAGTCTGGTTTGCTTCAAGAGGAATGGGTTGGTTAGTGACACAGGATGAAGTGAAATCCTATCAGAGCAATGCAAAGGTGGTTCTTACCGGAATTGGTGCAGATGAACAACTTGGAGGTTATTCTCGTCATCATATCTGCTTTCAGACACATGGCTTAGAAGGATTGAATAAGGAAATACAAATGGAGCTGGGACGAATTTCTTCTAGAAATCTTGGTCGTGATGATAGAGTTATTGGTGATCATGGAAAAGAAGCAAGATTTCCTTTCTTGGATGAAAATGTTGTCTCCTTTTTAAATTCTTTGCCAATTTGGGAAAAGGCAAACTTGACTTTACCAC
>NW_006399776.1:4900971-4909676 GCF_000299155.1 Elephantulus edwardii
GAGTATTGAATATACCATGGACTGCTTGGAGAACAAACAAGTTCGTCCTGGAGAGGGTGAAATCAGGCTTTACTGGGAGGCAAGGATTCTGAAGCTTTATCTGACATTATATGGATATGTTGCAAGGTGGGATCAGTCCTTAGAGAGGGACGTCATGCTTGGGAGGGTGGAGGGACAGCACAGGAGAGGGAGACCCTCAATGAGGAGGATTGATTCAGTAACTGGAATAATAGGTATAGGTGTGTTGAAGACAATAAGATTGACACGGGATAGAGCAGGGTTTAAAGCTGTTGTGCATAGGGTCACTATCAGTCACAGATGACTCGATGGCACATAACAACAACAACAGGTATTGGCAAAATGAGATGGATTGGCAAGGCACATTTTTAATCAGACAATCATATGACCTACTATATCGGACATGAAAAGGTGAGGGGAAATGGGGTTGCTTTCATATTTAAGACAGTAATTTCTAAATCTATTTTGAAATACAGTAATACAGTGTTGTGACAGGATAATGACCATATGCATACAAAGAAGTCCAGTGAATACCACTATCATTCAAATATACGTACCAACAACTACAGCCAAAGAGGAGGAAATAGAAGACTTCTACCAACTTTTACAGTCAGATTGATGGAACATGCAATCAAGAAGCATTACTAATAATGAGTGACTGGAATGCAAAAGTTGGAAACAGGGAAGATCAGTAGTAAGAAAACATGGACTTGGTGATTGAAACGATGCTGGAGACAGAATGATAGAATTCTGTACAATCAATGACCTATTCATTGTAAAGACTTATTATAAGAAACATAAACATAGACCATACACATGGATTTCACCTCATGGTATACAGAGGAATCAGATTGGCTACATCTGTGGGAAGAATCACTGGCGAAGCTCAATATCAGCTGTGAAAACTAGGCCAAGCATTGATAGTGGAACATTTTATACCCACCTATTCTTTCATAATTTCTGTCTTTGGTACTGATCAGAAAGATTTTGTTCAATCAGCGCCCTATAAGTCTTCTTTACTTTCTTTTAATAGCTCTGTGGATTTATTTTAAGTTTGCATTTCAATCTTTCTTGGCATGAGGCAGATGTCTAATTTCATTTTCCCTTGGCTTTCTCTTCACTTCCCTAGTTATACTTGCTTCCTCTAAATATTTAATCCACATAACAACTCTAAGGAGTTCTCATTTTACAAACAAGGAGACTTAGGCACAGAGATAGTAATATATCTAGAGTCATATGACCACTAAGTCATACAATCAGAATTAAAACCCAGGTCTACTGATGCCAAGTCCTAGTCTCTTTCTACCACAGATTCTATTTAATAAAATCTGAGGTGTGCCCAATGCTATTGGTCTGTGGATGACACTTTGACTTAAAAGTCTATGGTAGAAAGAGAGGAGAACTAAAAACAAGTCCTAATGTAATGTTCTTCAGAGAGCTGAACAATGACTAAGGATGACTAATCGATGCCTTTGAGTTGTGGTGCTGGAGAAGAGTCTTGAACGTACCAGGAATCACAAAAAAAACAAATAGATCTGTCTTGGAGGGGGTGACACCAAATTTCTCCTTGGAGGTAGGATTTTGAAGCTCTATCTCACATATTTTGGGCATGTGGCCGGAAGGAATCAATCCTTGGAAAAGGACATCAAGCTGGGAGGGGTGGAGGGACAGTGCAGGAGAGAAAGACTTGGATGAGAGGGATTGATACAGTAATTGAGGTAATGGGGGTAGGGGTGTCAGAGTCAGTGAGACTGGCTTCAGAACTGTTGTATATAGGGTCATTATGAGTCACAGGCAACTTGAAGGCACATAACAACAATAGGCAAAATCTCAGGCCCCATTCCAGACTGATGCAATAAAAATTTGCATTTTATCAAGTCTAAGAAGTACTGCCATACAGAACCCCTTCTTCCCCCCAATTTAAGAGATTCTTCTTCTTTTTATTTTTTTTTCTCCATGTTGGACGTGTGAGCTTAAGCCTGCAAGGAGAAAGCTGGCCCTAGACTTCTCCAAGTCCCTATTCCTTTGCCTCCAATTCTTACATGTTCAAAGACAGAAAACCACAGAGGAAAGAACCCAACCTAGGACACCTGTTGAGTTTGATTTCTTCCGCAGCTTTTTTTAACTGAATAAATTTTGAGTGAGGATCAGGTATCTGTAGTTGTTAGGGAGCTCTGGTGGTCTAGTGGTAAAGGGTTGGACTGACACTTCAAAGGCATGAGGTTCCTATCCACCAGTTGCTCACTGGGAGAGAAACGGGCAGTTTCCTCTGATGTGTTTTATAGTCATTATAGCTTTAGTTTGCTTGGCTCCACAGTCAACACTCTCAGCACCAGTAGCCAGGAAATTAAAAGATGTATTGCGATGGGAAAGTCTGCTGTTAGGGACCTCTCCAAAGTACTGAAGAGCACTGGAGTTTCTCTGGAGACTAAGGTGCCTCTGATATAGGCCATGGTCTTTGCAATCACTTGTTAGGCATCAGAGAGTTGGACAATGACCAAGGAGGATAGAAGGAGAATTGATGCCTTTGAGCTGTGGTGCTGGAGAAGAATATTGTGGGTACCATGGACTGCTAGGAAAACAAATAGATTCATCCTGGAAAAGGTTAAACCGGGTGGCTCCCTGGAGGCAAGGATTCTGAAGTTCCGTCTAACATACTTTGGACATGTTGTAAGGAGGGAACGGTCCTTGGAGAGGGACATCATGCTTGGGAGGGTGGAGGGACAGCGCAGGAGTGGAAGTCCCTCTATGAGGTGGATTGATTCAGTGACTGGAGTATGTATGTACGGATGGGTGTATCGGAGACAGTGCGATTGGCACAGGACAGAGCAGAGTTTAGGGCTGTTGTACTTAGGGTCGCTATGAGTTGCAAGCGACTCGATGGCACATAACAACAACAACAATAATGAGGAAGACGACAAAATGTACAGGAGGAATAAAACACACGCACAACTAAACAGGGAGCGGAGCCTTCAATTGACCAGAAATTAGCAGGGGACAGCAGGAGTAAAGAGAAAAGAATCTACTGAAAGTAGATTGGAGTCGACTTTTCCTCCTTCAGATTTTGCCAATATTATCCTTGGGTTTGGATCTCTTCCCTAATAAAATAGGGGTAACAATAATTTGCGATGACGAAATCTGTCAAGTTTCTGACCTCGTTAGGCCTGAAAGAAGCAAACGTTCCAAGAATTCAGCCTCCGGGGGCTCGTTCTTGCCAGCTCAGATTTGCCCGGAAGCCGATGCCACCTGGTCAGAGGTGGGGCCCTGGCGACCGACTGTAAGGCACTCTCTCCAGTCCAGGGAGCCGGGTCTGCGCCACCCTTGTCGCGGAGACACCCTCTCCCTGCTGCGTCCTCAGGGCGGACACCGTCATCGATAAATTATTAAGAACCTCTTCTCCATTGGTCGACACTTCCACCCGCGCTGGCAGGGGCCCAATGAAGGAGAACCTGAGAGAGCGCTTTTGAATAGTGAACGAGGGCCGGTGACGTAGCGGCTAGCGATTGGCTGTGGTGCGGAGGGGCGGGGCCGTGTTTCAGCTGCCAGCGCGTCTGGGACAGCTCGCTAGTGAGCCGAGTGGGTTGAGCCCTGATCGGGGTCGGAGCGCCGGCGGGACACCGAGACCAGAGGACGCACGGCGAACCGGAGGACGGCAGGATGTTCAGCTGGATGGGGCGGCAGGCGGGCGGACGCGAGCGCATGGGCGGTGCGGACGCGGTGCAGACGGTGACCGGAGGCCTGCGCTCGCTCTACCTGCGCAAGGTGTTGCCACTGGAGGAAGCATACCGCTTTCACGAGTTCCACTCTCCCGCGCTGGAGGACGCGGACTTCGACAACAAGCCCATGATCCTGCTGGTGGGCCAGTACAGCACCGGAAAGACTACTTTCATCAGGTAACCGCCCCGCGCGCCCTCAGCCCCATCGCTGGCCTGGGCCGCTGTTCCTGCCACCTGGACCAGTCCTCCCCACGTGCGCATATCCCCAGGGTCTCGGCCATGACCGTCCCGCGGGACCTGCCTCGCGGTCTCCAAATTCCATGGTGCATTTCCCCCCCACCAGCATCTGCGTGACCTCAAGTTCCTCCTCTGAGCGCCGATCTGGGTGCTCGCGGCCCCGCCCGGGGCGCGGCTGCCTGAGTAGCGGCTGGCCCTCCCCTGAGGACCTCCCCCAGAACCCACACTCTCCTTTCCATACTGCCCGTTCTCTCCTCCTCCGGCTGACTTTAGCCTGTCTCTCTTACCCCTATCCAAAAAGGGACATCGACATTGGGATAGCATCCTCTGACGAGGGAATGAGGCCTGTGGCTTGAAATGGGACACAGGTGCCATGGTGTCAGAATAGACTCTGGGTTCATCATTGGAGAGAGGAGAGCCCGACAGAAGGCCGGGTGTGTGACTCTTTACCAGTGAATGAATGACAGCAGTAGAGGATATTGCCATGCACACTAGCCCTTTGACATCCTTGCATGTCACACTTACACGCCCCCCCCCGCCCCGTTCCAGGGTTGAGAGGATAGACATTCTGCTTTTGCACAGCCTCGCTTTCAGGAAGTTGTGTGTGGCAGCCTTGTGCATATAAAGGGGGAGTGTCGTATTACTCTTGGTTAGTTTCCATTTCTTCCGTGGGTCTTTTCATTCTTGCTCACCCTTGACAACTCAAAATATTTGGCATGCTTGTTTTATTTTAGAAAGCCAACAATTGCCATGTATGCCCTGTGGTTCAAATAAAATTACTTCCTCCAAAGCGGCATTTGATAGGAAATAATTCAGAGGGAAACAGATTGCTTTTTGAAGCAGCTCTTTTCTTTCTGAAGCAGCCAGTGTTATTTAAGCGTTTCTTTCTTTGGTAAGGAGACTTGTTTTTCTTGGTTAAATCTTGTGTCAAGTGAATCAGGTTTTGGTTCTGGGTTTTTGAAATTGTAAAAATCTCTTCATCATTTATGTTCAACAGGTGTTTGATAGACAATTATTTGGATACATGCCATTTCTATTAAGTAGCAACCTCTTTCTCTCCACTCCAGGGACCTAAATAGCTCCTACAAATAGAGGAGCAGTCCTCACAACAGGAACTATGTTAAATTCAGGCCCACAGAGATACCATGAATGAATTCAGCAAAACAAATACAATGTCTTAAAATAGAATTAGACAGTAAATGGGATGTGAAGGAAGGGATGACTAGAAGAATTTTAAAATTGCTTCTTAATAATCTAAAGATTGTATTAATTATATCTTCTTGATAGTCAAAATGAACATAAACTATTTAGTAGCCAGCACATTGAAACAAACACTGGAGCATTTAATCTCTCAGAAATAAGTAGCTAGTTTTTAAATACTTAGAATAATAAAGTATTATGACCAAGTGGTTCAAGAGTAGAAGGTAGAATTTTCTTTTAAAAGTATACAGATAAACAGCATAGCATTGTTATAATGATAGGATCTCAGACATTAATGGTGGTGTGTTCAGAATACCCCAGGCAATTTCTCCTGTTTATTTTGCCACAAGGGCCTTATTGTGCACATACATGTATAATTAGGGAACCCCTGCTTGATGTGATACCAATTTGGAGTTAATAGATTCCTCTCTCAGCTCCCTTAGTCTGAACAATAAGCCTGAGGAAAGAACAGAATTTATAGGAACTTGAGCCCATATTCCTCCCCCTTTCCTAGTTTACTATTTCTTTTTTTCCATTATTTGGAGGAAGTTGTATGAAATCACTAAACATAGTTTTAAGAAATGTGTTGAGATTTGACTCTTGATAATTCAATCCAGACAACTACTAGACTCTCAGTAGGCACCACCTTATCAGGGAGACCCTTGTGTTTGAAGGCCTCCCAGGTCTAAGTATACTTGATGTTAGGCAGTGGGCCAAGATGAACCTATGAGGTTAGAAGAAAATCAGGTTGGACAAGAAGCTTGGCTAGGCCACAGGAGATCTGAGTTTCATTTTAGAGACAGGAGGAAAGGAAAGGAAAACTCCCCCAGAAAGGCCAAACTGCCTAGAGATGCCTGAACTGAATGAAGTTGGTGAGCAGAAGATAAGCCCAGGGTGCTAAATATTTGATCTGTATTTTGCCTAAATGGCTTGTGTCTAGCGACTAGCATGTTGTTCCTATTCCCAAGAAAGGTAATCCAAAAAAATGTGGAAATTATAAAACAACATCATTAATATCACATGCAAGCAAAATATTGCTGAGGATCATTTAAAAATGACTAGAATAGTACATTGATAGAGAACTACCAGATGTTCAAGCTGGATTTAGAGGAGGCCATGGCACCAGGGATATCATTGCTGATGTCAGATGGATCCTGGCTGAAAGCAGAGAATACCAGAATTCCTATTTGTGCTTTATTGACTATGCAAAGGCATTTGACTATGTAGATCATAACAACTTATAGCTAAAATTGAGAAGAATAGAAATTCTAGAATACTTATTTGTGCTGGTGCAAAACCTAGACCAAGAGACTGTTGTGAAAATAGAGCCAGGAAACACTACGTGATAGCTTAAAATTGGGAAAGGTGTGTGTCTAGGTTGTATTTTTTTTTCTCCATACCTATTTAGTTTGTAAACGGAAAAGATTATTCGAGCAGTTGGACTCAATGAAGAAAAGAAGAATGTGACATCAGGGTAGGAGAAAACTCAACAATAACCTTTGTTGTGCAGATTGCACAACCTTGCTTGCTCAAAGTGAGGAGGACTTAAAGCACTTGCTGTGGAAAATCAAAGACTGTGGCCTTCAACATGGATTGCAATTCATTGTCAAGGAAAAAAAAAATGCTAGCCACTAGACCAATAGGTGACATCATGATAGATGGAGAAAATATTGAAACTACCAATGACTTCATCTTATTTGAATCCACAGTCAGTGTGCCTGGTACTAGTAGTCAGGAGATCAGGAGAATCTGAGAAAAAATCTGTATTAGGGACCTCTCCAAATTATTGAGTAGCATTTATTTCGGTTTGAGGACTAAGGTCCACCTGATTCAGGCCGTGGTCTTGTCAGTCACTTGCTATGCATCTTGAGAGCTGGACAATGACTAAGGATGACAGAAGAAGAATCGATGCCTTTGAACTGTGGTGTTGAAGAAGATTGCTAAATATCCCATTGACTACCAGAAGAACAGATATGTCTTGGAGAAAATATAGCCAGAGTGCTTCTTGGAGGCAAAAATGACGAAGCTTTATCTCACATTCTTTGGATATGTTCCTAGGAGAGGCTATTCCTTGGAGAGGATATCATGGAAAGATGGAGGGATGATGAAAGAGTGGAAGACTCTCAACCAGGTGGATTGACACAGTGACTGTGGCAGTGGGCTCAGGAGTTTCAGAGATTGTGAGGATGGTGTAGGTTCAGGCAGGGTTCAGAGGGTGACTATGAGTCATACTTAACAGCAACGAACAACAACAGCAAGTGACTGAGCAGTAGAAATTCAAAGTTGTTTATGGAGTATATTTAATATACATAGTCATATTGGTTTTTTTTTAATCTACTTGTCTTTTTACCACATTCCAAAAGGTCAAGGCTTTGCTATCCATTGTACACCTAATAAAAACTTTAAAAAATTTTTTTTATTAATTTTAATGAACATTTACTGAGATTTTTTTATTTCCTCTCATTCATTGTTGCATTTTTCTCCCCTGCCCCACCTCTCCTCCCCCCCAAGTTCGCTCTTCTCTTTGAAAAGTAAAAGAAAAATTCCTTCATTAATATACAGCCCCCCTCCCCCATTCTGAGTACACTTCACTATGCAACCTTCGCTCTGGACTCTTGTCATAACGATGATACCCAATCATATATCACTATTAAACTGTTCTCTCCTTTTTCTGTTTCAATGCAGTATACATAATTTATCTAGCTTTTCTCAGTCTCACCCCAACCCTGATGTCAATCCCATTCTACAACAGTGGTACTATGCAATATTTGTCCTTTTGTGAATGAGATATTTCACTCAGCATAATGTCCTTTAGGGTCACCCATTTTGAATAATATTGCTTGAGTTCTGTGTTTTTCAACGCTGCGTAGTATTCCATTGTGTGAATATACCAGAGCTTCTCTATCCATTTGTCAGAACTTATTTTTAACCTCCTAGGTCTTACTACTAGAAAAAATTAGACTGGTCTTGAGAGCCCCACCAATACAAGATGGACCCAGACACTCTCAAGAGTGGGGCAATCAAATGTGTGCTTTGTTCTAAGGAAAAGGTCTTCTAAATGAAAGAGGAAGACTATCATGGACCCAAGTGCAAGGATGAGGATAATAGAGAGAAGGTGTTGGTTCATTTTTCCTATCCAAGTCATAAAATTGACCCAAAAGGAGATTTCAGATATGATAAGGACATTTGTCAAAATCTCTTGGGGAAAAGCAAATAGCGCATAAGGCTGTTTCTCAAAGACAAAAGATACAATGGAATGTACCTCTCTCTAGAAGGGAATCAACTGGCCATCTGTCTGTGTCTTTTAGTGCTACTGTAGCACAAAAAATAGGTTTGGGAGCTAGAAGTCTATACCAACATCTTAATTGTATCAATTTCTTCCTTGTCAGTGGCTTGGGGTATTCCTTATGTATCTCTGTATCTAATTGATCTTGGGTGTTTTTTTTTATAAGTCAGAAGTTATAACTTCAGTTTAAGGGACTTGGTAGATGAGAAGGGTTATCCTGGTGGAGGGTGGAGCTGGGAAGTAAGTGG
>NW_006399776.1:4912816-4935509 GCF_000299155.1 Elephantulus edwardii
CAACAACAAACAACAATTAAAACAATGAAGCTCTGTCTCCAAATAAAATTCTATCCACAGGTATGGGGATTCATAGTCTAACATGTTGAGGCGTCGGGGGAAGAGACACAATTAATAGTATTCCACCTGTTGAGCCCCCAAATTTATGTCCTTTGCACCTGAAGACACATTCACCCTATCACATCATTTCCAAAGTTTTTACCTATTTCATTGTCAACTCCAAGGTCTAAAGTCTTCTAAATCAAGAATGGATGAGATGTAGGCATGTTCTATCTGGGATAAAATTCCTTTCCACCTGTTGATCTATAAAATCTGGGATAAAAATTATCTGCTTCCATGGTACAATGGTGGAACAGACATAGGGTAGGCATTTCTTTTCCAAATAGGAAAAATTGGAAGGCAAAAAGGATTCAGGGATGCCAAACAAGTCCAAAACCTAGCAGGGAAAATGTTATTAGCTTTTAAAGTCTCCGTTTTCCAGGCTCATCTGGAGAATGACTCTCTTCTCTAGACCCTCTGCCCTGGGCAAAAGTCCCACCTTCCAGGTCCATTGGGAGAGTAACCCAGTCCCTGGGGAGTGGGTGGCCCTATTATCCTGGTCCACTTGAGTGGTGACCCCATCTCTATGATCCTAAATAACTTCTATCTCTTAGTATACTAGAATACCACTTGCTTCCTTAATTTAGTCTGGTGGTCCCAGTTTCCAGGCCCAATGAAATAGCAACCCAAGTCCCCCAACTTTGGATGCCCGTCTCATTCTCCTCATCCATTAGTTTATTACCCCCGTTCCCTCAACTTTGAGCCACTGCCCAATAAATTATCATAGCTCTCACCTAAATGGCAGCCTCATCCTTTGGACTTGATTCAACTTTCTGAAACTGAGGACGTGGCAGCTTTGCCACCCTTCTGACCATCCCACTGATCACCAAATTGTTCCTGAGATACTACCCTCCTTACCTTGGAAGACAATAGTTGCTGGCAACGAAGTAGCTTCTTTGGCCCGTTTCCTACCTGTAGAATTCCAGGAGACAGACAGCTCTTCTTCATTTAGTTCAATCTCTGTTTCACAAAGAGATTATTGTCACGCTTATTGATTAGATCCCTTAGTCACAGGCCTAATCTCTTTAACAGAAAATTAATGTAGCCACACCCTTGGTGAAAACTTCAGGATATACCTTTATAGTTTGTATGACCAAAATTTATAGCTGTTTATGGTTTGTATGACATGTTCTTAAAGTTTATATGATACATCTTTAAATTTTGTTTTCATTTTGCCTCTCTAGATTTAGGGATGAATGTCTCTACACTATATGTAAGCAGCATTAAGAAATCATATCTTCACAGTTTTGCTCAGAAATTTCCACAGCCAAATATCTTAGTTTATCACTTAAAAGTTCTTTCCATAAAACATTGGTGCATGATTCAGACAAGTCCTTTGCCACTTTCTAAAAAGGACAACTCTTTAAAAAAACAAAAAGGACTACTCTTCCTTTAGTATCAAGTAACATATTCATCATTTCCTTTCATGTTCCAGGAACTGTTGGATGTTTAATGTCTATATTTATAGTAAAATTATGCTCTTGGTAACTGAAGCTGTCCCTATAACTCTCAATTTTTTTCTGAACTGTCTAGTGTTCATAATTCTACCAACAGTGTTTTCAAGGCAATTTAGGCTCGTGCTATCAGGTAATCAGTTTCTCTAGCATCTATCTATTACCTAATTCCAAAACCATTTTTACATCTTAACTACGTATAAGAGTAACACCCACTTCCTGGTAACAAATTCTGTCTTAATATCCTGGTAACATAACATAACTGTAACATAAATACTACTGCTGTAACATAAATACTATAAGTGGGTGGTTTAAATAACAGGAATTTCTTTTCTCATGGTTCTGGGGCTAAAAATCAAATAAATCAATGCCTTGACTCTGGATTCCTTGTTGGTTCCTTTGAGATCCTCACATAGTGTTTCTCTTCCCCTGTATAAATGGGCTGATTCTCGATGTCTAATGGGCTTATTCACATCTGGGAAGGAATTAGACTGCAAACCCATCCCGCTCCGGTGCACCCTAATTAACAAAGCATAGAACACTGTTTCCACACAGGATTTTATTTACAAGTGACAGTGGTGTATACTGTCAAGTCGGAACCATTCGATAGCTGACCCTCCTGCAGAGCAGTTGGTGGATTCAAATCACACATCTTTGGGTTGCCAGTGCAATTCCTTACCACATAGTCACTAGAGCTCCTGAGTCTTCAAGTGTAGAGATTAGTATGTCAACATATTTTTTAAAAGACACAGTTTAAAACACCCAGAAAAAAGGTAGAAAAAGTGCAGCAGTGAATGAATGGAAACCCAAAATCTCTGTAAATGTTCATTAAAATTAATAAAATTTAATTTTAAAAAAGAAGGTAGAAAAGATGAGCACATGAGAAAAGTAACCTCATTGACTTGGACTCTGTAGCAGCCAAAGAAGCTCAGATGCTGAGCTTGGCCAGGCTTGCATCCAAATTTAAGGAAAACAGATTTGGAGATTTGCTTAGAAAATCCCTTGTGCAGCTGACTGTTTCTGTGAAGAGAAATGTGAGGCTTACCTAAAAGCAGTTCAAACTGTGTGATTGCAACTTCTGACTCCCTCCCATACCCCACCCTCTCATCATAGAAAATATATTCTGATGAGTAGAAAAGGGGAATGAATTACATTCAGGAAATCTTGTCAATTTTAAAAGGCAGAATCCAGGAAAATTGGGCAAAAGAAAGAAAAGACATTTAGATAAGAAAGAAAAAAATTAAATTCTGTCTTCTGACAGATGACATTATATATAGATAATCCAAAGAATACATGCAAAAAAATCCTATAGTACTAATAAAGATTTCAGGGTATAAAATCAGTTATAAAAATTATATTTCATTAACAATCACAAAATGAGAATGAAACTAAGGAAAACAATTCCACTTAAAATGACATCAGAAAGGATAAAATACCTAGGAATAAACAACTAAAAAGTGTAACACTTGTACATTGGAAACAACCAAATATTGACCTGAAAGACCCAAGTTAGTAGAAAGACTCCTTCCTTCATGAATCAGAACACTTAATATTGCTAAGATGACAATACTTCCCTATTCAAGAGATTCACTCAATTCCTGTTTAAATCTCAGCTGGCTTTAACAATTTTTTTTTCTAGAATAGTCAACAAAGCAATCTTGAAAAAGAATAAAGTTGAAAGACATTTCTTAATTGGTCAAGACTGCAGTACTAGCATAAAGACAGACATATATGATGAATAGGATATAGAGTTGAGAGCCCAGAAGTAGCACGTGTATTCATAGTCAATTTGATTTTTGACAGGATTGCCAAGATAATTCAATAGCGGAAAGAATAGTGGTCTCAAAAAATAGTGCTAACTGAATATCCACATGCAAAACGAATGCATAATGACGGGATATTGGGTAAAGATTTTTTGAGGGGTTTTGAAAATGTTCTAAAATTATATATTTATACAACTTTGTGACTATATAAAAGCCACTGAATCATTACTTTTAAAAGGTGAGTTTTATAATATGTTAATTATATCTCAAAAATAATATAAAACGGTAAGAGTACTCAAGGACAAAAGTCTTGTCCTACTTCACATGGGTATGTATTAATGTACAATTGCATTTCAAGTTGAAATAAAATTAAAAAAAAAACAAAAGCCTACATAATACAAAATAATCTCATCTTCCAATACTAAGTATTCGTGACTTAATTTCCACTGTTCTGCAATTAGCGTTAGGCAAGTAATTTCTGCATTATATGCAGTACTTTAAAATAAAAATAAATGCCAGGGGGAAAGTAGTAATAAGCTAAAAGAACACAGAGCAAAAGGGGTAAGGAAGCACCAGTAGCCACTGCACAATACCTGTGTGTTTTCCTTCTGTGTATTCATGTCAGTATGTAAGCATGTACATTCTTCATAACACTTAAAGTAAGTTGATGAAATCAAGGTATGATAAATGTTTCTTTTAAGTACAGTGCTTCATGAAATGATTGCATTTTAAGACTTTAAATATCTTCATTTTAATATAGTGTTTAATATGGGAGAAAGAGACAAGAGGTCCGCATACAAGAGTATAAACAAGGTGAAGAGTCAGGAGCTGGAATGAGGGCTCCGGTAAAAAAAGTGCCTCAGACAAGAAGAAGAAATAAAGAAACTTTGTAGGTATGATCTGAGCAAGAAAAAAGATTCAGGAAGTGATATTATGGGGCTTTCTTACTGTAATATTAACAGAAAGTATAATTACCCAACTATTTTGCTTCCTCCTTTTCTGTCAGAGAAAAGGGCACAAGGATGGTAGAAAGGAGCCTGGACGTGAGTTAAATAGGAGTTAAGACCCCAGGGATGGAGAATTCTCCCAGAGCCTGGGACAGGAAAAGTTCAGTGAATTTCTCAGTGGACAGATGGTTGGGAAGTAGGTAAGTAGAAAGAATTTGCAGTTGCTCTCGAAGAAGTGCTCAGTGATTTTTAAGAAGTTGTTAAGTATGTGAAAAGTGTCAGAAAGCTGGCACATGTTCTAAGTTTTAAAAAAAAGATGGAAGTCTTTCCTTCGGTCTCTCGATAAGATTCTAAACCCAGATTTTAAAGAGAAAAGAAGTGAAGACATTGACTGAGAGACAGCCTGGTTTACCAAATTCTACAGATTATCTTTTAGGAATTTGATTAGGGAAACATTATAGGCCCAATTTGGTATTTCTTATCAACAACCTAACAACAACAACAACAACAACAACAATTGCATAGTAAACTAAAAAAGCCTACAATACGTTAATTCCAACTCTTAGCAACCGTTCATTGGTTTCCAGTACTATAAATCTTTATGAGAGGAAATGGTCCATCTTTCTCCCACAGTGTGCTCAGTGGATTCAAACCACTAGTCTTTGGGAAGGTAGCCCAATAGGTAACACGTTAATACCACTGGGGCTCTAATCTACATGGTCAACTCACAACTCAACTCTTTTGTCATTGAGTCATAATTGAATCATTGCTGACCCACCAGTAGGTTTTCAGAGATTATAAATGACATGATGAGAGACTGCCTATCTTTATCCCATGGAACAGCTGGTGAATTCTAACTGACCACTTTTGAATTGGAAATTCAATTCCTTACCTTCTAGTCCACCAGTGTTCCGTATTCAAGTTGTTGTTGTTTTTAGGTGCCGTTGAGTCGTAGACGACTCATAGCGACCCTATGAACAAAAGGCCTGAGCACTGTTCGTACATAGAGTTTCAGGAGGCAAGCCATTTCGGAAGTGGATGTTGCTCCTGCTTCCAGGCTTGATTTAGTCGGGAAGCTCCAGCCAACACTGTCCATCATGGGTACCCATTACCAATTCAAGGGGTAGAGTCCCTGAAAATCATATTCTACTGTGCTTTTGCAGATCTCTTTGAAACATTTATATATATTTAATTTTTTAAGAAGAAAATAAACTGTTTATAATATATAATACTCATAGGCCTTATTATTCACTTATTCAAATAATATTTGTTATAAGGATAGGCCCTGCTATCACAGAACATAAAGTTTCATGGGGAATATGGGAAAGACTCAACAGGCCGTTACAGCTCTGAGTAACAAGGGCTGTGATATTGGAGGCCTAGGGTGGGATAGGGGCATAGGAGGAACCTCTCGTCAGGCATGGTGGTTGGATAAGGTTTCTCTGAGGATACAATCTGAAAGCTGATCTCTGAGGCATTAGCCAGAATTAGCTGGCAGAAGGGGCCTGGAGAGATAGGGAGGGGAATTGTCAGGATGACACCTCGCTCTCTTGAGGTAACTGGGTGAGTGGTGGAGTCAGTGAGGTGGAGACCCAAGAAGAAGAAGAGCAGGCACATAATTGTGAATTTATAATTGTGTTTAAGGAACCATGGTGACACAATGGTAGAATGCTCATCTGCTAACCAAAAGGTTAGTGGTTCTAACCCACCCAGTGTCCTGGCAAATCATAACCTGTGAAAATATAGCCTAGGAATCAGTAGGCCAGGGTGGCATGGGCTAGTACTGTGTCACATGGGGTGTCTATGAATCAAAATTGGCTCAGTGACACCTCACAACAACAAATGTTGTATTTAAGTAGGTACCCAAAGACACTCACAAGCATGTTGGACATAGGGATCTGGAGCTCAGTGGGAATTCTGGGTTGATGCACTGGTTTCACAGTGTCAGCATTTAGTACTTAAGATCTGGGGAATAGGTAGGCAAAGATGGGGCCAGGAAAAACAGTGACATCTGTAGAGCATCTAGAGGAACTTGTGAAGCCACTAGGGGAAGTAGCTGGAAAAGTTGGAAGAATGCCAGGGGAGCAGGGATGCTCAGAATTAAAGGCTCTTGGTGGCAAATGGCAGATCCAACTGAAAATGGTTTAAGGTAAAGAAAAAAACAAAGGTGAAACTAATCAACCCAAAATGTGCTGGTTGCAGGCCTGGCTAGGTGCAGAAATCCAACTGATGTTGCCAGGACACTGTCATTTGGCTCCCTTCTCTGGTAGTAAGTTGCCGCTGTGGATGAGCAGGTGGACATCTCTAATTCCAGACCATTCTGCCAGTTCTCTAGCCCACGGAGGGTGGTCCGCCATCCATACCATATGGACAAAGTATTGGGGAGGGTGGTATCTCAAGATACTGTGTGGGAAAAAAGAAAAAGGAAATGCATAATGAAACAACAGAGGACTCCAGTAGATGCCAGGGAAGGAGAGGGGATGTTCAGACACTTCTGGGAAAAGGATTGAAATAGAACCAGTGGATTAGTAATCAGGAGGCCAGGGTGACATGAGTAAAGCTGTGTCAGGAAGTGCTGGTGATGGAAGCCAGGTGGTGGAGGATCAAGATGTGACAGGTGAGGATTCCAATATAGAAAACTCTCAGACACCAGGCCCTCAAAGGGACAGGAGTCACTTCCTGATCACCGGCCTTAAGGAGCTTCTGTTAAAGGTGAGCATGACCTTAGCATAGAGGTTACAAGTTGAGGGAAGGGTGACAGAGAAGGAGCAGCTAAAGTTTCCAAAGGCTGAGAGGAGACAAGGCATGGAGAAAGGATTCTGAACAGGGAGTGGTGCTCCTGAATAGGTGAGGGTGTGGCCTTGGCTGCTGCTTCTGGTTCAACAAGACACTGCAGGTCATGCTTGTCCACTTCTTACATCACTTACCTGACAAGCTGCAACCAAATGTCAGAGGATTAGGAGAAATATATATGGGGGAAAATCAGAGAATTCTTTAATGCACATTTTGACATTTACTTCTAAAAGGCATTTCATATATTTTCCAAACCCTTAGAAAAGTATAACTAGCAAAACATGGTCCCTGAATCTGGCTGTGTTAGAATCACCTGGAGATCTCTTGTAGCATTCTGCAGGACTTCATCCCAGGCCTTATATATTAGAATTTCTGAATGAGGTTTTAAAAAAAATCCAATATTTTAAAGATATATCATCTCCCAAAGTGATCTTCTTTTTGCAGCCTCTACCAGGAAACATTTAATAGCCATTGATAGATAAAAGTTCAGTTAGTAGAATCCTGACAGTTGAACCATCCAGAAAAAGGTCCACTTCGACCTAAGAGGCTATTCCTGCTGGGCCTTCCAGAATCTGCTCACATCTATAGCAGTGACTTTACAGGATGACATAGAAGTCAGGAGGTTAAACTGGAGATTATATAGTGAATTTAATAAATTTTCATGTAATGTGAATTTTTCTTGCCATGAAGAATATTTTTTCTTGACACTAGTCTTCGAAAATAACTTTAATGACTTCATCAGATTCTACTGTATAGCTTGAAACATTTCAATTGTTTCTAATTTTATGCTGTTGTGCATAATGCTGTGACATTGTTGGCCATAAATCAGTTATATTCATGATATTTTGGTCTCCTCTTCTGTTGCATATTTTATTGTATTGGAAAGTAGGCACCCATATGAATCTTCTATTTTTAATAGTAATGCCTTTGTTATTTCACCAAAAGGTACCGTGTTGTGGTTGCTGTCTGCTGTCAAGTCAAAACCCACTCATCACTGGCTTTCAGAAGCTATAAATAACACTAGAGGAGATTGCACACCTTTCTCCTGCAGAACAACTGCTGGATTTGTACCTCATGCCTTTAAGTTGTCAATAAAACTTCTTATCCACTAGGCCACTTGTTGTTGTGTGCCATCAAGTCAGAACTGACTCATAGCTGACCCTCCAATGAGTTTTCAGAGTCAGTAAATCACATGGGAGGAAATTGCCCATCCTTCTCCTTTGGAGCAGCTGGTGGATTAGAACTGCATGCCTTTGGGATTGCAGCGCAGTTTCTTACCAGTAAGCCACCAGAGCTCCTTACTAGGCCACTGTTGTTGTTATTGTTGGGTACCATCAAGTTGGAACTGAACCTCCAGCAGATTTTCAGACACAGTAAATCACTTAGGAGGAGATTGTCCATCCTTCTACGGAACAGCTGGTGCACTCAAACCATGTGCCTTCGGGATTCCAGCACGGTTTCTACTAGGCCAGTAGAGCTCCCTAAAGATGCCAAATGAGGTATTGTATTAATATTTTCTAATTTAATCACATTAGTCTTCCACTAATTTTGAGAGAGCTCCAGTGACCTAGTCCTAGGGAGTTGAACTGCTAAACCAGAAACTTCACCTCTCTGGTGGTTCAAATCCAGCAGTAGCTCCAAAAACAAAAGATGGGCAGTCTCCTCCCACGCAGTTTATAGTATGAGAAACCTGGTGGAGAGTCAGCCATTCATTGGTTCTAGTTTAATGGCAGTATAAGACAGATTTTTAAAGAGTTTAATTTGAAAAATTAGAAAATGTTTATAAAAATCCATTTGAAAAATGATACAAAATTATATTAGTATGAATATTGAGTTTTATTAAGTACCCTTTTATCCTTCCCCCCACAACCACGTGTGTTCTGTGGAATTTAACTTGAGAGATTATTGATGAGTGTTCCGTTAAAAGTTCCATGGTCAGATAACTTTGGGAATGCCCTGTTGTATAATCTCCTTGTGAAGATTTACAATACTCCTAGATCCAAAGCTTTTACAAACCCAAATTATGTTGTCAGATTCTTAAACTGCAAGTCATAACACAGAAATCCTTAGTAAAGACTGAAGAACAGAACTGTAAAAAATGAGGAAGTGTGTTGCCTTGGATTCCTGTAAGCTTCCTCTGCTTTTCTTCTTCTTTTCCTTCATTTTTTCTTCCTGGAACTGTTGTGGAAGATGAAATGGCAACAGGTAGTGGCAGGAAGTTAGACTGAAGCATGCTTTAAACCCAGCTCAGCCCTAAGTCGTTTAAATTCCATTCATAGCTGGAAAATGGAGATGTGAAAAATCTTCACCTAGCAAATTCCATTTTCTTGGTTGAGCAGACTAATTTCTATTTCCTTACTAGGTACAGCAGTTTTCAAATGTGGGATTATTTGAACTAGCAGATCTGTGACATCACATCAGTGATTTAACTAAAAGAAATATAAAAAAGAAACTAAAATTTTGTTTTCACACTTAAGGAAGATATGAAAACTAGAAGGGAAGATAGGCTCAATTTACTTTTCTAATAACTCAGAGAAAGTTAAATCCTCAAAGTAGCTGCAATGTGTGTTTAAGAATATTTATCTCACCTTTATTTATAACACTAGGAAATGGGTGTAAAAAACATTGAGATTGGCTCAGGATAGAGCAGGATCAGAGTTATTGTGCATAGGGCTGCTATGAATCGTAGTCAATTTGACAGCACTTAACAACAAGAAGAAATGGGAAGCTATTTAAAATACCCAAGGTCAGGAAATAGCTAAATTAATACATATTCACAATAGAGTATTATGTGGCCATTAAAAACAGTTTTAAAAGATTTTTTTTGTATGTTAAGAAATACAGCTGTGAAATGATTCAAACATTTTGATCAAATGGCTAGATAGAAACTCATCAAAATTCTGTAAGTGGTCATTACTCTGTACGTATGTAGGCTTGCATCAGTTAGTTGACTTGTAATAAACACTATTTTCTGCTCTTTATGATAATCATGCCTGCACCAAAGATAGAGAAAATTGAATGATAAATGTAAATGTGAAGTGCATTATTAATTATACAGTTTGATTTCAGAGTGATCTGTCATTTGATGGTATCTAGAAATAGTGGCAGTGGTGGTAGTTATGTGTGATTAAGTCAGAATCAACTCATAGATGACTCTCCAGCAAGTTTTCAGAGGCTTTAAATTCTAGAGGATATTGCCTTTCTCCCACAGGTCATCTAGTGAATTCAAACCATTTGCCTTTGGGTTGACACCATAACTCTTTATTCACTGTCACTAGAATTCCTTATTTTTTATAAAACTAATGTAATAATGTTTGATTCTCATATCTCACAGTATTGAATATGAAGAGAGGTTAGAGTAAAGCATTTTGAAAAACATTGTTTTCATTTTCACAGCAAATGAGAGCTGAAGCTTTTAGGTTCCTTTCCTTGTGAAATTGTTGTTAATGTGCTGTTGAATCACTTGGGACTCATAGTGACCCTATGTACAATAGCTCTGATCCCAGCTCTAATCTTGAGCCAACCTCATTTTCTCTGGCACAACTATACCATTACCCAAGTCATTGAGTCATTTCATCTCATCCAGGGTCGTCCTCTCTTGCAATGTCCCTCCACCTGCCCAAGCATGATATCCCTCTCCAAAGATTGGACCCTCCCTGCAACATGCCTAAAGTGTGACAGAGCTTCAGAATCCTTGCCTCCAAGGAGCAACCTGGTTTCACCCTTTTCAGTACGAACCTATTTGTTCTCTTAGCAGTCCATGGTAGTATATTTAATACTCTTCTCCACCATCACAACTCAGATGTGTCCTAGAGAAATACCAAACCCCAAAACCAAAACCACTGCTGTTGAGCCAATTCCAACTCATAGCAACCCTCCTTTCAGTTTCCAAGACTGTAAATCTTAATGAGAGGCAACTGATCATCTTTCTCCCCCACAGTAGCTTGTGGATTCAAACTGCTGCTCTTTTGATTAGCAAAGCAACACACTGTCCCATTGTGTGAGCATTTCCTATACTTATTATAGATTGAAATATGCTAACATTCGTTATGATTTAAAAATAAGGAAATAAAATAGTTTCTCTACAGAGTACAAAAAAGTTGTACTTCATATTATGGGGTTTTTTTTATCTTCATTTGGCATTTCAGTAGCACTCTAAAATAATTAAAATGACTGTTGGGGTTTATTTTTATGCCCTTTAAAAGTGTTTGAAATCATAACAGTGAATTGACCCTCACATTCTAAACATATGCTTGTCATCTATAAGCCATTTCTCTCTATGTTGCTTTGAGACTTGAAAAGCAACATTTATAAACCCAAACCTCATTACTCTTAAGTCAATTCCAACTCATGGCAACCCTCCGTTAGTTTTCTGAGACCATAAATCTTAATAGGAGGAGACTACCCATGGTTCTCCTTTGGAGCACCTGGTGAGTTTGAGCCACTGACTTTTTAGTTAACAGCTCAAGACATAATTCACTGTACTACCAGAGTTCTTTAATGCCCATCCAAAAATCCAAAAACAATAAAAACAAAACAACCAATCCAAACTCATTGCCAATAAATTGGTTCAAACTCGTGTGACCCTTCATCAGCAGAGTTACCAAGACTGTAAATTTTAACAGAAGATTTCCCCTCTTTCTCTCAAGGAGCCACTGGTGAATACAAATTCAGTCATTTGAGTTATTAGTACAACTCACTATGGACTGTGCCACCAGACTTCCCTTAATGTTAATAAAATACCCCAAATATGTGTGGTGTTGTTGTTGTTGTTATGTGCTATATCGTTGCTTGTGACCCATAGTGATCGTAGGTACGCTAGCTCTGAGCTCTGTCCTTTCCTGAGCCAATTTCACTGTCTCTGACACACTTGCCCTATTTCTCCAGTCTCTGTGCTTACTTAATTACTGAATACTCATTACAAAGTCTTACACTTAAGAAGTAAAGAGAGCAGTTGAATAAAAATGTAGGTTCCAGTAGCAAATTGGAGATTCTTTGCATTTCAAGAGAAATTTTTTAAAAATGAAAGCCAGTTTGAACAATTTTTTAAAGATACCTTACATTTATGTATTTGTTATCATTCACAGTGCATGTTGCTACTGTCACTCTCACTTGAGACCAACAGCCTTGGAATTTCAATTTAGAGAAGATGTGACCCTGATAGCACAGTGGTTAAGTAGTCGCTGCTAATAGTTTGAATCCACCCAGTTAGTCAGTGGAGAAAGATCTGACAATCTACTCCTGGAAGGATTAAAGCCAAGAAAACCCTATGAAGTTCACCTTTGTCACATGGGTCACTACAAGTCAAAATAGACATGACGACACTTAACAACAGGCGTTCTCTAAGGACCAGCAGGAAATCTTAAGTTCAAATTTTGATGTCCCCACTCACTAGCTGTATAAACACAGATAAGCCAAGTAACCTATTTGAGTGTTAATTTCCTCATCTGTACGATGGGGATAAAAATAGTGCATACCTCAAAAGATACTTGGGATAAATGAGAGAAACCATATAAAGACCTTAGCATCTAAACAAATCTTAAAATATCACTAAAAATCTTAGTGGTTTCCTCCCTATTATATTGTAAGCACACGTGTAACAGTAAAAAACTCAAACTATGTAGACAATTCCCAAGAGAGACAAGGTTCACATCTAGAATTTGTTTTTAATAAGAAACAACTGACAGAGAACTACCAGAAATTCAAGCTAGGTTTAGAAGAGGTTGTGGCACTAGAGACATTATCATAAATCTTGGCAGAAAACAAAGAGTATCAGAGGAATGTCTGTCTGTGTTTCATTGACTATGCAAAGGTATTTGACTATGTGGATCACAACAAATTGTGTCTAACCTTGAGGAGAATGGGAATCCCAGAACACTTGATTTTGCTTATGCAAAACCTATTCTTAGACCCTTATTGTGTCATAGGGTCGCTATGAGTTGCAAGCGACTCGACGGCACATAACAACAACAACAACAACAACATACTTAGACCAGGAAGCAGTCCTCAGGAAAGAGCAAAGAAACACTGCATGGTTCAAAGTCAGGAAAGATGTGTGTCAGGGATGCATCTTGTCTCCATATATTTTCAATCTATATGCAGAACAGATCAAGAGGCGGAGCTTTATGAGGAGGAATGTGGCATCAGGATTGATGGAAGTATCATCAACAACCTACATTATGCAGATGACACAACCTTGCTTGCTGAAACTAAGGATGATCTGAAGCACTTGCTGCATAAGGTCAAGGACTTATTTCTTGGAGACATAAGTCTTGGAGAGGTCAAAATCAAGTTTCACCTTGCAGGCTAGGATTTTGAAGCTCTGTCTCACATAATTTGAGCATGTGGCGGGAAAGACCAGTCTTTGGAGAAGGACATCATTCTTTGAAGGGTGGAGGGACAGCACAGGAGAGGAAGACCCTAGATGAAATGAATTCATATAGTAACTGGGGTAATGGGGTTAGGTAGGTGTGTCAGAGTCACTAGCTCAGGACAGGGCAGGTTTCAGAGCTGTTGTACAAAGGGTCTCTATGAGTCGCAGGTGAAAATATTGTGCTGGTATATGTTAAGAGACCTTATTTTTTTTCACTGTCTTGAGATTTTATCTCTCCCCATGTTGTCACAATGAAATTTTTCCCCCCAATGAAAACAAAAACCTAGCAGTGAGAGGAAAAAACACATCGTCTGCAGACATCCTTGCATCATAGCATCTCCTTGGCAACAACTCAAAAGATAAGAACCTAGGGGACAGTGAATTTATGTTGATGGCAGAGAAACAGGAGAGTGAGAATGGTTACACAACATGAAGGATATCACTTAAGCTAAATGTAGAAATTGTTAGATGTGTTTATGTTTTGCTGTGTGTATTCTCAACAACAAAATAAATATAACGTTCTTTTTTGAAATCAGCTCCTCGGACATAGACTGAGTTTGGCAGCCATTGTCCTAGGAGCTACTGAAACGAGCTGAACTGTGACACTTATCAGGAGAGGACTTGGAGATGTCAGGTCTCAGATCCTCCCATCACTTCCTCCCCACAGCTGTTTGGAGTCCAAATGTCTGTGTCTTTTTATGTTGATGGCTTGGCTCTGACTCTTGGGGCAATCACCAGAGTTGGCAGGCCTCTCTGAGAACACAGGAACAGGGGAGTAAGGTGGGGCCAAAGACAGAATCAAGTCTGTAAGGCACAGGATGCGGTGGAGTGGGCTAATCGGCTCTGAATCACGATGGATTATTTTCTGTAGTCTTCCTGTGGCCTCTTGCTCCTTCAAATTCTTGTTACACAGATAGCACCACAGAGTCCCTAGAACTTGTACCTTTGGGAATGTCTCTGAGATCTCAAAAAACCATGCAGGTTTGTCACAATTTATCATCTCATGCATGCTGTGGTGTGCTGAATTACCCCTTGTGCAACATACTTCAGAAGGGTTTCCTCAGACTCTTGCTTTTAATTTTAACATTGTTGTTTTTTAAGTGTCATCACTGCAGCTTCATTCTTTTCCTGCCAGACAGTGGGTTCCTCCCTTACTGCAAGGAGATGTGCCTGCTTACCCAGCAGTGTGACCTAGTGTACGTGAGTTTCAGCACTTCCCCAGTGTAGACATTCCTCCAGGCCATCTACCCAGACAGCATGTAGTATTTTTTTTTCTGTTATTGCCTTTGCTTTGGAATTGACTCATAGCTGGACCTCTATTGGGTTTCCAAGGCTGTAAACTGCCTGGGAGGAAATTGCCCATCTTTCTCCCTTAGCTCTATCATCCTGAGAGTTTACCAAATAAATAAAATCTTCCAACTCAAACAAGCAAAGAATAAATTTAAAAAAAACTTCATTGCTCTCAAGTCAGAACTGATTCATAGCTGACTCTCTGTTGGATTTCCATAGTTGTAAATTATATGGGAGGAGATTACCAATCTCTCCCACAGAACCACTGGTGGGCTCTAACTGCCAGAGAGGTGTGGCCTTCCAGTTACGAGCACAGCTCCCCGAAGACTGGTTTATGCATTTAACTGGTCCAGCAGCTGCAATGATGGTATTCTTGGCTCAGTAGTAAAATCCCTGATTTCCATGTAGGAGGCCCAAGTTTCATTCTGGCCAACACACTTCACATACACAACCACCACTCTTCTACCAGTGGACACTTGTATGTTCTCATGATTCTGGACAAGTTTCAGCAAAACTTTAAGACTAAAACAAACTAGGAAGAAAAGCCAACTTTCTATTTACAAGATTCAGTCAATGAAAATGCAGTTTTCTTCTATTAAGGATGACAGTACAACAGCTAGAATAACCATGAGTGAGGGATTATAGGGGGTCAAGGTTATAGGCCTTAGCCTGATTTTAGCCTTGGCCAGGAAAGACAAACTCCCAGGTTCCAAGTCTAGTATAGCAAGAGTGACCAACAATGAGTTACTTTTCTACTCTAATTCTCAGTTTCTTCATCTGTAAAAGTAAAAAATCAAATGACTCAAGCAAGTAAGCCTAAGAAACTTCTTGTTGTATACCACCAAGTCAGAACTGACCCAGCAGAGTTTCAGAGGCAATAAGTCTCACAGGAGGAGATGATCCATCTTTCTTCCATGGACCGTCTGGTGGATTTGAACCATGTGCCTTCAGCTTTATAGTGCTGCTCTTTGTCACTAGGCCACCAGAGCTCTCTGAAAGTCATGGGGACTCTAAATTTCTAATGTCTTCCAGCAAATGAAAATCCATTATAACAGTGTGTGTGGACCCACCAGTCATGTTAACAGTAGAGGTGAAGGGAGAGGCACCACAAACCAATGAATGGAATGAACAGAGAGGACTCCCAGGAAAGATATGCCATCTTGGATAGTGACTTAGAGAATGGGTAGACTAAGTAGTAATGATCATGGGATGTAATCCTCCACCAGATAAAGGAACGACATAAAGTAAGAGAGCAAGAAGTAGGTCCACCAAAGGGCAGCAGGAGAGCCCAGGCTGAAAGATAGGAGAGAGCAACTTGTGGAAGGCCCTAAGCATTATGGAATTTTAAAATTTGCTAATGTGATATGTCTCTAAGTGGTTACTACTATGATAATGAGATTAAACATTGAATTTTGCATTTTTATTCTCCCTTAGAGGAGAATAAAATACTAAGCAAATAAGTGATATAAGACAAAGATAATACAGTAACTCAGTTAATGACTGGTTGCTCATTCTTTCACTGTGTTTAGGACTTGGAGATTCTATGATTTACCAAGGTCACAGTTCAGGGGACACGTTTGTTTCAAACTCTCGCATTTGTAGAATGCTTCAGAAATAATTATTTGTTAAGAGTTCTATCTTGCAGGGTTGCTGCTTAGGAAGCTCTTGCTTCTAATACAGTATGAACTTGTAAGAAGGAAACACCTGCTCTTCTTTTTTGTTTTTTAATTCTGTCTCCTCCATCACCACCCATCCTCAACTTTCTGGTCCTCCCCTCCCCCACTTGGATCCTCATACACGTTCTATAATAATGGTCTTATACAGTAGTTGTCCTTATAGGACTGAGTTAGTTCACTCAGCATAATGCTCTCCAGTCCCTCCCAAGTTAGGTAGTGATTTACAAAATCATTGCTTCTGGGTGCTGCGTAGTATTCCATCATCTGAATGTTCTCTAATTTCTCAATCCATTCGATTGTGGTTGGACATGTGGGCTGTTTCCATGCTCTTGTGATGGTGAATAATGCTATGAACGTTGGTTTACAAGTCTCCATTTGTACATCAGTTCTCATTTTCTTGGAGTATATTCCAAACAGTGGAATTGCTGAGTTATATGGAATTCCCATGTTCAACTTCTTGAGGGAATACCAAACTGCCTTCCAGAGTGGTTGTATCATTTTACACCACAGTGTATAAGAGTTCCTATCTCCCTACATTTTCTCCAGCATTTGTTACTTACTGTCATAGTAAACTTTTCCACTGCTACTGGAGTGAGATGGTATCTCACCGTGGTTTTGATTTGCATCTCTCTTATTGTCAGTGATTTTTATCATTTCTTCATGTGTCTGTTGGCCATCTGAATATTTTCCTCTGTGAAAAGTCTTTCCATGTCTTTTGTCCATTTTGTAATTGTACAATCAGTCTTTTTCCTGTGGAATCCCTGTAGAACTCTGTAAACTTTTGATGAGACCCTTGTCTGAAATGGTATTGCCAAATGGTTGGGTTTTTTTCCCCAGTATGTAGGTTTACCTACTCTTCTCTAAGCAAAATTATGTCATCATTTTAATTATGATTTTTATTATAATTCAGGCTTTTCATTAAAACCCTCCAATCACTCCCCAAAGGAGTACATTTATATAAATGAAATATCAAAGTGATTCAGGCACTCCCTGGTAGTGATCATCTGACTTGCACTCTGGTTACAGATGAGCTGAAGCCTCCTGTTTTACTTGAGCATTCAGATGCCCTTCCACATCACCTGCAAACCCAGACCCCCCCCTCACTATGGCCTGGAGTCCTGAGGGTTCTTTGCTTGCCCACCTGGACTCAGTGCTATATTTTAAGGAGAAACTCACCACTGAGCTCTCCACCAGAACACATCTGCTCAGTTCTTGTCTGGTTCACCTGTTTATTGGTTTGTGTGACCTTTCACAGGCTGTCTCCACAAGCTAGCCGTTGCTGTTAGAGCTGATGTGATGGGAAAGTGTCCATTGTGCTTCAGGCCAACCCTCAGGCCTAACCTTTTTTTGTGCTTTGGGAGCCCTGGGCATTACATGGAGCCTGGTAACTGGCTGCTGACCACCCAAGGCCCTGTGCTTTTCCCTCCTTGTCTCCCCTTTCTCGGTCTCTCTGCCACAAGTCAGGCCATGGAGTGGAAATTGGGCTGGATGTGGGAGGGGGCTGGGATGTTAGACTCTGAATTTTAGCTTTGCTGATGAACAGCTTCCGGAGTGGCTGAGTTTCCAGTGTGACTGTAGTACCTGAGTTCCACATGTATGTGTACACGGGAATCCACACGTTTTGTATACTCTGTATGTGGTAGAGTTGCACTGAACATCAGATGACCTCACCATAGTTTTCAATAGTATCTCTAAGATTTGTGTAGAAGTTGGTAAGAATTTATAAACACTAACATTTCTGTTCTTAAGGATATATACTGTTGTTGGTTATTGCTTTGGTGGCATACAATCGAGTTAGAACGGATTCATAGCTAACCCTCCAGTGGGTTTTCACAATCAGTAGACCACATAAGAGGAGATTGCCCTACTTTCTCCCCTGGAGCAGCTCATGGATTTGAACTGCATACCATTGGGTTGACAGAACAATTCCTTACCACTATGCCCCCCAGAGCTCCCTACTCTAAATGTAGAGGACATATTAAAACATCCTATCTGCTCTGGGATTTCTGAACTTTAAAGAAACATAGAAATTTTGGGTTAAGTAGAAATTTAAAATTAAATTGGTGAAGGCTTAAAATACAGCTAAACAACCCTCATTTTATTTAGAGAAAACATAGCTCCAAATGATGGCTTAGTTATTCATTCTTTATGATGAAACAATTATGTTGAACATATGATAATTCAGATCTTTTCCTCTACTCATGGAAATACAGGTTTTGGATTTAAATTGGATCAGTTAGGACTTGCTAGACAAAGAGTTTATGGCAAATTGTATTATTAACTGTAGAAATGAGGAGCTGGAGAAAATTGTATAGATTTCTTCCCTTTGACCCTTTCACTCAGGAGAGGGATTATCTTTCTGGTAGGATAGGGACAGGCCCTGATCGTCTCATAGGGATTCTTTCCATCTCTGGTACCTGTTCAAAATCACTGTCAGCTGTTGTCTGAAAGTGCTGCATTTCCACATGTCACTTGATATTGAATGAAATCAGTTTCAGAATACTTCTTCTTCATGTTCTCCTTGGTTACAAAGGAAGAAAGATATAGTCTTTGTCTTCTCCTCACTCCTGCTCCCAATTCTATTTAGACATAGGCACACAAATAGGTTATTTATAAAGGAGCCTTCTTGGCACAATGGTTAAGCACTGGGATGCTAATCAAAAGGTTGGTGGTTCAAACTCATCAGCTACTCCATGGGAGAAAGATGTAACAGTCTGCTTTTGTGAAGATTACAGCTTTGGAAACTCTTTGGAGCAGTTATTTTATGCCCGTAGCATTGCTATGCTTTACAGTCAACTTGACAGTGGGTGTTTGGTGTTCCTGCATCACTGTTGTGCATCTGAGAGCTGAACAATGAATAAGGAAGACAGAAGAATTGATGCCTTTGAGTTGTGGTATAGCAGAAGAGTGCTGAAGAGCCCATGGACTTCCAAAAGAATAAACAGGTATGTCTTGGCGAAAGTGGAGCCAGAATGCTCCTTGGAGGCAAGTATAACAAATTTCATCTCACATATTTTGGGCATATTGCTAGGAGAGCCTACCTAAGAAAAGCAATGTTGTGCTTGAAAAGTCAGTGAAATAAAGGAAGATCCGCAGTGAGGTGGATTAACACTGTAACTGCAGTACTGGGCTCAAGATATCAGAAATTATAAGGAAAACTAAGAACAACATATCACAAGTACTCTTCCAGAAGCAAAGATAGTAAGACATCAGGTCACTTGCTTTGGGCACATTATCTGGAAAGATCAATTGCTAGAAAAGGATATAAAATTTAATAAAATTGTTGTTAGTGTGCCATTGAGTCAACTATGACTCACAGAGACTCTGAACAATGTCTCGGAATCATGCCTGATCTTGAACCAGCCTCACTGTCAGACACACTGACCTGACCCCATTGCCACAGTCACTATGTCACTCCATCTCACCCAGGATCTTTCTCTTCTGCTCTGTCCCTTCTCCCTTCCAAACATGATGTCCTTCTCCAAGGACTGGTCCCTCCTGGCAACATGCCCAAAATATGTGAGATGAAATTTGTTATACTTGCCTGCAAGGAGCAACCTGGTTTCACCCTCTCCAAGACAGACCTGGTTGTTCTCTTGACGATCCATGGTATGTTCAGTATTCTTCTAGAAGGTCATGAAAAATAAGGGGAACCAGGAATGCCAACCAGTAATGACAATGATGGGGGACTAGCAATATTTGTTGCATGTACAGTCACCATAAGTCAGAGCAACTTGACCGCAGCTAACAACATCAACATCGTATAAAAGAAACTTTGTGGGGACAGAAGGCCTCTGAATGGCTTCAGCTTAATGAAGAAAGCAGAATTGTGCCCTCATTCTCCTCTAACTTCTAGGCCCATCATGTCGACTAGGTCTCCTTTACCCTTGAATAAGAACCCTAGGAGAGGTTTGCTAAGACCGTTTTGTATGATTGTAGGTTACACTGTACTTGAGGGCACTCAGGCAAGGGGACACTGGGGATGTGGATAAGAAGTTGTGATCCCAACCCAAAGGCATGAAGTTCAAATCCACCAGCTGCTCCAGGAGAGAAAGATGAGCCATCTCCCCCTGTGCTATTTACAGTCTCTGAAACTTGCTGGAGGGTCAGCTGTGAGTCAGTTTTGACTTGATAGCAATGAATTGAATTGTTGAGCATCCTGCTTGCCAAATTGTGAACCTGGTACCGAGCTATATCTGCCTAGAGGAAGGCACATCTTTTTCTCTTATTTTCACTGACCATGGTGAGAGCTAATCTGGACCTCCTCTTTACCCTCCCCTCCATGTAGTAGTTGTTGAGTTGAGTACTGTCATGTCAGAACTGACCCATAGCTGACCCTCCAGTGCGTTTTCAGAGGCAGCTAATTGCACAGGAGGAGATTGTTCATCCTTTCCCTGCAGAGCAGCTGGGGGATTTGAACGCATGCCTTTGGGATTGCAGTGTAGCTTCTTACCAGTGGACCACCAGAGCTCCCTCAGTTCCTATCAGTTCAACTCTGACGCATAGCAACCCTGTGACCAACAAATGGAGACCTTACCCCATCTTGCCCCATCCTCATGGTCTCCACCATACTACCCACTTTCTTTTGAAAACTTAGCTTTTCTTACTTTCTTTGGAAATCACCTCCCACAGGCATGACTTTCAGGGACCCAAGGGTGCTGCAAAGTGAACAAGGGAGGATGTGTTGAATTAATTGAACAGTGACAAGGAAAGCAATTGTTCATTATTTCCTTCACTATGTACTGAGTGCCCACAGCGGGTAGACAAAGTGCAGGGAGCTAGAGATACATGTCTGGGACTAAGACGTGCACTTGCTGCAAGAGCCCTAAACACATAAATAGAATCTCAGTGATGATTTCCACAGTGCCTGGAGGGTCAGGTCAGGGAAGATGTGAGGGTGTTCAGGGACGCAGGAGAGGTGGCGGGGTGCCTCTGTCCTGGGATGCTGCATATTCTGCTGATGGAAGGAACCATAAGCAAAAAATTGCCGTGTTGAGAAGAGGTGAACTTATAGAAGACCCAGTGAATGCAGAGAGCCTGGCTTCTTCCACCAGGCTGCTTAGTCTGGGTGGAAAAAGATCCATACTTTTTTTTAACCCAAAAGAGTCAGACACCAGCCATTCTGTCTCTCAGGGGATTTTGTGTCTCAGTTTTTAAATAAATATATTTCACTTTTGTGACTGCAGGAAGCTTTTTGGCCTCTTGCTCTGTGACATGCTCATCTTTCTCCATTTCTCCTCCCACCAGGTACTTACTGGAGCAAGATTTTCCAGGCATGAGGATTGGCCCCGAGCCCACCACTGATTCCTTCATTGCTGTGATGTATGGAGAAACAGAGGGCAGCACCCCAGGAAATGCTTTGGTTGTGGATCCCAAAAAGCCATTTCGAAAACTCAGTCGTTTTGGAAATGCTTTCCTGAATCGGTAAGAACCAGCAAACTGCCATCTTTGGTCAGAACATTTAAACCATTTCTTTGAATTGTAACCAATTATGTGTACTGGTTCAATATCAGAACAGGACATGTCTGTTCTAGGAAAGAGAGAGGTTATAAAGAATACAGGTATTGTATTTAAATACTGTATTTGAAAGACACCTATAGGAAGTGACCATTTGAAACTGTTCTGTGTGGTTTCAGAGAGCAGTGCAAAGCCCTGGGATTAGCTGTGCATCATCAAGCTGGACAGTGTTAGGAACACGTTTCTAAGAATTTGAGCTGTGCAAAAATAAATCCAGTTTTCTAAGCAGTTAATGAGTTCTCCATCACTGGCAAGATAATATTTTTAACTTTTCATTGTGATCTTAATGAAAGTTTACAGAACAAATTTGTTTTCCACTGAGCAATTCATGCATGTTATGTTCCATGACATTAACTCCAGTCTCCACATTTCATGTAACAGCACTCTCCCCCCTTCATCCCTGTTTCTCATTCTGTTTGTCTTTCTTTCCTGGGTCTTCCTGCCATCTGAGCTTTATCCCTGGGCAAATACTGCCCATTGGATCTTGTATAGTTGATTGTTCTAAGGTATGTGCTCCTTTTCGACATTGTTTATCACCTTTCAGGCCTATCTGTTGTTCAACTAAAAATTAAGTTACAAGAGTAAATTTCCATTGTTTCAGGCTTGTAGAGTAGCCAACAGCCATAGTCCAGTCTCTAGTAGACCAGTAAGCCTGGTCTTTTTCTTTTTTTTAATTATTATTAAATTTTATTAGTTTTAATGAACATTTGCAGAGATTTTGGTTTTTCATTCATTCATTGTTGCACTGTTTTCTCTACCCTCCTCCCCAGTTCGTTCTTCT
>NW_006399776.1:4936066-4953001 GCF_000299155.1 Elephantulus edwardii
GGCACAAATCAAGTTACAGAGGGAACGTGGTTCTTACAATAAAAGGCCTATAGACTAGCACTTTGTCTATTATGGTGTAGAGGTTAGGAACCACAAGATGTAGAGGCTCAGCTATGTCATTTATGGTTCTTAAGTCCTGGAGCAAATTCCATCTACCACTGGGCTATTCTACAACTTGGAAGTTTGCATGCAAGGTAGAAGTGAAGTAAGGAACTGCTTATGAGGCTTTCCATCCATTCCAACAACTAAGAAATAGTGAGAAGAGTTGGGACTTCAGAAAGGCCTGGTCTTTTTTATGACTTGTGGTTTGGTTCCACATCTTTCTTTCACTCCATCAAGGACCTTCTAAGAGCAATTAGCAGTGGTAGTCATGCACCAACTAGTAAGGTTCCAACTAATCCTTTTCATCTCAGGGTCATGGTCCATTAGTCCTTTGGACTAAGAGTGTTTTCTTCATTGTTCTTTGCTTTGAGTGAAAAGAGATCCGTGAACCACTCGTGCCACTCATAAGTCTTTTAAGACCCCGGTCACTACTCACCAAAGTAGGATGTAGAATATAGTCTTTGTGAATTCTGTTGTACCAGTTGACCTTGCTACCCCCAGAACTATAATCCTGAGCACCCAAACTCACTAATTCATTCCCTCAAGGTGTTGAGTTATGGCTTAGAAGTTGTCTTCATTTGGCCCCATTTGTTCTACTGTATGTATGGATCTGTTTATAGTACAAGCAGATGTGTCTGTAGAAATGTCTACCGAACCTATATAATTAAGTCACTGACAATGTTAACTGGAGGTGACAAAACCATGTGGTTATGTCACTGACAGTAAATGGTGACTTCTCAGGCATGCTGTCTTGAGCCTCCTGGAGTCAGAGAGCGGTTAACCAGAGGATTCATGGGGGTTCTCCTGCTGCCCAGTTAGCCCACTGTTACTCCCTGATGAACTGCTTTACCTCTCACCTGTGCTCTGCTTTTTACTCCTGTTCTTTCATTTATTTCCATATTCATGATAACGAAGCGAGTAAGCTCATTTTGTTGCACATTCAGTTTTTATTGATGTTGTGTTGTGAGCTAATTGAGATTCTGGACGTGTTTTATTTGGACAACCCCTATAATGTTTCATCTGTGTTCACAGTGACACCAGGAGCCTGTGAGTTCCCCTTTTGGACATGAGCGGCCTTTCTTCCCCCTACGCTTTGCCACTCTTAGTTTAGGTTTGAAAACCCTTTTTCCTGTCTTGCCATGCTCTCCCATCCTTTCACTGCCCTCTCCTCTGAGTGTTGCTTTAGAGAGGTTGATTTGGGGCGTGGGGTATAGGAGATTTTGAGCCTCGTTAGGAAGAAGACGTTTGATGGCCCTCGGCTACTAATTGAAAGGTTGGCTGTCCTAACCCACCCAGTAGTACCTTAGCACAAAAAGGCCTAGAGCTCTGCATCCATAACTGATACAACCTGGGAAACGCTGTTCTCTGTTAACACATGTCTCCATGAGTAGAATCAACTCAGAAGCACAAAACCACAATAAGAGAAGGGAAGTAAGATTTAAGATGACAGACAACAGGAGACATTAACCGCACTTCTCCTTTCTAGATGATTTTAAAAATAGGAATTGATCTTTCCAGCTTATTGCTATCCAGCCAGAAGGATAGTGAGCCTCATCACACAAACTACAAGGGGCACACGTGGAATAAAGAATAAATTATGTGCCCTTGTATCATGCATGCATTTAGCTCTACTGAGGGTGGCTCAGATAACCTTCACCAGTGTCTTCTGTGAAAAACTAAATGAGATATTTGAACACTCCCTAATTGCCTTTTCTTTTACTCTTATTGCAGATTTTAAAAAAAACCACACAAAACAAAACAACAAAACAAAAACCTCCTAGTGATAGAAATGGAACTTAGCTGTAGGATAAATAGAAGTGTATAGATGATGTTTAGCACTCCTCTGACTATTTAAACCCACCAGGGGCTCCAAGGGAGAAAGATAAGCAGTCTGCTTCCATTCAATTCACAGCCTCAGAAACCCATTATCTATGAGTTGTAACTGGCAATGAGAGAGAGAACTCTCACTAGCCAGATGATGGTGATGAAGTCTCAAAGAGTGTCATCTTATTAGTGATGATGATTTTCAGAACACTGTCCAGATGATTTTCTCCAACCTGTAGGAGAACATTCTCTAGAGAGAGTTGACTTCAGAGCATCTGTGGTTGTCATCAAGAAGAGGGAAAAGTAGAGCTTGGACTTTGGGAACCAGGGTCTGGGACTGGGGAGCACCAGAGGATCAGCTTCCTAGATCCTTCAGGGCAGAGTAGACCAGAGTGGAGAAAAAGTGAGACAAGACGTTCCCTTATCCAAATCTCCCCCCAGGGAGCCATGTCTTAGAGTGGGCATGACCAGATTTCCTGTCCTGACCCTGGAAGGTATGGAAACCTCAGAAAGTAGAGGCCAGTGGTGTTCTCTCTGGAGAAGACTGTTCTGGGATCCCATGGTTTCCTTACTCCTGCCTCTCCTCTTAGTCTGTCTTGTACTCTCTTTGCTTCACAGACTTAAAAAAAGAAATAAGCTGCCACTTCTAATCACTAATTCATGAAATTCATATTTGCAAGGAAACCTCAAGATGATGGTTATTAGCCTGTTTTGTTTTGATAATTACTTTTCTAACAACAGCAAAGTATTTTTTAAATCCCAAACATGTAGCAGATGAGTATGGAAAAGAGGCATTCAGGAAAGACTTTTAATGACAAGGTTATTAGAAAGTCAAGTGTTAACTGAATTCAGAACAATATGTAGAAAACTAATAGCAAGTAATTTTATACTGTTTACTGTATGTCAGATACTAGTCTAAATTTATGGTATACTATTAAGTTCTCACAAAGACTGATCACATAGATGCCATCATTATCCCAATATATAAAGAAGGAGTTGAAGCATAGAGAGGCTAGTTTCATTTCCTCAAGATTCCTCAACTGGTAAATATCGGTGCTGAGATTAGAACCCACAGAGACCTGGCTCGTTCTACTATACTGAGCTGCTGAATGGCATGACATTTGGACCAAGACATTTTCATTTTTAAGGCTGCCCTTCCTATGACTCTCCAGCAGTGACAATGAAGATGATAATTTTGTTTCCTGTTATAGTACACATATATTCAAATCCATTATTCATATACATTATTCAATATAAGACAGATACTATAACCACTTTACAGATGAGACTTAAAAAAGTAAGTAACTAAGAAACTCTTGTGGTGCAGTATGGAAGGTATGAGGCTGCTAATTGACAGTCAAGTGTCTTACTCAAGACTTGGAAAGTCAGGAAGACGCAGAGACGTGACGTGCTCCCCTTCCCTCTTCTCTTCCATACTGTGCCTCCATGAAGCTCTGGCAAAAAAGAGTTTCTGCCCTTCCGGTCATACTGGCGGCCATACCTCTATAAGGCTCACAGCTAAGAGATCCACCCTAGGTTCTTATGAGTGAACTGCCTGGTGAGTAGTGGCCATGTGGCAGGGCTGTTGTTCCACATGGCATCTGCTTAAGAAAGCCTGTCAGTGTGGGACATTCAAATGGATGTTCATAATTATAGCATCCCTCTGGGACCAATAGCAGGCCTAACTCGAAAGGCTGCAGGCCTCTCTTTCTAGGTAACATACATTCCTGTGAAGTAGGTCTAAATACAATACTTAGTAGAAAAGAGAACTGGTTGTTTGCTACAGAGAAATCTCCTCATCTAGGCAACCTGGAGCAGGTCATTCATTACCTGGCCTTCTTATTACTTGGAGTTTGGTTGGGCATCTGCCCCCAGGGACATGTTTAAAGAGTTAAGGACTTCATTAGGTAGGATCCACCTGGGAGCTTAGGTGATGTCACTCTTCAGGTGGAGCCTCGCTCTGCTAAGAAAAGGTTGTTAGTTGTTATGTGCCATCAAGTCGACTATGACCCCTAGTGACCTTATGAACAATGAATCTCAAACCTGCCCAATCCTGTACCATCTGACACACTTGCTTGTTATGCATCTGAAAGTTGGACAGTGACTAAGAACAACTGAGAAGCATGGATGCCTTTGAGTTGTGCCGATGGAGAGGAGTACTGGATATCCCATTGTTGGCCAAAAGAACAAACAGATGTGTCTTGGAGAAGGAAACAAGAATGGTGAAACTTCTTCTCACATACTTTGAACATGTTAGGAAGGGCTAGTCCTTGGAGAAGGACATCATGCTTGCAAAGTTGGAGGGTCAGTATAAGGAAGACCCTCAAAATGAATTGACACAGTGACATTAGCAGTAGGCGCAAGTGTATCTAAGGAAATGTAGTTAGGGACCATTGAGTCAGACCAACTTTTAAGTGACCCCTCAGTCAGTTTTCAGAGGCAGTAAATTGCTCAAGAGAAAATTGTCCATCTTTCTCACAGGGAGCAACTGATAGATTTGAACCTCTTTGGGTTAACAGTGCAATTCCTTATCACTAAGACAGTGGAGCTTCCTGAGAAATAAAGACAGATGCCCTAAAAGGCAAGTTAAAAGTATAGCAATTTCAGGCTAAAATAAGTTGAGTCAAGAACAAAAAGACTTCTTATGGAAGCAGCTTTAATGTGACCTCCTAAAACTCCACCACTTTAGAAAGGAATTCAGGGCTCCTCAGTGGGGAAGGAGTCATTAGCATTTACACATTTTTTTATCAGTGTTCACCTCACAGAAGAGGAGACAGACAGGACTTCTGAGGACCCAGGTCCATGGAGACCATGCGAAAGTTGATTTTCAAGATGTAGGGAATTCTACATCACAAAAAAATAGGACCACCAATGCCCAGAAGAATCAGATCCATGAAGCATATTTAAGTCAGTTCAGTAAGTGTCAGGGACAGGGTGTGACATTACCTCTGAAATTTTCCTTTGAATCAGATATTAGAGGGTTTGTTTTTTATTTTGGTTTTGGCTTACCTCTTATTAATGCGGTTTTTTTCTTGTTGTTGTTTTTAAATTTTATTTTATTAATTTTAATTAACATTTACAGAGATTCTGGATTTTCATTCATTCATTGTTGCACTTTTTCTTTACCCCCTCCCCCCAGTTCGCTCCTGTCTTTGAAAAGCAAAAGATAAACTTCTTCGTTAATATGCAATCCCCCCGACCCCCCACACACCCCAATGCACTCCACTATGCAACCTTAATTCTGAATTCCTGTGATAATCATAATATGCTATCATATATCACTTTTAAACTGTGATGGGTTTTTTTTAAATGGTAAGAGAGGGCTGTTTTGTTTTGAGTTTAAATCTCTGTAGCTATAAATCATGAGGCTTCATCCCACGTATTTTGGATGTGTTGTTAGAGGGGCTGATCCTTAGAAAAGGATATCATGCTTGGAAAGGTGAAGGGTTAATGAAAGAGGAAGATCCTCAGTGAGATAGATTGACACAGTAACTGTAACAATAGACTCAAGCATCTCAGAGATGATGATGATGATGATGGCACAGGATAGGGCAAGGTTCAGCTCCATTGTTCGTAGGGTCACTATGAGTCATAGCTGACTGGACAGCACCTAACAACAACAACAACAACATAGCTACAGACATTATTTTCAGATCAGGATCTAGAATAATTTTAAACTGTGATCATTGTCCTCAGAAGAAATTATTAATCTCATTTACTTCCTTTATTGCCTTGATTTATCTGCCAAATAACTTCAATCACAGACCCTGGGAATTAAAATGTTTTAATTCCTCTTGAACTGATGAGTCTGAGCAGTACTTCCAGTGCCCTGTCATTGTGTCCCTGCCACACCTGATGATGGTGATGGTTGTTGTTGTTGTTGATGATAGCCTTCAAGTCAAGCATAACTCATAGTGACCCTGTGAACAAAAGGCCTGAAGCCCCTCTACAACTATCCACATTTATCAAAGTTCATAGAGTTTCCGGAAGCATGTTGTTTAGGAAGTGGACGTCATTCCTGCTTCCAAATCTGTCATAGAATGTTACTGGTTGAGCTGCCTGTAATGCATAGTGGCCCTAAGAACCCCAGCTCTGAACCCTTCCCTTTCCTGAGCCAATCTCACTAATTCTGACACACCATCCCCCATCGCCCCAGTTACTGTATCAATCCGTCTCATCCAGGGTCTTCCTCTCCTGCACTGTCCGTCTACCCTTCCGAACATGATGTTATTCTCCAACGACCAATCTCTCCTGGCCAGGTGCCCAAAGTAAGTGAGGCGGAGCTACAGAATCCTAGCCTCTAAGGAAAGATTTGGTTTCACCCTCTCCAAGATAGACCTATTTGTTTTCTTGGTGGTCCATGGTATGGTCAAGATTCTTCTCCAGCACTACAACTCCAGGCCATCTGTTCTTCTGTCATCCTTCTGATGGTGATGGTAGTGACTAAGAAGCCAATTGTCTCACATGCCTCTAATGATTTAGTAAAGATAGAATACAGAGTATGTTAGTTTGGAACTAATGTTCTATTTGTTTCCTACATTTTTTCAACTGAGTAAATCCTCATTAATTCTATTTCTTTTCATTTTTTAAAATATTTCATAGCCACTTATATTTTTTGGAGGGGGTTATAAAAGCCCTTTTATAAAGCTATTTTTAAACAAAACAAAACAGTTTACAAAATAACAAAAGATACAGAAAAAGAATAACTTGCTTTGTATATAAAAAAGGGGGGAAATAAAGGGACAATGCCAACATGCTCAACAATAAAGGGTTCTTTTTCTTATTTCTTTTTAATACAAAATACAAGCAAAGGATACACATACTTAAAACAGAGCTCAGGAGCAGACACGCAGTCCTGGGAACCCTTCAACAAAAGCAATGCAGGAGTTTGCTTTTTCTTTTGTTTATGCTGATACATACAGAGACTGGGATATGTAAAAATTAAGTATCACAAAAGATCATCACACAATTCTACCAATGCATGTTGCATCTATAATTCACGAACATGGTCAACAAAATCATGTTCATTTCAACCCTATTTAAATTAAAAAATCAAAACCTTTTAAATAAAAGTGGTTACATTCAAACTTCCACTTCTTTAGTGCCATGCTGCAGATTCCAGCATGATTAAGGGATTGCAAGAATGCCCAACCCTCTGGGATCTGACCATGTTTCCAGCATCAATGCCCTGTGAAGAAAGGGATGCCCTGGTCTCAGCTTATACACTCATGAGTGCAGGCGAGCTTCCTGCTCAGAATGGCAAACACGAACAACGAAAATTAAGGAAGACTGGGAGCGGTAGAGCCAGCAAAATGAAAAGTCTGAAATACGAATCTCAAGGCAAACAATTACTGAGTCTTTGGCTGCTGCTTAGCCTGGCAAGTCTTAAAAGTCTTTTGCTTATATCTTGCGGGAATTAAGTCTAATAAGGTTTGATGCAACATGTTCATGGTAAACAAACTAAGTAGAGCTCTTATTTACAAATTTTGTAACAAATACTTCTGGAGGAAAGAAAAGGAATTCACTAATTTCCAGAAGACAAAAATTTAATTGCCAGACATATACAAACACACACTCACACATACACACACAGCCACACAATACTTCAGGGGGGTTTATACAGGTTATTTAGGGTATAAGCTGAGTACTATACCCCCACCCCATCAAAAAAGGAACAAACAAAAAACTCCCAACTTTATCCTCCCCCCATAATCTAGAAAACCCTCCCTTTTCCCCGATGTACAAAGAGCCACTGATATTTTTTAAATATTTTATAGCCACAATTAGAAATGTTAAAAAGACACCACTAAATACCAATACACAGCATCAGTGTAGACAGATGTTGGCTCTAACAACTAATTTGATTGTAGAAATTAACCACTCTTGACTTACCAGCAAATGGATTAATTTTTTTGGTTTGGTTGATTTTTTAATATGAAGGGGATAATTGGTTTTCATCGTGTTGCATTTACCCATAAAAAAACTCGATTCTTTTCCCATTCACCTTTAGGCTAAGGGTTGTGGTGAGGATTAATCATTCTTTTCTTAAGCTACTTCTGCATTCCTGGTGCTAAGATTCCAGAAAACTGCATTTTTTCCCTGGGCTCAGGCACATCGCCCCAGACAGGCACTTTTGTGGACTGTAGGAGAGGCTGAATTTCTAAATTTGCATTTAGTTTGAACCATATGAAATTGCTAATACATAACCATTAAAATATATAACTTTTCAAAATAGACTCCTAAGAGTCACTCGGACCTTTAAGAAATTTTTCCTGTACAGTCAAGGGTTTGAGCAGTCACTTCTGGTAGGACTTTGCATAAATAAATATCCCTTCCTTGATTCACTTCACAGTTTCATTGTCTGTGTATCATGTCCTATTCACTGTGCAAACTTAGGAAGTTACGTAATCTCTGCTCTGTGCTCTTAGATGGACTAATAGCAAACCTAAGGAGACTGTGGCGGTACAGTGGTTAAGTATCCTCATTTTCTAACCCATAGGTGAGCAGTTAGAACCCACCTAACAGCTCTGTAGGAGAAAGACCTGGTGATGTGAAGATTAAAGCCTAGGGAACTCTGTGGACTGTTGTACCTGGTCCCACAGAGTCACTCTGAATCAGCATGGACTCGATGACACCCAGCAACTATGACAAGCCTGGGAGTCCTCAGAGACTGCTGCAGGGTGAGCAGGAGGCCAGCCTAGAGCCCAGATCTGTCTCCTGTTCATTGTTTCACCTTCCACACCCAAGAGGTGAAGAGCCAGCTGCACAAGAAAGCACCTTCCCTGGGTGGTGAACGTGGTTAGGGAGGTCTGCTGCTAAGTGAAAGATTAGAGGTTTGAGTCTACTAGGAGGCACCTGTATATTGGGTGAAGGGTGGCGGGAAAGGTTTGGTGATCTACTTCTGAAAAACCAGCCAGTGAAAACCCTATGGAACATAGTTCTACTCGAACATGTGGTTGACTTCATGGCATCCAGGGGGAAAATCCAGAGCTCTGACTAATCAGCCCTTTGGCTTGTTTTAGAATGTTGACTTCTGTCTAAGCTAAAGGAAAACCACAGGAATCAAATGCCTAAAATGATAGGAGTAGCCTAGTAGTTTAGAACCTGGAGTCAAAGCAGCCAGTCTCGTGTCCTGTTAGGCTTCCATTGCTTATCAGCCAGATGGCTTGGCAGATCTACCACCCCGTGTCCCCATCTCCTCCCTTCTAAAACAGCTGTCCACAGCCCTGTCTCCAAGGGTGTGGTGAGGATTAAATTAGCTAATGCACTTAAAACAGTACCTGCTGAATATAGTAAGTACGTTTATTATTACTATGCTATTTTATTATTAGTCATTGTTTAGAAATCAGAGTCATAAGTTACAGTTTACTTCATTTTTAAAATATTGATCATTGAGTTTGAATTGGACTCTGGGAGAAAATTTGAGTAATGTAATCTTCTCACCCATTGTGTTACTGTGCCACATGCCCAGCAGTCTCCTTAGAGGCGATGCAGCTGAGACCATTACTTCGGCCTCCGCTTTCTGCCACTGCCTGCAATGTAGAGGAGACATGGAGTGCAGGTTCACTATAGGATCTCAGCCTATCACTCAACCCATCACTCCCACCACCTTTACTTCAGAATACAAAATGGATTGGATCAGCCTCTTGTGAGGGAGACACTTCATTATGGTAAGAAATAGTTCACACGGCAAATGTTTTATTAAATATATGTCACCATAATAAAATTAAAACCAAGAAAACCCCCACAATATTATATTTTTTAAAAAGAAAATACGACTCTTGGGTATTACAGTGTGTTTAATGAGAAACATAGAAGGCACAATGAACATGTTATGTCAGCCTCATCTTTGGAAGAAGTGAGAGCTTCATCTTGGAAAGGAAAGACCGTGTTTGGAAATGTTTCAGCAGCCTAACTGAAGGCCAGTTTGACGTGCAAAAGAAACAGCCCTGCTTTTCAGCTTCCTTTCTTTTTTTTAATTTTTTTTATTTTATTATTTGTGTGTGTGTGTGTGTGTGTGTGTGTACCGTCAAATCAGACCTGACTGGTACAGGAGGAGATTGTCCCTCCTTTCCCGGCAGAGCATCTGGTGGATTCGAACCGTGCTCCTCTGGGATTGCAGTGCAGCTTCTTGCCACTAGGCCACCAGAACTCCCCTCAGCTTCCTTTCTTAAAGCATAAATGGAAGACCCATTTAGTGGGATTTTTTTCTACAAACATTTTTAAGCAAACATTGGTTGTGGTTCTAACCCTGTGGGTGTTAGACATACCCCTGGGTGTCTAGATGCCCTGTGCTCAGCCTTTTTTTGTGGAAGGGAGTTGCACACATGTCTTTGCACAAACACTATCTTTCCAAGTGAACTTAGAGGTCTTCTTGCTCCGCTTCCTCCTCTTCCTCCTTCTCCTCCTCCTCCTCCTCCTCCTCTAGTTACCCTTCTGTTCACTCGTATGAGTGATGTCACTACATTTGGCTGCGTCTGGTTTGTGGTTCATACATTTTGCCAGTGCTTGGACAGGAGGCCCAGGGGTGTTGAAATGCTTTGCACAGAGGGAGAGAACAGTTTATAGATTTTGAATGCCTTTTCTTAGCCTCACCCCTCAGAATGTAGGAGTTTTGTGTTTTGGAAAACTTGATATTGAGTGCAAGCTGGTAATTTGGGAGGAAGATCAGCCTCTCCACAGTAATAGTTTGTGTAAAACAGTCTCATGTATGTGCAACTCTCTTAGCACTGCCAAATGCCTCAGACTAATAATAAAAAAGCAAGCCCCGTGATAAGAGACTAAGGCAGACTGGCCAGAGCTGTGGTCCACCACGCCGCGCTCAGAGCTCTTCCTGCCCCAAGTCTGGAGAATGCAGGCAGGGTGTTCTCCCTCCATGAGTTTAGACAAGGCTGCTCTGTGACCCATGATTTACTCAGTGTTGGACAGTGGGGTTAGCTTAAAGGTCAGAGGCATCAAAAGGTCAGGAGGAGATCAGAAGTGAGGAGCTTCTCATCAGCTGACCCTTTATTTTTAATGTTAATGAGGTGTTTTACTGTGTGGGTTGAGTTCTGCTCCACTGGCTTCACAGGCATTAGGTTGTCAACTCCACCCAGCCAGGTGTCAGTTGGGTGACCTCAAGGTGCCATGACTGCTTCATGCTTCCATTTTTCTGACTGCAAAATGATTGTAATATCTTTTTCAATTGCTTCCTGGACTAATTTGAAAGTACAGAAAAGAATGTGTGAGAAATTTGTCCTGAGCACCATCTAACAAAGTAATTTTGAAATGCCAGTAGTTGCCTCTCTCAGGAATACTTACCCCATCTTTGGTCTCTGTCCCCCACCCTGTCATCAGCCTCTGCCCCACCCTGTCATCCTCATTGTTGACCCCTGTCCCCACACTGTCATTAGCCTCAGCCACCACCCTGCCATACTGTCATTCATCTATTCCCCCCCCACTCTGTCATTGTCCCCTGCCCCCACCCAGCCATACTGTCCGCATGTGCACACAAGAGCCAGGCAGACCTTTCTGTCCTGCATGCCCAGCATAGTTACTTCCTGAGTAATCCCATCCAGTCCCACTGAATGGAATGATTGAGCTTTCGCTGCATATTTTCAGGCTTCTCCCACACACAGAGAGAAACTGACCATTGAAAGACAGGGAAAGGAGAAGACTTCTGCAGCTTCCACTTTAAAGCATACACGGTCCAGACAAAGTCCCAGGGCAGGCTCTGTGGCCTAGTGGAAGGAGCAGAGTACTCCCCTCTATTATTCACAGAGCCCCTTAACTCAAAGCTAAAAAAGACAGTTTTAATGTCTGGTCCAAATCTATTCTGTATGAGGGAACTGAGGCTCAGAGTAGGGAAGCCATTGTCCAGTTTTCCACAGCAAATTATTGGTAAAGCTTTAAATGAACCAGAACGAGGGCTCCTGACCCATGGGCCTGCATTTTCCTCCCACATGCCCTGCTTCCTGTGAGGCTTTCACCAGGACAGGGTCTGTATGCTCTAGTCTAAGAGCCAGTGTACCTTAAAGGAGACATGGGATCCCCTAGAAGCAGAAGGCCTGACACTTGGACAAAAAGCAACATGGAGGAGGGGCCAACTTGGAGACCCTGAGCCAGTTAGTTACCCTGTCATTTTGAGCACTTTGTGTTCTGAAGTTAATGACTGTTTCTTTCTCATGAGAGTAATGTGAGCATTAAATGAGGTGTTTGTGAAATCCCAAGATATTTACTACTTGATTGTTATTTTGTGTCACTGAGTCAGTCCTCATTTAGCAATCCCATGGGACAGGGTCCAGCTACCCCATAGGGTTTTCAAGGCTGTAATATTTATAGGAACAGGTCACCAAGTCTTTTAGGTCTTTTCTCCCACAGGATGGCTGGTTCAAACCAGTGACCTTTTGGTTAGCACTCTTTAAAAAACTCCTTCAATATATGATGTTGTTATGTACCATTGAGTTAGGACCAACTCACAGCTGACCCCCAGCAGGTTTTCAGAGGTAATTGTATATGAGTTGATTGCTCATCTTTCTCCCACAGACCAGGCAGTAGATTCAAACCATGTACCTTTGGGTTGGCAGCATAACTCCTTAACACTAAGCCATCAGCATGTTAGCAGAGATAAAAATAAACAAATAGGGATGTGGTGGTGGGCTACAGCAAGTCCTAGAGCTTCCCTCCTCCCACCTACCCCCACCTCATGCACCACTTTTATTTTCTGCATCAGTCATGTGCAAACTCTCTTTACAATGGTATCAGTTTGTGCAACAATGAATGGGAATTCAAAGTCTCTGTAAACTATCATTAAAATTAATTTTTTAAAAAAGAGAAAAAACCAAATGGCATCAGTAAAAACAGAGAGGCCAAGGAGCTCTGTGGTTAGAGCGCTCTGTGATGCGTGTTTCTGACCCTACCTCTGATCCATTTCTTCCAGATTCATGTGTTCCCAGCTGCCCAACCAGGTCCTGAAGAGCATCAGCATCATTGACAGTCCCGGCATCCTGTCTGGAGAGAAGCAGCGCATCAGCCGAGGTCAGTGGTTTGCCTGCCCCCGACACTGTCCCTCCCCTGGTGCTGCCCTGGACTCTCTCTGATATTGGCAGGGATCTGTGTCTCCTGTTGTAGTCTAGCCACCATCTTGCAGGGCAGCCTTTACCCAGGGCACCTACAGCTCCCTTTAGCAACCCTGGCAAATAAAGGCAACCCCCCCACACACACACCAGGAAGCAGCCACAAAGTAATAGCATCAAAGACTTTGCCATTCCAACTGAGAAACTTTCCAGAGTTGTAGCTCTAACCTCTTACTTCCTCTAAACACTAGTATCTACTGCAACACCCATTTAGATAAATCTTCAGTTGTAAGTGTCCCCAGAAGAAGCAGCAAATCTCTTGCTCACTACTTAGTTGAACGCATCTGACAGATAAAGGAGACAAGCTAGTCATAGTAAAGACAGACGTCTCTCCCAGCTGCTGCTTCCTCCCTTCCCGCTGGAATAAGGTCCACCTGGTGAGCCTGGCAGCATCCTCTCCTCACACAGCTTAGTGAACATCTGCTTTGCACCAGTCACTGTTCCATGTGCTGGGGAGGCAGCAAAACCAGATGTTATTTCTGCCTCAAGGAGCTTATATTATACTGAAGAAGATGAACTTTAATCAAATTATCATGTGAATAAATAAAACATGAGAACTGGGTTAAGCACTACGAGATGTGTGTCATATGTCAGAGTGGACAGGAGGGAGCCAGCCTCAGGGTGCTAGAAAGGGCTCCCTGAGAAAGCATTTGAGGGAGGACCTACAGAGTTAGTAGGAATGACTAACAGAACCTTCAGGGTGGGGAAGCCAGAGCTTCAGAGAGAGCTGCAAAGAACAGAAAGCACTTTGTAAAGAGCAGTGCCATTTGGGCTTCTTCAGCCTTCAGAAGGCAGGCTTAGACAATAACCCTGTCCAGCTTGTGCACTGTGACTCAGCAGCTGACCCTTCTATCCTCCACCTAACCCTGAAAAAAGTTAGATGGGCAGCCAAGAAGATGCACGTTACTTAGGGGGTTTTATTTATTTCTTCTTGTTTTGTTGTTGTTGTTATGTGCTGTCAAGTGGGAACTAACTCATAGCTGACCTTCCTGTGGGTATTCAGAGGGACAGGAGGAGATTGCTTGCCCTTCTTCCACAGAGCAGCTGGTGGATTCAAATTGCGTGCCTTTGGGATTTCAGCAGAGCTTTTTAACCACTAGCCACCAGAGCTCCCTTGAATTTCCAACCTTCCAGTTGGCCGCCATATGTGTTACCTTTGCACCACCCATGGGCTCTTGCTAGGCCAGTAAGCCCCTCTTTCTCCCAACATTTTGGAAATGCCCACTCTGCTTCACAGAAGGCTCAGGTCCCCGTGCTGCTGCCCCTGTCAGCGCTCACGCTGAGTACTCACTGTTGAAACATGCTGCTGATTGAATCAGTAATCCCGAGCCTGGGAGGGTTTACAGTGCCATTAGACCACCTGAGGCTTCTGAGGACATGGCAGGGACAGAAGGAGCCAGGCCAGGACTATTCTGCCCTCTTACATACACCTGAATTGGTGATGTTTCCACTTGTAAAAGTAATGAAAAGTAGTTGTAAAGGATTCATTCAGACCATGAATAAAGACTTTCTAGGTTGATAGAGTATATTGCCATCACAGCGTTCCTTTTCATAGCTGAGTTGAACTGTGTTCCATCAGAGCACTTTGGTGGCACAGTCCATAGTGAACTGTGCTGCTGACTTAAAGGTCACACCCCTCTGGCGGCTCAAATCCACTAGCAACTTGGGGAGAAAGATGGGCAGCATCCTTCGTGTGATTTAGAGATTCAGACAGACAATGGAGATTCAGCTGTGAGTCAGTTCTGACTGACTACAATGAGTTTGAGGGTTTTTTGTTTGTATCCCATAGGGACACAACATAAGATATTTACCCAGTTATGGATATTGTGGTTGTTAGTAATGCTTTACTTTTGCAGACAGTGCTACAGGTGATTATCTTTTTGGTATAGCTTTTTCTCTTAGAACTGATAATATGTGTGGTTGCTTTTGAGAACCAATTTAGGATCATTCATTTAACCCCTGAAAGGTTGCTCTACAGATATTTTCTTTTAAAAAGGAAAGAAAGCAAATTCATGTCCCACAGTTTTCTCACTTATTCATGCCTCACTAATATATAAAGGAGAAATATGTGGTCCTGATAGTAAACCTTTCTTTTTACCTCCACATTTTAAGATCTCTAGATGTTTTTGTCTTTCAGCCATCCCATTTGTTTTCATTGGAAGTCCTTTGGCCATTTCTAATCAGCTGTCGTTTTCTGTTTCCCCTTAGCTTGGGAAGTGTAAGTGTCCTTCAAGCTGTGGGTCCTTTACAATGGAGAAGCATGGCGTGATGGCCTCAGTATGCTTTGAAGCTTGGTTCTTTTTAACTCTTTATAGTTCCTTTAACTCTGACTCACATCCTGCTCAGGTTCATTGTGGTGCGTACTTACTCACATTCTATACCAGGAAATAGCGTGGATGACTTAAACCATCCACTGGTCCCTACCACCCTGACAGACACAGCAGCTGGTGAGGAAGGACAGCTGCAATGACTGCACGGCCAGCTATAGTCAGGCTCCCATGGTGCGGACTTATATGGGGTGTGCAATACAGCTGGTGGTTGCATCACTCAGCTGACATTTTCCACACATTAGCTCCAAAGAATGTGTAGTATTTTTAAGCTGCTGCTTCTTAAACTATTGCACAGGACTTCTGTGATTAGTTGTCATCAAGTCAGCTCCTACTCATGGTGACCTTGGGTATAACAGAATGTCCAGTTTGGGGTCATTTCATGGTCCTTGGCTCACTCTTCAGAATACTTGTGGGTCCTTGGAAGCAGCATCAAGACTTGGCCCTTATTGTTATTAGGTGGTGCCAAATAGGCTTTGCCTCATAGCAACTGTCTGAACAATAAAATAATGCTGCCAGATCCTCTACTGTCCTCACAACCTCTATAGTTCTTAAGCCCATTGCAGCCACTGTCTTAGCCCATCTCATTCCGAGTCTTCCTCTTTTTGCTGACCCTTTACTTTATCAAGCATGGGGTCTTTCTGTTAGACTTCTTGTTATTGTTAGGTGCCATCAAGTCAAGTACTCCTCATAGCAACCCTGTGAACAGCAGATCCCAACCCTGTCTTATCCTATGTCATCTTCACAGACTCTGCCATACTTGAGCCCATTGCTTCAGGCACTGTGTCAGTCTACCTGCTTGAGAGTCTTCCTCTCTTTCGCTATCCCTCCACCTTCCCAAGAGTGATTTCCTTCTCCGAGGAGCAGCTTTTGTGAAACAAACCACTTTCTCCTCTAAGGAGCACTTTGACCACATATCTTCCAAGACAGATTTGTTTATTCTTTTGGCAGTCTGTGGTTAATTCAATATTCTTTGCCCGCACCACAACAAAAGGCACCAATTCTCCTTCATCCTTCCTTATTCTTTGTCAAACTTTCACATGCAGATAAAACTTTCGACTTTAGTGGTAAAAAGAGAAAATTTGCAGTCATATCTTTATTTTCATTCCATCATTCTCTGATTGATCTGGCTCCTGGGCTGTTGTCTTCCTGAAATACTGTTTATCTCAGGTTGAACCTGCATAAACTAGGATTTATTTCTGGATTTGGCTTGAACACAAGTATGTTCCCAGCTACTTGGTACAGACGTCTAAGTCTGGCTCCAGTCATATCGTTCTGTCTAAGAAAAGTGCATGAAAAATTCCAACATGGCACTTGCTGTAGTTGAACATCTGGTTAGCACTTTGAAGATGCCATCTAGCAGTAAATATTTATTCCTTGGGTTTCTTGAGATTTTAAGATTTTGTGCTTTAGTAGACTTAATCTTTGTAACAAAAGTAGTACAATTTTTCCCTTTAAAAATTTAAAAAACTCTACCACCAAATGCTCTGTTGAGGAAGGAGGGACAATCCCCTCCTGTACCAGTCAGATCTGATTTGATGGTACACATACAAAAAAATAATAAAATT
>NW_006399776.1:4957006-4958044 GCF_000299155.1 Elephantulus edwardii
ACCGACAAAGGAGATTAATCAGAACTGACTTTGACAAGCACTGTGGCAATTGGACAATTAAAACAGATATTCGGATGGCGGGGAAGAAGAACAAACTGTGGAGGAGGGTAGAGAGAATGGTGCAGCAATGAAGGAATGAAAACCCAACATCCCTGTAAATGTTCATTAAAACTAATAAAATTTAATAATAATAAAAAAAAGGGGAAAAAAAGCAAAGAAAGCCATTGCTAGATCCATCTTGAAGTACAATATTGTGAGTGACAGGATAATATCCGTATGCATACAAGGAAGGCCAGTGAATAACACTATCATTCAGATATATGCACCAACAACCAGAGCCAAGGAAGAGGAAATAGAAGATTTCTACCAACTTTTACAGTCGGGGATCGGTCGAACATGCAGTCAAGATGCATTGATAATAATGGGTGACTGGAACACAAAAGTTGGGAACCGAGAAGAAGATTGAGTAGTTTGAAAACATGGACTCAGTGTCCGAAATGGAGCTTGAGAGAGAATGATTGAATTTTGCACAATCAATGACTTATTCATTGCAAATATGTTTTTTAAGAGACATAAACGCAGGTTATATATGTGGATTTCACCTAATGATATGCATAGGAATCAGATTGATTACATCTGCAGAAAGAACTGCTGGAGAAGCTCAATATCAGCTGAGAAAACTAGGCCAGGAGCTGATTGTGGAACAGACCACCAACTACATATATGCAAGTTCAAGCTGCAGCTGAGGAAAATTAAACTAAGTCCACGTGAATTTCAGAGCCATCTCAGGAACAGGTTTGAGGCCTTGAACACTAATGAGCAAAGACAAGATAGATGATTTGTGGGAGGATATCAGGGGTATCATCCAGGAAGAGTGCATACAGTCATTAAAAAGACAGAAGAGGAAGAGAAGACCAAAATGGATGTCAGAAGAGACTCTGAAAATTGCACTGGAGCGCAGAGAAGCCAAAGCAGAAGGAAGAATTCAAGATACTAAAGAATTGAATAGAAGATTTCAAAAGGCAGCACAGGATGACA
>NW_006399776.1:4959719-4965723 GCF_000299155.1 Elephantulus edwardii
GGTGTGATTGACACAGGACCAAGCAGACTTTAGGGCTGTTGTACATAGGGTTGCTATGAGTGGCAAGCAACTCGATGGCACATACAACAAGCACCACCACCTCTGGGATTGCAGTTTAGCTTCTTGCCACCAGAGCTCCCCTTAGGTTGATGATTTTTATAAATTGTTCTGTCCTCTGTATTATCTTACCACTTTCTTAATGATATCCTTTGAAGCACATAAGTTTTAAATTGTTATGAAGTCCAATTTCTTCTTCCCTTTTGTTACTTCTGCCGTATCTAAGAAGGCTCTGCCTGACCCAAGAACATAAAAATTTGCTCCTAAATTTTTCCTAGTTTTACAGCTTTAGCTCTTGTGTTTTGGTATGTGACCCACTTTAAACTAAGTTTTGTATATGGTGCAAGGTAGGGATCCACATGGGATTCTTTTGCGTGTGGAGATCTCATCTCAGTGCTGTTCCCTAAAAGACTGTCCTTTCCTCCATTTAATTGTCTTAGGACCCTTGTCAAAAATCAGTTGGCTCTAACTGTTAAGATTTATTTGTAGACTCTCAATTCTACTCCATTGATCAATTTTCATGAAGGAACTCTTCTTGCTAAAACCTTCCAACACAAATGGATAAACTCACAGACCAACCATATCAGGACTTTTAGGATAGAGCGAGCATAAAGTGAGATGATGATGTGACATTCTTACCACAGCACCTGCCTGGTGTATAGCAAAGGGGAAGATAGCCATCACTGCACATACTATTTTTATTCTCTTTGAGACTGCAAAAAAGGTATGTACAAAGGCAAAGAAAGATGTGTGAGCTCTGAGCCCTCTGGAAACACACAAGTTCTGGCTAGAATATGGTCATATAGAGGATGGATATATGTGACACTGAGTATTGTCCTGAAGTTAAAACTGAATACTCAAGAGAATGAAGAGGCATGGCATAGTCAGAGTGTTGTAGACTAAAACCTGTGTGCACGGTTCTCTGGACTTTGTTTGAATATGGCAGCAACAGAAAAATGCCCATCCACAAGGGCCACGGCCGACACCCAATGTTATGTTGGCACATCCTGTTTTCTGGCCACTGCTGAGGCCAGCTTCAGATTGGGTTTTGAGGTCCTGAGACATCACTCTTTTCCTAGTCCTGTAGCAGGAAATCCTGGTTTCTTTTTGTTTCAGGGAAGTTTGCAGACAAACACATTCCTGGCTGCTTTACCTACGGTGCCACGGGAAATTCCACACCACAAGTGCTGCTGCCTGGGGCCTGGTGTGAACTGTCATCGCCATGACTCATAGTGGTCATTGCCAAGCCCTGGCAGCTATTTTTAGGTTTTGTTAATACTTGAAATGCATTCTTGAGTATGAGAAGTAATTGCTTTCACCTAAACTTTAAATCTGCCTGGATTTTTTTTTCAATATATGTTGAGGAGAGCACTTCTCTTACTTTCCCTTCAGAGAAGACCATAAAACAATAGGTCTAAGGATCTGTGTTCCACAAACATTAGAATATAGCTATAAATCAGAGAAAAGGTTTACTCTTCACTAATTTAAGTATAATACCTAGTGGTAAGAAGTTGTGCTGAAGTGCCTAAACCCTGTGGTTTGAATCCACCAGCTCCTCCGCAGAAGAAGGCTGGACAGTCTCCTCCCTGTGCAGTTTAACTACCTCTGAAAGCCCACTGAAAGGTCAGCTATGAGACCATTCCAACTCAGCAGCACACAGCCACCACAACAATAAAATACATTGAATTCTTTATCGTTAAAGCTGTACTGAAGGCATTGGCAAAATATAAGGCCCTAAGAATCTGTGGGATACCAGTTGACGTATTTTGATTAACAGATGCAGCCCTGGACGAGCTCACCAGTTTACATTAGGAAGTTTGGAAGACAACTGCTTGGCTAGAAGAAATCCATATACGTTCCCATAATAAAGAAAAGATAATCCAACAGAATGTGGAAATTATTGAATGATGTTATTAATATCATTGCAAGCAAAATACTGCTGAAGATCATTCAAAAACAGCCAGAACAGTTTTAATTGAAATTAAGAATAAATTTTAAAAAAAGATTATTTAAAAAAAACACCAACTAGAACAGTACATAGAGAACTGTCAGAAGTTTAAGCAGGATTTAGATGAGGCGATGGCACCAGGGATATCGTTGCGAAGGTCAGATGGATATTGACTGGAAACAAAAAATACCAGAAGAATGTCTGTTTGTGTTTTGTTGACTATGCAAAGGCATTTGACTGTGTGGATCATAACAAATTGTGGCTAACATTGAGAAAAATGGGAATCCCAGAACTGCTCTTACGTGAAACCCACAGTTAAATCAAGAAGCTATTATGCGAACAAAGCAAGGAAACACTACATGGTTTAAAATTAAGAAAAGTGTGTGTCAGAGTTACATCTTCTCTTCATACCTCTTCAGTTTGTATGCTGAGCAAGTTATTTTGAGAATTTAGACCCTATGAAGAAGAGTGTGAAATCAGGATTGGAGGAAAGCCTATCAAAAATGTATGTTATTCAGATGACACAAACTTGCTTGCTCAAAGTGAGGAGTTGAATGGAGAATTTCAAAGAGCAGCTCGTGAAGACAACACAAAACCTTATAGAGCTGGAGTCAGAAAATAAAAACTTAAGAACTCAGCATTTCTCAAGCTAAGAGAACGAATGAACCAATTTAAGCCTCAAGTTGCAGTTGCAGTGCTGAAAGATTCTGTGGGCAAAAAGTTGAATGATCCAAAAAGCCTAAAAAAAAATTATGGAAGGAATATAGAGTGAGTATACCAAAAAGAATTGACAGATACAGAACCATTTCATGAAGTAGCATATGATCAAGAACCAATGGCAATAAAGAAGGAAGTTCAAGTTGCTCTGAAAGCATTGGCAAAAAATAAGCCTCCAGATATTGATGCAATACCAGCTGACATATTTCAACAAATAGATGAACCCTGGACATGCTCACCAGGTTGTGTGAAGAAATCTGGAAGACAGCTACCTGGCCAACTAACTTCCAGGTCCATATTTATTCCCATTACCAAGAAAGGTGATCCAACAGAATGTGAAAATCATCAATAAGTATCATAACTATCACATGCAAATAAAATCTTGCTGAGTATTATCCAAAACCAGCTAGGACAATACATTGACAGAGAACTGCCAGAAATATGAATGGATTTAGAAGAGGCTGTGGTACTAGGAATATCATTGCTGATGTTAGATGGATCTTGACTGAAAACAGAGTACCAGAAAGTTGTCTTATTTACTTCTTCTTTACCAACTAACCAAAGGCATTTGATTGTGTGAATTTCAACAAATTATGGCTGTCATTGAGAAGAATGGGAATCCCAGAACACTTGATTATGCTCATGCGAAACCTTTACCTACGCCAAGAAGCTGTTGTGCAAACAGAACAAGGGAATTCTGCATGGTTCACAATTAAGAAAGGTATGTATTCTATCCTTTCTCCATACCCGTTCAATCTCTATGGTGAGTAAATCATTTAAGAAGCTGGACTCTGAAGAAGAATGTGGTGTCCAAAGCTTCATTAACAACTTTTTTGCAGATGGTTTTGTTTGCTTGAAAGTAAGGAGAACTTGAAACATTTGCTGCAGAAAATCAAGGACTACAGCTTTCTAAATAAATTGTATCTCAATATTAAAAAATATCTTCACCACCAGGCCAATAGGCAACATCATGATAGATGGAGAAAGGATCAAAGTTGTTAACTGTTTCACCTTACTTGAGTGCACAGTCAACACTGTTGGTGCCAGTAGTCAGAAAATCAAAAGACAAGTTGCATTGGGAAAATCTGCTTTCAAGGACCTCTCCAGGATGCTAAGGAACAAACAGTCTAAAGGCTAAGATATGCCTGATCCAAGCCATGGTCTTCTTAATTTCTTACTATGCATGTATGAGCTGAACAGTGACTAAGGATTACAGAAGAAGAATCGATGCCTTTGAGTTGTTGTGCTGGAGAAGAGTACTGAACATATAATAGAGAGCCAAGAGAACAAATAGGTCTGTCCTGGAGAGAATGAAACCGAGCTGCTCCTTTTCTCTCATATAATTTGGGCATGTGTTGGGGGGGCAAGTCCTTTAAGAGGGACATCATGCTTTAGAAAGGTAAAGGTTCAATGCAAGAAAGGAACACTCTCAAAAAAAAGAGAAAATCACTTTTAACAAGATGTATTGACACAGTGACTGTGGTAATAAGGTCAATGTATCAGAGATCTTGAAGTTGAACAAGCCAAAATTCAGAGCCATTGTTCATAAAGTCATAAGGAATCATAGTTTATGCAATGGCACATAACAACAACGACATGAATAATAGAACTCTGTTGGCCTAGTGGTTATGGAGTTACTTTGCCACCTTAAAGGCAGGCAGTTCAAATCTACCATTTGCTCCACTGGAGAAAGGTGTACAATATCCTGTGTGATTTACAGCCTCCTAAAACTTGATAGAGGCTCAACTATGATTCCATTTTTACTCAGTGCCATTGAGTTTAAGGTTTTGCTGTGGTATATTTATCTTTTTTCTTTATTGTTGTACATTCACACATACACCCCAACCCCACAATGCACCGTGTGTTTCATATTCTCATACATATAATAAGTAATCCTATATCCTTTTCAGACAGTTCTTCCCCTCCTCTGTCCTAATGCAGTGTTTTCTATCCACTCTCTTCCCATTCTCTCCCCAACCCCTCCATGTCTATCTTATTTTATAACAGCAGTGTTATGCAGTATTTGTCCTTTTGTGACTGAGATATTTCACTCAGCATAATGTCTTGAAGACTTCCTCGTGTTGTGTAATGTTTTACTATTTCATTGTTTTTCAGTGCTGCATAGGTGTGGATGTACCATAATTTTTCTGTCCATTTATTTGTTGATGAGCACTTGGGTTACTTCCATCTCTTTGCTGTTGTGAATAATGAAGCAATAAACATAGGTGTGCATATATCTGTCTGAGTCATGGCTCGGGTGTCTTTAGGGTATATTCTCAGTAGTGGAATTGTTGGGTCAAATGGTATTTCTATTTCCAACTTTTTGCAAATACACCAGACCACCTTCCATAAAGGTTGTACCATTTTACATTTCCATCAGCAGTGAAGAATCAAATTTTTCCACAACCTTGCCAGCATTTGTTGTTTGCTTCCCTGTTGAACATTGCTGTTGTTGCTAGGGGAATTTACAGTTTTGAGTTTTATACTTATATGTTGTTGTTGTTGTTGTTGATTGCTGTCGAGTTGAGCATGGCTTATAGCAACTCTGTGAACAAAAGACCTAATGTCTTTCCATAACTGTCGTCGTTTCTCCAAGTTGGTAGAGTTTCCAGAGGCATGAGGTTTATAAAGTGGATACCACTCCTGCTTCTAAACCTGTTTTACAACTGGGAGCTCCACCAAACACTGTCCATATTGGGAAACCATTATGGTATTTGATACCCCAATGGTACAAGGTTCATCATCATAGCAAACCCAGGTTACTTCATACAACACATTGACAAAGAATGATGTACAAAGTGGAATACTATAATTGTATAAAGATGATGTTGTTATTGTTATTATGTGCTGTTGAGTCACCTGCAACTCAGCAATCCTGTGTACAACAGCTCTGAATCCTGCTCTATCCTGAACCAACCTCATCATCTTGAACACACCCACCCTCATTACCCTAGTCACTGAGCCAGAGCATCTCATCCAGGGTCTTCCTCTCTTGCACTGTTCCTCCAGATTCTCAAGCATAATGTCCCTCTCCGGCGACTGGTTCCTCCTTGCAATATGCCCAAAGAATGTCAGATTCAGATTGAGCTTCAGAATTCTGTCATTGTACCAGTACCATGCTGTCTTGACTACCACGGCAGTGTAGTAGGATTTTAAGTCAGGGAGTGAGATGCCTCCTACCGTTTTTCTATTTTTAACGAGTGCTTTGCTTATTCGTGGCTTCTTTCCATTCCAAATGAAGCTGGAGATTGCCTTTTCCATCTCATTGAAGAATGAAATTGG
>NW_006399776.1:4965823-4969747 GCF_000299155.1 Elephantulus edwardii
AAAAAATAACTCTGGATCTAAATTTTCCAGTAGATCTATTCTTTCACTCCAATAACTTGTTCAATAAATTTTTTTCTTTATCTGATGTTTAATCCCATCTCTCAATTAAATTTCAACCTAATCATTCTAAGTCAGTAATTAAAATTGAAAAGATGGTGAAAAGGGAAAGAAAGTACACACGCGCACACACACACACACACACACACACACACACACACACCCGCCCCAGTAAAAGGAGGTGACAATAGCAATTGATGAAACTAGACAGCTCTTACTGAGCTGGTATTAGCATAAGCTTCAAAGTCATTAATTAGCATTCTGACTTTTGCATACAAGCACCATTTAGGTTACTTTAAGTTTGTTGTTTGTTGTTGTATACCATAGTCAGAACTGGCCCATAGTTGATCCTCTGGCTGGTTTTCAGAGGCAGTTTATCACATGAGAAGAGAGTGCCCATTCTTTCCCGGCGGAGTTTCTGGTGACCTCGAACTGCATGCCTTCGGAATTGCAGTGCAGCTTCTTGCCACTAGGCCACCAGGGCTCCCTCTCTTTAAGTTTTGCAATATCAAATGACAAATTAGTTGCCGCTGAGTCAGTTCAACTCATGACAACCTGTTGTTTGGAAGTAACTCACTAACCAAGTCTGATTTGCATGTGACAACAGGTTTCTAGGATGCCTCTGAGTAAACTCAAACCTCTGACCTTTCAGTTAGCAGCAGAGCCCATTCTTGAGGAAACCAAGGAAAGCCCTCAAGAATAAAGAGGCTTCTGGGTACTGCCAGGTAAACATGGTAGATCCACTTGCATAACTAAGGTGCTCTAATGTAATATTTGGGAATAATCAACAGACATGGAGACAGGGCACGGAAATCTATTCAGTGACTAATGCGGATGCAGAAAAAAATAGGAAAAGCTGAAACAGACCCTAATCAGGGAAGTACAAACACACCTACTTGACAAGTTTGTTGAACTTTAATGACAAAAGATTGGATTTTGAAGGCTGCGCAGGAAGGGAGAGAGAACATTTTGAGATATCCAGATAAGAATGACTTCCCCTTGGGAAGAATGGCTTGGCCTTGGTTAGGAAACAGGGCTGAGAGGAAAGCACACACATGTACACAAGAAGGACTGAGTCTTTTCTCCTGAAAGACCAAGAAGGTCTGAAACAAGATGGTGGTGACAGCATCAAAGAGCCTCCTTGGAGTTCCCAGGATTCTGTAAAGAAGAGACTTAAGCCTGGGAGGGTGGTGGAGCCTGAGGACTACAGATGGAAGCAGTGAATTTCATTAAATCTTTCTGAAGATCAATTTTTGGAGGAATGAGGCCCCCAGAGCCAATACTACATAATATAGTGAGAATAGCACCAGTGATAGAATAAATAAAATGAGCTCAGCCATTACCAACAATGTGGCCCTGGGAAGGTTGTAATCTTCCTATAAAGTAGTGGTACTGTCGTACCTGTCACATATGATTATTATACGTGGAAATCAGAGGATAGTACCCAGGACAGCACAGAGTAAATGCGCGCGCGCGCGTGTGTGTGTGTGTGTGTGTGTGTGTGTGTGTTTTGATACATCTTTGTTTTAGAAATGATAGTATAAAAAAAATAGGCATTATCAAGGGTATGATAGAGACTATTCATTCAACACACATTCATATTTATCATCTATTGGATGCCAAGTCTGTTGTAGATTTCAGGATTCAAAATGAGTGAGACATAACCTGCTCTGGGTATCCACACTCAGGTGAGGTTGACAGACATTGTACGCACACTGTCCAGACCCTGTGAGTTACAGGAATTCTGTAAAGACGTGCAGTGGGTGACAGGAACACACCAGCCCTCTTGGAGTAGGAGATGAAGGGCAGCCGGCAAAATGACTAAGAAAAGGGAGTCTTTCCCACTCCTCTCTTCCTTCTGGCTAAACATTCTTATTCATTCTCATTTTTTTCCTCTCTCTCCTGCCCCCCCCCCATGCCACAAGATGTAGCATAGTGTTTTTAAGGCCCATCTGTGTCATAGCATATTTGAGTAGTTGGTTCCTTTATGCAACTGAATAATATTCCATTGTATGGACCTGCCACAATTTATTTATTCATCCATTTTCATGGAAACCATATGTGTGGAGAGGGGAACTTCTCCAGAGTGTTTCCAAGGCTGTGACCTTTGGGGATCAGATCATCAGGCTCATCTTTCAAGGCACCTCTAGGTGGTTTCAAACCTCCAACCTTTTGGCCACTAGCATGTGGGATCGCCATGAGTTGGAATCTACTCAGCAGCAGCTAACAGCAATGTTCATTAGTTGATTGGCATTGGTGTTGTTTTCATTTCGTTGGCTATAATAAATAATGGCTGTGAATGTTTATGTACAAATTTTTGTGGACATATATTTTCCGTTCTCTTTGGGTATATATCTAAGAGTGGCATTGCTCAGATATATATAACTTAATATTTACTCTTTTGAGAAACTGCCACACTATTTTCCAAAATTACCGTTTTCCAAAGATAGTTCACAAAATATCTTTACCAACACTTGTTATTACATGTGTGTTGTTTTTCATGATAGCCATCTTAATGGGTAACAACTGTGGCTTTGATTTGCATTTCAAATTAAAATTACCTCAGTGTGGCTTTGATTTGCATTTCCCTAATGGCTAATTCTCACAATAGGCCAATAATTCTGGACCAATAGGCCAAATCACAATAGATGGAGAAAAAAATTGAAACTGTCAATGATTTAGTCATGCTTAGATCTACCATCAGCACCCTTGGTACCAACAATCAGGAGATGGATAGTAGTGGGAAAGACGATTATCAGAGACCTCTCCAAAGTCCTGATGAGAAATTATGTCAATTTAAAGACTAAGGAGCACCTGATTCAAGCCATGGTTTTTCCAGTTACCTACTATGCATCTGAGAGCTAGATAGTGTGTAACAATGACAGAAAAATATAATTTTGAGTTGTGGTGTTGGAGAAAAGTACTGAATATTTCATGGGCTGCCAAAAGAACCAGTGCAACCAGAGTGCTCCTTGGAGGCAAGGATGATGACGCTTTGTCTCACATACTTTGGGCATATTAGCAGAGGTTATTCCTTGGAGAAGGACCTCATACTAGGAAAGGCAGAGGAACAGTGAAACAAGAGGAAGAGCCTCAGTGAAATGGATTGATACAGTGACTGCAGCAATGGGCTAAAAGTGTGTTGGGAATAAGAATGACACAGGGTTCAGATCTGTTGCTCATAGGGTCACTATGAGACTCTGTGACTTGAAGCACCTAACAACAACAATAGCTAATGATGTTAAGCATATTTCCATCTGTTAATTAGTCATTTGCATGTCTTATTTGGAGAACTGCAGCTTCTTTCCTCAACTTTTAATTGGTTTACTCATTATTGGTTTTTATTATTGAGTTGTATCAATCAGTTCTTTATATATTCTGAATACTAGATAAATTGATGACTTTTTTTATTTTATTTTATTGTTTTGTGTGTGTACCGTCAAATCTGACTGGTACAAGAGAAGACTGCCCCTCCTTCTCCAGCAAAGCATCTGGTGGATTTGAACAGCATACCTCTGGGATATATCTTTCACTTTTCTGTAAAACGCTGGTCTGATACTTCTCTAAATCTGAACATTCAGATTAAGACAGACTAGGAAGAAGGACTGGCCATCCACTTCTGAAATAGCAGGCCTCCAAAAACCCTATGTACAACAGAACACATGTAGAATAAGAGAAAGGGCAGCTGAGGTTGAGCTTTCAGGTATGGAAATACAAAGGAAGAGGAACAGTTATAAGCAGACACTGGTGATTGGGACATGGAATGTGAGAACCATGAATGTAGGAAAATTAGGTATTGTTAAGGAAGAAATGGAACGCATAAATATTGACATACTAGGCATTGGGGGGACGAGATGGACTGGCATG
>NW_006399776.1:4969847-4978439 GCF_000299155.1 Elephantulus edwardii
AGATCTCCCATTTTTAACTTTCTTTCAGTAGCTTTGGATGGTAACTTTCTCCTTCAGAGGGTAGGGGGACAGGACAGGAAGCCTTCTTTCTGAAAGCCTGCTGTTAACCACACACAACTAGGTGTCTCCAGTCTGTTACTCATTCAGCCACTATTTCTTTAGAATCTACTGTGTGACGTAGGATTTTCAGTATGCTGGAGGAAGACCCCTAACAAGATGGATTGACATAGAGACTGCAGCAATTGGCTTGAGCATGACAGAGATCATGATGATGGCACACAACAGGGCTAGGTTTTGATTGTTGTTCATAGGATAGCTATGAGTTGACTCAATAGCTTGTAACAACATGTATCAACTACTGGTGTTTTATGTTTTAATAGCAACAAGATAGTCTCAGCAGCTGCTTTCTTGGAACATACATTGGAGGAGGGAGGAGGAGGAACTAAAACACTAAATAAATACAAGTTGAAATGACAGATGTGATGGAAATAATTGCTGAGTCCTGCAGCGGCGTATGGTAGTCAGGGGAGGCAGCTGGGAGGAGGTGACAGGCTCAGGCATAAAGAAGGAAAACATCAGCATTGCACAGAGTTGGGAAGTGTGCATTCCAGGCAGAAAGAACTGCTTTGGTTGAGATCGTGGTAGGCAAGACTGGCGAATTCATATAAGGCTTGAGGCTGGTGAGTAAAAACACAAGGTGGAAGGAAGGTGATGAGATTGGGAAGGCTGGCTAGTGTGAGCGAGTACCCCTTACTGAAGAGCATGGATTTTATTCTGAGAAACAGGAAACCATTGATGACTTACCTTTTTTAACCTCCTCTTGATTACCCAGGATTGTCATTATGGACATCCGGTGTCCTTGTGCTGCCCAGTGACAGACCACAACCCCACTGTTCCTTTCTGTGGGTTCCTAGATTGCTTGGTTGTCTTTCCCTGGATGTTGTTACTTCTGCAGTACAGTTCTTGAGTCACTCCCCCCACCCCTGCTGTGGACATGCACAGAGACCAGAGGGAAGCCATCACCTGGGGGACATGCTAGCATGCTGCTGCCTGGTCTCAAGCATACATGAGCCACAGGCCTAGAATGAGGCTTAGAAGACTGCAGGACCCCAGTTTTGATGCAGGAGGAGGTCCCTGCTTTGAGGAATCTAGAGAAAGGTATGGTGGTGAGCTACCACTCCTGTGTCTATCCCCTCTGTACTCTGGCAGCCTCAAATATAGTGAGATAGGGGGAATCACATACTTGTGAAGCCAGCTTGAAAGACTTGAGAGCTGGAGAAATCCAGGAGAAATAGGCAAGGACTGGAGTTAGGGACGATGATTTAGAGAATGACCAGGTGGAAGTATATTCCTTTGACTAAGGGTCCTGTCACCTTCCCAGTCCCTTTGTTTCATGGCCAGAGTCCTCTTTCATGGATGTTGTTGTTTGCTTTTGAGTTGATTCAAATCATAGCCTCCCAGTGTGACAGAGTAGAGCATACTCATTATTTTCCTAAGCTGTAATTTTTACAAGAGCAGATTGCTAAGACTTTTCTCACCTAGAGCCACTGATGGATTTGAACTGCTCACCTTTCAGTTAGCAGCTGAGAACTTATGACTGTAGCATAGGGCTCCTCTTTTTTGTGTCCATGTGCCATGATGTAGATTCCTCAAAAACTCCAATTCACTTGAAGTCTTTTAGTCTCTTTCTCAAAACCCCCTCCATCTGAATCCATGTCATGATGCATAGTACAAAACAGGATATTTATTTACTCAGTATTTAGCCTTGCCAAAGCATTTTTCAGTAGTAACATGGTTTTGTGTGTGTGAATATACATAAACAGATAAAAATTTTAAAACTTACCCAAGGCACGCTCATGTTTATTGCGGCTTTGTTCATGATAGCAAGGAGTTGAAAGCAACCTAAGTGCTCGTCAACAAACGAATGGATAGAGAAGCTGTGGTATATTCACACAATGGAATACTATGCTGTATTGAAAAACAAGGAACTCATGCAATATTATTCAAAATGGGTGACCCTGGAGGACATTTTGCTGAGTGAAATATCTCAGTCACAAAAGGACAAATACTGCATGGTGCCACTGTTGTAAAACGGGACTGACATCGAGGTTAGGGGGAGACTGAGAAAGATGGGATAAAGAATGTATAGTGCATTGAAACAGATGAGGGAGAAAACTGTTTAAAAGGGATATATGATTAGGTACTTTTATCATGACAGGAGTCCAGAACAAAGGCTGCATAGTGGAGTGGACCTGGGGGGAGGGATTGTAAAACAGTGAAAGAATTTTTCTTTTACTTTTCAAAGAGAGGCGTTTGGGGGAGGAGGGAGGGGTAGGCAGGGAGAAAAGTGCAACAGTGAATGAATGGAAATCCAAAGTTTCTGTAAATTTGTATTAAAATTAATTTAAAAAATTATTTTAAAAAAACAAACAAAACTTACACAAGGTTAATGAAGAGTTATCTCTCACACCCACATGGCCCAGCACACCTCCCAGCCCAGGGTCCCCCATCAATGGATCGAGCTCCTCCAAGGTGGTCTGTACATGCACTCACAGCCTGGCACCCTTCTCTTTCCACCTCGCAGTAAATCCTGGAGCTCCTCATTCTATCACATAGATGTGCCAGAATGTTTAACTGGTGTCCTTTTGCTAGAAGACAGGCCGGTTATAACTTTCCTTTTTGAAACAGTGCCATTGTGAATACAGACAACTTTGCAAGTATATCCAACTATATACAGTTTACACCTTAAGTACAAATGAAACCCTAACAAACAAGCCTAAAAGTGGAATTGCTAGATTTAAGGGCACATAACCTTTTTATTATGTGGTCTGGTGCCAGAATGCCTTCCAGAAGGTATATAACCTTTTTACATTTTAACCAACTATACAAAGTTACAGTGCTATTTCCTCCTACACAACCTCCTACCCCAATTCAGGAAATGGTCAAGTTATTTTTCTTTATTCTTGCTAATCTCATAGTGAAAGCGGTATTACCAATATCATTCTCATTTTCATTTGTCATTGTTAAAATGCTTGAATTTTTTTCATGTTTATAAACCTCTTGTATAGTTTTCTAAAGGTATTTAACCATTTTGAAATATCATTGATAACTACATATATATGTTATTTTTTAAGACAATACAAGTGAGTCATTTTTTAATAAGCCACTCTGGCATGGACTCACACATCCCTACTGACTCAGTCAGCCTTTTCATCTATGACATAATCTCAGAAATTACTGTGTCCTGAGTAATACTTTGGCTTTAGGGCCAGTTTAGCTGGTAGCATTGTTGCTGGAACTGGTTTCCATGATGACTGTTGTCCAGATGCTCATGGGACACTCATGAAACCCTAGAATGTTTAAAAGGAGGAACAGGGCAGAGCCAGGTCTTCAAGGTCAGAAGGTACTTGCATGCCCTTTGTTGACCTCAGAGTTGTCACCCTATTGGATTAACATTTCTCTTTAGGAAATAATGACTTGAAGAAGCATTGTCTTCTTTCCCTTCTGAACACAGAATGACAAGATGCATTGCCATGATTGAAGGATGCCCTGTGTAAACGTTTGACCTCATAACACTTGGGTGGGACCTGTATATCATTTATGTTTTCCTTCAAGAAAATTCAGTGCAAGTAATGTTTGCCAAACTAACTTATTTATAGATGTATTGTACAAGAATTTCTTGCTCAAGAGTATTCAAAGCCTAATTAAACAAAATGAGAAATGGGAAGTTTCCCTGAATGTGACACTTGATTCCTGGATTTTATTAATTGTGATATTAGAAAGTCAAGTCTAATGACCTCTTAATAATGTGTTGCAATACTAACCAAAAAGTCAGCAATTTGAATCCCCCAGCTGCTCCAGCTGAGAAAGATGGGCACTTTGAGTTAGAATTGGCTTGATAGGAATGAATTTGGGGTTTTGTTTATTTGCTTGTTTGTTATTAACATACGCTTAAATACCTGGAATACTTTTCATCTGATAATATAATTCTTTGGAAATGGATGCCAAATAACTTAAACTTTAAAGGCAATTAATTAACCTAAAACATGCAAACTATTTACCTTGGACTGGACTGACGCATGGCAGTCCTGTATGGGTTGGGTCAGACCTAAACACTGAGCTAAATTGCTTTTCCAGAGATTTTCTTTTTACTTTGTTGTTGTTGTTATGTGCTGTCGAGTTGGAACTGACTCACAGCTAACCCTCCAGTGGATTTTTCAGAGGCTGTAAATCACACTGGAAGAGATCGTCTGTCTTTCTCCCACAGCACTGCTAGTGGGTCCGGACTGCCTGCTTTGGAGTTAGCAGTACAACTGCTATGAGGCCTAAAAGCTCCCTTAAAAATTTGTTTTCCAAAGAATTTAAAGTGCTACAATCCTGAAGACTTCTGTTTTGAGGATGGGCAATCTCCTCCCGTGTGATTAACTGCATCTGAAAACCCTCCGAAGGGTCAGCTATGGGTCGGTTCCAACTCTGCAGTACACAACAACAACAATATTTAGAACTACCACATATAGCTATTATTTAAGAGCTGGAGAGACCTTTTTATTGATCATTAACTCATCTAATAACTATAGAAAAGACCCAGCAAAGATAAATAGCAACACTAGGTCCTGGGACTTGGGGTTTTATCTCTCCAGCAAAGAACCTAAAATGCCTTATAATATTTTTGTCTTTCTAGGGCAAAAATATCTTTAAATGAACCTATTTCTTAACCTAATTTTTAATCTGTTGTGAAACCTAATTTTGCCTTTTACTTGATCACATGACCAGAAACAGTACGATTTGCTGAACTTTTTTCTAAAGTGAAACTTGTTGCTAGAGTCCCTTCCAGCTCATGAAAGCCTGGCGTGTGACAGAGTAGAATTTTGTATTGATACATTGGCTGCAGCAATGGGCTCAAGTGTGCCTGAGATGATGAGGATGGCACAGTATAGAACAAGGTTCATAGGTCTGTTCTTCAGAGGGTCACTAAGAGTCATATGTGACTTGACAGCACCCAAAACAACAGTGATCTTCATAGGAAGCCATTTGCCAGGCCTCTTCTTCTGTCCTGCTGGTAGTTGGGTTCAAACTGCCAGCCATTCAGTTCAAAGTAAGGAGTTACCCATTTACACCACCCAGGGGCCTACTAGATTAAACAACTGCATGGGCTCATCCCCTGTTCCCTTGTCTGTGGACTGCGGTGTTCTCCTCAGGCTGCTTCTGCCTGGGAGGGGCCAACAAGGTCAGGTAGCCACTGTCTCCTGGAACTGTCTGCACAACATCCCTAGAGGAAGGAGGGATAGGTTACGAGCTTAGCTTGTTTATTTTATCAGGAAACAGACACAGAAAAATTGATTTACAGGCTCTTGGACTCAATCCCAAGAAGGAAGAGGGAGGGGAGATAGATGATAAACAACCCAAAGCTCATTTCCTGGACAAAGCGGGTCCTCCATTTTTATTTAAATTTCATTAAATTCGTTGTCCAAATCCGATTCAGGTCAGGTAGAGTGAAAAGAACTACAGGGATTTTGTAATAGCCAACGGTTTTCCAGGATGTGGCCATGTCCTGCTGAGAACTTTAAGGTGATCTTACATTGAGCCTCTCAAAAACCAGATAAACTCAAGAAAATCATTTGCACAGATATAGACACTATGGCCTCTCTTTGGAGCCCTGGCTCAGCTTCAGATTGATCCAGGACAGCATGAGTTTACTATCTGCTCTTGCCCAAACCCACAAGATCTAGACTTATCTCACCAGCCCCCACCCTGACTCTGAGGTCACCTGGGATCAGGGGCAAGATGTGCTGGAGAGGAAACAGGATGGAGAAGGCAGTAGGGGCAAAGTGTGTTTCATTTTCTCAGTAACTTGTTTGGAAAGTCCAAGTGTTAGCAGACTCCTCTTCCCCCAGGGGAAGAAGGTTGTGTAGTTTAAAGATGCCCCTTCATGCCAAGGTTTTCATAATGTGGCATCTTGCACAGTCTTTGACTTCTTTGACTAGAGGGTGCTGAAAATCGCTACTCTCCCTGTAATACCATGAAAAGGAATATCGTCCTCAACAATACTGTTGGGCCAGTGGCATGTGGCATGTTGCCTAAGTAATGTGCCATCAAGTTGTAACTGACATTTGGCTGACCTTTCAGTTGATTTTCAAGGGCATAAATCCCATGGGAAGAGGTTGCCACAAGGATTGGCTGGTGTATTTGACCTGCCTTTGGATTGGCAGCACAACTCCTTACCAATAAGCCACAGAGCTCCCTTGTCTAATCATTAGACCGGTAGCATTGTTGTTGTTGTTATTTGCCATCGTGTCACTTTTGACTCCTAGTGAACCTACATACAGGGGCCCTAAACCTTGCTCTATCCTGTGCCAACCTCACCGTCTCTGACACACTCCTATTACCCCAATCACTGAATCAATCTATCTGATCAAGGGTCTTTCTTTCTTGTGCATATGGACCAATAATTTTGACACTGTGCCTTTTTTTTAATATTACATAAAATATGTAGGTTTACTGTGGGACACTTAGAAAACTCTAAATTCTCAAAAGAGAAGAAATAAAGATCATGACTGATGTCACTATCCTGATGTACTCCATAGTACAATGTAGTGTCTAGGATGCAGGCTCTGGGATCAAAGTCCCTGGGTTTGAATCTTAGCTTCCCTGAGAAACATTTTTTACTTTGGACACATTCTTCAGCACTCCCTCAGAGCCTTAGTTTTCCGTAAATGTAAAATGGGGATAATAGTAGTACCTACTTTAGGGCATTGTTAGAAGGATTCAGTGAACTATCCACAGAAAACTCTCAGTGCAGTGTGAGGATATAGTGAGAGCTCAGTAAGTAGTCGCTACAGCTGATTATTTTTAGCTATTGCTTTGCATCCAACCTCTAGAACTAATTTCAGAAACAGCCTTTTCCAGTTGTAAAGTAAACATATGCATGATTCTTCAGACATGTTTAACTTATGTGGCTGTTATTTAATTTGAGTGACTATTTTTGGAAAATGTATATGTAAAACATGAGCAATCCCAGATATTTTGTGTTTACTTTAAGAAGACTAGCACCTCCCTAGGGGGCTCTGGTGGGCTAGCCCACAAGGAGCTGAGCTGCTGACCCAAATGTGACACTTCCCTAGTGGTTTCAATCCACCAGCCACTTTGAGGGAGAGAGATCGGCAGTCCCCTCCAGTGGGATTTTGGAGGCTGTAAATCGCCTGGGTCAGCGATGAGCCCGTTCTGACTCGAGAGTAAAGTTTTGAGTGCACTTTCTATAATTAGTAACCCCTTTCTCTAGAAATTTATACCGCTTTTTAAGCAACTAAGTCCTCTAACTTGCTGAAAATCAGATACACTTCTTTGTTAAGTCAAGTCACATCATTCAGCCAACATTTTCAAAGCCTGCTGTGCTCAGTCATAGTGGTAAGCAGAAGGAGAGGAGTGGTAGCTGCCTTTTGTTGTTAGGTGTTGTTGAGTCGGTTCCAACTCACAGCGACTGTACAACAGCATGAGGCTCTGGCTAGTCCTGCACCATCCTCAAGATCATGGTTACATGTGAGTTCACCATTGAAACCACTCTTATGGCACCATCTTATTCAAGGCCCTCCTCTTTTTCACTAACCGTTTACCAAAATGTGGTGTCCTTCTCCAGGGACTGCTCTGTTCTGTTCACATGTCCACAGTACCTGAGACAAAGTCTTGCCGTGCCTGCTTGTGAGGAACATTTTGGCTGTACTTCCAAAACAGATTTGCTCATTCTTCCAGAAGTCCATGATACAGGCACTAAATAAATATATCATTACAGAATCTAAGTGCTGTGAAAGAAAAATCCTTGATGCTCAAGACAGTGTCACACAGAGCCTGATTTAAGTGGTCCACGGTGTTCTGAAATGGGCTTTGGGTCACAACCATGATGAAGACACAGCCACCACTCTCAGGCTGCTCACTGTGTCTGAGCTGTGGGCGGCTATGCCAGGCTGGGACACTGAGGGTGGTGGCAGAGAGCAGACAGACCCTGTAAGGAGACAAGAAGGGTTAGCTCAACTCAGGTGCGGGAGAGCTTCCTGGAGGGAAGTGGCCCAGAGGATGGAGAAGATAGAAGGGCGTTCCAGGCAGAAGGAAAAGTCTGGGCCAAGGTGCAGTCTGGAAAGTGCAGGGTGTTTTGAGAAACAGCAGGCTGTTCATGGGGTGGAGAGGGAAGAGTTTTACTGGCAGATGGAGTGGGTCTAATGATGAAGAACTCTTAACATCCTGTAAATGTTTAGGAGTAATTAGAGGCACTTACAGTTTTTTGTTGTTTTGTTTTGCACTTGCAGGGGTTTTTTTTGGTGTTTTTTTTTTTAATTAGGTGATCAGCATATTCTTTTTATTGATTTTGAGGCATTTCTATATTTGTCAAGTTTTAAAAAGTTTGTTGAGATTCACATATTGTTAATATTTGCCTTTGCACTGTGTTTTTTTTTAATTTAATTTAGTTGGTTTATTTTTTTCATTTCAATGAACATCTACAGAGATTTTGGAATTCCATTCATTCATTGTTGCACCCTTCTCCCCGCACAAACCCTTCCCCCCCCCTTTGCTCCTCTCCTTGAAAAGCAAAAGAAAAACTCC
>NW_006399776.1:4979044-4993131 GCF_000299155.1 Elephantulus edwardii
CCAGCATTTGTTGCTTGCTGTTCTGTTAAATTTTGCTAGTCTTACTGGAGTGAGATGATATCTCATGGTTGTCTTGATTTGCATCTCTCTCAGGGCTAGAGATTTTGTGCTTGTTGGCCATCTGAATGTCTTCCTTGGTGAAGTATCTGTTCATATCCTGTGCCCATTTTGCACTTGCAGTTTTTAAAGATTATCTTTGACACCTAAGAAGGTACTCCAGGGACAGGGGAACCCACCTCAAACTCATTGCTGTCTAATCAGAACCAACTCATAGCTGGCCCTTGTGAGTTTTTGGAGGCTGTGAATCACCTGGGAGGAGATTGTCCGTCTGTCTCCCATGAAGCCGCTGGTGGATTTGAACTGCCACATAGGCACCACCTTTGGGTCAGGAGCACAGCTCCTTCATGACTACATACCACCGGACAGTCTTGGAGAGAAAGGAGGCTGGGCACACAAAGGGCAGATAAAGGGACAGTGCTCACTCGATGCCTGTCTCATGCTGGACACTACACCCTCTGCTGGGGGGCACAGAGTTGACCAGGATGTCTAGGTGTTTATGTAAACAGATCTACCCAGGATCACTGGGGTTGGAAGGAGATGAATGGAACAAGGCTGACTCTTGGGAAGGGAAGGAGGAGAGGGTCGAGGTCTGAGAGAGTCTTAGCCTGTGTTCAGCCAGCACTGACCTTGACCACCCAGGAGTAGGGGAAGAGGAGGCAGTCTGGCCTTGGTCTGGCTGGCCCTGCATTCTCTTCTTGCATCCTTTCCTTGATACAGATCTTGTTTAAAGCTCAGGTAATTAAAAATTTGATTCAGGAAGGAACTAACATTTTTTCCCCCTGTTGTTCTATTAAAAATAATAGACTACCAAATTTGTTCCCTCTGGGAGAGCCCTTCCCCTCTCACCTGAGCTAGGGAATAACTGTCCCAACCTCAGATGCCATTTCCTGGTGGGTCTTTCTTTCCCAGCATGGTTTCCACAGGGGCTGTGACGGGAATCCTCTGACTGGGTGGATGGGGCCCCTTCCTTCCTGCCTCCTCTCTTTGTTTCCAGAATGGGGAGCAGCACTGGAATGTCAAGGTGGGATCTTCTACAGGACAAATTCCCTTTCCCATACTCTGAAAACTATATGGCTTGTGAGTCCTTTTGTATCAATAGAAACCTCTATAGTTGGACATCTCTATTTTGACTTCTAAATTTCCACAGGAAGATGTTATAGAATTGAAATTTCTCTGATTGGAAGAGTGCAGAACAAAAAGATGAAGTATGGGTTTTTGTTGTTTTTTTATTACTTTTTGAACTAGCCTCCTGTTTAGTTAAAGTTGACTTCAAGGGAGAGGTCCAATTGCAGTTTTAAAGAGTGTATGGGTCTCAATGAGTCCTGTAAATCTAGAACTTTTTCAAATTTGGAATTCTTTTCCACATGTTCTGCCTTTCTTTCAGGATCCATGTATCATAGCCCTGAACAGAACATTGAGTAGTGTAACCAGATACTGTCCAATCCTCCTGGCCTCAAGGCAGAAGCAGCCCAGATTAATGGACACAGTTAGGCCTGTAGACTGATTCTTTCTTTGATTCTTCAGTTTCCTTATATGTTTTTGGCTCCACGTGACTAGAGACCTGTAGTATGACTCCATGTCCTAAGACCATGACTCTAAGTCTTCAAACCAGGAAAACTAATTCTGTTAGGTAGTTGGTTATGTCTAAGAAGTTTTCGTGTATGTAATCCTCCTTTGTTTTTATTTTATGTGTGTTGTTGCAAAATTATATGTAACATAGGATTTACTAATGCATCTTTTTCTGTGTATAACTTAGTGACACCAGCCAAGCTGTGTACATACAGTGCTGTTTTTAAATTTCCTTTAACTGAGTGGAAAAAATATTAAACTATTAGTGTGTCAATTCCTGCTCATCCAATATAGATATACACAGACACTTAGACACCTTAGGATCCACACATGTACCTGGTCTAACTGGACTCTGCCTGGCTGGAGGTGATACATTTGTGCTCCCTAAACCCTCAACGTGACTGCTCTCATCACCCTCTGGGTTCTAATGGACAAGGCCAATTTTATTTTAACCTGTGTGAGTGATTCTTAAAATGGATTTTGGCCAAAGTGTAAAGCTAAAGTGTATCAAAGTCTTAATTTGGATGCTTAGCTTTAGAACAGTATCTGACAGACAAGTATTTTACCAAAAGGAGCAGATGAAAGACACTTTCCCCTTACAAAAGTAACCAAAGGATTCAGTGTCAGTGCCCCCCAACCTCAGCACATGTGTCTTGTTCTATCCTGTCCCTTTCCCAGTTCCACCAGCATCCCCTTCCACTTCCGCTCACTGCATCCAGCACCTCTCTCTCTCCCACAGCCAGCTCTTGATAGGACCGCTCAGACCTCAGGTCATTTCTGTGATGCCTTGCACCTCATGCTGCTGCTGCTGGTATCTCACGGTGCTGCCTGTCTCTCTTGAGTTTAGGAGGCTCTACATCCAAAAACAAGGTGGAGGAACAGCACAGGAGAAGACGATCCTCGATAAGATGATTTGGCACAGTAACTGGGATAATGGGAGTAGGTATATCAGAGTAAGATTGGCTCAGGATAGGGCAGGCTTCAGAGCTGTTGTACATGGGGGAGTCACAACCACTTCGATGGCACATAACAACAAAGTATATAGCCTAGCTATATTCAGCCTCCTATATAGCCAGGTTAGTTACATGGTCCCCTTGAGGAACAAATTTAAACATTTGAGTACATTCAACCATTAGTGGAAATATGTCCCTTTGAATACATTTTAGCAGCCATGAGATCTTTTCTTTCCTTCCCTCTATCTTTCTTGATTTTAAAACAAAATACATTTCATTAATACAAAATGCATGCATTTTAATCATAAAATTTAGTAAGTTATGACAAATGTATACGCTCACATAATCACCATTATCACACTAGAGAAATACCCCAGTGCCTGAAGCATTTCCCTCATACCAGTTTGCCAGTCATTCCCACCCCCGGCTAACCTGCTAACCTGCTTGCTTCCACTAGAGCTTGTTTTGCCTGTTCTAGAATTTAATACAATTGGGTTGGCACCATACGTACCCTTTGGTGTCTTGTTCCTTTCATTCAGCATTAGGTTTCTGAGATTCACTCTTGTTGTATGTATCAGCAGATCATTCCTTTTTATTGCCAAGTGCCATTCTGCCATGCCATGGTTTGTGTAACCATTTGCATATAGAGAGACATTCCTGTTGTTTCTAGTTTACTGAGCACACTTAGTTCTGAAGAGCTGTGATCCTCCATGGCATTTCCAAATGCCCGCTCGGCATGCTATAATTATTTTTTTTTAAATAGCTTTTTTTTCTTTTTTTTAATTATTATTTTTGTGTGAGTGTACCGTCAAATCAGATCTGACTGGTACAGGAGTAAATTGTCCCTCCTTCCCCGGCAAAGCATCTGGTGGATTTGAACTGTGCGCCTCTGGGATTGTAGTTGCAGTTCCTTGCCACTAGGCCACCAGAGCTCCCCTGCTATAATTATTAATTAATTAACCTTTGACATTTATATTTGAAAACCCAAAACCAAGCCCAGTGCCATTGAACTGATTCTGTTCATAATGAACCCCCATCAAGTCTCCAATGCTATAAATCTTTAAGAAAAGATAGGGAGAGGTAACCTCTCTTTTCCCCTTGGAGTAACTGGTAGATTTGAACTGCCAGCCTTTTGGTTAGCAGCCCAATATGTTACATACCATATCACTGTGCTCCTTTTTATATTTGAAGTGTCTTTAAGTTCTAAAAGGATGTTCAGTATACTTACAGCAGAGATATATTCTTAAATATTGTTCAGAGCTAGTTCTGGAAATTTTTCCCCCTTTTTTTTACTTTTTAACAAAAGTTTACAGAAAAGTTAGATTTTCATTCATTCAGTGTTGCACATTTTCCTCCCTACCCACCCCAGTTCACTTTTTTAAAAAAAGAATATTCATTTACTGTTGCATAACTTCCTCTTTCCCCCAAGTTTTGGGAATTTTGAACTTTTTTTTTCCATTAAAAAAAAAAATCAAGCCTCTAGGAAACATTTATTGAGATGTGCTCCTGGTCAGCTCTACTCTTGATGCTGTAGAGAACAGGCTAAGAGATTATCACAGGCCAGTAGAGGAGACAGAGCGTAAATTAGTAGTACTCAGGGGAAGCAGTGAGCCCTTGACAGATCCCAGGAGAGCAGGGCAACTCCTCGGAGGACATAGTTTGGTCTCAAACACTGAATAAAAGCTGTAGTGTGTCCACTCAGCGGTGGTCACCAAGTGTGGATTCGTCTATGAACAGGCCATGTTTAAGAGCAATGCATACTCTGATCCAAGACCATCAGCTCAAAATTATAAACACTGTAGGCCAAAAAAAAAAAAATTAAAATTAAAAAAAAACCCAACAATAAAAAAACCACTGTAGGCCTGGAAAAAAATAACATTGAAAGGCTACCTTCAGTCTAAGGGTCACCATTTTCTACCTTGTTGTAAGTAGTGTTTCAGTACACAGGTCTGCCTAGCACAGCATGACTTATCTCTGGTTTTGGTAAGAACCTAGCCATCATCTGCAGCAGAAACTTTGGGAAATTTCCTCATTCTTCTGCTAGTGAGCACAGAAAGTCTGAGTCATCCCAGTCAGCCTGAACACACACAGGACTCTTCTGCGTCAGAGATTGGCTGTGATTAGCATCAGAGATTTATTCTAGGAGCAAGCCAGGATCTTTGAGACCATCTGGTTGAACTCTGTCCATTTCACAAGCAAGAAAAGGAAGGTCAGTGGGTCTTTGTGAGCCACTTACTGTATTTATAAAATATGAGTGGTTCTTTGTCCAGTCAGTGTCTTCTCTTAGTTCTTTTCTGAGCACTTGAGCTAATTTTTTCTCTTGACTCAAGTGTCACTGTGTTGTTGTTTTTACAATAACTAATTTTACTTCTACCCATGGCTCCAGACCATATTCTCCCTAGCCAGACAGCCTTCATTTGTTTGTACAACATTTGTTATATAATATTTGTTGTAACTTCACTGTGTTCTCGTACTTGATAATTATGATTAAGAGGATAATAACCAGTAACCCTTAGTGCATTCTGAGTACCTCATATATATTGACTGTGTAGCTGCATGAGGTACATATTATTATTAATCCATTTTGCAGATGAGGAAGTGAGGCACAGGGAGGTTAAGTAACTTTCTCAAAGCCTCAAAACTAGCAAGAGAGGGGGGCAGGATTAGATCCCAGACAGTGGGATCCAGAGCCCATACCATTAGGCATTATCTTGTTTAATCATGAGAAGGACACTTTCCCCTTGGTTAAAGGCTTTGTAATCTATTGAGAGTGACCAATACAAACATCTAATTATAATATACTGTGTGAAGTGATACAGAAGGAATGTAAAGGGTCCTGAGAGATCAGAAAAGGGAGTGATTGATTCCATCCATGGATGGATGCAAGAGAAATAATAAAATGTATATTATATGTAAGAAGCTCTGGTGGTGTAGTCTATAGGGACTTGTGCTGCTAACCCAGAGGCCACGCTTCTCTGGCAGCTTGACTCCACCTCTCTCTCCAGAGGAAAAAGATGGACAGTCCCCTGGTGTTTAATTTACAACCTTGAAGACCTGATAGAGGTCTTCTATGAGTGAGTATATGATAAAAACAATAGCTTAACCTGTTGAAAGCTGACTCAGTTCATTGGTAGCGACGAGGGTCAACGCAACACTCTGTCCTCAGCAGAAGAGAGATCATCTGCATGTGCCTGGAGGCATGTGTGTGGGTGAGGGGCTTCTTGGCCTCAGGACTATCCCATTTCTTGTGGCCATAATTGTAGGGGAAACCAACTGCCATCAAATTGGTTCTGACTCCTGGTGGCCCTCCATCAAGTTCTGAGGCTGGAAATCTTAAAGGGAGCAGAATGCCTCTTCTTTCTCCCTCAGAGCAGCTGGTAGATTCAAGCCACTGACTTTCAGTTAGCAGCCCAACTCATAAACCCTTGTGCCACCAGTGCTTGTTACTTATAAGAGGTGTCCAAATTTCGGAAATGTTCAATTGTAGGAAAGAAATCTGCCAGTCATAATTCACCTTCCTGTACCAAATCCACTAAGGAGGGGGACTAGGGGCCATTGACCACACCTTTTTAACTGCCCACCAGGGAGCCCCAAATAGGAGAGCATTCAACAAGAAAAATGACTCATGTCGGGTTTAGTGTGCATCCCAGAAAGCATTTTCTTAACTGCATTTCTGAACTTTAAATTACTGGATTATGGTCACAAGGGGGACCAAGTGAGAGCGTAGTCAGGTCAGTGATGAATCAGCCATCCTCACTGGACAAGCAAGGCCAATGCAGGTCTCCCTGGTGTTCCCAGAGGATGGCACGCTCATTCATCTGCCGAGCGGCTCTTCCATGACCCAGTGCTATTTAGAAGACAGGCTCAGATGACAGTAGCACCGTCTGTTCCCTGGAAGGCAGTTTGTTCTGGCTCTGCAGGGACAAGACTGAGTGAAATCTGGCCTCCAAATCTTCACGTTCTGCTGCATGACCCATCCAGTAGGGCTTTGATTTTCCTCTGTTCTTACCTGACTGTTGACAGCTATGAAAATAAATGCCAGCCCTCATTCTGAGATCTGCATTTGTTCCCATAGGACAAAAGGGGTTAGGGTTCACAATGAGACAAAATAAAGATGTAGAAATGTGCAAAGAGGCATGGTGGTATGATAAATGCCACGCTGTGGGCGGTGGTTTCCTCGGGACCAGAAGGGTGGCTCCCCAGGGGGCTGCAGCACTTGGAATATTTTGCTTTCTTTTTTTAGATGTATGACTCCAGTTTCTTTAATCAATGACTCACCTTAATGATGTTCCTCAAATTCATGGAAACTTCAGTTCATTAATCTCCTATCTTTTTGATCTTTCTCCTCTAGATACTCTCTGATCTTCCTAAGTTACCTTTTCCTTCCATCCTCGAAGCCGGCCATTGTCCTATTCTGGGTGCTTGCACGTCTGTGATTTTCTGTAGTGTATGGGGAGCCCTGGGGCAGAGTCCTTAGCAAGTTGTGCTGCTAACCCAGCTCTCTTGGAGTTCACATTCACTGGTGGGCAATCTCTTCCCACATGATTTACAGCCTCAGATACCTGAAGGAGAGTCAGCTACATCTCTCATTGCTGTAAAGGATTCCAGCTTGACAGCAGTGAGTGATAGCCATGAGATCTCAGGTGACAAGGTTTACAGTGATTTGAACTCACCCAGTGGCGTCATTTCCATGAAACACCTAACAATCTTCCCCGTGAAGATTAGCGCCAAGAAAACCCAATGGAGAGCAGTTCTCTTCTGTGTAACATGTGGCATTGCAGTGAGCCAGAGTCAGCTTGGAAGCAACAGGTTCAGTTTAGGGGAGTGGTAAGGAATTGTGCTGTTAACCCTGTGCTACACAGTCCAAATCCACCAGCTACTCTGTGGGAGAAAGATGGCCAGTCACTTCCCATGGGATTTACTGCCTGTGAAAACCTGCTGGAGAGTCAGCTATGAGTCGGTTCCAACTTGATGGTGCTCAGCAACAACAACAGTCCATTAGGCTGCTCAATATTGCTTGTATTTTTCACATGACTGCAGCAATGGGCTCAAGATGGTGAGGATGGCACAGAATAGGACAGGGTTCAGACCTGTTGTTCACAGTCACAGTGACTCGTACTTGACTCAACGGCACCTAAATAACTACTGCTACTAATACTACATATCCTGTGAAACTGGGTTCCCCCCCCCCCAAGGCTTGTGTATGTTGACTCAAGGGGATTTAGTTCCTTTTCACCACTGTATGATGTTTTATTATAAAAATAGCCTAGACTTACCTTTATAATATCTGAAGCAAACATAGAAAATGTCACAATTCTTTCCTTTCATGCTGGATAGTTCAGCATGCTTAGTATTTTCTATTTGTATGTATGTGTGAAGGTTTTCATAATTTGAAAAAGAGAAGAGTACTTGAGTAGGAATAAGGAAAAGTAACACCTCATCTGGGCTCTGGATTGAGTTGGGTTAAGACTGATGCCACAGTTTATCATTCTGCAATTAAAAATAAACTTTGTGGGACAAGCCTCCTCTTGTTTGCTTTTTTGTGGGAATCTGCCTCCCAGGGGAAATGCCCACAAGCTGTGAGCACAGGTTAAGCAGGGTGTTTATTTAATTGTGTGAGTATGGAGAATGTTGGTATGTGGCCAAAGCTAAACAGAACTTATTATAGGCCTGGTCATTTTTAAAGAGAAATTGGCAAGACACCATTTCACAAAGTAACTGTGAAACATAACTTCTAGAAATATTTATAACATACTTAAACTATAAATAGCTCAACTGATAAATATTGGACACAGTTTCACCCAGGCCAACCTTTGACCTCTTTTGTGCTTTAAAAAATGAGAGCATAGAGAAGATTCATTAGTGTTGTTCCTTGGGCACCCTGCGGAGTTCCAAGTGGCCTCCAGGTCGTCTTCTCTCTATCTCAGGTCCTTTTAGAAACATGAGATTCTGAAAGAAGTGAGAGCTTTGATCCATAGTCTGTGGCTTTACAGAGCCATTCTCAATTTTGCCATTGATCAGAAAGACTGTCTTAGATAAAATAGCACACAAATGGTAACTAACCAAAGTTACGAATTTGGGAGTAAGCAGTGCTCTGTCTAGGTGACCATGAACTTCTCTTTTCTCTCTTGTTTCTTTCCTACCAAGGGGTCCCATGATTCCTAGCTGTAGCCACATGAGTCCAGCCCTGGGGGTCTTGTTTGAAAAGGGTCTCGGGTTACAAGGCCCCCACTGTCTCTAGCCTGCAAACAGGCCCTCTGTGGCACTAGGAGGTGCTTCCTGCATTGTCCTGGTGCACATCTCTCTGAACTATGGAGACACTGACATCTGCTCTCTCCATCCAGGATATGACTTCTGCCAGGTCCTGCAGTGGTTTGCAGAGCGGGTCGACAGGATCATCCTGCTCTTTGATGCTCACAAGCTGGACATCTCAGACGAGTTCTCAGAGGCCATCAAGGCCTTCCGGGGCCAGGATGACAAGATCCGTGTGGTGCTCAACAAGGCTGACCAGGTGGACACACAGCAGCTGATGCGTGTCTATGGGGCTCTCATGTGGTCCCTGGGCAAGGTCATCAACACCCCGGAGGTACTGCGTGTCTACATTGGCTCCTTCTGGGCACAGCCCCTACAGAACACCGACAACCGCAGGCTCTTTGAGGCCGAGGCCCAGGACCTCTTCAGGGACATCCAGAGCCTCCCACAGAAAGCAGCAGTGCGCAAACTCAACGACCTCATCAAGCGAGCCAGACTGGCCAAGGTGAGCGGGAGACACTGTGGGCAGCAGCTTTGTGCTGAGGTTACTTCATCTCTAAGGGGAGAGTTGAGGTGGAGACAACACTACCTTAGAAGCTATAGGAGTAGAACCTGTAATGGGCTGAGAATGCAGCACAAGGTCAGGTTGTTGTTGCTATTAGATGCTGCTGAGTCTGCTCCCAACTCAAGGAGACTCATGCACAGCAGAATGAAATACATGATCAGTTGGGGCCCAGGCCGTTGTCATTCATAGCGTTTTCATTGGCAGATTTTTTTCAAGTGGATTGCCAGACCTTTCCGCTTAGCCTGCTTTGAAGCCTGTTCAGCGTCGTAGAAACACTACTCTCCACTGATACAGATGATAACTCTGCATGAGGTGCACTGGCCAGGAATCAAACCTGGGTTGCTCCTGTGGAAGGCAGAAATTCTATCCCTGAACCACTAGTGCCCCATCAAGATCAGGTAGCCCTGTGTAAATTCCAGCTTCTGGCTCTGTGATATTGGGCAGTGATTTAGCCTTTCCAAACCAGCTTTCTAATCTATACAATGGGGCTAGGAGAGAACTTCATAGGACACTGGTGACGATTCAGAGCTGCAGGACTTGCAAAGCGCCTAACAAAGAGCCTTATCCACAAGAAGGATACATGCATGCAGGACCTGAAAGCTTATGTTACTGAGCATGGGATGTGACAAGCTGACTCAGAGAAGTGACGCTGATAGGCCAGCCCATCACTGAGATGCTGCCACTAATCACCATGTTCCCGTGTGTAGAACCTGATGTCTCTGAGGTGCTGGAGGAGCCCTGGGAGGACAACTTAGGGTGACTTTAGGGTGTGCTGGTTGGAAAGCCAAATCTGGCCCAAGTCTGGGTTGTACCCTGTGGCACTGTGTGCCAGGTTCTTGTCTGCCCTCCTCGTAGCTGAGGTTAAGGGGTGGGTGGTAGTCTGATAACCACCACGTGCCAGAGTCAACTCTGTCACACATCTCATGTGACTCTTCCAAGAGAAAGTACAGGAACAAATGGCAGAATAGGGCAAGGGTCTGATCTTTTGTTCATAGGGTTGCTGTGAGTTGACAATTCCACAACACCTAACAACAGCAGAATTTCTTTTTTTTTTTTATTTCAATGAAAATTTACAGAGACTTTGGATTTCCATCCATTCATTGTTGCACTTTTCTCCCTGTCCACCCCTCCCCCCGCCCAGTACACTCTTCTCTTTGAAAAGTAAAAGAAAAATTCTTTCATTGTTTTACAATCCCTTCCCCCAGGTCCACTCCACTATGCAGCCTTTGTTCTAGACTCCTGTCATGATAGTAATACCTAATCATATATTCCTTTTAGACAGTTCTCTCCCTCATCTGTTTCAATGCAATATGCATTCTTTATCCCATCTTTCTCAGTCTCCCCCCTACCCCGATGTCAGTCCTGTTTTACAACAGTGGCACCATGCAGTATTTGTCCTTTTGTGACTGAGATATTTCACCAGCATAATGTCCTCCAGAGTCACCCATTTTGAATAATATTGCATGAGTTCCTTGTTTTTCATGCAGCATAGTATTCCATTATGTGAATATACCAGAGCTTCTCTATCCATTCGTTTGTTGATGGGCACCTAGGTGGTTTCCAACTCCTTGCTATTGTGAACAAAGCCACAATAAACATAGGTGTGCATATATCTGCTTGGGTAGCAGTTATGGTCTCTTTGGGGTATATTCCCAGTAATGGAATTGCTGGGTCACATGGTATCTCTATTTGCAACTTTTTGAGAAAGTGCCACACGGCCTTCCATAGTGGTTGCCCCATTTTACTCCTCCACCAACAGTGAATAAGGGTTCCAGTTTCTCCACAACCTCGCCAGCATTTGTTGCTTGCTGTTCTGTTAAATTTTGCTATTCTTACTGGGGTGAGATGATATCTCATAGTTGTTTTCATAACAGCAGAATTTCTTAAAGTCACAATTTTCTATGCTGAGCATGCCTTCTGAGTTAATTTAGTTCCAGTAAAGTCCAAAACTGGCTGATCATCAGAAGTACCTAGTGATTTCTCTTTCTGTCTCTCTCTGTCTGTCTGTCTGTCTGTCTCTCTCTCTCTCTCTCTCTCTCTCTCTCACACACACACACACACACATACGCGCGCGCGCGTGCAAACACACAGTATGTATCTGTGAGAGAGAGAAGTTCCCAGTGATTCTGATTATCAGCCAGGTTTGGGAAACAGACATCCTGGTGACTCCCTAATATTACAAGGACAGCAGGGTAGGAAGGTGGTTCAAGCCAGGACTAGAGAAAGGCCTCCTGGCTCGCAGTCTGGTCCTCCTTTTGGGCCCCATCAGTTGGCCTTATCCCCCTCCTCAGGTCTGCGTCTCCACATCCACTACCTGGGTTAGGAAGCAAGGTCTCGACACTCTGCTGTTAGCACACCTGCTACTCCATCTTCTGGTGGTCAGAGGCCAGGCTCCTCCCACGCTCTTCTTGCTTCATGTTGAGTGGCTTCTGGTCTGACCCTGGGCCCAGGTCAGCCTCCTGGAGCCCAGCCGCTTCACCTTATCCCGTCAGCACTGACTCAGCAGCCTTGGGGCAGGGCTGGGAGCCCGCCGCCTGGAGGAGGAGGGAGGTGCCACCGAACCCCTTGTTACAGAATGTTGAGCTGTGTTCTACTTGAGGGTACAAATGGTGTTGTGGGTCCTCTGAGAAGGTGACAGGTGTCACTGAGGTCAACAGCTGAGCTGGAATGTACTTGCCAGTATCATCTTCTGGTGACTTCTCAGCAGGCCTCATCTTCATGTCAGTGCTCAAAGAGCAGCTCCCTCAGCTCCCACAAAAGGAAGCTGCTCCCTCAGCTCTCACCACCCGTTGGCTCGTGCTGCCCCTTGTGCAGCCTCGGTTGACTCTTTTCCTCCCTGCTGAACTTCTGTCCCAGTGTACCACACACATTCCTCCCCTGGCGCTCAGCTAATTTGCAGTCGCACGGCACTAGTGTGAGTCACCATCCTTTACCCTTTCTTCCTGGTACTGGCTGCTTCCTTCCCCACTGGCAGCCACTTTTGTTCCAGTTCCACAAGCCAATTGTGCAAACTGGTTTGATCCTTCTTGTGAAGCTACTTGTGGGAAGCCTCTCCTGAGGCAGTTTCTCCCTCATGCTTGCCCTGGGCCTCAGGCTTGGTTTTGTGAAGTCTGTGTTTGCTTATTCTGTGACCCCTTGGCGTGTAGAATCTCTCTTCTCTGTCTGTACAGATACACAACACTAGTTCATCCACAAAAGCTGGTAAATGATGTCCATAACCTTTGCAGATGTCGTGGGTTTTAGAATTATTTTTAAAATCCCATGAGCATTTGTGTCCAGTCATGTAAGTAAATATTCCCTAGGATTGCCAAGCACCATAAAACTTCCCCACCATCCTTCAGTGGCCAGTGTGGCCCACACTGAGATGCACTGACTGCTTCCCTGTATTCTGACACTATGAATAATGAAAAGCCTGTGTGGACATGGGGGCGGAGGGAGGCAGTCAAATTTGCTGAGCTTACTTCTAGGGGGTGGGGGGAGAACCTGCTTGTATTTTTTTCTTCCTAAGAATAGTATCTGGCTTGTTCCTTTTCATAAGGGAAAATGTTTGAAGTGCGGATGTCTCCAGCTTGCTCTTCTCAGTACCAGGCTGCTTGCGGGCAGCACCGTGCTGAGGAGGGTGGACAGGAAACAGCCCCCAGCAGACAAGAAGCAAAACTCAGCACAATGGCCTTGGCCACAAGCTGATGACATTCATTTTTTCACCATCTGTAGCTTTTTGTTCCATTTGTGAGCTTGCTTTTGCTTATGTGGACAAGAGGTCACCTGGGTTTTTCTCTCTGGAGCATTTCTGTTTTGTGAAATACTCTCTTTATGTTGCTATATTAGTTTTATTTCTCCAGCTCCGATTTTGCTTTTGTTAGCCAGCCCTTACTAAGAGTCCAGTGTTCTAGAAGCCACTCATTTTGCATGACAGGCATCATATCGGTAGCTGCTGTCAATAATGATGTGCAGTTGAGCATTATTATCCTCATTTCACACAGGAGAAGGCTGGCACACAGTAAGGTGAGGCAGCGTGCCCAGGCTTCAAAGCCCCCTTGCAGAATAAAGATTTAAATCCTAGGCATGCAGACTCTTAGAAAACACTCACGTGACAGCTCAGACCCAAAATAGACAGCATCTAGAATAGCTCTTTACTTAGGCCCTGGCTAAATTAAATAAACTATGGACTGCTAAGAAAACAGGTCGTTCCTGGAGAGGGTGAAACCAAGCTGCTCCTTGGAAGCAAGGATTTCAAAGCTCCTTCTGACATATTTTTGACATGTTGCAAGGAGGGATCAGTCCTTGGAGAAGGACATCATGCTTGGAAGGGTGGAGGGACAGCACAAGAGAGGAACACCCAGAATGACATGGATTTGACTCAGTGACTAGGGTAATAGGGGTAGGTGTGTCAGAGACAATAAGATTGGCCCAGGATACAGCAGGGTTCAGCTGTTGTACATAGGGTCGCTATGAGTTGTAGTCAACTCAGTCCTGGCTTTCTCCATGAATCTTTTTAATTGTTGGGTTTTTATTTGTATTTATTCTATAAAAATTCCCCATTCACACTTCACCAAAGAAGACATTCAGATGGCCAAAAAGCACATGAAGAAATGTTCAAAAATAGCTCTAAGAGAGATGCAGATCAAAACAACTATCCGATATCATCTCACCCCAGTCAGAATAGCAAAATTTAACAGAACAGCAAG
>NW_006399776.1:4993910-4996572 GCF_000299155.1 Elephantulus edwardii
TTTTAAAAAATTTTTAAAAATGTGACTATTTTAATGGCATTGCACATCCAGCCAAAGACACAAAACATTAAGCCACCTATACAGGAAAAAGTGGTTAGATATGGTAGCTATGGTTAGATAAGAACTTGAGAGCTATTAACTCTTAACATTTATTCACACAACACAAAACAAACAAACAAACAAAAAAATTCCCCTTTCAGAAAACTGTCTAAAATTTGGAGATTCGTCGAACTGACATTTTGAACACCTGTACCTTTCTCAGATGTCACCTACAAAAGCCACCAAACTGACTGTCATCAAGTCAATTTCAATTCACAGCCACCCTATAGGACAGAGTAGAATAGCCAAATAAGATTTGCAAGACTGTGGATCTGTTGACGCTTACTGCCACTTCCTTTTCCCTGAATTCTAGTAGGTTTGAACTGCCAACCTGCTAGTTAGCAGCCAAGAGCTTAACCATTGTGCCACCAGGATCCTAGATGTCATAGAAGAGGTGTCAGGTCTGAGTTAAGGTGTGGGACATGTCTATGCACAGAACATTGTCATTAGTAGAAATTCATGCCCATCCAGATATAAAAGCAATATCCTAATAATAATCCTGTTAATATCAAACTCAGTGTCATGGGATGACATTTTAATAATGTGAAAAATGGATTATCATAATCCAAAGATCTCATGAAATGTAATATTTTCCATGTTTTCCTTATATCTTTACATATTCCCTAAGTCCCTATTTCAAAGAACAGGAAACCTAAGGGTTGGTTTTTGGTTAACCTCAAAGATCATGTCTTAAGATAGTGAGAGACATTCTCTGTTCACAATTCAAGAAACCAGCCAAAGTTCATTCTGTGTCTTTGGAGTAAGCTATTTTTAGACAGCTCTAAAAAAAGGTTTGGAAATTTTAATTCCATTTTATTCCACCCTAATTAAAATAGCAAAATGAGGAGGAAGGAGCATTGACAAGCAAATGTGTAAGGCTTAAATGGTGGACTCCTAGTAATAGTGTTTTATGGAGCAAATTAATAAACTGAAAAGTGAATTACTATCAGATGTCATGCTTTATAAACACAAATAGTTGTCTGGAATAGGATCACACCCACTTGGAGGTCTTTGCTCAACTTAAAATGAGTCACTTTTAAGGAAGGAACAACTGAAAATGAGAAGGAAAGGGAGCGGTCAGATTTGGAGGGTTCACTGTAGTTATGTGGAGTTTAGTTTTACCTTCTAAGACTCTAGTGGTAGGAAGGTGTACTAGTAACCCAAAGGCTGCACTCCTCTGGTGGTTCAAATCCACAAGCAGCTCCTTGGGAGAAAGAAAGAAGGATATTCTCCTCCTGTGCAGTTTAGAGCTTCCAAAGTCCAGTTGAAGGTCAGACATGAATTGGTTCTGGCTTGGCAGCAGTGAGTTTGAGTTATAATTTTGAGTTATGTGCAGCGTGCAAAGCCTAGTTTGCCTGCCTATTTGCAAAGTTGAATTCCTCTTACGAAAACGTAAGACATTTGGAGTTAACCACCTGGATCCTGGCTAAGGTGTTTGAGGGCCATTCTAGAATGGGTGATGAATGTCACCCTTTAATGCCTACTCCTCCATGGGGTTTCAAAAATAGCTCACTTGGCATCCCAGGACTCCTGTAAAGATGTATTTGCAATGCCTTAGTCCATATATGAGAGCCTGTCTTTTTTTTGGAAGAAAAAAAAAAGGCCTGTCTCTTTGAAGGTTGACCTCAAATGACTGGGTGGGCCCCCTCAAGTCCAATTTAAAGCTGCTCAGAATCAAGCAAGCACATTAATAAGCAGAGCAAATTAACTGCTCTTCTCTGCCTCTCAAGGCTCATGCTTTTCTAATCCATGGGTTCACTTTCCAGTTCTCTAATTTACTAACAGAATTGTTGATATCATCATAAACCTACATTTGCAATGTGCTGACCCTTGGTTTTAAATTATCTGTATCATTTCCAGCTGGGGCTACAAAGACTCTAGTCTCTGCTGGTTGTGTGCCTATAACACTTACAGAGGAGCATTGCACAATCCCAGCCTCACTTCCCCCAAACTACCCTTCAGAAGCCAAGTTTAATCAGGAACCTTTCCATTCTTTCCAACCACAGGCTCTGGGTAGATTTCCTAACTTGCTGGCTAAATTGCCCTCCGAGACCGGAGTGGATCTTCCAAGCATAAATTCTGAATATATAAATCCGTACTCTTGCATTGATATCAACACATATCACTGGACGTAATAAATGAGATCTGTGCCAGAGTATGTGTAAACTATGTGTCAGTTCATATTCATTGAAAAGGGAAGGACATTCCTTTCTACTCATTGAATTGTCACCCCAGAGAAAAATTGTCATTTTGCCCATTTGATTTACCCTCATTGTTTCTATTGGATGTCTTGTTGGAGAGCTCTCTCTATAGAGAATTGCACTGCTAACCCAAAGGTTATTCAAATCCACCAGCTGCTGGGACAACAATGGGCATTTACAGCCTCAGACACCTGATGAAGAATCAGCTGAGTCAGTTCTGACTCCACAGCAATGAGTTGAAGGGTTTTTTGGGTTTTGGTTTTTTGTGGGTTTTTTTTTGTTTTTTTGTTTTTTTTTGTTGTTGTTGTTGTTGTTGTTTTTTAATATTGTTTTTTTTTCTATAATTATATTTTATTAATTTT
>NW_006399776.1:4998188-5010629 GCF_000299155.1 Elephantulus edwardii
TATGGAGTGAGGTGTGGGTCTTGCTTGAGTCTTTTGCAGATATTTTTCCAATTTTGCCAACACCATTTGTTAAAAAGGCTGTCGTTCCCCCACTTCACTGTTGGGTTTTGTTTTTAAAGTTTGTTTGCTATTGGATGTTGTCGGGCTTTTCTAATTGTATACAAGTGAGTGGAGAAATTGGGCATGATAAGAAGGTTCAGAAGCCTCCAAAGATCACTGTCATTCACTTGTGAGTTAAACCAGGTTCATTGTCTTATTCATTGTCAGTTATCTCTTAAGGAAGGGAAAAAATGCTGTGGAATCCATTCATTTTACTGAAACAATTGCCACATCTTCCTTCTTAGTGGTTTTCTGTGGTGGGTTCGAACTGCTGATCTTTCTTTTATCTGCCAACCATTTTAACTACTGTGCCATAAGGACTCAATATTGTTCTCTAGAACATAGCTCTTTTGAAATTTTAGATTTTCAACAGTTGTAGTACGATTTTTAACTCCTATTCATAGAAAGCAATTATATGGGGACAGGATGAGATGGTGGAACACTAGTGCCCACTCCACAACACCTGGCTGGCTATCTTACCTAGAGTAAGTCAGAGAACTTCCTGGAATCTTAAATTAGATTAATGAGGTCTCTGCCAGGTTCAATGCTCCACGAGTCTATGAGTCAGAAGTTACTTTTCTTAAAGGCAGAAGCTGTGCATGGAGTCTGACCTGAGGTTATTGTCTTAGGACAGGAGGAGGGAGCTGGGACAGCCTGGAAGTGGTGATTGAGGCAGAGCATAGCCACAAGCATGAGCAGGTCTTCTGAGGGTCATGGTTTAGGCAGTGCCAGGCAGGTGGAGAAAGGGAGGAATTGAAGCCTAGCAGGAGGTTTACACACAGCGAGCGTGTCAGTGTACTGATGGCCTCATGTCTGAGGTGGCTCATTGTCCAGCCACCTCAGTCATCACCCAGAAAACACCATGAGGTGTAGGAGGGAGAAGGGTGATGGCAGGTATATCTCACCTGCAGTTCAGTCCAGCTAGGTCATGCTTCTGTCCACCAGGTGGTGTTCCCGTGTGGGGTACCTATCCTAGGGTGCTGGATGGCAGTCAGCTAGATGGAGAAGTGGGGAGGGAGCCTTCTCTGAGCAGAGATCTGGAAGTTCTGAGGTACCGTTGACCTGATGGGCAACACAGTGGTCTCAGGAGGCCTGCAGGAGTTTTCAGCTGCTTCAGCTGAGAGACTGAGCAGCTGTGGGCCTTTCTGTTTTAGTTGGGGCTAGCTCCAGACAAGGGCCACACGGGACAGTATTCATTCACAGGCAGTGGTCCAGAAGGACCAAGGCTGAGAAAATGTCGTAAGGATGTCTAGTAAGCAGCTGATTCTCCCCATCTGAGTGTGGCCACCATGCCGAGCCCTTCAGTGGTCTTCAGGGCCCAGCCCTCCCACTCCAGACCCGTCCAAGGCAAGGAAATTTCTAGTCTTACCATTTATCCATCATATCCTCAGGAATTCCATTTAAAGCCTCTAATTTGGTGAAAATAATCTTGTGTCAAGTGGCTAATGGTTGTTACATATATATTTGCTGTATATACAGTATTTTTATTGATATTTTAATGAAAGTTTATAAAGAACTTGGATTTCCATTCAATCATTGTTGCACATTTTCCTCCCTGCCCCCCTCCAGTTTGCTTTTTTCTTTGGGGAAAAACATTCATTCATTGTTACAGAGTCCTGTTTGCACACACACCCCACCCCCTCTCCAGACCACTTTTCTATGCAGCTCTTATTCTGGACTCCTGTCATGCCAGTAATACCTAATCATATATGCCCTTTATACAGTTCTCTCCCTCATCTGTTTCAGTGCTGTGTACATTATTTACCCCCTCTTTTCTTAGTTTCTCCCTAACCCCCATGTCTGTCCTGTTTTATAACAATGGCATTATGCACTATTTGTACTTTTGTAACTGATATTTCACTCAGCATAATGTCCTCCAGGGTCACCCATTTTGTATAATATTTCATGAGTTCCTTGTTATTCAGTGCTGCATAAAAGTCCATTGTGAATATATGACAGCTTTTCTACCCATTCATTTGTTGATGGGCACTTGGGTTGTTTCCAGTTCTTTGCTATTGTGAACAAACAGCAATAAACATGGCTGTGGATATATCTGCTTGGGTGGTGGTTATGGTTTCTTTAGGGTATATTCTCAGTAGTGGAATTGTTGGGTCAAATGGTATTACTATTTCCAACTTTTTGAGAAAGCGCCATCCTGCTTTCCAGAGTTGTTGCACCATTTTACACTCCCACCAAATGTGAATAAGGGTTCCAGTTTCTCTACAACCTCGCCAGCATCTGTTGTTTGCTGCTATGTTGAATTTTGCTATTGTTATTGGGGTGAGATGATATCTCATAGTTGTTTTGATTTGCATCTTTCTAAGAACTAGGAATTTTGAACATTTCTTCTTGTCTTTGTTCACCATCTGAATGTCCTCTTTGGTGAAGTGTCTGTTCGTATCCTGTGCCCATTTTACGACTGGTTATCTTGTGGCAGAAAGCCTCGAATTCTAAATGCAGTGTTCCAAAGCATTGTGTTTCTCTGGTTGTCTCAGAGAATCTTGTAAATATTTTAAATTACATAGATTTGTGACAGACAGATTTGGTTTATCTCTCCAAGTCTATACTCTTAGCAGTAGCCTGCCAGTGTGATGTTGCAGGTTTTTTGTAAAGTGGCCTTTGCATTGATGGGAAATCATGTGTGTTTTTTCATTTATACACTTCTTTTTACTCAGATCTTAGTGAATATCTTTGGCTCCGCCATCCACGGAGCTGTACAATGTGTTCCTTTGCCTCCTCTATTTCATTTCTTCCCTTCTCCACGGTCATAGTACAAGTCTGTTCTCTAACAGGGTTTTCCATAGCTATATAGTCATTTTCTTTTTGTAATCATTGCTCTGTTTTATTTCCTTTCTTATTTTAGTTATTTACTTGGCTTCTCAGTTGTTCTGTAGTATTCAAGATAAACAAAGAGAGTGTTGTTAATGAGCATTCCTAAATATACTAAAGGGGAAAATCAGTAGAGAAGTGGAAATGTTAAGAAAGAGGGTAACAAGTTCAGACAGCCCTCCTGGCAAGATTCATATTCATTCATTCACTCATTCATTCTTTCTCTTTTTTCTACACACACATTATAGGTAGCAGTTTCTTTCTTCTACCCCCTAGGTCACCAACATGCTGGGGTTCCCCTCTGCCAGACGAAACACCTGCCCTCCCCGCATGGTCTCACCACTAGTCCTATGCAGAAATAACGGTGCCACCTGCAAAGACCATAGAATGTAAACTATCCACAGGGTGGTTATGGAAATTCTCATCTCTTTATTCACAGGCATGGAGTTCCATGTAGATCAATCAGCATTTATTTCAGCCTCTAACTTTGCTTCCTGGGCTCATGGACACTAGTCCCAACTCTAGTGTCATCTTCTCTTAGGATGGTAATTAAGCACAGACTTACCATCTCTTCTTCCTAGACCCTACTGGTACCCCTCACTCCCTGTGTAGACAACCAGATAGCCCGTCAAGTATTTCTGAACTATAGCCAGAGGCTGAAAATTTCTAAAAGAACTTCAAGCTGGGGTGGAACACCATCACAACAGTTTTTAGAAACACCTAGTCCCGGTTAGTTAGTAGTTGTTGTTGTTGTTATTGTTGTTGTTGTGTGCCCGCAAGTTGGAATGGACTCATAACTCACCTCCAACAGGTTTTCAGAGGCTGTAAATTACACAGGAGGGAAGTGCCCATCTGTCTCCTGCGGTACAGCTGGTGGACACGAACCACTTGCCTTTGAGTTGACAGTGCAACTCCTTATCCTCTAAGCTGCCTAATAGTTATTGCCTAAAACTGATAGCTTGCCAAGTTGAGTTATGCTCATTATAGTTAAGATTGTTACATCATAACTATTAGTGGCTGATTTTAGTTTAGTTACTGATGACTTAGGACACCAAGTGTGTTAGAGTAGAACTACTCCATAGGATTTTCTTGGATATAATCTTTATGAAGCAGATCACCAGCTTTTTTTCTTCTTGCATTACCCCCAGGCAGGTTCAAACTGCCAACCTTTTGGTTCTCAGCAGAGTGCATTCTGTTTGTACCACACAAGAACTTTTATACTACAGACATTTGGGCAGTTCTTACTGTGGGCTGGAATGAACAACATAGGGAATAAATTTTCACTAGAGAATTTCTGAGGGCCTTGAGAATCATGGTCCTGTGTGGTCACCTGTCAATGTTAGCGTGCATGCGAGAAACCTTTGCTTGTTTCGTGTCTGATACAGTTGCAAGTGCCTGTTCTCATCTGTCATGTGCCCCTTCAGGTACATGCCTACATCATCAGTTACCTAAAGAAGGAGATGCCAAGTGTGTTTGGAAAGGAAAACAAGAAGAGGGAGCTTATCAGCAGGTTACCAGAAATCTACATTCAACTGCAGCGGGAGTACCAGATTTCTGCGGGAGACTTCCCCGAAGTCAAAGCCATGCAGGTACTGGAACCCATTACAATGTCAGGGGACAAGAAGGGAGGGAAGTGACAGGGCTAAATTATCTGGCCCATTGATTGATCAAGGAGAATACAATAAATCTATCTTTCTAATGGTGGCCTATGAAAATACACTTCTGTGAATAAAACACGCTTACCTGCCTTCCAAACTTTTTTAAACAAAGGAGGCATAAAACAAACATAAACAGAAATCCAGTGTGTGTCTGGTTGTCTCCATGAACAACTCTTCCCAGCATTAGATGGTACCTGGCTACTATTACTGAATGTGTGTTCAGAGATTGTATAAAACAGTGCTGACCAAAAGAGGAGAAAATGCAAACTGGACTTTGTAATTCCCAATGGAATCGAGACTTTCTGGAGCCATTGATGTTGGATGTAACCTTGAAATTATTGCTCTGAAATGGTCTTTAAACAAAATGAGTCCCTGAAATCTTCTTTGAACCAGAACACAATTTAGCTTAATTAGTAAATTATGTCTGCTTTGAATTTGTACTGTTTTAAAAAATTATCTGTGTGTGGTCAAAATGGCAACCCCATGGATATAAAGTTTAAGGGAGCTGGTGAATTTAAGATAGTAGTATTAGGATTACTTATTTCAAAAAAGTTTTGGAAAAGTAGTGTTGGGATGGTAGTATAATGTGAAGAATATTATCAATGTCCCTGAATTGTACAAGTAGATGTTGTTGAAATGGTGGGCCTTTGGTTATATATTCATTCACTAAAAATAAATAACACTTCTAAACAAAAGAGATATACAACCACAAGTAAAATAAGCTAGCTGGGGTGTGGGGGAAGTTGAATGAGCAGTCCTTGTAGACTGTGTTCAGGGAGGTGGTTTTGATGTTGAGATGATACCTGCTTATTAGAATCCCAGAACCTAATAGAAATCTGAGCAGAAGTGACCTGTATAGGTCACCTGCACCATCCTCCTCCAGCTCAGGCTCTGCCCTGCTAGGATTGTGAGCACAGCTGGCCTTGCTGCTATAGACGCAAGGTCCAGTCAAAGGCTAAGAGTCTCTGCGTGCAGCTGGACTTCATCTGGAGCTCATAAAATTTTTGTTTAAAGGTCAGAGCCATGAATCTGATTTCAGGATCTCTGCAGATGTCTCTGGACATCCTCAGTTGAACCCAGGTGGCTGCTGACTTCAGCCATCTGGCCTGGCCAAGTGTGTCCACTACCCTGCCATGAAGGTGTCATGACTGTGTCACTGTTGACCAGATCATTTAAGCGAGGCCAGTCCATCTGTGCAGATGGTTCTCTAAGAGCCAGCTTGGCCACTTTTTTGTCTAAAAATCTGTCTGATTGGAAGCCACCATCCTCTTCAAAGGAGGGCATGCAAAGTCAGCAGAGGATGTAAATGAAGGAGGCAGGCCAAGTGTGCAGAAGCCCCATTGCTCTGGCTACCTGTGGTTCCCCACATTTGCTAGAGATGTGGGTTCCAAGAAATCAGTCTCTACATGGAGGAGAGCAGCTCTGCAGGTGCAGGGAGGGTTTGGAGCGAGCACGTAGGAGGGAGCAGGTTAGGAGGTGCAGTGCGGACTCGAGACCAGCCACAGAATCATTGCCTTGTGGGACATAGACCTGGATTGTTCCAGGGAAAACAGAAACTGGCCTTGTCAGTTAAAAAAACACATAGTCTTCTAATTTGAGCTCAATTTTTAAAAAAAAATACCAGGTAGACCAAGCAGCGTCTATCTCTGTGTCAGCTTCAACCTGAAGACCACCAACTGCTATCTTTTCCTGAACTTCAGAGAAAGACACAACTGAGGCCAGAGTGCTCCTGTCACCTCTGAAGGGGAGAAGAAGGGGACCATAACTAACCAACCTAGCCACTGAGTCAATTCCAACTGTTACTAACCTTATAAGACAGAATGAGATTGGCCCCTGAGGCTTCCGAGCCTGTGGGTCTTTAAAGCACAGTCTCAGCTTTCTTCCTCAGGGTGCTGCACTAACTCTTAGTTAGCAGTCCCTGCTTAACCTACAATGCCAGCAGGAAAGGAAAAGGAGGATGCAGGTGAAGGAAAGACGACAGACACATAGAAGGGCAGGAGGGGAGGCTTTGGCTCCGAGCTGTTTGGGGTGTGTGTGTGTGTGTGTGTGTGTGTGTGTGTGTGTGTGTGTGCGCGCGCGCGCCATCGAATCAGATCTGACTGGTACAGGAGGAGATTGCCCCTCCTTCTCCAGCAGAGCATCTGGTGGATTCAAACCGCTCACCTCTGGGCTTGCAGTGCAGCTTCTTGCCACTAGGCCACGAGAACTCCCTCAGCTGTTTCTTTTTTAATGTAAACTTTATATATTGTAAAATTTTATTGTGACATTCACACATGAACAGAGGGGTAGCATCTCCTAACACCTGGATGACAGCTTTTTACAGCTGGGTCAAGAGTGGGTGCATCCAGTCGTGTGATTGTCTACAACTATGTGACCATCTTAAAAATACATACCGAATCCCCTGTCTCTTCCAGAAATGAAATAGATATCCCTGCACTCTGAGAATGAATGAGTATCTTCATGGTCATGGTGGCGATGGTGGTTGTGTGCCTGGTCATGGAGGTGGCCAGTTTGAGGACTAACTATGCAGTCTCCTGCAGTGGGCTCCCTGCACACCCTTGGGTTAGGTCCAATAACAGTGACCGGACTTTCAGGCAGAAAGTGTTCTACTTACTCTTTTAGACAACATGGATCATGACTACACCCACTCTGTACTGCCATGGTCAGGCTCCAGAGACTAAGCTGTTATGCAAAACTGGAGAATGACCACACTGATGACAAAATAGAAAATGACCACATCATACATAGCTGCCAAACAAAGAAGTGGTCCAGCAAAGTTGACTCGTAACCTCAACCATCACACACAGTTGCTCTTGCCTTGTACCTCAGTGTCCCTATCACGTGTGTATCATTAATGCATAAAATAGGTAGATCTTTTATTATTGTTGTAAATGTGAAACATCAGTTAACACAATAATGATCCTTTGGCATGAGGTCGAGTCAGGATCTCAGGACCAGCCAATGCCCATTTAGGTGGAAGATAGGAGAAGAGCTTGAACTCCTGGGGTCAGATCCCATAGCAGAGACCTTAGCACCTCCACTGACACTTGAGTGCCCAGGACTGGGAATGAAGAGCCCCACCTGAGATTGCTCCATTCTTCTGTCTGCATCTATTCATTCATTCAAGAAGTTGATGGCCGCGCACTGTTCTGTTGTTATTGCTGTGTGTCATTGAGTTGAGAACGACTCATAGCAATCCTCCCTGTCCTATCCTGCACCATCTTCCTCACTTCTGACATCACTGTGTCAGTCCACCTGGTTGAGGGTCTTCCTCTCTTTTGCTGACCCTCCACTTTTCCACGCATGATGTCCCTTTCCACAGAGTAGCCTCTCCTAACAATATGTCCAAAGTGTATGAGACAAAGCTCAGTCATCTTTGATTTCAAGGAGCATTCTGGCTTCTCTTTCTCTAAGACATATCAGTTTATTCTCTTGGAAGTCTGTGGGATATTCAGTACTCTTCTCCAACACCACAGCTCAAAGGCCTCTGTTCCAGGTTCCTGGAATAGATCAACGAACAAAATGGCCAAATTTAAGCATGAGGAGCTTGTACTCTGTTTAATCTTTGTTCTTCTGTCATTTGCAATGAAACTTTGGCAGCAAAATGGAGACATATGCTCCTTGTCACAACAGGAGCGCTGTTGTGCAGCAATGTAATTCATTAACTTTGGGTACTGCTGTTTAGTGTCTCTCCCCTCCTAAGGCTCAAATTCCATGAAGTTGTCCTGCTCATGCCCCAGCATCTAGGAAGCTCGTTAAATGCTGAATGGTCAATAAGCTACTCTAGTTCGTATCCGGGCGCTCTGGTGATGTAAGTGTGTGGAGTGTGCTGTTAATCTAAAGGTGACTGGTTTGAATCCACCCAGCAGCTCCAAGGGAGAAAGATGGGGAATCTCCTCCCATGCAGTTTAGGGGTTTTTATATAGTCCATGTCATATTTAGGTCAGTGAGTATCTTCCCCTGGAAATTAGAAATCCAATAGTGATTTACCATGGAAGGCAAACAATGCCTAGTTTTTAGAGAATCCTTGGGGAATGAAGCAGGCCTGGAGCCGTAACACTACCTTGACTCACTGCTCTCTGATATGTCAGGCTAGTTGCTGAGAACACCAGGTGGGTGAACTAGTCTCTACTGTGAGAATCTGATACCCTTTCTAGCCTCATGAGGTCTGTGTCTGGGACAGCAGCAGGGGATGTAAACAAGAGGTGAATGTGTTAAGATCTTTGCATGTTGAAGTTTCTGTTCTCCATGTTCTCTCCTGGGCTGAATCAGTCAGTGGTGATTCAAGTTATAGTTAGTTCAAGAGAGGAAGCTATAATAAGAATCAAACATGTATTTTGAAGGCTTCTGCCCAGGCTGAGAGAGGCCTAAGTCTGAGCTGCACCCTTTGGGGGAAATCAGAAATCGGGTTTGCCACAGGAATGTGTCAGTGCCACAGAAGGAGAGTGCCGGAAACACCACCCTGTTTCTAGTGAACTAGACGTTGAACTGACTCACTGTTCTTCTTACTCCGAGCGTTTGAGGACCATAGTTGCCATGTTGTCAGCAGTCCAACAGCAGAGGGCAGCAGAGCCATCCCTATCTGTGCTGTATCTGGGCTGATTTGAAAACTGCTTCTGGCAACTTAGTCAATGAGTGGGCGAGAGCTGACTGTGGGCTGCAAACTGGCCTTTGCATTTCCTTCTTGTTGTTGCTATTGTTAGATGCTGTTGAAGTGACTACAGCTCCTAGCGACTCTATGTGCAATGAATCTGAATGCTCCCCTATCATTCATACCATACATATCATTCTCAACATCTCTGCAGCCTGTGGCTACAGTCACTGTGTCTGTCAGTCTGTCTCAATTGAGAGACTTCCTTTCTTTCGCTGGCCCCTCCACCTTTCCAAGCACAGTGTCCTTTTCCAAGGACTAGTTCCTTCTAATGGCAAGCCCAAATTAATGTGTGATAAAGCTTCACAATCTTTGCCTCTAAGAAGTACCCTGGTTGTACTCTCTCAAGGGCATACTTTTTTGTTCTTCTGGCAGCCCATAGGTTATTCAGTACTGTTCTCCAATGCAACAACTCAAAGGCATGCATTATTATTCTGTCATCCTTAGTCATTGTCCAACTTTCAGATACATAGCAAATAATTGAAAGACCACCTTAGTCTTAAACGGGCATCATTGTTCCTTAACACCTTGAAGAAGTGCAACACATCTTTTGATTTCTTAACTCCTGGTACCAAGGGTATTGATTTTGGGTAAAAGCAAGATGAAATCATTGATTACCTCCAATCTTTTCTCCACCTATCATAAAGCTGCCTTTTGGCCCAGTGGTGGAGATTTTTGTTTTCTTTCTTTTTTTTTTATGTTGATATGTGGTTCATGTTTAAGGCTGTGTCTTTGTTCTTCTGCAGTAAGTATCTGAGGTCCTCCTCACTGTCAGCAAGAAAGGTTGTATAATCTGCATAACACAGGTTGTTGATGGGTCTTTCTCCAATCCTGATGCTACATTAAAGTCCAGTCTACCAAATGATTTGCTCAGCATACAGATTAAATAAATATGGAGAAAGGTACAGCCCTGATGCATACCTTGCTTGATTTTAAACCATGCAGTTGTTCTGTTTTACACAACAGCTTCTTAGTCTAAGTATAGATTTTTCCTGAGCACAATTAAATGCTCTGGGATTCATGTTCTTCTCAATATTAGCCATAATTTGTTATGATCCACTTTGCATTGTCAATGAAATACAAATTGACATCCTCTTGGCGTTCTATGCTTTCAGCCAAGATCCATCTGACATTAACAATGATGACCTTGCTACCCCAGCCTCTTCTAAATCTGGCTTGAATTTCTGACAGTTCTCTGTTGATGTACTGTTCTAACTGTTTTTAAATTCTCTTAAGCAAGATTTTACTTGCATGTGATATTCAATTATTTCTTTTGGATTACCTTTTTTGGTTATAGCAACAAATATAGATCTTTTTCTTGTCAAGTGGCCAGATAGTTGTATTCCAAACTTCTTGGGGGGTAGATGATGTCTTCTTGTTGTTGTTAGGTACTATCAAGTACAACTCACAGTGGCCCTATGAACAGCAGACTGAACCCTGTCCTGTATTGTGACATCCTCATCATCCCTGACATATTTGAGTCCATTGCTGCAGTTGAGGATCTTCCCCTCTTTCGCTGGCACTCCACCTTTCCAAGCAAAATGTCCCTTTCCAAGGGATAGCCTCTCCTAGCAACATGTCCAAAGTATGTGATGCAAAGCTTTATTTCTTTGCCTCCAAGGAGCACTCTGGCCACACCTTCTCCAAAACATATCTACTTGTTCTTTTGGCAGTCCATGAGATATTCAGTACTCTCTCCACCACCACAATTGAAAGGCATCAGTTCTTCTTCTGTCATCTTTATTCATTGTCTATTTCTCAGGTGCATAACAGGTGATTGAAAAGATCATAGCCTGAATCTGGCACACCTTAGTCTCCAAACTGATACCACTGCTCCTCAATAATTTGGAGAGGTCCCTGACTGCAGACTTTCCCAGTATGGTATGTCTCCTGATCTCCTTACTGCTGGTACCAAGTGTATTTATTTGTGGATCCAAGTGAGATGAAGTCATTGATAGATTCCATCTTCATCTATAGTGATGTTGTGAGAATTTTTATTTTCTTGATGTTGAGATGTAATCCGTATTAAAGGCTGTAGTCTTTTATCTTCTGCAGCAATTTCTTCAAGTCCTCCTCACTCCTAACAAAGGTTGTGTCATCTGCGTAATGTAGATTATTGATGTGTCTTCCTCCATTCCTAGTGCCACATAGAGACCAGCTTCTCAAATAATTTACTCAGCATAGAGATTAAATAGATATGGAGAGAGGATACAACCCTAATGCACTTCTTTCTTAATTTTAAATCATGTAATGACCTCTCCAGAGTGCTGACGAGCAGCGATGTCAGCCTGGAGACTAAGGTGCATCTAATCCAGGCCATGATCTTTGCAATTACTTGTTATGCTTCAGAGAGCTGGACAGTGACTAAGGATGACAGAAGAAGAAACAATGCCTTCGAGTTGTGGTACTGGAGAAGAGTCTTGAACATACATACCATGGACTTCCAAGAAAATAAATAGGTCTGTCTTGGAGAGGGTGAAACCAAGTCTTCCTTGGAGGCTAGGATTTTGAAGTTCTGTCTCACATACTTTGGGCATATGGCCAGAAGAGACTGATCCTTGGAGAAGGACATTATGTTGGAAGGATAGAGGGACAGCAGAGGAGATAAAGACCCCAGATGAGATGGATTGATACAGTAACTGGGCAATTGGGTTGGTGTTTTGGGACTGGCTCAGAGCAGGGCAGGGTTCAGAGCTGCTGTACATAGGGTCGCTATGGGTCACAGGTGACTTGATGGCACTTAACAACAACATATTATATTGGTTTCTTTTTATTTAAGCCTCTTGTTTAGAGTCAACAAGACCTTGTGGAGGGCCTTTGTACTTAAAAGTCGGTTGTTACTATATTTTGGAAGAACATTCTTCTAAATGGTACAGGACTCTTCTGCCATTTTACTGTACTGAGATAGCCTGAGGTTGCTGTGATGCTGAACCTTATGCCATTGGGATGTCAAATGCCGTAACAGTTACCCACAGTGGACAGTGTTTGGTGAGCTTCCAATTTAAGGCATGTTTTGAAGCAGAAGTGACATCCACTTCCTAAAAACCATGCCTCTAGAAACTATGAATTTTGAGAAATGACAATAGTTATAGAAAGGCTTCAGGTCTTTTGTTCATAGGGTCGCAATGAATTGTGCTCGACTCTATAGCAATCAACATGTTTCTTTTTTTTTTCCTTTTTGGCAATTTTTTTTGTTTCTTTTTT
>NW_006399776.1:5011789-5022024 GCF_000299155.1 Elephantulus edwardii
AGGCCCTAAACTGGCAGCAATAACTGCCCCAATAATTTTGGCCATTCTCTGGTCTTTTCTCTTCCCTCTAGATCCCAGTTGTTAAAAGAGGGAAAGATTTAAACAAATGTATAACAAATAATTTTTAATATTATAATCTTTTAAGCTTAAGGCTAGAAATATTAACAATATCATCATTTCCAATTCAGAGATACATGTTCCAATGCAGTTTCTATTTTCCATAAATGGTTTTGGTAAGAGGAATGTTGTAAATGTGTATACATTTCCACTATTCCTCCTCCATGCCACGATATAGTGTTATTAGCATGAGCAGTTATAAATCCATTGCCATCCTTACTCTAACTTAATTCTTTTTTTAAAATATAAATTTGTTATTAATTTCAGTAAAAATTTACAGAGGCTTTGGATTAACAACATGTTTCTGTGCTCTGTTCATTCAACAGCCTCTTGGTCTAGGTATAGGTTTCATATAATCATAATTAATTGTTCTGTGATCCCCATTCCTCTCCATGTAAGACATAATGTGTTATGATCCACATTATCAAATATCTTTACATAGTCAATAAAACACAAATACCAGACATTCTTCTGGTATCCCTGCTTTCAGCCAGGATCCATCTGGCATCAACAATGCTATGCCTGGTACCACAGCCTCTTCTAAACCCAACTGGCCTTCTGGCATCTTAGGAGATAGCAATTCCAAGAGCCTGACTTGGTGGCTTTGACGGATAAAATTTTTGGCAAATAAATCTTTAAATTCTCCCATGGACCTTCATCTGAATAAAGGGACTTCTATTCTGGGCCCACCTAGTCAAGGAAGGGTATAACGGATTGACTTCTTGTTGTTGTTAGCTGGCATCGAGTCAGCTACAACTCATAGTGACTTTATGAACTATAGATCTGAACCCTACCCCCTATCCTTCACTATATCCCTGTCTCTGATATGCTCCAGTCTGTTGTTAGTCACTGTGTCAGTCCCTCTTATTGAGAGCCCTCTATTCTTTTGTTGACCCTCCACCTTTCTCAGCATGATGACTTTTTCCTAAGACTGGCCCTTCCTGACAACATGCCCAAAGTATGTGAGACAGAGTTTCACATCCTTGCCTCTTTAGTATTTTTGTTGCACTTTACATCCCCCACCCCCAAATATGTGTTAGAATCCTAGTCCATGTACTGGTAGAAATGAGCTATAGTGGCACAGTAGTTAAAGCACTGCACTGTAACCTGAGCTCAGTGGTTCAACTCTACTATAGCTATCATGGTATCATTTCCCCCACCTGTTATTCGGGGGGGGGGGGGAAATGGTATAACAATCTGCTTGAATCAATATTTCCAGCCTTGGAAACCAAATAGAGCGATTCTACTCTGTCCTTATAGGGTCACTATGAATCGGAAGCTGTGCCTGATCCGGACTATAGTCTTTGCAATTACGTGCTATGCATCAGAGAGTTAGACAGTGAATAGGGATGATAGAAAGAGAATTGATGCCTTTGAGCTGTGGTGCTGGAGAAGAGTGTTGAATATACCATGGACTGCTAGGAGAACAAACAGGTTTATCCTGGAGAAGGTGAAGCCAGAATGCTCCCTGGAGTCAAAGATTCTGAAGCTTCATCTGACATACTTTGGGCATGTTGCAAGGAGGGACTGGTCCTTGGAGAGGGACATCATGTTTGGCAGAGTGGAGGGGCGGCGAAGAAGAGGAAGACCTTCGATGAGATGGATCAATTCTGTGACTGGAGTGGTGGGAATAAGTGTGTTTGAGATGGCTAGGTTAGCACAGGATAGAAGAGCATATAGAGCTCTTGTACCTAGGGTCGCTGTGAGTCACAAACAATTTGATGGCACATAACAACAACAGAACTCTTTACACATCACCCCACATGTTACTATTTGTTGCTGCGTGCTGTGAAGTGGGAATTGACTCATAATTGACCCTCTAGTGGGTTCTCAAAGACTATATATAAATCACATGTGAGGAGGTTGCCCATCTTTGTTCCTTTGAGCAGCTAATGAATGTGAACTACCTGCCTTTGGGTTGGCAGCCCAGCTCCATCCTCAGTCACCAGACCTCTAAAACTTAATTCCTAGAATATAGCACATATGGGTTTATACTTGTCTGTATAACCTCATTTTACGAGGTCATATCAGTTTCTTCAATTTTTGGAAGTATTAAAAAAAGAAACCGATTAGACAGGGAGAAGAACGCACAATTGGGCAAGAAATAGATGCTCCGTGCGAGCCAAGGAACAGGATCCAAAAGACGTGGAATCTTCTCCCACGTGCAGTACAGAGCGCCTTCCACTAGAGCCAGTACCTGCATCCGGACTACATAACTGTGTTTCAGAGCCACCCACCTGTGGTTATTTCTGGCATAGCAGCAATGAGAAACTAAGACAACAGGGAATAATGGTTTAAGTTGTCCCCACACTCCTAATCAGGCCTGTGTGTATGGGGACTCAGGGAGAAGAGGATGGGGTCTGTTTCCTGTACCCCCACGGGCAGGCGTAACTGCTCCTGTAGCTTCTTGTTCTCTTCTGCAAATGTGTGGCCATTGTCCCTGCTGGTTTTCCAGAGATTTGCAGTAATCCATGTCCCCTGCAGGCTGGTGGAAAGTCAGGGTGGGCCACCCTTTTGCTGCGTGGGAGACACTGTGGCTCTGTGTGTGCTCAGAGCTGAGGCTCATTCATGAGGAAATGGGGTAGGTGTTCAAGCCCCCAGGGGAATCCAAAGTTGTTTACCACAGCGGCACTTGGATTTTTGTGTAGGATCCCTGCTCCTCCGCCTGGCTTGGCATTCTCTTTTCAGTCCTGAAAGGCTGACAAATACCTTGTCAGCAGGAGTCCAAAGTTGCTGGTGACTGATCTGTTCAAGGGACAGAGACAGAAAGCAGAATGCACTTTGGAGAGCAGATCTGTGCTACCCTGCAGCTCCAAGCTGAGCACAAGCCCACATGTGTGCATGCAGGCTTTCAGCCCAGCCCACCATGGCTGGACAGCTACAGGGCTTGCTATTTTAAATGAGTTTCAGAGGCTCCTTTTAGAGATTTGTCAGGCTGCTTAGCCTTCCACTGTACCCCCTCTACTGTCTAAAGCTCATGAGTCCCCTTCCAAATGACAGAATAGAATCTCTGCCCTTGCTGTATACCCTCAAGACCACAGTTTTAACTCTCCATAGAAGCAAAGGCCCAGCTGTACAGTTTACGGTTCTACAATCATTAAGAAAAGATTGTATAAAAATTCACTCATTGCTGTCAAGTCAGAACTGACCCACAGCTAACACTCCATTGGGTTTCTGAGGCTGTGAATCACATAGTAGGAGACTGCCCATCTCCCTCGTAAGTAGCTGCTAGTGGACTGAAACGAGGAGTGAGCCATGAGCTTTGAGTTAATGAAACTTGCTACATACTACACTGCCAGAGCTGTTTCACATAAAAACTGGTATAGTGGAAATATAGGATACTTTTTTATACTTTTTTAAAACCCAGTTGCCAAATAATTTTACTTCCATTAAAGTAACAGCAAGAGAGAGAGTCAGTGAGAGAGGTTAGAAATGCCTAACAAGGGGGGGGGGGCAGGGGAGAAGGGGGGTGGACAGGGAGAAAAGTGCAACAATGAATGAATGGAAATCTAAAATCTCTCTAAATGTTCATTAAAATTTTTAAAAAATTGAAAAAAAAGAAATGCATAACAAAAAATGTCAGCATAAGTCACTGATGGAAGATGAGATTATAAGTAGTTTGTAGTTGGTCAGTTTGGTTTGAGATTTTTTTCCCCCCCTTGTCTTTTTCTTACCCATTTTTTCTCATTTTTGTTTCCATTAGAAACAAGGGTGTTTATAATAACACCTGAGTTTGCATTTTCCCTACCTGCTGGGAGTATTATTTCACTATGGAACAGTAAGGTTTGAAGAGGGTATGAAACCTCTTTTTTTTTTTATTCTCCCTCATTTCTGTCCATATCAGGTGACATACCAGAAAGTTGGATGTTCAGATGACCCCCTCAGATACCTACTGTATTATTTATGTAGAAATACTTTGCACAGAGTCCAGAAACTGCCACACTTGGAATTTTCTGCGTTAATTTAGCAAAACCCGTGGAAGACATTGTTCATTGGGTCTTTTGAGGTTCCCTCATGTCCTGCCTAGAATAAGTCACAGTTCAGGCCAGAAAAAGTTTGTCTGTAGCCATGAATGGGTGACTTCTTCCCTCAGACAATGAGGCCTGTGTAACCCAGAGTCCCCGCCTGGGTGGCCGAGAAGCTCTGAGTTAATCAGTGATCACAGGCCATGGCTTTCCTCATCCTTGGTTATCTGATGTGACAGCTCCTTCCCCTTCCTTTTTAATTACTCGGATTTTCCCTTCCAAATGATTTTCTTCTCTTTTTTGATACCCTTTTGTTCACTGTCAAGGTGAGGCAATCCCTTTTTGAAAGTAGAAAGTAACTGAAAAGTTAGCCTGCCCTTCCTCCAGTACAACATAAACTACTTGAGGATGGGCTCTGACTTTTCATACTTACGTCCTTGGGCTCTGGAGAGGGCTTGGAATATAGCAAATGACTGATAAGTGGTGGGTAGATGGGCAGACAGACAGACAAAGGAGGAAACAAACAATGAATGAGCCAAGTGGGAAGGATAGTTCCCACAGGTGCGGTGGCATCTTGCAGTTGATCTCCCTGGTCAGGTGGTCGCCATGTCTCCCAGGGCTTCTCTGCATGCTGTGCTTCTGCTCTGTTTCTGGGAAGCAGAGGGAAGATCTTGCCCTGCCCTACAGGATACTCAGGCCTGTCACTTAGATGGATACACCCACCCTCCCCATCCCTACACTGCTGGTGCTCACCAGTTTAACTTTCAGTTATTTGCCCATGTGTTTGAAATGATGATTGATTAGTGACTGCTCTATATCTTCCTGATGTTGGTGGCTTGGCCTAAATTCCTTTTAGTGTAGTTACCGTGGTCCAAGCAGCTCAGGCAGGATTCCTATTGAGTAGCCACACTGGCTCATTTGTAAGAGACACCACCGTGTCCTATGTACCATCACTGGAGCCAATAATAAAGTACCTTCAGTTGTGTTTTCAGTTGGTTTTGTGTTTTTTGATCCATAACGCGTTGTTTAACTGAAATATAGTCTGTTATAATTCATGTCCCGGTTCAGGAAGCATGGAGTTAAACCTTGGTCCTGCTGGACTTCTCAGCTGGCTCTCTGTAAAATAAAGTTATTAAGACCTGTCTTTCCAAACTCACCAAGATTGTTGTGACGTTCAACTGAAGTATGTAGTAAAAGTACTGTAGGTGCTCAGGCCTTTCATTCGTAGGGTCGCTATGAGTCGTCTACGACTCGACAGCACCTAACAACAACAGAGCACTTTTAAAAATGCAAGATGAAGAAGGGTTGTTTCAAAGCCCTCGAGGGTTACTGCCACTTACACCTACCTACAGAGACTAGCTACCATAGAAGAAATGAAGATGAGTCCCATGCAACTTGTCACTTGCTCCCAGACTGCCCCGTGTTGGTTTCCTCGGGCATCCTTAACAAAATTCAGGGACAGAAATTTCTTCTCTCAAAGAAGATTAGCCACACTGATTCCTTCTGAGGACAGCTCTGTTCCACGTCTTTCTCCCAGCTTCCCATGATAACTGGCAGTCTCTGTGGCTCTCGCTTGTAAGTGCATCTCTGTCTCCATCCACACGTGGGTGCCCACTCTCTACGTGTCTCTCCATCTCGTCTCTTTTCTAAGGGCACCACTCAGAGTGGATTATTGGATTAGGGCCCATCCTGCTGCAGTTAATGTTAACTATTAACATCTTCAGAGACCCCATTTCCAAACAAGGCCACCTTCACTGGATTAGGACATGAGCACATCTTTTGGGGGCAGAATTGGATCCATAGCTTTATCTTGTATCTGCTGAGTTCAGATATGGGCACTCCATCAGACTCTGCGGTGTGTAACATCTATTTTAAGTGAGACGCCGCCCCTCCAGCGGCTGCCCCCTTTTTGCTTCCCGAGGCGAATCCTTAACAAAGTATGTGGTTTGTCTTCTTTCAGGAACAACTTGAAAACTATGACTTCACCAAATTCCACTCGCTGAAGCCCAAGCTGATCGAGGCTGTGGACAACATGCTAACCAACAAGATCTCATCACTGATGAACCTCATCAGCCAGGAGGAGATAAACATGCCCACACAGCTGGTGCATGGAGGTGCCTTCGATGGGACCACCGAGGGGCCCTTCAACCAGGGCTATGGAGAGGGCGCCAAGGAAGGTGCTGACGAGGAGGAGTGGGTGGTGGCCAAGGACAAGCCTGTCTATGATGAACTCTTCTACACCCTGTCACCCATCAACGGCAAGATAACGGGTGTCAATGCCAAAAAGGAGATGGTGACCTCCAAGCTACCCAACAGTGTCCTGGGCAAGATCTGGAAGCTGGCCGACTGTGACTGCGACGGCATGCTGGACGAGGAGGAGTTTGCGCTTGCCAAGCACCTCATCAAGATCAAGCTGGATGGCTATGAGCTGCCCAACAGCCTGCCCCCCCACCTCGTGCCCCCCTCTCACAGGAAGTCCCTGCCGAAGGCCGACTGAGGATGGGCTGCAGACAGAGTGGGAGGGGTGGGGTGGGAACTGGGGACCTGGAACTGAGGCCCACTCTGCTCGCTGAGGATCTTGGTCTCTGCCCTTCTGTGCCTTGGCTTTCCCATCTGTAGAATGGGAAGGACTGGCATCAGACACTAGATGGTCTCTAAGGTCCTATCACCTCTGAAATTCTTGAGTTTCTACTGGAATATGGGGAGGAAAGAGAGAAAACAAGATTGAGAGGAAAGCAAAATTGTCCAAAGAGTCTTGAGAAATCTGGGAGAAGGTGTAGGGGTGGGCTGCCTCTGTGGATTCCCAGGACCCCCAGGAGTGGTTGAGGCCCTGGGGCCTGGTCAGGCTGTGCACCATCATGAATGACTTCCAGAGCACCTGTCTGTTCTTCAGAGGACATCAGGAGGGAAAAATTATTTTATTTATTTTGTTTCCTGCTATTTTTAGAGTGGGGAAAAATAGAGCAGAGAGAGCTTCTACTGTCCCCAAACAATCTACCAAAGAGCAGCTGGACACCACAGGTGAGACAGGAGGCACTCCATCAGCAACCGTCCACCTCCAGCCAACAGAGCACGCCTGGCCCAGCAGCCTCCTAGCCCACCCTCCTAGGCTGCTCCACCCCGGAGCCCTCCCAGGAAAGCTGTATTTGGTTAAGAATCTGGACCTCCCAAACTGTATTTACCCCTGGAGAGATTGCTAGTAAGCATTTCAAGGCACTTTGAAGTCTAAAAATTTGTTTTTCTTACAAATACTCTGTATGAATCCTCTGTAAAACAGTCTATTTGTCACACTTAAATGCTTGTGAGGGAAAGGTCATTCTGCTCAGTCGTCTGGTAGGTGGTCCTCGACTGTTCCCCAAGGCTCCTCAGTCAGTGGCAGAATTGAAATTCAGCAAACGCTTTTCTTGGTGCCTGCAGTGTCATAGACACCTGGCTATGGTGCACTAGAGTCAGGGAGAAGAGATCAGTCTGCAAGAGCTAAACATTATTTTTGTAGGAAATGGGTATTTTTATTAAGTCCAGGTTTTTGGTTTGGAGGTTGTTGATTTTTTCTTTCTATACAGAATAAAAGCCTTTATACAGAAACCAAATAGGATATTCCCATGAAACCTTTTCTTCTTGAGTTGATGTGCTGATGTGGAATGCCCATCACAATGTCTGCGCTGAGCCCTCACGCTGGCTCCTTCCCTAAACCCCCATGTGAACACCAGTGCACCTCTGTTGGGCAGCAATGGTTCATTCTTAACGCCACTCCTGCCCCTGCTATGTGGGTGCAGATGGGTCTCATCCTTACTCAGAGACCAAGTCCTACCAGCACAGGAAATGAGTGGCATGAGAGCAGTCCCATGTGAGGCTTCCAAAACCACATGCTTCCCCCTACCCACCCATCTCCTGCATCTGGTGACAGCCAGGTCACATCTGCAGACTTAAGAGAAAGTATTTATTTGGGGGAACATTTATCCATATCCCAGCTCTCACACCTCTTTGCTTACTTAATTAGTAATATAGTTTTAAGGGAATTAATGTGAAGTGTGCTTGTTTATTTTAATCCTGATAAGCACTTTTGAATTAACCAGAAGCATAGAAAAGAAACATTATATCTCCAGTACTGTGAGAGGAGCAGACAGCTCTGTGCCTGCATAGATGTGTCCGTACAGCATCCAACCAAAGGGCAAGAGAGAAAAGGAGTTTGTCCAAAGGTTGAAAGAGGCCAAGGGGAGTTGATTTCCCAATAACGACTATTTTGCTTCTTTAACTTTGTTCAGTTTTCATATATAAACATATAAATATATACTGATATATATGTCATTAATTTTTTAATGCTTCACATACATGTATTAATATATATACACACAGCCAAAAAAAATATACGAAGCAATTCTAATTTTAAGACTTCAATTAGAAAGAAAAAAATTCCATTAAATTGGAAGGAATAAATTCCAAAGAATTAAAATAAAAGTAATGATGTAAACATCCTAGATTACCCAGTTATGTTAAAAATATAATAACATAAAAACATTTTAATGTCTCTTAAAACTTAAACACTGAAAAAGAACCCAATTTCTTATAAGAAAAAATAACTATTAACAAATAACAAAGTTTAATAATAATTAACTGACTTAAGGATGTTCAAAGTTGCTATAATAATTAGTACAAAAAAATGCTATCATTTTGGAATTAGTTTTATTTCAATGTTCAAAATTAACTTTGTTTCAGTATATTGTCGGTTTTGTCATCCTTGTTATGTATCGTCAACTTGGAACCAATTCCCAGTCTACCCTCCAGCAGGTACTCAAAGGCAGTAAATCGCATGGGAAGAGACTGCGCATCTTTATCCCATGGAGCAGCTGGTAGATTCAACTCACACGTCTTTGGGTTGGCAGTGCAATTCCTTACCATTAGGCCATCCGATCTCTAACCATAACTAAAACAACACTAACTTAAGAGAGGCTATTCCTTGGAAAGGGACATCATACTTGGAAAAGTGAAAGTCAACAAAAGAGAGAAAGACCCTCAGTGAGATGGACTAGCACAGTGACGAGAACAATGGGCTCAAGTATGTCAGATATGATAAGGATGGCACAAGATATGGCAGAGTTCAGATCACAGTCACTATGAGTTGTAAATGACTAGATGACACCTACAACAACAATAATCTAACCATATCCAATTAAGTTTTAGAAAAACAAAGAATTCTTTTTTAAGTGCTTTCATAACTTCTAATTTGTAATATATGGTTAGACTATTAAAAAATGTAATTTTTTGTGAAGTAACTCTGGAACCCCAAAGATAGTGTCTTCTTTGTTAATATTAAGGTTAAAAACTGCTAATAAGTTTTTTTTATTTTTTAAAAAAGTGTTGCTAACAAGTTCTTATTACAGGGAACAAAATTAACCATTTTAGGAACCTAAAATATTTTAAATACTATAAACACCAGGCCATATCTACCAAGTATGAAGGACAACAAAACCATCAATTCATTTAAAACAATGCATTTAAACTGCTTAGTGATAAACACAATCTGGGAGCTGAAAACACCTTTTTTTTCTTTTCTAGTTCAAGTACAGTTAGCTAGCAAGTTAGTTTGCTATAAGCACCTTTTTCTTTCTAGTTCAAGTTCAGTTAGCTAGCAAGAAGTATATCTTACTTAACAAGGGAATAATTCATTAGGACTGTAGTTTTAAAACAAATTACACGGAAAAAATCTGTGATCTGAGTAACTGAGAATGTATCTCCTGAATTTCCTGTAGAGCAACACTTTGGTTCCTACCAGGCTTCCTGCGTTCTTTTCTAGGGACACAGCCTCCATCTTAAAACATTTGGTTCTTTCTCACAAAACCCTGGTTTCCAAGATGTTTTGGATGCTGACATTACCTCAGTCTGACATTCATAAGGAGAAAAAAAATCCTCTCTCAAAAGAAGTCACTGATTTTCCTCTTACTGCAACAACTGAAAATAAAAACTAAATGTATAAATAAATAAACAACAGCTCATAGCCTTATGGGAGACTCACTTCAACACCAAACAGAAGAGCTACCAAACATCCCTAACTAGAGGAGTGATAGGGAATGGCAAAGGACACACTGACAAAGAAGATTAATCAGAACTGGCTTTGACAAGCACTGTGGCATTTGGACAAGAACAAACTGGGAG
>NW_006399776.1:5022124-5071126 GCF_000299155.1 Elephantulus edwardii
CATATAGGTATGTGTGTGTGTGTGTGTGTGTGTGTGTGTGTAGCCAAATTTTGTCTGTCTTGAGATGTATCAGGAATGTTTTTTGAGGGGCAGGGCAGCAGGCTGATGTTTCAGGTTTGCACATTCAAGGAAACTTCTCAGGCATTATGATCCCCAACCCCGCCAGGCCTCCATCTGAGAGGTCAGGCAGGAGGGATGTCTGGGATCTGGTGGTGGTCTCCTAAAACAAATGGAAGTCACACATTCATTTTTCTTGATATCCTCTTGTAGCATGAAGTCATTTGTCATGGAAAGCCGATTGGAAAGGATACCACTAGGGTACTATGGAGGTGGTGGTCCAGCAAGGACTTGACCTTCCTGGGAGGAGCAGAGTTCCTTGAGTCCGTGTCCAGTCCACCTGTAATCCCACCTTACTCCACACAAGGTGGTCAACAGCCACACCCCAACTTCCTAAGTGCCCCCACCCAGACCCGGAATGTTTATGTGGGGTTGGGGGTGGAGGAGGGCAGAAGTGGGTAAACTCTACAACTATCTAAATAGTCTCTTTGATACCACAGTAGGAAATCTAAGGTTCTTGAAGCTCCATTGTCTGATAGAACAAACTCTGCAATCCTGAATTTAGGGAGAGAAAACATAAACTTCATCCTACTCCTCCCAAAGTCAGTTTTCAAGTTGTTAGCCTGCTAATGAGGCCCTCGTGAGCCTGCTAAAGAAATGCGGTACTGCTGAGACAGAAACTCTTCCCCCAGTGACATGCAGATGGCCAGCCCGCCCCCACCTCCTGGTCCAGTCCATGGTCATCTCGGGGTGGGGGGTGGGGTTTCTCTTAAGACTCCACTCACCACACTCCTGGGCACCCTGGGAGGCCCACTTCATTGAGGAGAGTCATTCTTCGGGTGGACTTTTATTTCTCTAGAGCGAAACTGGTTCACTTGGTAACACTTGTCAGCATGCACCATTCGTGTCCTTGGGTTTGGATCGGCAGTTCCTCCACATGTTATTGAATGGTGGAACTCTTATGTATCATGGCACTGGGTCACAGAATGCCTCCGACTCTCCCACAGGCCTTCCCTGTGATTCTCTGGGTCTCCTAGGATAGGCCCTGCTTCACCTGCATCAGCAATGTAGTGCTGGAGTCTAGTGCCCAGGACAGTGTTTAAACACCTGAGTCACAGGCTAAGCAGGTACCACCCACACCTGCCCACTTGGCATCTTCCCACCATTTCTATACACCCAGAAGAGTATACTGAACAAAGTTTCTTGAAGTTAAAGCATTTCACTGTTTATTACTTCCACAGAATGTGGCAGAAAAATAACATTTTTAGGACAGAAAACCACTGAGTGTATCCAGATAAACACAGGCCTAACTTAAGAGTGTACCGGGTTCCATGTCATTTAACCAATGCAGTTAATACACTATGCTTTTCTCCTCATTTTTGTAATCTTACTGAGAAATGTCAAATGAACACAAAAGAGTCTACTGATCAATAAACTTGTGACAACCTTTCTCCCATGGACTCCTGGTTTTAATGAATATGTGAAAGGCAAAGCATAGATCTGCTTTCTAAATGATGCTGAGGCATTAGGGAGAGAGTGTGACTCCTTCCCACCTTCCTTGCCACCCCACACTCTTCCCTGCATCCTCTCTGGGAAGGATTCACTCCTCAAATGAGGCTACTTTGGAAGGAAAGCCTTTCCATTCTGCTGAGCAAAGCAGGCACACGCATGGTAGCAGCTGTGTCAGGAAATAGAGGCTCAAATCCCACTAAGAGTGATTTGAAACCAAGACTGGAGGGAATGGGGAAGGCAGATCTTTGGAGGCTGGGAGCAAAGGCTGTCAACATGGACTCTTTGTCAGTCCCTGCCTCCCACATGACTGAGCTCCTGCCTGGCCACAGTTCACAGCTGTCTTTTTCCAGCAATCAGGGCTTAAAGCCTGAAGTTGGAGTGGTGCTGGGTATGAAACCCCCTACTGGCTATCCTGTGCACAGCAACTTGCCACACAACATTTGAACTGCTGGATCAAACTTCACCTGAAATCCTTATCCTATTGTATTTTTCATTTAAATGTGCCAATGAATTCCCTTAACATTGTTCAAGCCAGTACAAATTGAGATTTATGCAACTTGCAACACAAATAATCCAAAATTATATGCTGACCAATTCACAGGGGCTACACCCAACATAACAAAGGATGAACTGGTCCTGTGCAGGTGTTTAAGCTGCAGTTGAGCTGGCGAGGAGAATAGCAATCCCTCAGATCCACTCAACATCCAAAAGCAGTAGCCTTTGTGTACAGTGTCTGCAGGTCTGGCTGAGCACTCTGCCCTGTCCTCCAGTGCTCACAACCCATGAGATGCCTCGGGAGATGAGGCATCAGAGAAGGAGGCACAAGAACAATCACCCTGGGGTAGAGGAGTGGAGTAACGGGACTTCCTAGTAAGCAGAACTATAAAAGAGTGTGGGCAGTGCTTCATTCTGTTTTAACAGGTTCACTGTAAGTTGGAGCTGACTCAATGGCACCTAATAGAAATGGGACAAGAAGGTTCTGGTCCTGGTTAGAAAATAGAGTGAAAATAGGAAGTAACCTGGTGTGAGTGGGGAGAGGCCTGGCTGGGAAGCTGAAGGCTTTGGAACAGGGTCTGAGGCAAAGGGGAGGCTTTTGTGGTGTGAGCTTGCAGAGGGTAAATCAGGGGATCATGTGTAAGCTGGTGTGAAGGTAGGATAATCAGAGGGCCGATGGTGAGAACTTGCACGCAGTAGGAACAGAAGGGGTGGAGAGTGGTCAAGGAGCCGTGGAAGGCTCAGAAATGAGCAGCCTTTCGTGACTGACTGGACCTGGGGCTGCCAACGAGGAAGAAGTCAGGGGTCATCTTATGAATCCAGAAGTCAGACAGTGACAGGAAGGATATCACAGGGGCAGAGGACAGAGGGAAACTTTCGTCTCGGACAAATGGGAGTGGTTCCCATCCCAAAAGCATGAAGCCTCTCACTATCGCCCTCACCCCCCACCACAGCCCAGCCACATGGCTGCCCTGACCACAGATCTTGGTAGATGAGGTGCCCACCTGAGATGACAGTCTCCTGCAGTCTCCAGGGCTGCTGGGCAGATGCACTCACAGGTAGTTCCATGAAACCACCAGTCAGGATAATTTCTCCTCTGTTATCAAGTCCAAGGCTGCTCAGGAAGGAAGTGAGACACATCTTCCCCCCTGAACCCCAGCCTCAGTCCCCATCCATGTGTAGTCAGCCCTCAAATGCACTGCCATGAGCCCCCAAAAGTTCACACCAACTCTGGTCTTGGAGAATACGGCTGTTTCCACAGCTTTCCTATATGAGTTAATGTCCTGGGGGAGACGCCTGGATTTAAGGAGTACCCCACTTCAACCCCATGTCAGATGAGCGAGCACTCTGTCAGGGCCTGGACAGCCTGGCGTAGCTCAGCTCCAGACTTTTCTTGGTCTCCCTGGACGTGATGGAAAAGGCGATGGATGGCCCAGTATGCTGCCCCTACCCTATGGCTGTGGGTACCCACAGAGGCCCCCCTTGGAAACTGAAGGGCATCCCAGGCTGGGAAATGAGACCAGACACTTGACCAGCCTCTCCTTTGGGATCTTTCACCCAGACTGAAGTGACTCCTTGGTGCCCCCAACCCAGAAGCAGCAAGGTGGGGCTTCCACAAGCCCAGGTGAGTCATCTCATGGGACTCAGTGTCCAGGACCCCCAACTGGGAACAAGGTGGAGGATGATGAAGGGGCTCCCCCAGCAATGGCCTGGAGCATTCTTCAGCCACCCCCTCCCAGTCTGCTCCACACCCTGCCACAGGTGGGAGGACAATGCCCGCTGTGTGTGCAAGAGGCACGCTGACTCAAGGGGAGGGCCAAGCAGCCAGCTCAGCCCGCCTCTCCTGATGTCCCTCTCCTCCCTGCACGACCCCTGATCACCAGCCATCTGCATCTGCCCAGCGGGCCTCCTCTCAGGGTCCAGATTCACCAAGGTGAGCAGTCTCCTCTTTTCCTTCCCTCTGCCCTGTTAATCCAAGGGGCAGCAGCCAAGCGCTGCCGTCCAATGGTGATGTCTAGCAGCAAGGGGCTCTGAGAACAATCTGGAAGATTCCTGTGACCTTCAAACCAAGAGCACCAGAGTCTTACCTGGCTAGGCTCCAAGCCACAAGGGTAGGGGGACGACAATCTGACAGGAAGGGGTCCTCATGCTCCTTACAGAGACACAACTTTCCCAGGGAACCAACCATCAGTACCCACATTCCCCAGTCTCCACCTCCCAGTATCGCAAGGCTTAGGGAAATGCTCAGTCCCCTCATCCCAAAAGGACTGCAGCCTGATGGCTGGTCCCCATCAGCTACAGACCCTCAGTCCTGTGGTCCCTGTAGAGGGAGCTCGTGAGCCTGCTCTCCCAGCCCAGGTCCTGCCATGGATTCCGAGTACGAGGTGGGTCACGTTCGCAGGCTGCAGGCCCAGCACACGCGGATGCAGGAGAAGACTTTCACTAACTGGATCAACAATGTCTTCCACCATGGCCGGGTAAGTGGGGCCAGTAGTGCCCACAACCCGCCCCAGCTGTGGTCCCAGCTCCCTGGCCCACTGTGGATAAGCGAGGAGTGTGAGGCATCTCCCGACACCACGACAGAAGTGAGTCAGAGCTCTTCCTTCAAGGCAGCTACCGCTGACCAGAGATGCCCAGGTCCCCGCAGGGAGCAGACAGACAAGGCTGACTGACCCAGCACCTCTCCCCACCCCTTCCCAGGTGGGCATCAAGATCCAGAACCTGTACACAGAGCTGGGGGATGGCACCTACCTACTGCGGCTGCTGGAGCTCATCTCAGGGGAGGCCCTGCCGCCCCCTAGTCGGGGCCGCCTGCGCGTGCACTTGCTGGAGAACAACAGCCGAGTGCTGGCCTTCCTCAAGACCAAGGTCAGCTGCTGGGAGAGGACATCCGCGCGTTAGGGCTGGGCACTGGGTGGGCAGCAGTGACAGGCCTGAAACTGTAGAATCTCTCTTGTGCCACAGGGAATGGGGAGGGGTGCTGAATAAAGGAGGAACAGGTAGGAGATGGAGGTACCAGAAGCCAAACTCTTGCAAGACTCTTAACATGAGCACCCCCAACTGGCTGAGGCAGCAGCCATCATCCCTACTGAGAAAGAAAAGTGCTTTTGTCTATAGTCAGAGAGCACGACAAGATTTTAAAGATGAAATAATCTTCATGTTCTCTTAATCTTCTAGTTTCATGAATGTGAACACAGAGACTCAGAATTATTCAGCTGACCACAGAGCCTCGTGTGGGGCCATGGCAGGTAGGCTGAGGCCAGAAGGAAGAGGAACAGCCCCAGCCAGGGCCGTGGAGGAGAGAGGAGCAGGTTCTGTCTTAGAGAAGCTGTGCTTGACAGCAGAGCTGAGAAATCAAGGTCACCAAAAAGAAAGGGACAGAGATAGATTCTAAAAGGAAGCTGAAAACACAAGGAGAATGGATGGACTCTGGGTTCTGTTTAAGGAGCAGATACAACATTAGGGGTGGCCAAGTTTGATTTCTACCCACTTCATATAGGGGAACTGTCCCCATCAATAATATCCATGTTTTTGTTGTGTACCATCAAGCCACAATTGAGCCCCAGTGGGTTTTCAGAGGCAGTTAATCCCATGGGAGGAGATTTCCCATCCTTCTCCCATGGAGCAGCTGGTGGGATTTGAAATGCATGCCTTCGGGATTACAGCGCAGCTTCTTGCCACTAGGCCACTAGAGTTCCCTGTAATGTCCATAGCATTATACAAATAGCCACGCAGACATGCCACCCTACATGCTTCTGCACCTATTTTTACCAATCATTGGATCTGATTTCATTGCAAGACTCACAGACTTTACTCATAGTTGTAGGACTTAATAGGGAAATAGGTTGAAGAGAAGGGGAGGCAAAGAATATCTCACAATTTAAGTCCAGGTTTAGTTCAAGTGTCCTAAACCAGACTATCAAGTCACAGTTCCTCAATTAGTGAAATTCAAAGAAACTCTAGTTTCCTCGATCAAGCTAACTTTATTTCAGAGAGGTTATAATTCATCTTTTCCTTCAATCATCCAGCAAGCAAAACCTTTAACTGTGGCCTTTGTCTCCTGGGTTCCTCTGGTTATATCTTGCAATAGTCTCTTCACAATCTCTCCACCACCATCACTACCATTTACAGTGTGGGAAGCACTTTTATATTGGTCCCACAGCTGCTGATGATTTGTAAGATAATATGCCTTCAGTTAAGTATGACTCACAGCAACCCTATGAACAACAGATCCGAACCCTGTGCTATCCTCACAATCTGATACTCTCTAGCCTATTGCTGTAGTCATTGTGTCAATCTGCCGGTTGAGGATCCTCCTCTCCCCTAGGCTTTCCAAGGCTGTAATCTTTATTAAGGCATGTGATTAGGTATTTTCTCCCTCACAGTTACCACTGGGTTCAAATCACTGACCTTTTGGCTAGTAACTGAGCAGTTTATCACTGCATCACGAGGGCTCCTATCCACACACATAAAGGTTTGGGTTTATAACACATTGTTGTTGTGGTGGTGGTGGTGGTGGTGATTGTTGTTGTTATGTGCTGTCGAGTCATTTGCAACTCATAGCGACCCTATGTACAACAGCCCTAAACTCTGCTCTTTTCTGCGCCAATCACACTGTCTCTGACACACCCATCCCGATTACCCCAGTCACTGAATCGATCCATCTCATAGAGGGTCTTCCCCTCCTGCACTGTCTCTCTACCCTACCAAGCATGATGTCCCTCTCCAAGGACCTGTCTTTCCTTACAACATGTCCAAAGTATGTCAGACGAAACCCCAGAATCCTTGCCTCCAAGGAGTAGCCTGGTTTAACCCTCTCTAGGATGGATCTGTTTGTTTTCTTGGCAGTCCATGGTACATTCAGTACTCTTCTCCAGCACCACAGCTCAAAGGCGTCAATTCTCCTTCTATCCTCCCTAGTCATTGTCCAACTCTCTGATAGTTTTGGGAAAACACAATTTAATCCATAACATATCCTCCTGGCTAGGAGGGGGTTGAACTAGGGGTCCATACAAGAGTCATTTATACTGAGGACCAGGAACTGGAGAATCTAGAACTTCTGACTTGAATTCCTCAGGTTCTGAAGCCCTGAGCTACTTGTCCCCGGAGGCTGAGCTCACTGTGAGCAGAGCCCCACTGTGGGTGCTGTTGTGTCCCCAAGAATGAGGACTACATGGAGCCATCACCACTGGAGAGGGGTCAGCAAGAGGAAACCAGAGCTGAGGGAAGGGGGGTAACTGCTGTTCCTGAGAAAGCTGCCAGTCAGAGGATGCCAATCCCAGCCTGGTCCTTCAACAATGACCCTCTGAGCTGGCCTTCCCTTGGGAACTTAAGGGTGTGGTGAATCCATGGCCCTTGTCAGAGTCTTTGCAGTTCTCCACCAGCTTTGATAGATATCATCTCATTTTAACAGCTAGCCCTATGATAGTGATATCCTTTTCTCTATTACACACGTAAGGCAAAACTAGTCAAGAAAGGCCAAGGAGATAGCACTGCACCCACTGTTTATAAGGAGGATGAGACCTTCCCACATGCCAGCCTCTGCGAATGCAATAAGCAAAGCCCAGACTTGAGCACCCACAGTTTCAGAGGAGGGTGGTTTAACTGAACCCAGATCAGTGATATTTAACAACCAGCTCTCTGGAGGTAAATAAAAGCCCTGGTTGGTAATGTGTCTCATTTCCATGGTGCTACTGTCCCCACCAGGAGCTGCCGGTGGTATCACTGACTCCCTGTCCAGTGGAGCCCACCCAGAGCCCACGAGAAGAAGGTCCTAGGAATCCACTCCCAGAAATCAACCATTGGCGACCTCGTGCTCACAGCTCCACTCTGACACACGTGGGCTCACCATGAATGAGGCTCAACTCGGCAGCAACTGTTTTTGTTTGCTTTCATTATTTTGTTTTTATTTATTCTCACCATGGCTTATTCCATGGCCTAGTAGTAAGAAGCTACAGTGCTGCTTCCCAAAGGCACGCGAATCCAGAAGCTGCTCTGAGGGACAAGGAGGGTAATCTCCTCCCAAGCGATTTCTTGCTTCTGAAAACCCAGTGGAGGGTCAGCTATGGGTCAGCTGACTTGATGGCACACAACAACAACATGGCCGATTTCAGCTCTTGGGAGCCAGACTCCTTGCTGAGATAAATGCAGAAGGGATTTAAATGTGCCAGAGAGAAGAGGGAAGAACATAGGGTAGAATCATTTAACGAGTCATTTAAGTGCAATCATTTTGACTGTATGCAGCAGAGTGCACCCAGTGAGATTCCCTAGCATGTTGATAGGTGCTATGACTGAGGGTGATGCTGTGAACAGCAGATGGAAACTTTGCCCTGTCCTGTGCCCTCCTCCCAATCTCTGCCATACTCAAGACCACTGTTGCCATCACTTCATCAATCCGTCTCATCAAGGGTTTTGGGAGATACTGATCTCAGCCGACAGGAACAGCCTATGCAAAGGCCATGTTTAGACTATGCTAGAATGTCAAGGAACTGAAGAATCCTCTGTGCCTTGGGGATATGTGCTACAGGAAAGTGAATTCAAACCAGGATGATGGAGGAGTTGAATTTTGTTGTAAGGATCAAAGTTATAAGGATTTTTATGTTTGTTTGTTTGTTTATTCTGATTCCTTCCCCCTTGGATTCACCCATCCATCCTCTCTACCAAGGGAGTGGATTGAGGACAGCAGGGTCTCAACTTTAGCATGCATAGGAATCATTAAAGTATTTGCTAAAAAGAGAATTGATGCCTTTGAGCTGTGGTGCTGGAGAAGAGTGTTGAATATACCATGGACTGCTAGGAGAACAAACAGGTTTTTCCTGGAGAGGGTGAAGCCAGAATGCTCCTTGGAGTCTAGGATTCTGAAGCTTCGTTTGACATACTTTGGGCATGTTGCCAAGGAGGGACCAGTCCTTGTAGAGGGGCATCATGTTTGGGAGAGTGGAGGGGAAGCGCAGGAGAGGAAGACCCTCGATGAGATGGATCGATTCTGTGAGTGAGGTGGTGGGAGTGAGGGTGTCGGAGACGGCGAGGTTGGCACAGGATAGAGCAGGGTTAGGGTTCTGTACATAAGGTCACTATGAGTCACAAGCGACTCGACAGCACATAACAACAAGAACAAAATGCAAATTCTTGGCGCTGGACCAAGAGAGTCAGATTGGGCAGTGTTTATGGATTTGAATTTAAAACACACTTTCTTGGAGATAAAGCACTGACGAAGAGGACTGAAGTTCAAGTGTGATCACAGGAAGAGGGGTCCACACACTTCTCAGCTGCCTCTCATCTAGACTCTTCAACCACCCCCTGAAGTTCTCGAAACGCCCTGGGAGGTGCTGCTGGATTGAACATTGTTTGGTTCACATACTGATTATTATGAATCTCATTTCCCTCCCTCCACATACACACACACCTAACTTTACCTCTAGCCCAGACACAAGAAATCTTTCCAGTTCCAGTGGTCTGGCCCAGCTCAGCAGCTCACAACTTCACCCAGCCAAAGCCCCAACCACACGGAGCATTCACTTGTCTGTCCTTGTCCTCCTGACTATGGCAGGACCCTCCATCTGACAGCCAGACCCTGGAGTGCTTTCTGACACATGGCTGAGCCCAAACAACTGTGCCCACAGGTGCCAATACCCTTGATTGGACCAGAGAACATTGTGGATGGAGACCAGACACTCATCCTGGGACTCATCTGGGTCATCATACTCCGTTTCCAGATTTCTGACATCTACTTGGACAGGGTATGTCTCAGTCCCCAGCTCCCAGTCACCTGCCCCAGCCCAGCCCTGGCCTCACCACAGGCCCTGGGGGTCAAAGAAACTTCATCCAACCCCTGTGATCCCCATAGCAGATCCTTGGTGTCCACAAAATTATCATTAACTTATCAGCACAGATAAAGAATCCAGTATGTCAACAATATTGTAATTTGCTTAAGTGAGAGCTAGAATCATGAGTTGCAAGTCATTCGCTGCTGATGACTGTCAGTCCCTCACATTTCACCACCAAGTAAGAAGAGTATGAGAGGAGAGAGGACGTTCTGTGGGTAAGGGAGCACATAGAAGAATGTATCACTGAAGGGGGAAAACCAAACCCACTGCTGGGAGTTGGTTCAGATTCATGCAGCCCTGTGGACAGAGCAGAACTGCTTTACACAGGAGCAGACTGGTGGGTTCAAACTTAACCACTGTGCCGCCAGGGCTCCTTCAAAGAAGGAGAAGGGGTCACCAATTATCAATCCACTTGGTGGGCCTTGCTGTTATTGTCTACCTTCAGCAGGTTTTCAGTGACAGTTAATCACATGGGAGGAGATTAGCCAAGCTTCTCCCACAGAGCAGCTGGTGGATTTGAACCACATTCATTTGGGATTGCAGTGCAGTTTCTTACCACTAAGCCGCCAGAGCCTTGAAACCTTCTGCATACTCCTTTCCCCACAACTGGATCAGAAAAAGGATATAAAGTCCTTTCTATCAACAGTTTCTAAACCACTACCTAAACATTTATCCCAGTACAACAGAACACCACAACGGAGAAACAAAATCCGACTGAAAACAAACGTAAATGTGGTCAAATCTAGGAGGACCTTCAAAACTCAGAATGTGACTGTGAGCCCCTGGGAGCAGGGGCCTTGTTTGTCTGGGTCCCCAGAACTTTGCCCATAGTAGGTGCTCAATAAACATCTGGCAAAGGAATGTTGTTGTTGTTGTTATGTGCCGTCGAGTCGCCTGCGACTCATAGCGACCCTATGTACAACAGCCCTAAACTCCGCTCTGTCCTGTGCCAATCGCACTGTCTCTGACACTCCCATCCCAATTATGCCAGTCACTGAATCAATCCACCTCATAGAGGGCCTTCCTCTCCTGCGCCGTCCCTCCACCCTCCCAAGCAAAGGAATAGACAAATTAATTTTCACTGACTTAAAGCCCTTTCAGAAAGTCAAGCTCCCTAGACCCTTAAACCGGCTTCAGATGCCCCCGCAGCCCTTTCCTTTTGGAGCACACGTCATCTTCATCCCTGATCAGCCAGGCCACTGTCCTTCCTGCTGGTTCCACTTGTCCACAGCCACCTCAGGTCCCACCCCCTGCCTAACTCAGAGGTGCTCAGACCTGCTGAACTCTGCCCCTTTACAGGCTCATCCCCAGACCCTCCCCAGGTCACATCTGCCAGCCTCCCCATCGCAGGCTCAGGCCTTCCACCACATCCTGGTCCTTGACCAAGCCCTACCCAGGCCACCAGTGCATCTTACTAAGGCCAGTTACACCAGACTCCAGGACCTTGAAGCCCCTCTCTGCCTCTACATGCTGTGTCCGCTCATCCGTCTTGCTCAAGTTCCCATACCAAGGGGAAAATACAGCCTGGCCGGGTTTGACATTTTGAGTTTAAAATAGGCATTGAGTTGGGAAGAGTGGTACACAAAGTGATCAGTGGGGAAGGAGAAAGTGAGAGGAAGAGTGGGAGCAAAGAAAAGAGAAGTGGGGGCTCTAGGGGTAGGGGCAGAAGGGAGGAAGAGGGTGGAAAGAGGGTACCACTGACGGAGGGAAAGGGGACGAGGATGGAAGGTGGAGGAAAGAACTAGGAGAGGAAGAAGGGTGAGGTGGAAAGGAGAGGAGATGAGGGGAGGCAGATGGTAGTTGAGAGTGGCAGAAAAGAGAAACCATATACAAGAAAAGAAAACAGGCATGGGAGTGGGAAATGCTACAAACATCACAGAAAGCAGGTTGTCCCTTCTTTAGAAAGTTGGGAACAGAATTTGATCCAGTAATCCCACTATTAAGCATATGTTCAGAATAAGAGCTGCAACACAAAGTTACATACACATGTGCAGGATTATCGCAGCATCGCTTATCATGGTAAAGGGTTGGGAACAACTCAAGTGTCTGTCAGTGGGCAAACGACTAAAGAAACTAGTGTGCCTTTGCACAGTGGAATATTATACATCACTGAAAACAACGAGGAATTCACAAAGTACTGAAAACACGCATGAATCTAGAACAAATTATACTAAGTGGCATGCCTCAGTCACATCAGGACAGTTACAGTATAAACCACTATTACAAAAAGCTAAGGAAAGGTTTGCAGGCAGACTCTATTGTGGAGGGCTAACAGGCCTGGGAAGGGTGAGGGAGGGGGATAAAAGTAAACAGATAAGCTGGATGAAGGGAAAGGCATATACAGTAAGCGGCTGATTAGACATTGCAATTAACTCGTTACTCTGATCAGTGATGATGTTATGAAACAAAATGACTATGAATGACTAAATGAAAAATCAGTATGTTTTGTGAACTTTAATTCAAATGGGAAAAATAAAAGGCTGCACAAGGTTGGAGGAATGGAACCCAAATAGAGATGAGTCATTTCTCAGGCTGAGGAGTGTGGTGGGCAGGTGGGCTCTCAGACATTCCTGGGTCCAGTCCAGCCCCTCCCTATATGAGTGGAGGGCAGCTTCCTGATCTCTCCCATTGAAACTCATTCCTGGGCTGTGAGGAGGCTGAGAACGAAGGTACAGGGCACAGCGCCTGACTCACAGGACACCTGTGGTGACGACGAGCTGGTCTAGTGAACCCCAAGCTTGATTCCTGGGGACCTAGGATGGTTAGCATGATGCCTGATCCAAGAGCCCAGAAAATGCGAGTGATTGGTGCTGACTGCAAAGCCAGCTGTTCTGAAATGATGGCTTTGAGCTCTGCTTCTTTGAAAAGATGATCTTTCTCTCACCCTCAATCTCTGCCCCATTGTGGAGGAAATGGAAGAATCAGGTGTGGTTTTTTTAAAAAAACAGTCAGCTCATGCCTCCTGGTAGGCAAGCCCTACACCTGCCTTTCCCCAGCCTCCCAGCATGGTCACCTCACCTGTTCCACAGGAGGAGTTTGGGGCCAGCGCAGCCCTGCTGTCCGCCAAGGAAGCGCTACTGATCTGGTGCCAGCGGAAGACGGCCAGCTACACCAATGTGAGCATCACCGACTTCTCCCGCAGCTGGAGAGATGGGCTGGGCTTCAGCGCCCTCATCCACGCCCACAGGTCTGTGTGTGAGCAAGTATGTGCATGTACACGTGTGTGCATGAGGGAGGAACCAGCCCTCCCAGCCCTGACCTGGCCTGAGACAGGCCTCAGCCTTCTTCCTGGGGAACTCTGCCAACTGAACCAACTATTCTAGAAATAGGGTCCCTTGGGGTCTGTGTCCTAAATGTGCCTATTTCCTCATATCCCCTGTGACCTCTGGACCCTGAGGGTAGATGAGGCCACAGTGGAGCCTGGAAGGAGAGAGGGTAGGGATCTGAATCTCTGGTCATAACAAGCATCCCTCTTGCCATCCCGACCCCCACCAGGTATGCATGGACTGACCAAGTGTGCCTTTGACCTTGCCTTTCTCCACTTTCTTGTACCCCTCCATTCTGTTCACAGCACCCTCTTTCTCCCTGAAAAATGTCCAGCTCTTTTGAAGATGCTGCCCCTGCCTACAGGCTCTGGCCCTTAAGTCAAATTATACCCCCCTCTCTCTAGCTGAACCCTACTCATCTGCCAGGTTCTCAGACAACAGACAAGACAAAGTCTGATAGACTGATTCACTCTAAGATGTAAATGACCAGTAGAAGGGTGTTTGCACTTTTTAAAAGTCTACTGAAAGTAATGGTAAATTACTGTATTTGTCATATATAGAGATACAGCACACATAAGAAACTAATATGTAGGTGGTACCAAAGTTTGCAAAACCATGTAACACCCATTATTTGCCTAGAAATATTACTAGAAATCTCTGGTGGCCTTGTGGACAGGGAGTTGTGCAGCTAACCAAAATGTGGTTCCCCTCTGGTTGTTCAAATACACTAGTGGCTGCTTGGGAGAAAGATGGGGGAGGCTTCTCCCGTGCAAATAACAGCCTCTGAAAACATGCTGGAGGGTCAGCTCTGAATCATTTGCAACCTAGCGTCAGTCAGCGAGTGAACAACAGTCATGCTGGTGAAGAACCCGTCTTGTTTCCCACCCAGGCCAGACCTCATTGACTACAGCTCCCTGCACCCAGAGCGCCCGCTGCACAACCTCCAATTTGCCTTCCACGTGGCGGAGCAGGAGCTGGGCATCGCTCGGCTGCTGGACCCCGAGGACGTGTCTGCCGTGCACCCTGACGAATGCTCCATCATGACCTATGTCTCCCTCTACTACCACCACTTCTCCCGCCTGCACCAGGGACAGACTGTTCAGAAGAGACTCGCTAAGGTTAGTGGCCAAGGGAGGGTGACCCCGGGACCAACACGCATCTAACTCTGCTGTGCTCCCTTGGTAAAGCGGAGATGGTCTTGTTTGGATCATCGAAAGCTGTCCTGAGTGTTCTGGAGTCTCTGGGTGGTACAGTTCAGCTCTCAGTTGCTAAGCAAAAGGTCAGAAGTTCAAGCTTCTGTCAAGCCTGTCAAGCTCCTTCCAAAACAATCAGTCATTGAAAACCCGATGGAGCACAGTTCTACTCTGACACACACTGGGTCACCATGAGTCAGAAGCAGCTGGCTGGGCTTATGTGTGTGAGGTTTGCAGGAGGGTAAGTAAGGTCCTGGGCAAGACACTGGGCCCACTAGGACACAGGCACCTCCACCTCCCCGCCCCCTCCACTCCCAGGCTAGTAAGCTGCTAATGAGATTAAAAAGACTGCTGAAGACTCAGGACGAAGAGAGTACAAGGACAGGCATAGAAGCTGCTCCAGCAAGCTGGACATACACTGAGTCCATGTATTCAGGGGACTTTCTTACTCTCTGGATGCGATGGCAGACGCTGAGACCGGGGAGAGCTGTTCTGGGGGTTGGTGGCGAGCTGCTTTAGACGATGTGGTCCCAGGGGGAGGGAAAAAGGACTTAGAAAGAGAGTAGCAGCCTGTGAAGCCTCTGCCCCCAGGAGGGACCAGGGAGAAAGGCAGACACGGAAGGCAGACACGGTCTCTGCTGTCCAGAGAAAGGGAGCCCCTTGCATTTCCAGGTCCGAGCACGCAATGCAGGCTGACCCACTTCTCCAGGGTCTTGGGGTTGGGATCAACCTCCCAATTTAGTTCATCCTCAGCTGAGAGTATAGTGGCTTCAGTGTATCTCAGGAAACTATCGCTGACATTTTGCACCTGTCCCCTGCACCTCCTACCACCCCAGATCCTACTTCAGCTCCAAGAGACACAGGCTCTGCGGACCCAGTACGAACAGCTGGTGGCTGACCTGCTCGGCTGGATCGCAGAAAAACAGGAGCAGCTGGAGGCGCGGGATTTCCCAGACTCACTGCCTGCCATGAGCCAGTTACTGGCAGCCTTTGCCTCCTTCCGAACCCAGGAAAAGCCCCCCAGGCTTCAGCAGCGAGGGGCCACAGAGGTCCTGCTCTTCCGGCTGCAGACAGCACTCCGAGCCCAGAACCGCAGGCCCTTCCTGCCGTCTGAGGGCCTGGGCCCTGCAGAGCTGTCCCAGCGCTGGGCAGGGCTGGAGCGGGCAGAGGCTGCCCGGAGCCAAGCCCTGCAGCAGCGTCTACTGCAGCTGGAAAGGTTGGAAACCCTGGCCCGGCGCTTTCGGCGAAAGGTGGCCCTCCGGGAGAGCTTCCTGACGGACACGGAGCGCATGCTCAAGCAGGTGGGCGGCCCACTGGCCAGCCCAGCCATGGTGGAGGCAGCTTCCCAGAGGCTGGGCATGCTGGAGGCTGGCATCCTGCCCCAGGAGGGGCGCTTCCAGGCCCTTGCCGACATTGCAGACATCCTCCAGCAGGAGCAGTACCACGGCTGGGCAGATGTGGCCTGCAGGTGAGTCTTGGGCAAGTGAACTGCCCTCATAATAGGCATGGGCTTGCCCCAGTTCTTGCACATGCTCCTGGCCACAGATGAAACATGATTTAAGGCTTCAAGATTCCTTTAAAAACTATCTATTTCACACAGAAACCTGAAAGCCTATCATGCAGAAGTTATCCCTTCTTGACAAAATATTATCCTTTCCAGTAAACCTGTTAATTCATGAACAAATATTTATTGAATTTCTTACATCTTCCAAATGAATTGCAGTTTAGAATTCCATTGTCAACTAAAAGGTTGGCAGTTCAAATCCACTTAAAAGTGCATACAAAATATTGTATTGAAACAGATGAGGGAAAGAACAGATTAGAAGTGATATATGATTGAGTATTATGGTTAGCACAGGAATCCAGAATTAAGGTTGCATAGAGAAGTGTACTCGGGGTGGGGGGTGGGGGAAGGGACGTAGGAATTATATACTAATGAAGGAATTTTTTTTCCCCCTCTCTTCGGAGGGGGAAGCGAGCTGGTGGGGAAGGGTGGGCAGGGAGAAAATTGAGGCAATGAATGAATGGAAATCCAAAACCTCTATAAAAAAATAAAAAATAATTTAAAAAAGTGCATACAAAAAAAAATAAGTGCATACAAGAAAAAAGTGCAGGGATCTACATCCAGAAGCTCATCACCATGGTCAAGCCCTGCTCTAGATTCAGGGAACTGAGCCGTGAAGACACCAAAAGCCCTGCTCTTGCAGAGCTTACACATTACTAACAAAATAGACAAATAAGAAAATGGTATAGTATGTGAAATAATGATTTAAAAAGAAAAAGAAGAGAAAAAACCATGAGTTGTCATGATAAACAACAAGAGGGGATAAAAGTTTAGACTAGGAGACCAAAGGAAGGTTTGCTGTGAAGTTGACTTTGAAAAAGGCCAGAAAGATGTTTGGGGACTGGCCACGTGGGTATGAAAGGAAAGAGTATTCCAGGCAGAGGGAATGGCGAGCATAAGGTCCCAAGGCAGTGCACGTCGGGCATATTGGGGAAACTAGCATGGAGGCTGGTGGACGAGGTGAGTGATGGACGTGCTGGGAAAAGGGGTGGGGTGGGGATCATGCTGGACATGGCAAGGCAGTAAAGACAGGTTTTGCCAAGATGGGAAACCCTTGAAAGGCTTGAGCAGAAGAATGACATGACTTGTCTTTTAAATTAGCATGATCACTCTGGATGCTGTAGTGGGAGGATACTGAAGGGCAAAGGCAGAAGCAGGGAGACTAGTCAGTTATGAATCCACTGAAATAATCCAGGACACAGGTGACCTGAGTGGAAGCACTGGCAGTAGAGGGATTCTGACCATAGTTAGAGGGTACTGACAATTGAATTTTTAGGTAGATCAGATGTAGGGTGCAAAAAAGTGAGAAACAGGTTTTAGCTGGTGCAACTGGATCTGGTGAAGGGGCTGGGACTGGACCTTTCAGGACCTCCTTCTGGAGGCTCTGCCTGAGACCATAACCAGGACACACTACTCCAGCCACCCCTGTAATGGTGTTCAAGCCCTCGGCCAGAGTCCAAGCTATTCCACTTGTCGGGGACTTTAAGGTAGCTTCCCTACCTCAATCCCCCAGAGGTCACCCTTGTTTCATGTTCTCCAGGCACATAGAGGTCACCCAGCGTTGGGAGAGGCTCCTGCAGCATCTTCAAGGCCAGAAGAAGCAAATGGCAAGTGCCCGGACAGTGCACAGCCTGCTACAGGAGGTCGAGGTGGCCTCTGATCAGCTCAAGGAGCTGCAGGTGGGCCCTGGACTAGCTGACCTCTGGGGAATACAGCAGAGTGCAGGACCTTCCCCACACCAGAGCCCAAAAGGACCCAGGTCCCTGGGTCTGAAATGACCACCCATCTCTGACCAGGTGCCAGCCAGCTCCACCACCTGTGGGCAGCAGTTAGCAGAAGTGGTGGAGCTACTGCAGAGGCATGAGCTGTTGGAGATCCAGGTTTCTGCCCACGGAGCCCACGTGAGTCATCTTGTCCATCAGACCACTGAGCTGGACTCATGTGGGGGGACCAGTGTGGAGGTGCTACAGGCCAAGGCCAGGGGTATGGCCCAGCTCCACCAGAGCCTGCTGTCTCTAGTCAGATCTCGGTAAGAGCCCACTCCAGTTCCTTATGTTCTCCACAGCTTCTCTATATTGTATGGAATCATTGCCTGCCCCAGATTCTAATAGCGCTATGCTGGCAACTCCCTGAATTCTTCCTCTCACCTCCAACTAATCTGTCCACCTCTTCAGTCACCCACTCACTCACTGAGTTAGAACCAACTCATAGCTGACCCTCTAAGGGGTTTTCAGAGGCTGTAAACTAGGGAGGAGACTGCCTATCAGTATCTCCTGTGGAGCTACTGATGAATTTAAAACCAAGAGAGGTGCCCGCCACCTTTAGCAAAGTAACTCCCTACTGACTACAGCGCCTTCCACCTTCCTAAGAGGGCAGCTCTGTCCTCTAGCGAGAAGCCTCCTTCCCTTGACCTGCGACTTCTGAAGCTCCTCCGTGTCAGTGACACTCCCCCTTCCTCAGGCGCACTCTACTGGAGCAGGCCCTGCAGCGAGCCAAGTTCTTGTGCAACTGTGAGGAGGAGGAAGCCTGGCTGATGAAGCACAGACAGCTAGTGGAGAACGTGACACCGGGCAGGGATCTCAGCCAGATCTCAGCTGCCCTGCAAAAGCACAAGGTCCCTGTCACCTCTTGCCTTGCCTGTCCTCACCTTCCTCTGTTCCCCTCCTAGGACCCGGGTTCCCTCCCCGTCTACTTTCCCTTCCCTTCACTGAGGATGCTTCACTGCCGTCCAAACAGGCCCTGGAAGCCGAAGTCCACCGCCACCAGGCAGTGTGCACAGATCTAGCGCAGAGGGGGCGTGACCTCAGCGCCCTGGGAGACCAGATGGAGGTGGACCCCCGGGAGCGGGCCGAGGCCGTGCTGGGCGCATGGCAGCTGCTGGAGACTCAGGCTGCCAGGCTGAACGCGCGGCTCCAGGCAGCCCTGCTCGTGCGGCAGGTACTGCGGGCAGGTAGACCGGCTGGGCGCTCGTGGCAGGTGCCCAGCCCGGCACTAATCCTCCGCACACCCCTCCACCCTGCAGTATTTCGCAGACGCGGCTGATGCCGCCTCGTGGCTGCGCGAGCGACAGTCCCTGATGGAGGGCGCGCCTTGTGCGCGAGACCAGGCGAACGCGGAGGGCCTCTTGCGGCGCCACGTGCGGCTGGAGCGCGCCCTGCGCGCCTTCGAGGCCGAGCTGCGGGGGCTGGACCAGCAGGCGCGGAGGGCCGCTGCCCGGACCTCATTCACGGTGTGGACCGGGACCAAAACTCACTGGCTTCCGACCCTGAATACTGAGGCCAGGGCCTGGCTTCACAGAGGGTGGGAATGGGAGGGTCCCCGACTCAAGGTCAGAAGCGGAACATTTTCTATTTACCATCAAAGTTTCTGCGCCAGCTGCGAGAGGTTATGCAGCAATTTAAAACGAATTGTCATGGGTGCTCTTTTCCTCTGCTCAGGGGCCATGGCTTCAATTGGCTTTGAGTGCACCCTGCAATGACATGTCACCTGCTGACCTAACCCAGAGTTAACCAGAGCTCAGCATATTGAGGCCATCACAAGCTCAGAGTGGCTGGTCACTCAGGCCAGTAGCTTCAAGCATTGATTGATGAATGCAGTGCCTCTAGGAACCTTGCTCTCATTGTCAGGCTTAACATATTCTTAACACTTGCTTTCATCTGACAATGGTAAAGGTTTGACTCTCTATCCTGACTTGGCTTTGGTGGGGTTTGAAGAAACCAATCGCTAGCCAGCACAGTGGTTCAAATATTTGCCTGATAACGGAAACGTTAGCTGTAACTCACCAGCTGCTTCAAGGGAAAAAGATGTGGCAGTCGGCTTCTGTAAAGATTATCTATTGTCAATGAGTGGATTTCAGCAGCTAGCAAGACTCCATCAGGTTCCCCAAGCTGTAGGTCTTTACAGGAGGAGACTGCCCAGCGCTCTCACGTGGAACAGCTAGCGCATTCAAACTGCTGACCTTTTGATTAGCAGCACAACATGCAACACACTACGCCACGAGAGCTCCTTCTATAAAGACTACAGCCTTGGGAGTCTTACCGGACAGTTCTGCTCTCCCCTGTGGGATCACTGAGTCGGAACCTACCCAATGGCTGGGGTTAAATCACTAACTGAGATTAATTCTTGTCTTCCATGAGGGAGACCTGGCTAACAAACCTCATGCAAAGCCACCACTCATTTACTAGCGAAAGTGTTCATCTTGCTATAATGCCAGACAGGTTCAGCAGAGTTTGCTAAGAATAGGAAGAAAGGCCTAGTATGTATTTCTGAAAACTCAGTCAAGGAAAACCCTGTGGACCACAAGAGTCCAGTCTTAATGTGCCTGGGGTTGCCTGTTGTCAGTCACCATAAGCCAGGGGCTGGCTTGACAGCAGCCAGCAACCATCACTGGCCAAGGAGTGTTGTAAATGGTTAACATCCAGAGGTGCCTCACCAGAATAGCCTGGAAACCTACTTCTGAAAACTCAGCCATTGAAAACCTGTAGAAAACAACTCTTCTCTGATGCCCAGAGTCACCATGAGTCAAAAAAAGGACGCAACAGGAACTGGTGGTTTAACCACTAATCAAGCGCTCCCTCGGAAAGCCCAGTGGGCTCCAGATTTTTAAAACATTTATGTAGTCCTGACAGTGTGGGCCGGCCACACAGCCAACTCATAGCCAACTTTCAAGAAGACATGTAGCTTAAGATGAGTACGACATGGCCCTTAGAGGACCGAGAGAAAGACTCTCAGTAAGACAGAGGGACACAGGCCTGAAACAACGGGCTTGAGTGTGGTAGGGATATGAGGACAGTGCAGGCAAGCGTTTATTTAGCCCATTGTTCTCAGGGTTGCTATGCACAATAGTTGACTAGATGGTACCCAACAACAATCTCACTCCAGGGAACTACAATCTGGAGTCTGTTTGCCACACTAGCAGGTTTCTTCCTGCCCAGCGCTTCTCCACGTTCCCCCTTCTGTCCACCCAGCTGTGCCCCCACCAGCCCTTTGAGCTACAGCGTAGCACCTGGGGATGGGGTGGAGGGCCACCTGGCAGAGGAGTCAGTTGCTAACTGGAGACAGGAGCCCTGTCTTCTGGTCTCGGCCTTCCCTGACCCCTTACGTGGCAGCTCACGTTCCTTCTAGGTCTAGAAAATGTCTGGCTTTAAAACAATTTAGCCTAAATTGGTATCTTCCTTTTCCTTTGTATTTATTCCCTGGACTACATACTAATGAGTTTTGAAATTCAATCCAACTGTCTGGCCCAATTCCTTCACTTTACAGATAAAGGAAGCAAAACTTAAAAAAAGGATTAAAACTAAACTCGTAGATCAATTATAGCTCATTAAACCAAGGCTCAGAAAGACCAAATTACTACCCAAGCAGACACTTTCATCTCTACTGAAAAGGACTCCCGACTCTGGGCCCAGGGCTGTTTCTACCTCTTCCTACCCTGTGTATCTGTGGTGTTGAACCCCGAACACTGATATTATAGTAATACATCATGTTTTTGTTAAAAACCCACTGCCATCAGGTCAATTCCAACTCATCGCCACCCTGTGAGACAGAGCAAAACTGCTAACAGGGCTCCCAAGGCTGTAATCTTTACAGAAGCAGACTATTGTCATCTTTCTCCTGTGTCTTATCTCCTTTACTGTATTTTTCTCCTGTGGAGTGGCTGGTGGATTCAAACTGCCAACCATTTGGTTAGCAGTCCAATCCTTAATTCACTGCACCACCAGCACCAGTGCTCCATTGTTTCTGTTACAGATCTCTAATATTGCCTTCATGTGTGCTCGGCTGCTCCAATTTCAATTAGTTACTTAGAGGAGAGGCTGGAAGAGGCCTTATTCTTCTCTATGACCTATCCCACTGGGCAGGTGCTCTCCCTGAGGGGTGGTCAGGCTGGCTCCTGGAATTTCCAGGCTCTTGCATTCCCCAGTGATTCTGAGCAAGGGTAAAAGTTACCCCTTCTGCCAGGGGTGGGGTACTACTTTGGAAGCTGAGTAAAGACCACTTTCCTCTACTTCCTCCAATACAGGGAGAGTCCCTAGAAGGCTGGAGCAGACTTGATGGGAACACTGCTGAGAGACCCCACGATGGAAAACAAATCTTGGCAGCTCCAAGGAGCGAGTACTTAAGGTCCCAGGTCCAGACACGCTACACCTCCAGAGGTACAAGAGCCAGGGAATGGGAAGCCTTCCCCCTCTTTTTTCCATAGTGGGGACACTGTGGCTGGGCCTCCAGGATGTTCTGGTAAGCTGCTAAGGACTCAACAGGTTGCCGGGAGCAAGGGGTTCAACTTCTTTGTGGCTCTCTGGTGGCCTCGTGGGCAAAGAGTTATGCTGTCAACCCAAAGGCAGGCAGTTCAAATCCACCAGCTGCTCCCCAGAAGAAAAACGGGCAATCTCTTCTGTGTGATTTACAGCCTCTGAAAATCCAGAGGGTCAGGTATTAATCAGTGCAGACTCAATGACAATGAGCAAGTGATGGAGAGCATGAAAGGACTCAAGAAACAAAGGAAAGGCACAGAGGACGCCACTGGGGCTCAGGAGGAGGAAAACAAATCAGGGAGGAGTGAGTTTGATTCCAGACAAAGGGTAGCTGAGACAGGTCACGCAGGGCCATAGTCTCCTAGCTTCAATTCTCAGTCTTCCTTCCGCTTCCTCTTGTTTCTGCCCCCTTCCCAGTCCCCCTCTGTGACTGTCCTCTTTCTTCTCTGAAGAACCTGCATGGCAGGGTTAGATGTCTGATTACTAGCTGAAAAGTGGGCAGTTCAAAACCACCCTGGTGATGTACTTTTTTGTCCATTCGTTTTAATTGTGATTTCAACAAAAATTTTACAGAAAAGTTAGATTTTCATTCATTCATTGTTGCACATTTTACCCCCTCTCCCTCGCTTCCCTCTCCCCTCCCTTCCTTCCTCTCCCTCAGTTCACTTTGATGGTTTTAAATATTCTTTCATTGTTGCATGATTACCTCCTTCCTCCCCCTCCCCCGAGTCCTCTGCATTGTACCTCTTATCCTGGGCTTTTCTGAAAGGCCCCAGCCTGGAAAACCTGACAGCAGTCTAGTCTGCACACACAGGTCACCATAAGTCATAACTGACGCAGAGCAGCCAGAGATGAATTATTTCCTTCTTCTTCAGGGCCTTCTCCACAACCCCTGCTGGCTTACTCTTGCCCAGCAGAGGGTACAAAGGGAAGAAAAACATGTACTTTCCCGGTCCTTCTGTGCCAGTGTGCATCTTATCTTGTAACTGAAGCTTTTCCCACTGTCCTGGACTGTTCTGACCTTTCCCACAGGGGTGAATTCCACCTGGCTCCCAGTGCACCACATGGACCTCAACACCAGGGAGCTGCAAGACCAGGAGGCCCACCAGACCAAGGTGGCACTCAGTCCTGACGTGGAGCGGGAGCCTCAGGTACTGCCACTGGTCCCACCAAGTCACAGCTTCTGCTGTTCAGGCTGGTGGACACCTCACGGCCTCTCTGGACTTGCTGTCCTCTGTCTGTATAGGTGCTGTCTGCCCAGAGCCATCCAGGGGAAGGTCTGAGGAACCAGAGGGCTTGGAGCACATCTGACCCTGACTTTGATCCCAACACTGTACTTCAAACACAGGAGGGCTTGAGGCAGGACTATAAGGACCTGTGGGCCCTAGCAGAGGTAATGTCTCTTCTTCAAGAAATGGCTCCTGGGCGCCTGCTCTGTGCTAGATCCTGTGCCATGGGCTCAAGGGGGCAGAGTGGTGGCTGGATGTGCTCACAAGCCCTCAAGAGCTTCCATCATGATGGAGCAGCCATCACACAAGTCTTTAGGGGGCACAGGTCAGCCCAGGAGGCCAGGGAAGGACATTGAAGCTGAGATTTGGCAGAAAGGCGTGGAGGCAGGGAAGGTGAAGGGAAATAAGTGCAGGGCAGGTGGCTGAAGATGGCAGTGAAGGCCAGACTGCCTGGAGCACCTGGTCAGGGAGGCAGGGGCGGAGGAGAGTTAAGAGAAGTATAGATGTCCCCTCGGAGCAGTAGGAACGCTGAAGGGCTCTGAGTAGGACAGGATGGGATGAGAGTAGGTCTCTCTTTTACCACGACCTGGAGTTCTTGCCAGCTGAGGACCTCCTTTAGCCTTGGCCCAGGGCTCTGCTGGTGTGCTGGAGCAGAGAGCCCCCCTAGACCTGCTCTGGAGTACACTGGCCTTTACCAGGTCACTCGGTTCCTTTCCTCAGCACCGCCGGGCCAGCCTGGAGGAGACGGTGGCCCTGTTTGGCTTTGAAAGTTCCTGTGGAGAGTTCTTGTCCTGGCTGGAGGACCAGACAGCATTGTTCCAGATGCTGCAACCCCAGGCCGACAACTTAGTCATCATGGAGCTCAAATATAAGGTGCAGCCCCTCAGAAAGCAGGACAGTCTTAGACACCTGGTCCTACTCCCTCGCTCTTCCTTGCCTAGTTCTTGTCCAGCCCCTTCTCCTCCCTCTGTATTACTCACTCCTGCACCTCACTTCCCCATGATAGCTATGGTCCTGTCCAGGGACGGGGGGCAAGGAATTTGGCTTTAAGTTTTGGGGTTTCTTCTTCCAAGAGGCTGCAGCTCAAGCCTTTCTGTAGCAGAGAGCACGGTAACAGAGAGAGAGAGAGAGGTCAATTGTAGGTTTGAAGGAGGAACAAGAAAAGAGCAAGCCTCTCAGAAGCCAAGATCCTCCTTTCCCCAGAACTCCCTCATGACCCTGGCTGTGGGGAAAGGCCACTGGGATGAAGTCAGCAGCTCTGCTGAGCAACTGAAGCAGAGATACCCTGCGAACTCCACTCGGGTCCAGCGACAGCAGGAGGAACTGAGCCAGAGGTGAGAAAGGAGGTGATGCAGGTTGGTGGTGGCAGGTGGATGCCAGGTGGACAGGCTGGTGTGTCAGAGACACAGGGGAGAGGCCCTGGGGAGGGTCAGCTGGCATGTGGTTAAGGCCCCAGGTGGGAGGGAGATCCCAGTGTCATGGAGACATGCTCCACACCCTCTGCTCAGGTGGAGACAGCTGGAGGCCCTGACAAAGGAGAAGGAGATGGAGCTGGCATGCATCTCGGACATGCACAGTTCCCTGCAGGAGTGTGACACCATCCAGGTCCAGCTGCAGGATGTGATACTCCAGCTGGAAGCCCTGGAGCTGGGGAGCTCAGAGGGCAACCCCCGAGTCCTCCAGTTGGCCCAGCAGAGGATGCTAGTGCTGGAGAGGAACATCCACAACCTCCAAAGTGTGGCCGTGACGCACAGGTTCTGTGCAGTGGTGACAGGGAAGGCAGAGCGGAGGGCTGAGCAGGGCTGGAATGGAGAAGGGGACAGGCGTTGGGGTGGATGTGAAAGATGTGCTGTGGGAAGGGCTGAGGGAACAGTCTGTGAGGACAAAAGGAAGCTGGGAAGTGGAAATTCAGGGTGAACCCCACCTTCCACTGGGATAGAACACTGACTGCCTAGGGCCTGTCCCCCAGGGTGGAGGAGTCCGGCTCTCTGGACAGGCAGCACCTGCGAGAAAGGGTGGAAACGCTGCAGGGTCTGCTGAAGCAAGTGCAGGGTCAAGTGGTGCATCAGGCCCAGGCCCAGGCTGAGACTCGGGCCCAGCACAGTTTCCTGCAGGAGAGCCGGCGACTTCTGCTATGGGCCGAGAGCGTCCGGTCCCAGCTGCACCATGAGGAGGAGGTGATGGATGTGGCCTCAGCCCAATGGCTGCTGATGGAGCACCAAGAGCTGCTGGAGGAGATCCACCTGTGGCAGGAGAGGTAAGGGCAGGAGGCTGGACAGGGCGCTTGTCTGCTACCACAGGTCCAGAGAGTGGGTGACAGGAAGCAGTGAGGCCACACGAGCTGAACTGTTTTGGGAATTCTGTATACTTTCAAATGGGGGCTAAGGCCCAGTCTGAGCTGTCTATAAATTCTGTCATTACTGGGTCAGGCCAGATCTGATTCATTCAGTCAGGGCGGCCTGGCCTCCAGGGACACTCCAAGTGACCCAGACGCCACAGGGCCCTGAGACTCAGATATATACACCTTGTCAGCATGGCAATTCCTCTCGTCACACAGGGATGTCAGTGCCAGTCAGTCAGCAGGGTGCCACAAGCAGCCTGCAGGTTGTGTCCCGAATGAGGTAGTCTGACCGATGGACCAAGTGGCTCTGAAATCTGTCCTCTGCTCGCCAGACCCCACCCCCCAGGTCAGGGCTGCCTCAGTCCAGCGCAGGTGGTTCTTTCCTCTAGTTCATGCAAAACTATCACAAGCCTTTGAATTGTGCCCCATTTGCCTGAAAAGGGGAAGGCAGTGTTACCTTTTCTAAGTGTTTCAAGGCTCCCTATGGGCTTGGACTCCCTGACCCTGCAGGCAGTCCCGCGGTCTGACTGGTTTCTCACTAGTTAAGTTGTAATGGCCCAGTCATGGCCACTTGCTCGGACACTGGTCACCCACCAGCAATCCACATTTGCAGGACAGTCAACTGGAACAAGGGAGCCTGGGAACTCTTACACACCTAAGTCCTAAGCTCAGTGCTGGACCTGGGAGCTCAGTGCTTCCTGAATGGGCTGTCCCACAGGATGAATAAACCCACTGGGCTTGTCGACCTCAGACCCCTCCTGCCGGTATCTCCCAACCCCTGTTAGAGTGCCAGGGGGACAGAGAGGGGCATGGAGCATATGAGAAGAAGGTTGATAAGTAGAACTGGTGGGGTTTGACCTTCGACTGTTGTTCTGCACAGGCTGCATCAGCTGGATCCCCCAGGCCAACACATGGCAGCCTTGGGCTCCGCACGGTCCCAAGAAGTGGCCAGTGCGCTGGGGCTCCTGGGCGAGCAAAGTAGGGTGCTGGAGGCTACCTGGGAACAGCGACAGCGGCGATTGCAGGAGGGGCTGGAGCTGCAGAGATTTAACAAAGAAGCAGATCGTTTCACTGCCACTTGTGCCAACCATGAGACCTTCCTACAGCGGAGCCCCCTCGGGGTACGGAGCTAGAGTGCTGCTCCTCCAACAATGGAGGGGCCCATCTCTAGGCCAGGCAGGAGGCCCCTGGGCCAGCAGTGGGTGAGATGGTACCCACTCCCATCCTCCCAAGATAACCACAGGTTTCTGCACCACCAGGAAGATGTGAGGGAGGCTCAGAGCCTGCTACGGCGCCACCATGAGTTTGAGTGGCTCCTGGGCACCCTGGGCCGTCGCGCAGAAGCTCTGCGGGCACGTGGTGAGATGCTGCTTCAAAGCCAGCACTGTGCAGCACACGCGTGAGTCCAGGCCTTGGTCCTGCCAGCACCTGCCTCCTCTCACTGTCAGCTTGTACATATGTGACCTGAGGCTTCTGAGAGCTCCACTGAGCCTGAGTGTGGCAGGGAGAGGGGAGCAGAGGGTGTCTCTCATGCTGGGTCCTAACCTTAAGGTGGACATCAAGCAGAGTGGAGGCCTCACTCTCACCCCCATCTCCACCTCCTCCACCCTGCAGGATCAGAGAGCAGCTTCAGAGTGTCCGGGTTCAGTGGATCAGGGTCCAGGAAAGGAGTGGACAGAGGAGGAGGCAGTTGGTGGCTTCCCTCCACCTCCAGGTACTTCAGACACTGCTGCAGCGCTAACAGCAGTGGAACTGTATGGGGCATTTTTCATGCTTTGTGTCATCAACAGAATGCCTTTTGAAGTAGGCATTGTTGTTATTGTTGCTGTATGCTGTCAAGTTCAAACTGACCCATAGCTGACCTTGCAGCAGGTTTTCAGAGGCAGAAGGAGGAGATTTGCCCATCCTTTGCCCACAGAGCAGCTGATGGGTTTGAATCACATGCCTTCATTTCTTAATTATGTGCTGAAGAAAACTGAGACAATGGGCTCTACTCTCAGAGGCAGTGTGGGGCAAAAGTGCAGGTCTAACCCCCACACTATCCCTCAGAAAGTTATTCCCTTACTCCATCCTCTCTGGGCATATTTTAGACTCTTGCATGGGTCAGGGATACCAGCTGCAGACCCTTGGCTCTGTCAGGTCTCTTCAGCACTGACAGGTACACAGAGCTGGGCCAGCCACTGTAGAGCCTGTGGTGATAGCAATATGGTCCCTACTGGACTCAATGTGGCCAGGATAGTGGGGACTCAGCCAGGGGTCCCTCAGCTCTGCACACGGCACTGTGAGGCCTCTGTCTGATTTCTGGGCCTCCTCTTAATGTTTTCTTGGAGACCTCTGCCCTCCTGATCTCTTGGATTTCTCTTAGCCATCTGGGGAACAGTAACCATAGCCCTCCCTCTTTTGGACCCCAATATTTGCTCGAGGCCTTGTTCTCTGCCATGTGGCGAGGATCGAGGGGGCATAGAATGCTGCTGGTTAAAGCTTTGGGGCCAGCCTCACTCCCAGGCTGTGCAGCCCGCTCCCGTTCGTGGACAGGAATGGAAGCAGGCGGTGGCAGAGCTCATGCTGTGGATGGAGGAGAAGGAGCTGATGGCAATAGAGGAACCCACTCAAGAGCCCAGGAACGTCCTGCGGAGGCTCAGACAGCACAAAGCTGCAGAGAGTGAGCTGCTGGCCGTGAACAGGCGTGTGGAGGACCTGCAGCAGGTAGGGGCTCTGGACAGAGCATGCTGGGTCTGCTCATCTTTGTATTTCTAATCAAACTGCATATACATCCTCGGGATCCACTCAGGAAGAATTACCCTCAGTGACTGTGAAGTTAGGGTCCCTCAGGTCCCTCTGTCACACAGCTGCCCATGTCCCTGCCTTGGGACCCAAGCCAGGCCTGAAAGGTGCTGTCATCCTTCCCCTCAGCTCTCCAGGGCAAGTTCCAGACCCTGTAACCCCCACAGAGCAGAGATCTTCCCAACCATCAAGCAGCTTATGCTGCTTTAACTTGCAGAATCTGAGCAAAGCCCTTGGACTCTGACCACAGATCCAGGGCCGTGTTGAACAGCTTGAGTCCAGGAAGCCTGTGGAACACAGCCTGTAGCCAGCTGCCTCCACCTCTGCCATGTGAGCCCAGCCTGCGGTGAGCAACCGCAGCAGCACCAGCAGCTCTGCAAGCCTCCCTGGGCCTTTGTCTCTACTGCAGGTTGGGAGAGAGCTGTTGAGCAGTGGGCTCCTCACCCCGGAGGACGTGCAGGCCAGGCTTCAGGGTCTGAGTAGCAAGTGGGAGGAAGTAAACCGCAAGACGGCAGAGCATGTGGACAAGCTCCACTGGGCCAGACAGCAGGAGCAGCTGCTGGGGGTGCTACAGGTCAGGTCAGCTGAGGGATGCAGGCAGAGGGAGGAGGGAAGCAGAGGCTGGGCTGGGGCAGCGTGAGACAGGCAAGAAGAGGAATTTGGGTGGTCTGCTTACTCTGGAGTGCGTGGGAATGCCCTCAGCCCTTAGGGGTCTCTGGCCTGCAGCAAGTTAAGCGTGGCTTCACCACAGTTGCATGACTGTCCCTTATGTGCCCTACATGTGGTCAACACTTTGGATGAGGGGACAGAGACCTTCAGGAGTCTCTGGGAGAAGGTTTGGGAGCCCCTGGTCACATGTTGGCAATGATGGGACAGAGGTCTTCAACTGGTACATCTGATGTGCTTATGGTGCCAAAGTCTCAGATGTTGTGGCTTCTGGCCAGGTGGACAGGCAGAGTCCAAACACCCACTGGGCTCGAGCATATCACAGATCATCAGGATGGTGCAGGGTTGGACAAGACTCAGATCTGTTGTCACGAGTTGCTGTGAGTCGTAGTCGACTTGACAGCACCTAACAACTGTCTTCTCATGCGGCCTCCGGTACTCCTTCCCAGGAGATCAAGGAGAAGATGGAGTGGCTTGAAGGGACTTTGCAGATTTCAGGACTGGGGCACGACCTGTGCTCAAGCCAGAAGCTGCAGAAGCAGCACCACCAGCTGCAGGATGAGAGCCAGGTTCTGGCTGGCAAGATGGCTGCCCTCGTCTCCCAGGCCCACTGTGTGCCCGGTTCCCAGAGCTTCATAGAGGAGACCCAGGAGTACGTCCAGAGGTGGGGCCCTGACATTCTGCCAGCCTGCTTTCTCCATCTTCACCCAGCCGCATGTCCCTTGCCCCTGTCATTCCTGGGGTCAAAAGGGCAGAGACCCCATTCTGAAGTCAGGCGGGACATCTGGATGGGAGGTGGGGCCCTGGGTTGTCAGGCTACCCCCTTCTCATCAGATGAGGCTTTTCCTCAGTTCTCTCACCTCTTGAGCCCCAGGTGGGGGAGAATATGGTCTTCACTCAGTTCTCAAGCTCTCCCACCTTGTCTCCTTCCACCCAGGCTCAGGTCCCTGCAGGAGCGCCTCACCGCTCAGCACCTGCAGCTGCAGGCCTCGGTTGAGCTGCACCAGTTCCTGCACCTGAGTAGCCTGGAGCTCACCTGGGTGGCTGAGCACATGCCCAGTGCCAGCTCCACCAGCGACACCAAGTGCCTGGATGGTGCCCAAAGCCTTGGCTACAAGCACAAGGTAGGAGTGCCCTCGTTCACTCTCTCTCCACCTCCTCTCAGGGTGCTCTGGGCTCTAAGCCTCTGCATCTGATTGTTCTGATTTCCAAGCCTCTGCTCTGAGGGGTTTTGCCATGACTGGAGCCTGCAGACACATCTACGGCTCCGGCCCAGGCACCGGTAATCAAGGGTACCCCTGAGGCCGCAAGGGTACCCCTGAGGTGGCAACCTCTCATTCTGCTGGCAGGTGCTCCAGGCTCTGGTGAAAGCCCACCAGGGGCAGATGCAGCGGGTGCTGGACTCTGGAAAGAGCCTCACAGCCTCAGGGCACCCCCAAGCCCAGCACATCAGAGAGCAATGTCAGGAGCTGGAAAGGCGCTGGGCAGAGCTGGAGCAGGCGTGTGCCACACGGGCCCAGTGCCTGGAGCAGGCTGTTGCCTCTCAGAAGGTAGGATGGAGAGAGCCAGGGGCCAGGGCAAACATCAGGGCAGGCTCTGTGGGTGAAGGGGCAAGGGGACCTGGAGCTCTCAGGAGGTAGTTCAGTACATAAACTCAGTCAGGAGCCAGCTGGCCTCTCCAAGGGGTAGTAGCCCCTTTGTGTTGATTGCTTGGGAACAGCAGCATGATAGCCCCAAGCTGTGATGAGGGTCCTGTCTGAGATGACCCAGGTGACGTGGAAACCTTCTTGGCAGTATTATCTGGATGTGTCAGAGCTGGAGGGCTGGATGGAGAAGAAGTGGCCCCTGGTGAGCAGTCAGTACTACGGTGGAGACGAAGCTGCCACCTTCAGTCTCATCAGGATGCACCAGGTACCACACCCTGAGCCATCTGCCCCATCTGACCTGAGTGACAAAGGCCCGCTCACGTTCCCAAGGGGGCCCAGAGCTGTGCTCTTTTTACCTAAAAACCCAGTGAGATCCATCACCATCACCCACCCAAATCATGCAGCTTCTTCTCCTCACTCCCCGCACTCACCTTCTTCAGAGCCAACCCCAGGCACTGTGATTTAAGACAACATTCTCCCCACTTTAGCCTCTTTACTGTCCTTGCCTCTTCCTGTGGCATCTGAACTTCTCTGTTACCTCTAATCCTTCCTCCATCTCTCTTCTGCCCTCTTGGGATCATCTTCTCTGTTCCTCTCACTGTCTTAGACAGATTCTTCCATCACCTTTTGAGTTAACCAATGACCCTTCTGGAAGCCTACCTTTTTCCATAGCATCTTCTGATTAGAGGAAGAGAGTCCTAAAGTCCTCCTGCCTCATTCCTGGAATCGAAACTACAAGGAGGCAAAGCTTGGACCACACAGCAGACCAGTTTCTTGATTTCGCCAAAGTGTTCTCGTGTCTGGACGTTTGTCCAACATGGCCTCAGTGGTCAGTGGTTCCTGGGGGTGAAGACCTTCAGTGAGTCATATGGCCTCATCTCCTGGATCTTCATTGTCCAGTTATTACAGGGCAGCTTAATTAACACTACCCATCTGTTATGCTTTGATTTTGGAGTACAATAGAATGCCTCTTGTTCCTCTCCTTTATTGGCTCAAATTACCCACCGCTCACCCTTCCCTGATAAATAATTTCTCTGTGGGAACAGACCACATCTTTACTTTTAAAGGAGTAATTGCTTCATCAATATTGAGTATTGAATGAATAGATAAATTAGTGGGTGGGTGGATAAGTCAGTGAATTGATGGGTGGATCGATGTGTAGATGGATGAGTGACTATACGGCTAAGTGCATGAGAAGGTGAGAGAATGAATAGGTGAGTGTGTGTGGAGCAGATGAATGGGTGAGAGGTGACTGTAGGTGGGTGGACTGATGAATGATGATGAAGGGCAGTCACCCAGTCTGAGCCTGGGTCATTGTTATATACGCTGGCAGGCCCTACAGCAGGAACTGGCTCTTTATTGGAGCTTCATGGAGGAGCTTGATCAGAGGGCCCAAACCCTGAGTGGCCTTAAGGCCCCTGAGAAGCCAGGCATGATGCAGGCGAGGCTCCGGAAGCAGCTGCAGGCATTGCAGAAGCTGGCAACCACTCGGTGAGGGTCATTGCAACATGTCGTCACCAGGTACCAGGTGTTACCCCTGGCCTGAAAAGAAACCAATGACCCAGGCCCACAGAGATGTGTCAGAAGAGGGATGAGTCCTTGTGCATTATGTATCTCTCTCCATGTACTTCTCAATGAAGGCCTACTGGGCAGGAGCCCAGATCTCCCTACTCCAGTCATCTGTCCCTTCCCCACATCGAAAGCCCTCACCAGCCACCCATACTCACCTCCCTGTGTCTCCCCGAACCAGAGCTGCAAGCTTGCGCAAAAACCCATGAAGAGTCTCATCCTTCAGGTAACCCCCTCTTTGGTTGGGTCCCTGTGGGCAAGCTAACTTCTAGGGAACCACGGGTGTTACTGCAGGGACCAGGAGCTGGAAAGGACCATGAGGCGGCACGAGTTTATGAGGGAAGCCGAGGAATTACAGAACTGGCTGGCTGGTCAGCAGCACGTGGCCAGGACAGAAGAAAGCCCTGGAGAGGACTACGAACACGTCCGAGTGAGGAAAGGGCTAAAAGACAGTCCTGAGACAGAAAGTTGTGGGGTGGGGGGCTGGCCCAGGCTGGGCTGTATGGAGCAAAGGGAGGTGGGAGTCCTCAGTCCTGGCTGAAGAAACACTGGCCCCTGTGCTCCCCTCTCGTCTGTGGAAGGTCTTCCCGAGTCTCTCACTCACTGAGGTTTCTAGCTTCCCCAACTGCTGCCTGCCTCACTAGCCGGGATCCACCTGTCATCCACTCCTCTCTTCTCCTCAGCACCTCCAGATCAATTTTGCAAAGTTTCAGCACCAGTTGGAGATGGGTAGACAACAGGTGGCAACCTGCTTGCAGCTGGCAGACAGCCTGCTGGAGGCTGGTCCCAGTATTGTCCCCAGGATTCATCAGAGGAGGCAGGACCTACAGTGAGTACCCAGAAGTCCAGGTCAGGGGCATGGATTTAAGGCACAGTGCCAGGCAGGGAGGTTCTGAGGCATTAAGAGAAGGTGGCCAGGCTCTGAGAGTCACACTGGCTCTGCCTGTCCACGAGGTAACCAGTGGACTGGCTCTCAGAGGACTGAGCCAGCCCCACATGGCTGTGGCCTGGGACAGAAGGTGAAGCTGGGTGTACAGGTCAGAGAGTTCAACCCACAGCCAACACCTCGGGGTCACTTCCCTAGGCGCCCTGGCTTCCTGACCTCAGGTGAACAGCTCTAGGAAGAGTCTGCCTGGCTAGGACCAAGGCCCCTACTACGAGCTCCTAAGGCTTCCAGGCTTACCTGTGTCATAGACCTTACCTTGCTAGCTGCCCACAAGCTGTATGCTTCCACCCCAGGCAGCAAGATCACAATTTACTCATAACCTCTGGCACAGAGTCTGGTCCAGTGTGTAAGTCTTAGGAGCTCAGTGAAAGGTTGCTAAGTGAATGATTAATGGTGAGTGAGATGCAGACTCTACCTTTGACGTGTACACCATTTAACTGGAGTCTACTTGGAGTACTGGGCATCAAACACACAGATGTAAGGAGTGTCACAAAGTATAAATAGCAGTGACTTGCTGAGCTTTATTGCAGGAGGGAAATGGCAAATTCCTCCCAAACACAGAAAGACTGGCAGCCTCATAGAAGGCTAGTTTGCAGGTTGGCTCAAAGATGGGGGAAAGTTAGGGCAAAGAGTAGGCGTATTCAGGACCTTTAACCAAGTCTTAGACACATCCAGGAAGGAGATGGGCTGACAGACCAAATCTGGCCTCTTGCTGGTTTAGGGCTGCCTGGTTGGAGCTGAGGGAGCTGACCCAGGCTCGGGGCCGTTTGCTCCAAGATGCTGAGATCACCCTCAAAGTTCATGTTGATCTGTCAGACATGCTCATCTGGATCCAGGTGAGAGGGGAGGGGAGGGAGAGCATCCTTGCAGGGCAGCCGCCCATGCTCAGAAGTCCAGCCTCATCTCCTTGTCTCTTGGGCATTTTCCCTCCTCAGGAGAAAGCTATGAGCTTCTCAGACGATGTATCTGGCAACCTGCATGGGGTGGAGGCCCAGCTGAGGGGACTTGAGTGCCTGGAGCATGAACTCACGAGCACCAAGCTGCAGGTGAGCCCAGCTCTGCCAGCCTTTCCCACTTGGGCCCTACAGGCCTCTCAGACCTACCGCATCTGCTCCTCTAGATCCCCCACACTTTCTGGGGTCTCTAGTTGGACCTATTGTGCATAGCAGGACCTGGGTTTCCCTACTGAGCTCGGGTACTCAGACAAGGGCTTTGTCTGTGGCATGGTCAGCCCCTGGCCTCAGGGAGGACACTGTGCTTTGCTCTCTTCTGACCCTCAGGTGCAGGAGCTACTGAAGACAGCAGATAGAGTGCAGACATTGTATCCTGGGATTCAGGCCAACGCTGTGCAGCCAAGACAGCGAGCTGTGGTACAGGCTTGGGAGGCCCTGCAGCTGCAGGTAGAGCAGCGCCGGGCCCAGCTACAGCAGGCGTGTCTCCTGGCCCGTTTCCACATAGCGGTGAGGCCCTTCCCCCCAGCACGTGTGTGTATGTGTGCATGCGAGCATGTGCATGTCTGGACGTCCATGTGGTTGGTCAGAGGGCCTGGCACATGGGACATAGTAGTGCCAGCCCATTGGTGACAGGACAGTCATCCTGGGGCCAGTGGGGACTATGGAGTAAGAATTGGCAGGTCTGTCACTGGAGACCTAGATTCCCCCTCCAGATATTTCAGTCAATGGCCTCTGGACCTGCCAGCATCTGTTTAACATTCATGTTAGGCTCTGCTAGGAGCTGTGATGGAAAGAGGAGGGTGACAAAGAAGTAATAAAAGGATAGCTGCCCTCACAGAGCTTACCTAGCTGAGAGGAGAGCTTAATACCCAAGAGAGTCGGATTCAGGTTCTCTGGGTCCTGGCCCTGGGCTGCCTCTGGAGTCTCATGGCCTGGTAATTGGTAGACCAGGACACACAAACAATAACAATGCAAAGTCCCCAACTCTTCTACTTTTCTAGCAGTGTGCACTTAAGCAAAGCACTTAGCCCTCAGTTGTTCCTCTTTATTGGTTGAGCACTTAGAATTTTTAAAACTCACACACAAAATGTTGTTCAACCTTCGTCTTCACAATGGACACAGGTCAAAGACTCTCCACTTCTAAGAGTGTGTGAGTGATTCAACGTGAATCAACCAGTCATGCCTAAGTGTCAGTTTGATACTCAGTGGGCAGGAAAAACAGTGGGACATTAAGTTGCCACGGAAGGCTTTAGGAAGCAGAGATGGTCTTGGCCTTTGAGAAATGGGTAAGTTTGGAGAGGTGAGAAGGAAGGAGAAGTTCTGGGCAGGAGGGGCAGCGAGAGCGAAGGGCGGAGATGAGGCTTGATGAGAATGTTCTCAGGGAAAAGGGGATGGGATTGCACATGGTGGTTTAGTGAACCTGAAGATATGCTCCTTGGGAATGGACATAACAGAAGGTTATAAGGTCATATAAGGGGTACCCAAGGCTCTGACATGAGAAAGCTTAGAGCAGCCCCATGAGAGTGGGCTTATGCTGCCTGTGGTTGTACCTCCGTCTCTGGTTCCCTGCCACCCGCACAGCCCTGACCTTGCTCTCTCTTGGTCTCCTTGGGGTCAGGTTCAGGAATATGCCTCCTGGGCAGCCAGCATGCAGCAGGAAATACGGGGAGAAGTGACACCCCAGGACTCCAGGTGTAATCCCCTAAAGCTCAGTACCCACCAACAGCTTCGGGCCAAGCTGGAGGTCCAGGAGGAGCTGTACCAGCGGGCCACTCAGCTGGGCCAGCAGATGCTTCTAACTGCAAGCCCATCCACCAAGGAGGTGGGCCCCCTGTCTGGTGCTCCCCAGCCTACCGTGACTGAGCCTGTGCCTGATCGCTTCCCACCCCACCCCGCAGTGCCAGGCCAGCCTCTTCCCACAGGCTGTCCTCAGGACCACATTCCTGGCTTGTTCTCGCTGCTCACCCCAGCCCACTCTCTGTGCTCACCCCCAGGTGCAGGAGAGGCTGCAAGCCTTGCAGGACACACGGGAGCAGCTGTTCCAGGCCTGGGAGCAGAAGCGAGAGACGCTGCAGGCCATGCACCGAGAGCAGTGCTTCTTCAGAGAGTGTGGCCACCTGGACAGGACCCTCCAGGCCCAAGAGGCAGGTTCCCTCACACACACACACACACACACACACACACACACACACCCCAGGGTTTCCTGTCTTTCCTCTCTCCCCTCCCTTGTCCTTTGCTTTGCTTCCTGAGTCTCTGGATTTCTTTTTTTTAAAAACATGGAGCATCAAGAGTTAGACTTCCCAGATGGCCACAGGGGCACCTGAACCTCCCAGCATCCATAGCCCGTCAGGATCTCCTCCTCCCCTCCTCCCCCGCTGAGCCCTGCAGGATCTGTGGAAGGTTAGGTTGTCAGATGTCGAGGTGTTTCAATCCTTCAGTCCACAGTGCTGTTCTTCCTCTCAGCTCCTCCTCCCCCCACCCCATGCTAGTTCCCACCTCAACCCCCACTGCATGCCCAGAGCCCACCTTAGCCTTCACCCCAGAACCTTACCTCTCTCAGAGAGCCCAGGACCCTGCTTCAGCACAGGCTGCAGATGGAGAGCTTGGCCATTTGCATGTCCTTGGTGGCCATTTGCTGCGTCCTACAGAGTCAGGCTTCTGACTCTCTTTGACTCTTCTGGGGCCTATCCAGGTGTCCCTGAAAGCCAGTTCCCTGGGGAGCTCAGTAGAAGAGGTGGAGCAATTGATACGAAAGCATGAGGTCTTTCAGAAGATTCTGACTGCCCAGGATAAGAAGGTAATGGGCTTGGAGAGTTCAGGGCATAGTCTAGAGGGGTTGAAGCAAGTTCAGACACTTTGGGGGAATGTAGACTCTATAGGGGACTTGGAGTGCGGTGCACACACAGAAGCATTGCTTATTGGGAGCAGCACTGTGGATTTTGGGGGGCTTTACTGGGATCAGTGACTAGGCAGCACCCGGGTGGGGTGGGCCACACTGGGGAGACTGCAGAGGGCTCTGGGGCTGCTAGCTCACATGGCTGTGGGGAGCTGCGTGGTTCTGACTGGCACTGGTAGCTTCAGCCTGAGTATTGCAGAGTGGAGGGAGAAGCTTCAAGACCCCCACAGAAAGGGTTCTGGGTGCAGTGGGCCAGCCCCCCAACAGCACAGACCCATACTCTGTGTCCCAACCCCGCAGACAGAGGCTGTGTGCGAGCAGGCGAAGGTGCTCCGGGGCCCGAGGGTGCAGGCCTTACTGAGCACAGTGCTGGAGCGACGGGCTCGGGTGAAGGACCTGGCAGAGGGCCGGCGACATGCCCTGCACACCGCCCTGCTGACGGCTGACTTCACCAGGGCTGTGACCCAGGTCAAAGGGCATTCACCCCGGGGTCTCCCTAGGGTCTCCCTATTAAGCCACATTTTACCTTTCCCATGCCCTTCACCCCCACGAGGGGCTCACCACAACGTGTGATAAGAAAGCCCGTCCTTGAAGAGGTCAATGGCTTTTCAGAGGCTGAGGTGGGCCTGGTTTTCAGACCCCAGGTGTGAAGACTTTTCCTTTTCCAGCCTAGGAAAAGTCATCAAAGAGCTGCAGGAATGGAACTGAGTAGTCAGGACCACCAGGACTAGGGCACCCTCCACATGACCTCATCCAGGCCAATGTCAGCCACTTCCTGGGTTGAAGACCACTGAGGTCTGGGCAGTGTCTTCCTAGACTAAAACCAATGATTCTCATGTGTCTGGAGTCACCCCACCCCCACCCCTGAGGGCAGTATTTGGCTACTTGGTCATGGCTGGGAGGCAGGCCTAGGGTTTCTGTGGACTGAGTCACTACTGAGCCTCACAGTATCCATGTCCCACCACCCCACAGGCCGAGGGCTGGATCCAGGAGCGGGTCCAGCAGCTGAAAGAGCCTGTCCTTCCAGGGAGTCTGACAGCTAAGCGGATACACCTGCAGAAACACTGGGCCTTGGAGGCTGAGGTCAAGGCCCTTGAGGAGGTCATAACCTCGGTTGCCAAGGTAACAGCCAGGCCGTCCCCCTGCTTCTGAATTCCAGGTGATCAGGGGGAAGGTAACAGGAAGAGGGAGCCTGTGATGGCAGAAGAGCAAGAAGAATGACAGGCGTGATCTGCCCCTGTCCCCTCTCTGTAGAAGGGCGAGGCTCTCCTGGCACAGAGCAGCCCTCGCCCAGGAGAGATCTCACAGAGGCTGCAGGCACTGCAGGAGCACTGGGACAAGCTGAGGCAGGCAGTGGTGCTCCGGGGCCAGGACCTGAAGGACAAGCAGCACTTCCAGGAGTTTCTGCAGAGAGTCGACCGTGCAGAGGCCTGGATCCAAGAGAAGGTGGAGGCCTGCTGGCCAGGGACAAGGCAGGGTGGCTGGGCTGAGAAGAACATCAGAAGGAGACCCCCGGGCCTATATCTCTTCTTCAGGAAGTCCCCCCAAAACTCCACAGAGCCCCGGCCCCTGGGTGCCAAGGGGCTGGTGTCTCCAAGTGCCTTGGTCTCTATAGGAGGAGATGCTGAGCTGCAGAGACCTGGGCCGGGGCCTGGAGCACTGCTTACAGCTCCACAGGCAGCTCCGAGGAGCCTTGGCCAAGGTAAGGGGGCCCTGCCCAGGGAGAGGTCGGCCGTGGAGTCCCCAGTTCGGAAATACACTCAAGCAGTGAGGGAGCAAGGAGCCCTAGTGGCACAGTGGTTAAGCACTTGATTGGTCATTGAAATCTACCAGTTGATTGGCAAGAGAACAATGTGATGGTCAGCTTCTGGAAGATTTGCAGACTCAGAAGCCCTGTGGGGCAGTTCCACTACCTACAGGGTCAGAGACCAGGGAAGCGGGGGATGAGAGAGCGTGGTTCTGAACCTACACTGGGTTCACCTGTCGGTGCCACACGCCACCTGCACACGCTGAGGCAAGCCTTTGTTCATCTTTGTAGTGCCTGCCTCCTGGGCAAGGTGATGCTGATGTGTGGAGGTCACACAATCTATCCATGTGATAAAGCTGTACAGAGCCATGTCCCTAAACACGTATACAGAGAGAGAGAGGAACACATAGTGAAAAGGGATTGACTCTGAATAAAGTCTATAATCTAGTTGGTACTACCTCCCTAATGTCAATTTTCCAGGGTTTTTTAAAAATACTTAATATTTAAAATATTAAGTGCTTCACAAATTTGCATGTCATCCTTGTGCAGGGACTATGCAAATCTTCTCTGTATTGTTTCAATTTGAGTATATGTGCTGCTCAAGAGAGTACAATTTTCTGTTTGAATAATACATTGTTGTTATGTCCTGCTGAGTTAGATCCAACTCATAGCTGACCCTCCAGTGGGTGTTTGGAGGTAGCAAGTCATGTAAGAGGAGACTGCCCATCTTTCTCCCACAGAGCAGCTGGTGGGTTTGAAAGTGTGCATTTAGGTTGGCAGCCTACCTCCCCACCCCTAAGCCACCAGCGCTCCCTTAAATATTATACTGCATTCATACACACGATGTCATGCTATGGTCATATACCGTGCCTTTAAGGGCTAAAGTGCACCTGACCCAAACAACAGTGTGTTCAGTCTCTTAATCTGCCTGTGAAAGCTGGATGGTGAATAAAGAAGCCTGAAGGAGAAGTGATGCCTTTGAAATGAGGTGCTGGTGCAGAATATTGACTGTACCTTGGACTGCCAAAACCCAAAGCAATCAATCTTGAAAGTGCAGCCAGAGTGTTCCTTAGAAGCGTGAGTGGTGAGGCATTGTCTCACATGCTTTGAGCATATGATCAGGAGGGGTCAGTCCTTGGAAAATTATATCATTCTTGGAAAGGTCAGGAGAAAAGAGGAAGACTGTCCAGGAGGTGGCTTACCACAGTGGCTGCAGCACAGAGTTTATGCACAGCAGCGATTGTGAGGATGCCAGAGAACCAGGCAGCGTTTCCCTCTGTCGGGTGCATGACACAGCCAGCTAGACAGCACTGAGCCACAGCAATCGTTTCATGTCACAAATGGCTTTGGGACAAGCTAGAGAACCAGTGCAGGGCAGCTCTCTATTACTTTTGCAACTTCCCCTGAGTTGGTACTTATTAATAGGAAGTTGGAGGTGGGATGTAGGAAAATTATGGTTGGAATGGAGTATCTCCCTCTGCAGGACAGAGCAGAACTGTCCTAGGGCTTCCCCGGCTATAAATGCTTACACAAGTAGCTGGTGAATCTGAAACACTGACCTTCTGGTTACTAGCTTAGTGCTTTAAACACAACACCACTAGGGCTCCTACTAGTAGTTGTTCATTATGAAGTGTCAAGTCAAAACCGACTCACAGCAGACCCTCTAGTGGGTTTTCAGTGGCAGGGGAGATTGCCTGTCTTTCTCCCTTAGAGCATCTGGTGGATTTGAACTACCTGCCTTTGGGTTGGCAGTGCAACTCCTTACCCACTAGGCCACCAGACCTCCCTTGGGCTCCTAATGGTTGAGGCTTAAATAAAAACTGCTCAAAGCATTCCTTTTGTGATACTATTTCAGCATATTCCTCTTACCTCCACTTCTCTTCCCTCTCCACACACATACACACTTAGAATCTATCTTACATGGCATAGGAGAAAGAAAAATGACAGATGTGTTCACAAGCAGGGTTAGAGACCAAACGTGTGAGCCTCGGTGCACTGGTATCAGTGCATATGGTTGTTACAATGCTGCAGTTCTTATATCTAAGATGTCCACTGCTAAGAGGGAAACCTCACAGACCAGAATGGGAAAGAAATCTTATAGTAGACAGTCCTAGACTTTTCAAACAGCTAGCTTTGCCTCCTGGCTCTGCCACAAATTGTGTTAACTCTCTGGAATCTGTCAAAACTCATTGAGTCAAAACCAACTCAGGATGTGAGGGTGATCTGGCTGCGACATCTGTCATCTGATTGATTGTAAGGGTTGATTGGGCTGATCTGACTGGCTAGGCAGGTGTTCCCTTCCTCTCTCAACAATCCATGTGCGTCCCTCTGAAAGCTAAGCACCCGGTTGAAGAAGATGACCATCTCCAATAGAAGACCATCGTTTGGTCAAGGGTATATGAGTAAGCTGGGCTCCCCTGCTAGAACCTCTAAACAAGCTCTCAAAACCAACTCATCACACCCAGTTGGAAAGAACAGAAACATGAGCCATTTTTGCTCTCTTGACTGTCAAAGTTGGGCAAAAAGCTAGCCTGTGTGCTAAAACCTGAAAGATGCGTAAAAGCTTGAAGTTGGAAGGAAGGGGATAAAGGAAGTGGGCAGGTACGAAGGTCTGAAGGCAAGGTATTCTAGAGTGACAATAACAAAGAAAATTCTGCATTAAAAAAAAAAACCAAAACAACTTAACAACTCATTAGCGGGAGAGATTTCCCATCTCTCTCCTGCGGACTCTCGGGTGGGTTCAAACTGTCAGAGCGGTGCCACCTTTGTGTTAGCACAACTGCTTACAGGCTGCACCTCCAGAGCTCCCAGGGCTCCGCTGTAGCGTCCATAAAAGGAGGGAACAGCCTTCCCTGGCTGCCGCGTCTGAGACACTTCACAAGAACGCTTCGAGAATTGTAAACAGGCTTTACAGATGTCAAGTGCTTTTACTAGGAGCAGGACACTGGCCAGCCTACTCTTCCCATGTGCCTATAAGCTTGGACTAGGGTCACAGCAACAGGAGCCTTGGCCAGGGACACTCAAATCTCATAAGAGAGATACTGTATTTGACCCCTCACTTTGTTTTTCTTATCTGAAATTGCATTTTAACTTTAAAGGCTTCAGTTAGTGTATGTCCATCCTCCACTCCTGTGCTGAGCCTGACCTTGGGAACAGTTTCTGGTCTCAGAGGTGACTCTGGGGCTACAGACAGAAGCCTGGTCCTCACTACTGGGATGAAGTGACCCCAAGTACCCAATAGGTAGAGAAAGCAGCTGCCCTCATCGCCCTCCTCTGTTCTCCAAACATGCTGCTTCTCATCTGGGCCCCGAGCAGGACAACACCCTCCTCAAGTGCCAATCACAGCGCACAGGAGGGACCTAGAGGGAGGGGTGCAGTGCCCACTTTCCACCTCCCCACACAGGATGGAGTGGATGACACCTGCATTCGGAGAATCAATGACTTATCAATGCAGCTCAAGATCCGGGACCCCGACCAGATCAAGACCATGTACCAGCGACGAAGCCAGCTCAACAACAGGCCAGTGTCAGCTGGGGATACAGCAGAGCTGGGCCCACTTCACAGCCAGCCTTACATTCCCCTTTGCCCCCAGATGGAATAGTTTCCATGACAACCTGCTCCGGTACCAGCAGCAGCTGGAAGGGACCCTGGAGATCCACACGTTGTCCCATGAGCTGGACGACATCATCAGGAGGATAGTGGAGAAGGTAGGAGTGAAAGGGTCCTGGTGTTTGCTGCTTGCAAAGACTCTGAGTCTGGAGTGCTGCCAACAGTCTCCTGGCCTTTCACTCTCCCAGGGTCTGATGGGCCCCTCTGAGGTTAGCTCAAAACCATGGAAACGCCCTCCATGCTGACCCAGAAATTGGTCCCCTGGTCCCTTTCTCCTCAATCTGCTGTGGATCCAGAGCTTGTGCCTCAGTTTCCTTCTGTCCCTGGGCACCCAGAACCCCCATGTGGATCCTCCAGAAACGCACAGGGGAGAAGCTGGCAAAGGCAAAATGAGAACTTTACAGTTGTAGAGTCTTTGGTGAATAAGGGGTGTTCCTATCCTGTCTCCATTGTTCTCCCTCCTCCTGGTCTGCCTGTGACACTCTCTTCTTTGCTTGAGTTTCCAAAGGGATGAGAATCAGAACAACGTAGGAGAAAGCACCACTTGTGAGTGAGCGCATTGCCTCCAAGGAAATGCCAAGCCCCATTCTGCTCCCAGGAATCATCCTGCTTCACATGGTTGGGGCCAAAGCCCTGCTTTAGGTAGCAGGAAGGAAGATGGCACCGAGGGGTGGGAGCCGGGCTGGGCCCTGGCTTTCCACACCGACACCTGTGAAGGGCAGTGATCATACAGTCAAGTGCAGGCTGTCACCAGCCTGAGGCCTTGCAGCTCTGCACGAGGGGGAAACAGAGGCAGGAGCAGGAGAGGAGAGGTTAAGCCAGACACCGCCCCACTCCTCCCCAGAGCACCCTGGCCCAGGCCCTGGACTACGGGGCAGATGTGGCAAGTGTGGAGAGGCTACTGCGCAAACACCAGGAGCTGGAGCAGGAGATGGGCCTCATTGACGCCCAGCTTGAGGTGTGTGGCTGGGGCTGGAGGGGGATCCAGGCCCGGAGGACTTGGATGGACATGGGGCCAACCAGGCCCCCTCTAGACACCCCCACTTCAGGACATGACTGGGGCTGGAGGGGGATCCAGGCCTGGAGGACCTGGAAGGACACAGGGCCAACCAGACCCCCCCGGGTACCCCCACTCCAGAACCCCTATAGCAGGGATCCCCCTGAGCCTGGCCTGCCCCGTCCTAGCCTCCGACTGTCCCCACAGCCCCTGGAGTGTAAGGTAGTCCGCCTCTGCCGGAGCAGTCTGGGGGCAGCCCACGTCCTGCGTGACAAGCATCGGGAGGTGATGGACTGCTGGCGGCAGCTCCAGAGCAGGGCCCAGAAGCAGTAAGGCTACCTTGGGTCTCCTTTCCTCACTATCCCCCCAGCACCCTATCAATCCCCACGTGTCTCCCTGGCCCCTGTGGTTTCTCCTCAAGTAATGGCCTGGATGGTCACCCACCTGACTTGTGGCCCCAGCCCACAGGCCCTCTGGGTGTGGCTGTGAGTGGTAAGGGACAGGACAGACACTGGTGGCAGTGGGGACAGAGCTGATGCTCTTGTGGGTAGGAAGGAGCTACTGGACACCTCACGCCAAGCGCAGATGCTCCAGGCAACACTGCAGGAACTGCAGGCCTGGGCCCGGGGGCTGCGGGCTGAGATGGACACCGGAAGCCCGCCTGGCAGCACCGCAGAGGCCCAGCGCCTGCTGGAGGAGCACCAGGAGCGAAGGGCGAGTGCATATCCAGGGCCTGTCCTGTGATCACACCTGCTGTCCATTCCACCGCCTCTCTCCCAGCTTGTTCTCTGGTTTTGTCTTCATCTCCCACCTCATCTTTCTCCTCTCCCATTCCACTCCTCTGACTATCTTGCAACCTCTCCTCCTTCCTGCTGGGCCTGCACCCTCCACCCCTGGGAGGCTCAGCTCCAGGGATCTGATCACAGTCCCATTGCAGGCTGCGATGATGTCTCGAACAAACAGCATCAGCCTGGCCCGAAGTGTTGGGCAGCAACTACTCGCCACAGGGCCTCTGTGCCCTTCTGATGTCCACCAGGGCCTGGCAGGGCTGGAACAGGAGCTGAGCAGCCTGCAAGGGGCCTGGCAGGAGCACCAGCATCAGCTGCAGCAGGCCCTGGAGCTGCAGGTGGGCATAGTTCAACCCTAGCCTCACCCCCGCCCCTCATTCACCTACACCTGGGCAAGCTCCTGACGAAAACTAAAGCCAGAGATGCTTCTGCGCTAGGGCTTCTCAGCCCCCCTCAGCTCACAAGGATTGCTCTGAGTGCTGTGAACTCTTGTGCCAGGCCCTGGGCCTCCCACCTGAGCCACTGGAAGGGTCACCCCTCTTGGCTCCATTGGCCCCTCTGCTTTCTCCTGCTTTTCCTGTTCTCACCAGCTATTCCTGAGCTCTGTGGAGAAAATGGAAAGTTGGCTCTGCAGCAAAGAAGCTTCCTTAGCCAGTGAGGACTTGGGGGTAGGTACCTAGTGGGATTGGGGAGGAATTCACAACAACAGTGCCAGGCATCCAACCAGCCAGTGCCGCCCGAGAGCCCCAGGCCTGAGTGGAAGAGCCTTTCATCCCTCATCTGCTCCTCCGTATGCCGCTTACCCACCAGCCGAGGCCAATGGTGGTGGAGCACCTCCAGAGGGCATGGTGCCAGGCTGAGGGGCAATCATGGGCACTTCACGAGTAGGCATGTGGCCCTCGTCCATTCTCGTCTTCCTCCCACTAGCCTCCTCTCCATCCTCCTCACTTCCCATACACCCAGGCATTTGCTTTCCCCACCACCACCCTGAGCCTTTTGGAAGATGAGCCTGGCCAATGGGAGGCCCCAGAGAATAGTGTGAAAGGAGTTGAGTGCTCGCTGAGATTGACTATTAGAGCGCGCCTGGCAGCTTCTCGAGAGAAGGCCGGGCAATCTCTCCCATAAAGGGCACAGCCTGGGAAACCCTTCAAGGCAGTTCTAATCTCTCCACTGGGGTTGCAGAAAGTCAGAATTGACTGGATGGCCTCCAACAACAACAGACCTCCCTGTGCTGATGTAAACTGACGTGTTGGGAGTTTAGAGAGGGTGGCCGTTGCGGTATGACAAACTCCCCCTGCCCTGGAAATTCTGATCCTTGAACCCTGTCCCCAAAACCACCCTGATTGAGAATCACTGCCCTAAAGGGAGACACAGGCTGGAGAACCCCCTCTAGGGCTTGAGGGGTGTAGTTTTAGGAGGCAGAGCAGTCACTCTAAGGCTGAGCTGCCTCTTGGTGGACAGCAGATAACTGGATGGGGAGAGGGAGGATGTCTCCCTCATGGCCAGTGTCAGACTCTCCCACTCCCGCCAGGATCCCTCGGCCAACGTGGAGACCCTCCTGAGGAAGCTCAAGGTGCTCAGACGAGACCTGGAGGCTCAGACGGAAAAGATGAGCTCACTGGAGGTCACAGCCCGCAATCTGCACCAGGGAGGGCACCGCGGGGCCCAGAGCGCCCTGGACAGGTTCCAGGCCATGCTTCTGAGGTAGCTCTTGGTTTAGGGGTGTGGGAGCGTGGGTGGGTTGGTGTGGGCACCAGACATCTGGCTCTTCCTTTCTTGTCCAGCCTCTTGGCCCCACATTTACAAGCCTTTCCCCCAAATGTCAGCCTTTAGGGACTTCAAACAGCACATGGGAACTTTCATGAAAGTTCTATGTATTCTGGGTGGATACTGAAAAATTAAGAGAAAATAGTATAACTGAATGGGAGACATAGGTCAGACGGCCCCTAATCCCACTGCTGCCCATTGATGATGGGACTTTGCCTCAGTCCCCAACGTCTGAATCTCACTTCCATAGTAAGGTGTTAGGGTTAGGGGTCGTCTCCTGGGGTTGTTGTGAGGATTAGAAAAGAAGACCCCCTCAGTTCTAATGGCTTAGTGGTAAGGAGCTGTGTTGCCAACACAAAGGCACAGTGTTCAAACCCACCGTTTCTCAGGAGAAAGATGGCAGTCTCTTCCAGTGCAATTTACAGCCTCAGAAGCCCACTGAAGGGTCAGCTAGGAGTCTGGCCCAGTAGCAGTGAGTGAGGGATGGTCTGAGCATGGTGCCTGGCACAAATGAACAAGCCGACAGATTTCGTGTCTTAACTAGTTCAGCCACAGATGCAGAACTAGCACAGTTAATGAAACAGTAGATTCTACCTTTTTTCTTTCATAAAAGCTCATCTGGTTTGAATGCCTTGCTCAGAAACTCAGGTCAAGGCAAAATTGACTACACACTGGGTTCCAGAGGCAGCCCGCTGCGTCGCACAATGTTTCTGGCTCCTGACAGTGTCTGTCTGTGCTGTGCCTGCAGACACAGGGACCATCCACACTGAAGGTGAACCCACCTGAGTTACCCAGGGAGGTCTTTGAGGTGACAAATGGCAAATGTTGATCCACTTGTCTCTGTCAACACAACCTCTCCTTTCAGTCCCATAGGTGGTTCCTAGCAGGCCAGCTGTCCCTCAGCACAGGTCACCTGACGGGCCCCTCCCCATGCCTCACAAGCTTCTATCTTCCACTGAAAGGGAATTTCTTTTCCTTCAAACCTGTCTGCATCCCCTAGACCCAACACTCTTTGGTGGCCCAGCCAGTGGGAGACAAAGGTCCATAGACGTGTCAACATGTGGAAGTGGGACTGTGGGCGCACCAGCGTGGGAGCAGGGATGGGGAGGATGTGAGACATAAAGAAAATATTAAAATACCTCTTCTTTTTTATTTTCAAATGTTTTTAATTTTATTTTTGTGCATATGACAAGGTATTTAATATATCGGTACTTTGCATATAAATGATTAAGTAAGGAACCCTGCTAGTGGTGTAGTGGTTAAATCAAAAAGATGCCAACCAAAAGATGGTGGTTGTAACCCATCAACTGTTTTTCAGGAGAATGCTGTGACCACCTGCTTCATTGAGGATTACAGTCTTGGGAACACTGGGCCAGTTATTCTATGTCCTATATGGTTCCTATGAGTTGGAATCAACTGGCAGTGCAATTTCAGTTCACAACTAGAAACATAGTATAAATTTAGGGGTACCTGCTCAAGCTTCTCTCTAATAACAGTGCCTGATTTTTTTTTTAAGACACTGAGAACGCCTTGCCGTGAAGTCAGCTATGGCTGACCCTCCAGTGGGTTTTCAGAGGCTGTAAATTGCACTAGAGGAGACTGCCTATCCTATGCAGCTGCTGCAGGATTTGAACAACCAGTGTCTCTATTTCAGAGGAAATATCAGGCTGTAACATACTAATGCCTAAGAAAAACGGCTCTGTGTGTGTGTGTGTGTGTGTGTGTGTGTGTGTGTGTGTGTGTGTGTGTGTGTGTGGTGTGTTATACGCATGCACCAGATACTGGTGAGTAGAGCATGACACCCTCCTTCTGGCAGGAAAGAGGCACTCCTGAAGCGAACTGGGACCTGTCACCACCAGCTGGAGGAGCTTCGGAAGCTGCAGACATTCCTGCAGGAGTCCTATGAGGTTCTAGTTACTTGAGAATCAGGAGCTGGTAGGGGAAGAGAGAAGTCACTCCCAGGAGAGGTCGCTTTTCCTCTGGGGCAGAGTTTAAGGGAAAGGGAAGGGTCCCAAGCAGTAGAACCTGATCTTCCCTGTGTGCCCAGGTGACTGCATGGCTGAGGAAGAAGAACCAGGTGGTTCTGGAAGAGGATCTTCAGGATCCAGCCACGGTGCAGACACAATTGCAGAAGCAGCAGAAGCTCCAGGCCGAGCTGGACTCAGCTGTGCACCAGAAGCAGAGGCTGCAGATGGTGAGGCCAGTGAGGGGTGACACAAGGCAATCTTGCAGGTCAGAGCAAGGGACACCCCCACCATTCCCTGTGGCCATTGCTCACTGAGTACATTTGTATGCAGACACCATGCAGAAATGTGGTGTGAAGCAATGCTTCCCAGGGTACAGTCTCCAATAATGGTGACTTCAATATTTTGGGCAGAAGATGGGGATCCAGACTTCTTTTTTTAACATGACAAAATTTGTCATTGTAACCATTTTAAGCTCAGTGGCATTAATCACACCCACAAAGTCATGCAACCATCACTGCTATCTGCTCAAATCCATTAGTGACTCCAAGGGACATAAATAGGCAGTCTCCTCTCATGGAATTTACAGACTAAAACATCCAACACAAAGTCAGTTATGAGTTGGTTCTGACTCAACAGTAATGAGTTTTTGAGATGAAGCAGAAACTCAGCACCTATGAAGCACTCACTCACGCCTAGTTCTCCCTCCTCCCAGCCCATGGTGCCCATGAATCTCCATTCTGTCTCTATACACCTATCTTTTCTAGAGCATTCATATAAACGGGATGATGCCTGAATTGTCCTTCTGTGCCTAGCTTATTTAGTTCAACATATGTTGTTGTTATGTGCCCTCGAGTCACCTGCGACTCATAGCGACCCTATGTACAACAGCCCTAAACTCCGCTCTGTCCTGAGCCAATCGCACTGTCTCTGACA
>NW_006399776.1:5073306-5110418 GCF_000299155.1 Elephantulus edwardii
GCAGGTTATATACCTGGATTTCACCTGATGGCATGCATAGGAATCAGATCGATTACATATGTGGAAAGAACCGCTGGAGAAGTTCAATATCGGCTGTGAAAACTAGTTCAACATAATGATTTCAAATTTAAGTGATATCCTAATATGTACCAAAACATTCTTTTTTAATGGCATAGTAATATCCCATTGTATGGCTCATAAAGAGCTCTGGTGGCATAGTGCATAACGTGGTAGGCTGCTAACTAAAACGTCAGTGGTATGAGTCCACAGGTAGTTCCGAAGGAGGAAGATAGGCCACCTTGTCCTGTATATATTTACAGCCTCAGAAACCTGACTGGAGGTCGCCGTGAATCAAAATCAACTTGACAGCAGTGGGCTGGATTTGAGTCTGACTTATACCTCATTTGGTTGCTCTGATAGACATCTACTGATAGACATGGGTTATCACCACTTTTTGGCTTTTATTAAGAATACTGTAAAGTCAGTTATTTTAAAGATAGTATTTTTTATATGATGGTTCTGAAAACTATCTTGAAAAGAAACTTAGAGGACCAGACCAGCAGGCCAACGGGTAAGAGTCAAAGATACTCCCTTTTTATTGTCCTGTCTACAAAAGTCAGTCCTTGATAAGTGTTTTATGCATTTTACCTCATTTAAGGGAAAAAAAAACCAAACCCTCATCATTCTTATACCTATTCTAGAGAGCTTTGATATCTAGTGGTAAGGAGTTGCACTGCCAACCTCAAGGCATGCGGTTCAAATCCACCAGCTCCTCCTCAGGAGAAAGATGGAGCATCTCCTCCCTAGCAATTTACAGCCTCTGAAATCCCATTGGAGGGTCAGCTATGAGTTGGTTCTGACTGGAAGGCACATAACCACATTCCCACTATACACAGCCTTACCTCAATTTCTCATGGCTTTAGTGTGCTCCCTGCATTCAGTGAGTCGATCAGCATCATCATCTCCATCAGCATGGGCTCACCTTCTGGCCCTGTGGCATATTTGGTAATTCTTGCCAAGTTTTTGTAACATTTTTATACACTTGATATACTACATTATCTGGTGGCCTAGTGGTGAGAAGCTGTAACTCCAAAGGCACGTGGTTTAAATCCATCAGCTGTTTGTTTGAAGGGAGAAGGATGAGCAATCACCTTCCATGTGATTTACTGTCTCTGAAAACTGCCTGAAGGGTCAGCTATGGATTATTTCCAACTCGATGGCACACAACAACAAATAGCTTTTACACACACTGGGAAAACAATTCATGCAACTCATTTTATTGCAATACTCACTCTATCACAGTTGTCTGGAACCAAGCTTGCATGTAGTCTAGGAAAAGGAGGCTCAGGGGAAGAGGGACACAAGCCAGCACCCAGGCTCTGGCAGTAGAGCTGGTGGTTGAGGCAGATCTGAGTCTGCGCATGCGCCTGTCCTGTGACTGCAGGAGGGACAGAGGCTTCTGCAGGACAGCCACTCCGCCTCAGACGTTATCCAGGTGCAGCTGCAGGAGCTGGGAGAGCTCTGGGACAAGCTACAGGGCAACTGCCAGAGGAAAACGGCCAAGCTTCAGGAGGCCTGCAAGGTGGGGTTGCACAAGCCAGTGGGGCAGGCTGGATGGGCAGCATGCCAGTCTTCAGCATGCTCACCCCATGTTCTGCCCCAGGTCCTGTGCATACAACGGAGTGTAGAGGAGCTAGAGAGCTGGCTGGAACCCATAGAGGCGGAGCTGCAAGACCCTGTGGGAGGGCAGGACCTCCCTGCGGTGAATGAGCTCCTGAGGGCCCAGGGAGACCTGGAGGCAGCAGTGGACGAGCAGGCCCGGCAGGCAAGGGCCCTGCTGGACCAGATCCAGGCCTTCTCCCCGGAAAGGCACGCCCACAACACAGATGAGCAGGCCCGGCTGCTGCTCCTTAGGTGGGTCCACCTGGGCCCCATCCAGGAGCACCTCCTCCCCCTCGCCTTCCTGAAGGGGTGCCCAGCCCTGCCCACAGCTCTCTGTATGTCGTGACATTTCTATCAAGCATAAAGGGCACAGAATTGGGGAGTCGTGTCACTGTAATACCCACAACCATGGTCCCCCTCCTCTCTGGACCCCACCCTCTGTTGCCACTGCCACAGGTTCCAGTTGTTGTTAGGAGCCATCGTGACCCTATAAACAGTCGATCTGAACCCTGTCCTATCCTGTGTCTCCCTCACAACCACTGACATATTTGAGCTCATTGCAGTGGTCACTGTGTCAATCCATCCGGTTGAGGGTCTTCCTCTCTTCCACCATCCCTCCACCTTTCCAAACATGATGTCCCTCTCCCAGGTTCGAGAGTCTGAGGGAACCCCTGCAGGAGCGCAGGGCAGCCCTGGAAGCCCGGAACCTCCTCTACCAGTTCTTCAGGGACGTGGACGAGGAGCTGGACTGGGTGCAGGAGAAGCTGCCCCTGGCTGTGGCCCAGGACTGCGGCCAGAGCCTGAGCGCCGTGCGCCACCTGCAGGAGAAGCACCAGGTGCCCGCCCGCCCCTGGGGTAGAGGAGGAGGATGACGCCCAGGTGGGGCGAGGCTTCTGCCCAGAAGACGACGCCTGTGGCTCAGCTAGGAGCTCTCCTTGTCACAGGCTTGCAGGGGGGAGGGGTAATCCTGATCAGGCGGACAGTAGACTCTCTAGGAAAAGGTCAGTGGGGTCCCATGAGGCTTCAGGCACAACTGTAAGGAATCTTCGGAGGACTCTGCCTGCCCACAGAACTTCCTTTTCCCCACAGAACTTAGAGCATGAGATACGCAGCCACGAGACCCTGACCCAGGTGGTGGTGGGCACCGGGCACAAGCTGGTGCAGGCGGGGCACTTCGCAGCGCCGGAGGTGGCCGCGCGGGTGCAGCGGCTAGAGGGCGCTGTGGGCCGCCTGCGGGCGGAGATGGAGCAGAGGAGGCGGCTGCTGCGCCAGGCGGAGGAGGTGCAGCAGATCCTGATGGAGGTGAGGGGACTTGGGGAGTGCTGGGCCCAAATGTAACCCCCACGTGGGGCTCCTGGCTCTCATGTATCTTCTGTCACCTGAACCAAATGGTCTCCTGCCTCCGGAAGCTCCTTTTGCAAGTTTCTCAAAGACAAGACTGTTGGGTTATTTAATTTCCTTCTGTCCTCTAAGAGGGACATCTGGTAGCCTAATGAGTAAGAAGTTCCCACTGTCAACTAAAGGCAGGAAGTTCAAATCCATTAGCCACTCAGCGGCAGAAAGATGGTCAGTCTCCTCTTCTGCAATTTAAAGCCTCTAAAAACTCGCTGGAGTGTCAGCTATGAGTCAATTCTGACTTGATGGCACACAATAACACGTCTTCTAAAGCAGTGGTTTTCAGCTAGTGTTTCACATTTAGAATCATCTGGAATCTTTTTTTAACATGTAGGATGAGCCATTTATTCCATGGCTTAATGTTGCATAGTATTTGCTCTGTTTCTTTTTATTGTGATTTGAGAATAAATGAGTTTTGCATCAACCAGGCATACACATTTTGCTTAATGACATTAGATACAAGGCCCACCATGTCCCTTTACTCCTCTTTCCATTCATCCTCCTACCCTACCCCTTCCTGCCTTCTCAGATTTATGCTGCTCTTTGGATCCTGTACAGTTGATTTTGCAAAGGAGTCAGTCAGCACCTCTCAGTGTTACGGTTCCATCTTGCTGTTGTTAGGTACCATCAATTCACCAGTGACTCATAGCAACCCTATGTACAACAGCCTGAAGCCTGCCCTGTTCTGAGCCGGTCTCACTGACTCAGACACACCAAGCCCCACTGCCCCAGTTACTCCCACTGGACCAATTGGCAGGACCATGAAATATGTTTCAGAGATTGAGGTCGTTAACAATTATAGCTTGCTTGGCTCCACAGTCAACACTCTTAGCACCATCAGTCAGGAAATCAAAAGAGGAATTGCACTGGAAAAATCAGCTGTCAGGGACCTCTCCAGAGTACTGAGAAGCAATGATGTCAGTCTAGAGACTAAGGTGCGCCTCCAGCCCATGGTCTTCATAATTACTTGCTATGCATTAGAAAACTGGACAATGACTAAGGATGACAGAAGAATAGATGCCTTTGAATTGTGGTTCTGGAGAAGAGTCTTGAACAGACCATGGACTGCCAAGAAAACAAATAGGTCTGTCTCAGAGAGGATGAAACCAAGTTTATTCTTGGAGGCTAGGATTTTTAAGCTCCATCTCTCTTACTTTGGGCACGTGGCCAGGAGGGACTGGTCCTTGGAGAAGGACATCATGCTTGGAAGGGTGGAGGGACAGAGCAGGAGAGGAAGATCCCGCATGAGATGGATTGATACTGTTCATCTTAGAGGCATGTACATTGTCTGGTGAAAAGTTAAACCACAAGGATGAGTTTTGTCACCTAGATCCTTTAAAAGGTACATTCCATTCTAAATCTTTAGGCGAGGGAACCAGGAAGAAGCACTTTTAAATGTTCTCCATGAGAGCAGCTAAAATTAAAAAACTATGACTCATACTAAAATGCTATTGAAGAGTTGGGGAAGCTGGCTCTAGTAGTCTATTGGGAATATTAAATGATAAACCACTCTATGAAATAATGTGGTGGTTTATTTTAAAATTGGTATATAATTTATGTAAAACTCAGCAGTCACACTCCTGAGCATTTGTTTATTCTAGAGAAATGAAAATGAGGTTCACACAAGTATTTGTCTATAATTGTTCATAGCCACTTACTGTGTAATTGTCAAAATCTGGAAACAACTAAATGGTCTTCAACAGGTGAATGATTAAACAAATTATAGTTCAAAATCAGGAAGGGATCATGTCTCCATAACTTTTCAGTCTATATGCAGAACAAATCATTCAGGATGTTGGACTTTATGAGGAGAAATATGGCTTCAGGATTGGAGGAAGATTCATCAACAATCTACGTTAAGCAGATGATACAAACTTGCTTGCTGAAACTAAGGAAGTGCCTGCTGCAGGTCAAGGACTGTAGTCTTCAACATGGTTTGAAGCTCAACATCAAGAAGACAATGATTCTTACCACTGGTCCAATTGGCAGCACCATGATGGATGGAGAAGAGATTGAGGTTGTTAACAAGTATAGCTTGCTCAGCTCCACAATCAACACTCTTGGCACCAGCAGTCAGAAAATCAAAAGAGGAATTGCATTAGGTAAATCTGCTGTCGGGGACCTCTCCAGTGTACTGAGAAGCAACAATGTCAGTCTAGAGACTAAGATGCTCCTAATCCAGGTCTTCGCAGTTACTTGCTATGCATCAGAGAGCTGGACCATGATTAAGAATGATAGAAGAATTGATGACTTTGAGTTGTGGTGCTGGAGAAGTCTTGAACATACCATGGACCACCAAGAAAACAAATAGATGTATCTTGGAGAGGGTAAAACCAAGTTTCTCTTTGGAAGCCAGGGTTTTGAAGTTCTGTCTCACATACTTTGGGCATGGGGCCTGGAGGGACCGATCCTTGGAGAAAGATATCATGCTCAGAAGGGTGGAGCGACAGTGTAGGAGAGGAAGACCCCAGATGAGATGGATTGATACAGTAACTAGGGCAAAGCATGTAGGTGTGTTGGAGTCAGTGAGATTAGCTCAGGACAGGACAGGCTTCAGAGCTGTTGTACATATGGTCATTGAGTCACAAGCGACTCAATGGCACACAACAACATTTATGTACACCATGGAGTACAACACAATAAAGAAAAAGGTGAACTTGCATAACAACAACTTGGATGGATCTTAAGGGCATATGCCAAGTAAGGGGCAGGAGGAGGTGGAATCCCAATCTTGAAAGATTCTATTTATATGTTGTTGTTTTTGTTGTTGGGTGCTATTGAGTTGATTACAACCTATAACAACCCTATGAACAGCAGGTCTGAACTTAGCCCTAGTCTTCTCATCTTCACCATCTCTGATGTGTTTGAGCCCACTGTTACAGTCACTATGTCAGTCCATCTTTCAAAGGGTCTTCCTCCCTTTCTCTGACCCTTCACCTTCCCAGCATTATGTCCAAAGTATGTGGGACGGAGATTCATCATCCTTGCCTCTGAGGAGCACACTGGTTGAATTTCCTCTGAAACAGATTTGTTTATTCTTTTGACAGTTTGTGGGATAGTCAGTAGTCTTCTCCAACACAACTCCAAGACATCAAAAATTATAGGCTGGAAAATAAATTAGGAGTTGCCAGAATTTAAGGATGGTTATAGAAGATGCCACAGGGAGCTCTCTGGGGTGATAGAATAGTTCTGTATCTGGATTGCAGAAGTGGCTACACAAACCCACAGGTGATAAATTGACATAGACCCTACACACACCAGGTACCCGTGTCTGTTTCCTGGGGTCACCCACATCTCCCATGTCACCACAGCTCTTGGAAGCAGAATCCTGGTTGGCTGAGCGGGCCTCTATCCTGGACAGCAAGGACATGGGCCAGAGTGCCGAGGCCACCCAGGCCCTCCTGAGACGGCTGGAGGCCACCAAGAGAGACCTGGAGGGGTTCAGCATTAACATCAAGAGGCTGCAGGAGATGGCCTTGCTTCTGGAAAGCACACAGAACCCAGACAGGTAGGGAGCTGCACCCAGGGGGTATGGCTGGAAGAGGGGCACTGCAGAGGCAGCTCATGGCTGCGTCCCACACAGGCAGAAAGGGACTACAGTCCAGGCTGTGTCTTCTTGCTGCAGCTCCAAGGTGCTGGGCCAGCTATCGTCAGTGAGGGACACTCACACGGGGCTACTGCAGGCTGCAGAGAGCCGGGGTCAGCTCCTGCAGGAGCAGCTGCAGATGCACCAGCTGGAGCAAGAGGCCCTGATCCTCACCACCTGGCTGGCCAGCAAGGTGGCCACTGCTGAGTCTGAGGACTATGGGCAGGACCTAAAGGACGTCGAGGTGAGTCACCCCCAAGCAAACCTGGAGGAGAGTGGATTGAAACTTGCTAGCTGAAGCAAGGAAGATCTGCAGTTCAGGGTGGATAGGAAGCTGGAGTGGGCAAAGATGGAACAGTGGGGGGACCTCCAGGCCCTGAAAGGCCCCCTGAGTTCTCAAACCAGGGATGAGGAACGTGGGAGGAATCAGATCCTGCTCATCCCCTCATGAGTTTCCAGAAATGCTGAGACATACTCCAGAGTGACCCTCTCTGGCCCCCCATTCTCACAGGTGCTGGAAGAGAAGTTTAATGCTTTCAGAAAGGATGTCCAGAGCCTGGGGCAGGCCAAGGTCCAGGCTTTGAGGGAGCTGGCGGGCGCCCTGGAACGGGGGACACCCAGATGCTATCCTCAGATCCAAGCCCACATGAGCAGAATCGAGGCCACTTGGGAGAGGCTGGACAGGGCAATGAAAACCCGCACGGAGGTAGGTGCCCACAGGCCAGACCAGGAGAAGCCAAGGGAGAAAGGGCAAGCAGACACTGCACAGATGTGTGGGCACATGAGGGCGTCCTTGCTCACATCTGTTAATGCACATAATGTGTGTCAAGGGCTGGCTCTCTCTAACTAACACTCAGCGCCAATCAGATTGGAAGCCCCAAAGTCTTCCAGTCTCTCCTACCCATCTCTGTCAATTTGGTTTCCTCCCAGCACAGGTCACACCTCAAAGAAGAACCAAGCAGTGTGTCTGATTAGCTTTTAAAGTCCTCTAAATGCTCCCTGAGCACAAGCTTTGGTTTCACTAAGACACACAACTGCTCAGTCTCTTCCTGTTAACCTCACAGGTGTTAACGTGCTGTTGGAGCGTCTGCATCTCTCACGCACCCCTCTCCTAATCTACATACACTCAGGGGATTTCTATATCAAGTAAATCTACTGTTTTCTTCTGTGATCTTAGCTCTTAACCACAGCTGCTTGTTTCTATAACAGAAGCTCAGCTCATTGAGAGAGCTCTGGTGGCTTAGTGGTAAGGAGTTGAGCTGCCAACCTAAAGTCATGCAGTTCAAATCCACCAGCTATTTCACTAGGGAAAGATGGGCAGTCTCTATCCTTACAATTAAACTGAGTCTGTAAACCCACTGAAAGGTTCCGACTCAACGGTACATAACAACAACAGCAACAGTTCATTGAGCTCCTGATTGATTCCAAAGCCTGGAATACACTGACTCCAGAGATTCTGGGCACAGTGGCCTCTAGGTTGACCTGGCCCTCTCGCTCACCCTGTCGAAAGAGCCTAGACACAGCCCCCCATCCCTAAAAGCAGCCCGCTCCCAACAGTCGGCCCATCCTCACATGTCCCGTGGGTCCCACCTCTTTGCCTCCCTCACAGGAGGTACATGAAGACCCTCTTCTCACTGATGGCCCTGTGGCCCACCACTCCATCAATAATACCACACATTTATGGAGTTACCATATCTAGGGCATTTTCTGTACAAAACAAACCAAACTCACTATCTTGGAGTCATCTCCAACCCATTGTGGTCCTAACCTTGTAGGGCAGAGTAGAACTGCCCATAGGGTTTCAAAGCTGTAGATCCTGGTAGAAGGAGGCAGCTTCATAACTCTCCTACAGCACTGTTGGTGGATTTGAGCCGTTGAACTTCTAGTTAGCAGCTGGACATCTTAACCACAGCACCCACTGAACTCCTTTCTTTTTTGTATGAAGGGGTCATAAATGGGTCACCAAGTCCACACCCTCCTTGTTTTAATGGGGGAGGGGGGATTTGAGGTGGAGGGCAGAGGGGACATGTTCCCAGGGAGAAAGGTGCCCCTGGAGGGCACAGCACACGAGCAGGCCCGCCCTCCTTCCCCAGAGCCTGGCTGCAGCCCGCGCAATCCGGAGCTTCCACAAGGCAGCGGGGGAGCTCCAGGGCTGGATGCAGGAGAAGGTCGCCATGATGGAGGGAGCTGGTGACGGCCACAACCTGCCCTCTGTGCAGGCCCTGCAGCACCAGCACAGACTCCTCGAGGTGAGGAACCCCGTGTGAGGCCCTCCCCAGGGGTGTGGTATAGGCCAGCCCCCACCACTGCAGTAAGTGCAGGCCCACTCGCCCCCAAGGCTGCCTGCACCTCCCCTCAAGAAACCGAGATCCCGCAGGGCACCCTGGCTTAGCCAAGGCTGAGGGTCCATGAAGCAGAGCAGGAGCAGCGCCTCCCAGTGGGGAGAATGAGCCTGCTCTCGTGTTGTGACTGCAGAGGGAACTGGCAGCTGTGGAGAAGGAGGCAGCCCGGGTGAGGATGGAGGCAGAGCAACTGAGCCAGCTACACCCTGCAGCCCAGAAGCGCCTGGAAGAGCAGCTGGCTGGCGTGCAGGAGGCCTGGGCCACGCTGGACTCGAAAGCCCAGCAGCGGGGCCGGCAGCTGGAGTGGGCTGCTCAGGGCCACGCCTTCCTCAGGCGCTGCGGGGAACTGCTGTAGGTGTTGGGGTTCTGGGCTCCACCTGTCCTGCAGGATGGGGGTCCACCCACTCTTCAGGGCTGGGCTCCCCTTCTTCTGCTCAGCTTGTTCCCAGCCCTTGCCTCCCCAGCCCTGTCCTGCCCTCCCAGTGCTGAGGCATGTCTACTCCCACCCACAGCACATGGGCTCAGGAAAGGCAGGCGCTGTTGTCCTCAGAGAGGCTGTCGGATGCTGAGCAGCTCATCAGACAGCAGGAAGAGCTGAGGCAGGAGATCATGGAGCTCTGCCTTCAAGCCCAGGATGTGCGGCAGGAAGGACAGCAGCTCCTGAACAACAGCCACTTCATGGCCCCAGAGGTGTGAGCACAGAGCATGGGCTGAGGGGTGAGCTGGGACACAGGCTTCTTAATAGACTCCAGTCTCCCTGACCCCAAGTGGCTCTGAGTATGTCACCTGCAGCATCAGTGCCTTGGCTTCACTCCATTCACCCAGCTGAAGAATCAGTCCACTTAGGAGAGACTGGAGCGGATGGTGCTCAAGTACTGAAGGCAGGCTACAGTCATTTCAGTGGCCTGTGAGCAAGCCAATTTTAGTGTAAAGTTTAGAAAGGCTATTGCTGGTCTTGCTCAAAAATGTCAGTGTAGGCCTAGGCCTTCTGGAGTGCTAGGCCAAGAGGCTAGGTGAGGAGACAGAAGTGGCGGTGAAAAGCAAAGACAGATTTATTAGGAAAGATACATCCCAAAGGAAGGGACGAGTTGTCTCACAAGGAAAGGAAGTAATGCAGGAGGCACTGTGCCACTGAGCTGAGGTCATATATAAGACTTCTTCATCTGGGCATACCTGGGGCTGGAGTCTGAGCCAATGAGTTATTATCTTGGAGAGTTCAAAGTTTGGTAGACTGTCCTTATTCCAGTCCATTATCCTGGACATCACTCATGCATGAGCTTCCACCTCCCTTATCTGGTTGGCATTTGCCCCAACATTCTCTCGACCCAGTTTTGCCTCATTCACCTAACTCTGACCCTAACTCCACCTCTGCCTCCATCCCACCTGGCCCAGATCACAGAGTGTCTGCAAGAGCTGGACAGGCAGCTGCAGGAGCTCCAGGAGGCCTGGGCCCTGAACCGGGAGCACTGCCAGGAGTACCAGGGCCTGCAACAGCTTCAGCAGACACTGGACCAGGCTGAGGCCTGGCTGGACTCCCAAGAGGACCTCCTGCTGGACCCCAACTGTGGAGTGAGTGGAGGCCACAGTCTCTGGAGGCTACTGTGGTGGGCAGATGTGCTGCTCTCCTGGCTCACTGGTCACCAAGGCCCGGTCACAAGGGGTAAAGGGAAGGTCCTGCCAAGCACAAGGCCCCACCCTGGTTTACTTCCTCCCAGAATTCAGTGTCGGATGTGGAGTTGCTGCTCCGCAAGCACCAGGACTTAGAACAGCGGCTAGCAGCCCAGGAGGCCAAGCTTGTCCCGCTGCAGAGGGGAACCAAGGTGAGGAGAAGGTGGGGTAAGGATGCAGAGAGAAGGGGGCGAAGGCAAGTGGGGTGGGAATACCCCCTGGTCCAGCCTGAGGTGGTGTGGGCCAGAGCATTGAGCCCACACCCCTGACTCCCTCAGAAGGTCCCCTCAGGAAAACTCTATCCCTTTCTAGTCTCGTCATCCAGTGATCAGGGAAGGACAGGGCACCACGGTGGACTGGGAGTAAAGAGAGGTTTTTTAAGCAAAAACCAGAGATTAGGAACAATGAGCACATAGGAGCTCTCTGGAAATAGAATCGAGATATATATATATATATATATATATATTTACATTTTATTTTATTTTATTATTTTTGTCTGTGTACTGTCAAATCGGATCTGACAGGTACAGGAGGAGATTGCCCCTCCTTCTCCAGCAGAGCATCTGGTGGATTTGAACCTTGTACCTCTGGGATTGCAGTGCAGCTTCTTGCCACTAGTCCACCAGAGCTTCCTTCAGAATCGACATATTTTTTAAACTTTATGAGATAAAATTCATAATAAATGTACAGTTTTCATCACTTTGAAGACTACACGTCAGTGCTTCTTAGTAAATTCAGTCTTTTTTCTTAAATTCACAGTTTTATATAACCATCAGCTTTGCAATTTCAGAACATTCATGTTGTTGTTGTTATTGCTGCTGAAAGAAACTCACAGCTACTAAGCAGTCATGAGCGTGGGATTTTGAGGAGAGAGGCTGGATGTAGGGCCTGCAGTCTGACCTGGCTCAGCTCCCTCCCTAGGGAGGAAAGAAGCTGTTGGTCAAGTGAAAACCATAGATTTAAAACATGGGGACGCTGGCCCAGGGCAGCCTACTGACTAACCTCAAACAGAGGCTAAGATGAGGGACCTACACCCAGCTGTCGCCAGCAGGTCACACACACCGTCTTCACCACCACCTCTTCCCACGGGGCAATGGGCCAGGCAGAAGGGGCCCAGCAGGACTAGGGTTGGAAGGGCTGAGGCTCCCCACTCTTGAGCCAGATCCTGATGATAGAAGCATTGGGCATAGGAAACAGGGTGGGGGTACCTGAGCAAACTTGCAGAGGGAACCTCCCTTCTGTGCTGATCTAGCCATAATCTCCCTGGGCCCCTCTTATATTTCAGGAGGCAAAGGGTGCCCCTGCCATAAAGGGTGTACCGGAGCCGCTCCTGCCTGGAAGAAGGCAGGTAAGTGCTGGGATGTCTGTTATCTGGGAAGCTCCCTCTGTACAACCTTCTGAAGGCCCAGGGTAGAGGGCATCTGGGCTTGGCCCCCTGGTAGTGTGGACTCTGTGGACACCCCTACCACCACCACTCAGTGGGCAGTTTGGGTTCTTGAGGCCACATCAGTTTCTTCTCCCACCTCCTGCCCTTCTTCCTCTTCTTGGTTTTCCTATGAGAATCACTCCCTGAATGAGTGAAGGGACCTTACTGAAGCCCTCAGTTGCTAACCGAAAGACTGGCGGTTTGAACCCACCCGTGATGTGCTCTTAAGGATTACAGCCTAGAAAGCCCTATAGTTTCCTAGGATAGCAGAACTGCTCTGTCACATTGAGTTCCTTGGGTCATACTGTGTTACTAGGCATGAGAATCCATCAACAACTGGTTGGCTGCAGATAATTCTTTGAGGATAAAAGTGGGAGTGACAACATCTATAGAAGAATCAAGGGTGAACAAAGGTTTACAATCCCTGCACAGGCTGAGAAAGGAACTGGTAGAAAAGGAGAGTAGATGACAGGAATGACGTGGGAAGAGAAGGATCCCTGTGGATCTAAATGTTGGAGCCAAGGTTGAGTCATGACCAGAGGGGCATCTCTTCCTGTGAGGCAGGAAGCGAGGATAGACTAAGCATTGTAGACACAATAAGTTTGGAATGGGTACTGCTTTCAAATTTATGCAAATGTGGATGATCTTAACTATGTTGTAAAAAATATTTGCTTCCTTTAAAAAGTCATCTCTTGCAACTCTTGGTCCATTCCTATCTGGAGTAAAGAAGAATGAAGAAAAACCAAGACTCAAGAAAACAACGTATCCAAAGGAGTAAGAGAGTCTGCAAACCAGGGTGAAACAAGAACTCGATGGTGCCCAGCTTCCACTACCGCCCACTCTGCCTGGGATCACACTAGAGGGTCCTGGCTAGAGTAAGGGGGGAAACAGACCAAAATTTAAAATAATAGAGAAGCCTAGACTTACCGATGTGATAGAGACTGGTGGGGTTCCCCAAGACTATGGCCCTTAGACACCCTTCAAACCTGGAACTTAAACCCACCCTCCAGGATTACCTTTCAGTCAAATAAAAGACAAGCCTCCAAAGTGAACAAATAACACTTGTGAAGAATGTGAACCACATAAGAATAAACAATTGAGACCAAAGAGGCAGCATTTGCCCAAAAGTAAAGCTCAGAAGGCAGGAAGGGGCAAGGAAAGGACAAACGGAACTAAGAACCCAGGGACTACCTACAAAGGATGCTGGTGCACGTCACAAAACAAATGCACATCCTATTTTTGAATGGGAAACTCATTTTTCTCTGTAAACTTTTACTGATATAACAATAAAACATTCCAAAAAATGTTCTCTACGGTTGCTGTTGTTATGTGCCATCTAGTCGCTTGCGACTCATAGCAACCCTACGTACAACATCCCTAAACTGTCCTATATCCTGTGCCAATAGCACCGTCTCCGATACACCCATCCCGATTACTCCACTCAATCAATCCACCTCATAGAGGGCCTTCCCCTTCTGCACTGTCCCTCCACCCTACCAAGCATGATGTCCCTCTCCAAGGACCTGTCCCTCCTTGCAACATGTCCAAAGTATGTTCTCTACAGTTGTTGTTGTTCTGTGCCGTCGAGTCGCTTGCGACTCATAGCGACCCTATGTACAACAGCCCTAAACTCTGCTCTGTCCTGTGCCAATCGCACTGTCTCTGACACTCCCATCCCAATTACCCCAGTCACTGAATCAATCCACCTCATAGAGGGCCTTCCCCTCCTGCGCTGTCCCTCCACCCTACCAAGCATGATGTCCTTCTCCAAGGACAGTACACATTTTAAATATTAGTAAAACCTAAGGTCTCTGGTTATGAGGAAAATGAGCCTTCTTCTGTTTATAGAGCTCTGGTGGTTTAGTGGTAAAGAACTGCACTGCCAATGCAAAGGTACATTGTTCAAATCTACCAGCTGCTCAGCAGGAGAAAGATGGGCAGTCTACTCCCATGCAACTTTCTGCCTCTGGGATGATCAGCTATGGGTCAGTTCCTACTTGATGGCGCAGAACAGTGTAACACCACAAGGTCAGAGACATTATTATTTAGACATGGACCAAAACTATCTTATCTCCTATAAAGTTTTTCTAACATAGTGAAAGGGAATATAGACTTTGTGCCTTTGAAGAAATCAGTCCACTCCCCTGATCCTCTTATGTCCAGTCATTCCTCGTGAGCCTCTGAGATGCAGGAAGCTTTGCCCAGAACCCGGCTGTGGTTTCCTCCCTCTGCACAACCCAGCTGGCTTTCCCAGGAGGGACTGAGGGTGGCTGGGCCCTGGGAGGGCTGCTGTGGATCTTGTGGTGGAGGCACTGTGGTGGAGGCACCCATGGAGGACAGTAGAGGCAGCACAGACAAGATTGGGGGGCCTCAGGGTAGGGGAGACTGAGGTGAGACTCAGCCCTGCCTCTGCCTCAGGAGGTTACTTCACTGGCCACCCTTGACCCCAATGTGAGGGTCACATGGGACCAAGGGACCCTGGCTCTATGGACACATGACTTGGGCAAGCTCAGCTCCCAAGAGCAGCTGTAGCCAAGAGGTTTGGAGGTGGGGTCCTAGAGGAGGCAGAAGGCTGACCCCTCACTGTCTGTGGTGCTGAGCTGGACAGCTGGGCAGAGAACCTCGTTTGAGTGCCACCAGGACTAGAGCCAAGTTTTCATGCATTTGTGGAAAGTTTCACATCCAGTGTCTCTACCCCAAGTGGAAGGTGACCTTTACACTTTTTAGTCAAAGCAGCTAAGGGTCAGAGTTATACTCCTTGCCCAAGACCACACAACGGAGCAGCAGCAGAGCTGTCAGTCCCCCTCTGTTGTGTCTGCTCCCAACACTCCCTGGAACCCTTGTCCCAGACTGTTCCTTTCAGGCCTCTCCCTGGCTCTGCTTCTGCTGACCTGGACCCCAGACGTGTGGTACGTCTGCTCTGCTGGACCTGGGGAGGGGTGGGGCTCTCCAACCCGAGGAGGCTTCAACATCAGGGAAAAGACATAGCAACCTTTTGCACATCCTGTCCTAGCCATGGCCTGACAAGTCTCTAGGTGAAGGGAGTGTGTTCTTTTCCACCCCTCTTGGCCTCCCTGTCCTGGCTCCAATCACTGTCCCTGTCGTCCCAGAACAGTCTCTCAGCATTGCTGAATCTCCTACCTCCACGAGGCAGGGATGGGTTGGGGGCAGACAGGACGCTGACTTAGCTGGCCAGCCTTGCAGGAGGCAGGGATGCACTGGGGAAGTCCTCCCAGCTGCCTGCTTAGCTTGATCCACAGAAGTCCCCAAAGCCTCACCGAGCTCCAGAGCCAGGCTGCCTGGGGCCACACCAGGCCCAGACTGCTCCAGCCCTGTGGTGGGCAAAGCCCAGAACTCAAACCAGGCCTCTTGGCCTCCCAGGAGAGCTTTGCTGAGAGGGTGCCCAGCACAGCCTTTCAGCTCAGGTAAGGTAACTGCAGGGGGGAGGACTGTACAAATGTTGTTTCATTCGACACCCTCCAACCCTCCTGGGGTGGAAAGCCTTTACACCCATCCCAATCCTGGGTACCACCCCCAGACCACTTTCAGCTGGAACAGCTGGCTCTGGGCCATAAGGCTCCCTTCTCTCAGATTTGACTGCTGTCTCACGTGAAAGGGACCCACACAGCCCATCTAGTGGCACAGACAACTGACCCTGAGCAAAATGAACATGGCTCCTCGCAAGGGACTTGGCTTCCCTCAGCATGTTCTCAAGAAGCTTGCTCACATGGCCTACCCGGCCTCACCCTCCAGTGCCTTCTCTTCACCCCTTTTCAAGAGCACTTTTTTGAGGAGTAGCCACCTACTGCCTTGTTTGTACCCCTACTGTTGTTGTTGACCATTGAGTTGGAACCGACTCATAGGTGACCCCCCGGCTGGTTTTCAGAGGAGACTGCCCATCTTTGCCCCACGAAGTAGCCGGTGGCCTCAAACTGCGTGCCTTTGGGATTGCAGCACAGCTTCTTGCCACTAGGCCACCAGAGCTCCATACTCACTATTGTTGTCTACTCCTATTTTGCCTACCCGAAGACCCTTCCAAGGGGAAAAGGGAACCTATCAGAGAAGCCAGGAGTTGGTGTCCACAGGTGATGATGTTCACAGATTTAAAGGATGAGAAAATGTGACATTTGGAAGTTTGGGTTAAAGTAGAACAAATGGTTCCTGTATGTGTCCTTTTATCTTTCCTTAGAAATCCTGAAACTGGCTGAGTGCTCAACTTCATTGCTATACTTTCCCATCAGTGGGCATCAGGGTTTTCTGGGCAAGGGATATTAGGGGTTGGATGAAAATAGAAGAATAATGTTAAGTGAAGGCTTCATAGGACCCCACAGGCCAGTGATGAGCCACGATCACTTACTTTATCAATCTCTCTCCCTCTCACCAGAGGAAGTAGCCATGTTCATGGTCTCTGGTGAAATGATTCACACTCACACACATTCCCACAGTCCCCATTTTATGACTCAGGAGGGTGATGGTGAATGAGTCCTTGGACTAGCGGTTTCTGAGGCTACTGGACAGCCATTTCTTCTGCTCTGCACCCCATGCAAAGCCTAGGAGTTGCTTGGTCAGGAAGGACCCATGTAGAGTTGGCTCATGAGATCAGGGCAGTGCTCTCTCACCTTACACAAGTGTGTGCACCAAGGGTCCACAGAACACATCAATGCTAGAAGTTGGGCATTGCAAAGGAGGCCAGAGGGCTGGGCCACATGTGCCTGGAGAACTCTGGGGTGACTGGCCCCTAAAATCACTCTGCCTCCCAGTTCTTCTAACAGATGTGGGCTAAAAACCCCAAGATGGTACCAAATGGCAGGGCTACAAGTGAGGCCATCCTCCAAGGGGTCTGAACAAGACTCAGGCCCAGGCAGAGGACACCCTCCCCTGGCTACTCAGTCCCTGGCTCTGTGCAAAGCCAGGCCAGGCCTCCAGGCCCAGCTTATGAAATGTACAGAAACTCATTAAGGCACAGGCCTCCAGCATCACTGCCTGCTGGAAATATGTGGTCATGCTGATCCCAGGCCTGGACAACCCACCTGTGAGACAGGAAGCAACGCTCCGAGTCCCTGGCCTTACCCTAAGTCCTTGCCTGGCAAAGAGGACAGGCATGCTGACTGCCGCTCTGGGCAGGGATAAGGTTATGGCAGCAGAGACGCCCAGCCAAACTGGCCCCCCCAGATGATCACATCCTGCTTGGAAAGGGGAGCACCAGGTCAAGGGGGACTTGGATGTCATCCAGGGTCCCAGCTCTTCAGGGCCAGCCTATGCACACTGGCCCCTCTTGGTCCCCGAGGAGAGTTCCACTGGTTTTTCAAACCACGCTGCAATATAATCAGGAGGCTGTCCCTCTTGGCAGTAAAGACAGGCAATCTCAGAGATGTTTGTGTGAGCCACTGTAATGTGCACTTGAACTACTCAATGCAGCGTGGAAGGGGAAACACAAGGGACATGGGGCTCTGGACACTCCCCATGCACAGCTCTGGACATCCTCACTGTTCTGGACTTGGCCACCTTCTTCCAACTCCACCCAACTGACATGGAACTCCTGTACCCCACATCTTCCCCGGCCTGACAGAGGCCTCTCCGGTCCACTCCAGCAAGACCAGGGTGCAGCTCCCCTGTAGCAGCAGCTGGAAGGTTGCTGGACCTCACTCCTGGCCACTAGTAGGGAGAGGCCTGGCACCTGCCAGGGACCTGGTTCTCAGAAGAGACTCTGACAGGCTGCTGGCAGCTACATTCCAACGTTACATACGAGGTATCCTGGGCATACACCTCAGTAGAGCCCCAGAGAGTAGGAGCCACAACAGGACCATCCAAGACCCCAGAGGCAGTGGGCACTTGAGGAAGGGTCCTGCTCCACCTCTAACGGAACCGCCAAGTGGACCTGGGCTAAGCCTGAGACAGGGCTGGGTGGGCGGCTGGGCCACAGTCCCGGGCAGGGCTGCCCCACCTGCAGCCATCACTCGGGCCCCTGCCGCCTGTGCTGCCTCCTCCGCTGCACGGCCTCACGCAGGGCCCCCAGCAGCGGCTCCCGGTTGTTGCAGATGTTGTAGTGCGTCAAGCGGAGCAGCTTGTCCACGTCCTCCTGGCTGTAGGTCACTTTAGTGTAGTGGTATGGGGAGTCAGATGGAGACAGATTCACCTGCCCTGCTTCCTTCTCCTCAGACGTTCTCAGGACCCCTGTTGCAAAGAGAGTGCAGCCTGGGCTCAATGTGGAAGGACACAGTGTTAGAAGTGGGTTCTGGGGTCATCTGTGGAGAGGTGGGGGATGGGTTGACAGGGGCAGGGACCAGAACATCAAGGTGACTCACCAGGGGCCAAATGGTCTTTGAAAGAGTCATTGACCAGTGGGAAGTGCAGGATAACAGGGGCCTCGGGGTGGCTGGGGTCTGAGAACTCGTGGCATTCCCGAGGCTGATGTTGCTCCTCTGGGCTCAGTGAAATGGGTGGGAATGGGATCCCCTGCTCCTGGCAGAACCGGCCCATAAGCTGCAGCTGCTGCAAGGGGTACCAGAAAGACATTAGGGGACAGTGAAGGGGACACCTGTACCCTCTATGCCTGTCAGTGTGAACGTGGCAACTTGATAAAAGACACACAGGACTTAACATCTGACAGAGAAATCAAAGACTCTGGTGGACCCAGCAAAGTCAGGCCAGGCGTTGAAGGAAGGCTCGTAGCTGGGACAGTCCTGCAAGAGCTTGGCAGGGTCCTACTCAACCTGGCTCTTAATAATCACTGGGGTTTAAAAATAGGAGGTAAAAGCCTCTCAATCCATAAAGTAACTAAAAGCAGGCAATTCCAGAGGTCTATAACCCGCTGGGATGCAGATACAGCAAAGGGGACCCAAATATGAAATAGCTGCCTCCCCATTACCCCATATGGGAAAAGTTCCCCTGGTGGTGAATGAATAGAACTCAGTGCTCTCATCACATAGCATCACTATCACAGCTCCTAAGGGACACTTCAGGGAGCTGGCCATCCCCTTCCCAGCCTGCCCCAGCATCCCAGGACCATTTATCCAGAGCTCCTGCCACCCCATGTCCACCTGAAAGGCTCCATGAAGATTGTAGTCAAATGACAGGATGAGATCCACATCCCGGGTGGGCTGCAGGAGGGGTGGACAGCTGGTGTTGATAAAGTAGCCAACATCCAGCAGGCAGAGGTAGGGCTCCACTGGTGTCAGCTGGTTAGGGAATCCGTCCAGTTTAGTGGCTGGAAAAGTTGAGGATGTTAAGGTGGGAGAAGCAGCAACTGTCAATGATGCTGAGAGCACTGCACTTCTATGGCCAATGGCAACTGCTTGCTACTGCTGGTAACAGAGACTGTGCTCTGGCTCCTGCTACTTCTACCGAAGCAGTCCCTCTACTGACTGCAGCCCTGCAGGTGGACCTGACACTCCCAGCTTAAGGAGAGGGAGACAAAGTCCTAGGATCAAGAGCTCTGTCCCAAGTGTCCCATGCGATAAAGGTCAGGAGTTCTGGTGTCAGGTGATGAGGGAGTGAGGAGAGACCCAAAACCCTAGGATTTGAGAAGGATTGAGAGCCAGAACTGGGGGAGAGATGAAGATACCTTTCCAGGTGGAGAAATGAGGCTGCTGGAAATAGTCTTTGTGAAAATGGAGGCCCCGCAGGAAATTGTGGGTGGCCTGGGCAAGTGGGCGCCGAGTCAGGAGGTCAGTGAAGAATTCGGCTATCCTTCCAGTCGTGCTGGGTGGCTCTTCTATCTTCAGAATGGGGACCTGCTCTTTGTCTGCAGTCAGAAGAGGAGAGTGGGGTGTCCTTCAGTAAATGGTGACTACTGACCTTTATCCTAGCCTCTGTGTCTGTGACCCTAGAGGTGGAACAGCTGAGACCTCCAAGGCCTGGGAGCCCCACCAACTGACAAAACAGCTTCAACTGGTGGTCCCTTTGAATCCTGCCAAAGGAGATCAAACACATACCTATGGTAGCCTGATTCTGAGCCCAGCGGTCCCAGAACTGGCTGGGCTCTGAGGACCAGTATAAGCTGTCCTGGAGGTTGGCTGCATACAGGTTAGTCCAGATACCTGGGAGAAGACACAAGGGGAAGGCAGCCCCCTCCCTGTTACAACCTGACCATACCCACTGCCTCTCCCAGACCAAGGAAATGTCCATGGACCCATCCTCCCCTCACACTTCGGGTTCTCCAGCCTTCCAGATCCCCTCACCTTCCAGGAAGCAGATGCGAGACTCAGGGAGCTGCTTCATCAGCCGGCCCATGAAGAACTCAGAGCCGAAGAGCTCAGAGGGGATGAAGGCCCCATACTTGGGAAGGCCAACTTCATAAGGGGTGAACTCACACCACTCTGTGAGGGGACCACAGACCCTCAGTCTTAGGGCTAAACCAGAGGACCCTCCAGTACCAATAACCCATGTGGATTTCACTAGGCAGGCTGGTCAAGGGGCAGCTCAGGCTCTGAGCCTGCGGCATGAAGCCACAACCCCTCTTAAAGGTCCAACTGAGTCTATGTGAGGGTTAGAGTTGAGTCTCTCACTGTGGGACCTGGGCAATGTCAAAAGTGTGGAACACCACCTCCCATATATATATATATATACCTTCCTCTCTGCCAGCCACAGGAACACAAGTCCAGGCTTCGGAGTTACTCACCCTCAAATTCAAAGGTGGAAAGGCTCTGTGATTTGGTGTTGAGGGCACAGTAGATGGGCATAGGGTTCTGACCATGGCGCAGGGCCTCTCGCTGATCTGAGAGTTTGTGGTTACAGGGCTGAAGGGGAAAGGACACTTGAACTGAAACTCACGGTTTCCTAGAACACAGAGGCTTCCCCACTCCCTGCTCCCCACTTTCTGGCCTGACTCCTCCCTGTACGCGGTCCCCTGGTATACCCCGTCATGTATCAAGGCCTCATTGATGAGGGCCCACAGGTTGGTGAAGCATGTGGGGTGGCCCAGGCGGGCACGCTCGGCCAGCTCCTTCCGGTACCACTGCAGCTGGCTGGGGGCCAGCACACCTAGCTTGCTCTTGGTCACCTGGGTCTTCAGAAATTCAGTGGGCCCTGCCAGGTCTTTCTGGGACCATTCTGGATCCTTGTAGAGGTTGGTCAAGGTCCTAAGTAAAACCAGGGAAGGGTCTTTCACTCAAGGACTCCATCCAGAACTCATAACTGGACTTCCCATTCCAGGACCACAGCCCGGTGAGCACCTTCTAAGAAAGTCAGGGCCAAGGCCAAGGCCAAGACTCAGTGGAGACAAGTGAACCCCCAAGGGACTCCACACACATTTCTTCCCAGCTACATGGACCATCCTAGACCTTCAATCTGATCAGAGAGGCCAATCAGGCCTAAGAGAGCTTCACCACAGACACCTCCCAGTCCATCACCCCCAGGGTCCTCACCAGGTGGAGCCTGACGCCCCTGTGATGTATGAGATGCAATCCAGGAGGCCCAGCTCCCTCAGGCCAGCCAGCTGTCCATACAGGGAGGTCATTGCCCGGATCCCACCACCAGTGGCCATGACGGCTACGACAGGGACCTGGAAGAGCACAGCCAGGCACAGAGAGGCCTTAGGAACTTAGGGAGGGAGAAAGTCACACCAAAGGAGAATGCAGCAAGTCAAATGACCATTCAGCTATCCCCACTCAAGATCTTGTTAGGCCCTTGGACCAGGTCTGAGTCAGCACCACTTGTCTGAACAGGGCTGGCTTTCTCAGGTTTTGAGAACTCCAAGGACAAACTAGATAAGTCCAGGTCTTGTATCCTTACCCCCAACCCCTGAAGAGTATGGAAGTCATTTTCTTGAAGCCCCAGATCTACTTCAAAAGAGCTCCATAAAGCCACCCCTCTCCATTTTGCAAGGAGCAGCCCAGGTCAGCAGACAGTTCTCGTGCTAGAGGCCCACTGGTCTGTCAGGCAGCGCCCAGTCTTAAAACCAGCATCAAGCCGAGGGTGGAGAATCAGAAAGCAGGAATGCTTCTCCAGGGAGAGGAGCGTTAGGAGCGAGCCTCACACAACTGTCTGCACTTTAAAAGCCCTTGAAAACATAGAAGAGAAATAAAGCTTCGGTTCACACTTAAAAGTTCAGCTTTAGAATTCACATTTCAGTCAGCTGGGCTGTTGGAACAAACAAGCCTGGGCCCCCACCTCCAGCTCCAGCCCTTCCCTCAGACCTCATCCTCCTGCAGGTCTCCCTCCAGCTGCAGGACCTGCTGCAGGGCCCTGGCCACAACCTGCTTCCTCCTCCGCAGGAAAGCTTGCTCCTCAGAGCTGGGTCCGAAGCCCAGCTGCACAGCCAGCTCCCCAGGTCTGGGTGAGAAGAAGGGACCATAAGCACTCGATCTCGTCAGAGAAACAGCAGCTGGGTCTACCTCCCCTAGATCCCTTTTACATCTCTTGTCTCCCCTGTTCACCCAGCCCTCCCCTCATCCTTGCTTCTTGAGGCCCTGGATATGAACACATGTGGAATGTGAGGGAGGGAAAGTGAACCCAGACTCAGACCCCTACCCAGGAAAATGGCAAAGTCAACTTGCAGGCAGGGCATCATGATGACTGAGGAAGGCCTAGCCAGCACCTGGTCCACCCAACCTCTAAGCCTTAGCTTCTCTTTACCCTGCCAGGTCTAAAAATTACTATAAAGTGGGTGGAATAGACGGACCAAAGGTCTCTAAGTCTGGGATTCTCATTCTCCCAAACACATCGACAGAGTGGGCAACTCAACTTAGTTCAGGTGGGTTAGTTAAGGTCTATCCATACAACTTCTTCTCAAAAGGCTGCAATTTCCTCACTTTCTCTTGGACTCTGCCTTATCTGTGCCTCAAACCATGGTATTTTCTCAACTTCCCTTTTTCCAGGGAAACATTTTCAAGTGCTTCCCAAGTGCCAGGTCCAGTGAAAGCAGACACACCAAGGTGAAAAAGCTTATGAAAAGAACCATTATATTCTGAACCCTTGCCAAGACTGCACACTCCATCCTGTGAGCAAACCCTCAGGATGCCCCTCCCTGGCCATGCTCCCCAGCCCTGCCTCTACACTCCTCCCTGGCTGCTTGCCCACTTCCCTCGCCCTGTCTCTACCCCCACTTTCTGACTGTTTGCTCATCTCCCAGCCCCCTCCTTGATTGCCCACTCCCCACTTCAGCCTGCACTGACTGACGTCAGCCTCCCTGACTGCTAGCCCACCCCCCAGCCCAACTCTCACCCCCTTCCCTGACTGCTTGCCCACACCCTAGACCAGCCCTCAGTCCCCTTCCTGACTGCTTGCCCACCCCCTAGACCAGCCCTCAGTTCCCTCCCTGACTGCTTGCCCACCCCCTAGACCAGCCCTCAGTCCCCTCCCCACTAGCCCACCCCATAGACCAGACCTCGGTTCCCTCCCTGACTGCTTGCCCACTCCCAGCCCAGCCTCTCACCCTTTTTCTTTTTTCAGCTCCACCTTCATCAGAGGCTCCTGAAAACCAAGAATGATCCTTTCACGAAGGCTGGCCATCTCCATCCCAATTCCATTCCTCTCTCTAGCCCCAGCCACAGCTCCATGATATCTCCACGTTCCTCCCATGAGTTCCCAACCAGCTCTACCAGGAGAATCTTCTGAAAGCTTGCCAGTGAATGGCCCAAAATGGTGAGAGAAGAGGTCAGTCCTTCTTCCCTGGCCCTGGCTTGAGGGGCGGCCCCATCTCTTCATCCAGCTCCTCTCCTATGGGACCAATACCTGGGATGTGGGGAAGACGAGCCTCACCAGCTGGTCCGATGGCAGGACCCTCAGGGGTACCTTTAGCTGTTCTTGGGGGGCATTCTGCAGCGGCACAAAGGAAATAGACCTCAGAGTCTCTGCCCTCCCACGGCCAGCAAGGACCATACTGATCCACATGGGAGTGGCTAAGGAGTGTTAGTAAGAAGGATCATGAGACATTCACCCCACAATCTTCCCCAGGTGCTGGGCTCTTGGGGAGTGGTCAGATGGTGAGTAGGATGGGCTGGATAAGTCACCCAGGGAAGGCTTGTGAAAGTTATAGGGCTCCATCACAGAAGACAGAGGACATTACCTGCAGATGGATACTCAGCTCTTGCTCCCAGCAGGCTGGGAAGTGGAAGCTTAAGGAGCCACTGCCCACAGAGGCCTCCTGTTGACCCTCACAGGACCCAGGAACCTCAAGCTGAACTTTGCTCCTTGCCTCTGGAGACAGAAACCAAGGTGGAGAGGCTGGAAGTGGGATCCTTGATCGCAGAGGTGTCTTTCTCCCCTCTGATCCAGGCAGAGGCTGGGAGATGGTGCTTCCCACACAAGCCCTCTGGGAAGGACCACGGGGGACAGCCCCAGGGCAGATTCACTCTCAACCCCTACTCCTGTCTTTGGGAGATGAAAATGGACGTTGGAAGATTCCCTCCAGAGTGGGCAGCTTAGAAAGGGTGAAGACAATAGCCGAGGGCCTGGGCTGTCCACTGGGTTAGGGGACTCACCCTTCTGGTCCCCTGCCTCTTCCAGTCGCATGTGCAAGCAGGCAAGCTCCCGGGCCTGGGTCATGGAAATAGCCCTCAGATACTGACCTCCTCTGCTCAGGGCCTCTCCACCAGCATCCTGGCTCCTGTTCCTCGGCTCTTTGTCACCCCAGCCCCACTATTTTCTGAAACTGCATCCTACTGGGGAAGTAAAATCCCAGGGTCCTCCAGACTCAGTTCTACTCCTGATCTACATAGGCTTCAGGCCCAGGGGAGGGCAGCAGATGGCATAAGGAAACGACCCCCTGAGAACAGCACCCCTAGCACCATCCCAGACTCACCACCAGGATGCCATTGCTGAAGAGCTGCTCCACACAGCCTGTCCTGGAAAGAGCCCAGTGAGACTCCATGTGAGTGCAGACCCCCACCCCCAAAGAGGCAGTCCTCCCGACCACTGTGTCCCCAGAGAAGCGTGACAGTGCTGGGAGCACTGGGTTCAGTCCTTCCCAGAGGGAGCCCCTTCCATCCCAGAACTTCCTTCCCCATAGGCCGACTCACAGATGCTGCAGCCGAAATTCAACTTCTAGCAGTCCTTCGCCCTGGAGAGAGAGCACCAAGTTAATGTTAGAAGCAAGAGTGTGTTAGGTTTACATGAGTATGTATGTGCACATAGGTGGGTATGTGCACAAGGGTGAATGTGAGTGTATGTATGCATGTGTATGCCTACGTGTGTGTGTTCATGTGTGTGTATTTGAGTGTGAGTAGTTGAATGGGTGAGAAGCACGCACATATGCACGTGTACAAGTATGAGTGCAAATGAGGTATATGTATAGAAGTGAGAGGCAGATGTGTGTATTTCTGAGTAAGCTGTGTGTGTACAGATATGTGTGTGTAAAAGAGTGTGAATGTGTGTGTCTGAATATATATGAATGAGTCAAAGTGTTTATAAATTTGAGTTCAGACACCAGCTAGAAGTGCTGAGGCTTCAAAATAATAGAGGAGAAAGGCCCACTGTCCAGCTCCCGACTGCTCTAGCCACACTCTCTGGACTGCTCCAAAAGAGCTGACCCTTGGCTTTGGGGACAAAAAAGCAGCATTAGGAAAGAATCACTCCTCTGTGGGGAGATGCTCTTGGTTAACACAGCCTTGAGGAGGGCGGGAGAAGGAAGGGAAGCCTAGAGCACTTGGAGTCTGGCTGTCGCCTTTTTAAAAAAAAACTAAAACAAAACACAAATCAAAACAGTATCAAAGTTCTGAGATGAAGGACATTTGTGCACTCTCACCAGTCCTCATCGTAACAGCAGTCAAGAAATTGAAAGTGTTGCATTGGGAAAATCCACTGTCAAGGATCTCACTAAAGAACAAGGTTGTCAGTTTAAAGACTAAGCTGCAACTGATCCAAGCCATGGTCTTTCCAGTTACTTGATGTGAATCTGAAAGCTGTAATGAATAAATAAGGATGACAGAAGAAGAACCGATGCCTAAGTTGTGTTGAAGAAAAGTACTGAATATCCTATGGACTGCCAAGAGAACAGAGCGATCGGTCTTGGAGGAAGTGCAACCAGAGTGCTCCTCAGAGGCAAGGATGGTGAAACCTCACGTCATACTATGGGCATGCTGTCAGGAGGGGCTAGTCCTTAGAAAAATACATTATACTGGGAAAGGTGGAGGGCAGCTAAAGGGAGGAAGACCCTCAAGAAGAGATGGACTGACACAGTGACTGTAGGTGCAAGTATATCAGAGATGATGAGGCTGGCATGGTTCAGCGTTCAGTTTTCAGGGTTCAGGTCTGTTTTCACAGGCTCGCTCTAAGTCGAAGCAGCCTGGCTGGCACCTGACAGCAGCCCTTGGAGCACCTCCCTTTCCCAGTGAGGCTGAAAGCTCTGGAATGCCTGGGGCCCAGTGCCCTCAGCTGCCCTGAATTGGAGTCTTGCCTGAGGGCTCAGTGAGAAGTTCTGGCGTGAGAACTCCCCTGGCCGCAGAGTTCCCACATCGAACAGAACTGACAACACAGGATCATCCTTGGTCAGCAAGTCCTGGTCAAAGACTTTCAGTTCCACCACGTTCTGGAAAGGGGACAGAAGGAGAAGGCTGCAGGAAGGATGAGGGGGACAGGGGAGGGGGCAAGGTAGGAGCTGGCACGAGGGACTGGGAGGGGACAGTGAGGGGGCCAGCTCAAAGCAGGCCCACCTTGAGTAGGCTGTGGATCCGGAAGTGGAAGCTCTGATTCCAGATGGGGTTCCTGCAGTTCTTGACTGTGCGTGTCTGTAGCCTCTGGCTGGAGGCAGTGGGCAGCCACACAGTCACGTAGCAGTCAGAGGGAGTCACTGTGGGGAGGAGGGACCTCTCCAATGATGGTCTAGAGACCCTCCCAACCCCAGGGTCCTAGGGCCCACCCTCACAGACGCCCAGGGGGCTGTGTATGGAGGGAGGGTGAGGCAGGAACAGAACAAAGCCCAATCCTCACCTTCCCCCAGTCCCTCTCCTCACCACCTCTCCCACTGTCCCTACCCCTGCCCCGACTCTGAATCCAGCTGTGGCACTGTTCTCAGCCCAGGCTCACCTAGGTCCCTGGAGGGCAGGCTATGGGCCTGCAGAACACGAACGGTGAGCAAGCAGGTCCCAGGCACCTTGGCCTGCAGAGGAGGAGGGCAAAAACTTGCGGCAGGCTTGATGAGGCCCAAGGTGATGGGGGACTAATGGGCTATAAGAACAACTCTGAGGTGTACTCCTGCACCAAAAGGACTAGCTATGGCCCTGCTCTCTGTCCCACCAGAATCCTGAATCTACAAGTATGGCACTTCCACAATGATTTATATAACACTCCTTGCCAGGTTCTGTTCCAAGGACTTTACATACATTAAACATTTTAACAACCCTGTGCATGGGGCTGTTTATTATAAGCCTCGGGAGGAAGCTGAGGCACACGAAGCTTAAGTAGTAACTTGCCCGAGGTCCAGAGGCAGGACTGGGATCCTGGCAGGCCAGCTCTGGTTGTACCAACTCTCACACTTCCATGCTCCCAGCTCCTGAGTAGACTCCTCTGTCCTTCTGCCCCATACTCTGACCCCACACCTTGTTAAATACTTTTGAAGCCAGTCTTGAGTGACAAGAGTGGGCAGATGTAAAGCCACTGAGAAAAAGACTTGCTGGGGCCCAAGACCATGGTCCCTGCACTCGCCCTGTACCTCTGGTCAGGGACAATTCTAGAAACGAAATTTCCGCTAGGATAGGTTCAGTTAAGCTGCTGGGCTGTCCACGGGTTGCCAAGTCCTAGCTCTCCTGGTTCCTATGGAGTAAGGATAAAGCTGGTCCCCCATGGGCTCCATCCAAAACCATCTCTGGGTTCTGGAACGAAGTCACTGCCAGGTGTGCCAGGGCAGTGAAGTCTGTGCCAAATGGTCCTTCAGCCCTGCCACAGATGAAGGATCCCAGCCCTGATGGATGGAGGTTAGGGAGCTCACCCATATATGCTAGGCCTGGGACCCCACTCCCTAAGCAACTGAATCGGAAGGAGCAACAGAGTGGCCACTTCCCTCTGGGGCCCCAGGACAGCAGCCGGGAGCCTGGAAAAGTGTGGGTGCCCTCAGCAAGGGCAGGAAGAACTCAGAGAGAACTCCCAGCCTGTGACCTTGTCCCTTCCCTGGTTTCTGCTCACTGCCCCGGTCCCAGGCTGTCAACCCTCACTATACCTGGAAAAGACTATAGCTCCAGTCCTACTCAAGAAACATTAATCAAGGCCCAGGTGGGGGTCAGGGTCAGAGTGCCCTGTCAACCTTACCAGAGCCATTAGGCGCAGTCCTCAGGGCAGGAATGACAGGCAGTAGCCACTGGACTGGCACTGGTGGATTTTTAAATGTAATCCAGGGGTGTCCCAGCCAGCTTCCCAGGTCCCTCCCATTTGCCTCTTCCGCTCCACCCAAGCCCCACACCCACTCCTGGATTAGCCACCTATCTAGGAAATAAGGCACCTAAACCTATACCAGAGCCTTTGTATGTGGGCTTAGTGATCCCCACCTCTGCCCCAGGTTCCTGGGAGACCCACCTTTCCCAGCTAACACCATCATGCCTGGTCCTGCGTCCCTGACCTAGAGGAGGGAGGCTCCCAGGAGACCTGGCTACCAGGGGCTGAGCAGAAGGAACAGGAAGATGGGGATCTGAGGGACCACTGAGGTTTGGAAGCAAGAATGGGCTTCCACAACAGGGGCGCAAGAGCTGAGGGCCCCCCAGCTCGGGCCTTTCACAACTTCCCAGTACCAGTAGGACAGGAATACCCAGTTTTGACTGAAGCACTGGGCCAATCCGAGAAGAATGCCTGGGACCCATCACCATTCGCAGGGGAGTGGTTTTGTTATATAAAACAGCCCTTCAAAGCCAAGTGCCAGCTTCCTCCATCCTCGGTGTCTGGGAATGGGGCCTGGCACTGAGAGGAAAGGGCACTGCTTGTCTCAGGCCTGTTTGTATTGGGAAGGAGTGAGGAGGCCACACCAAGGAACAGCCCAGGTGGGGTAGGTGCTTCTGTCCCCTCCTACCTGGGCTTGTTATGGGAGAAACAGGTGGTTTACCCCAGGGCACCAGCCCTGCCAGATGCCCTGGGGCTGGGGGGGAAAAGCAAACACGGCCAGGGCAAAGCTGGGGCAGCTTCAGAGGCCTGGAGTGAGTCCAGGCTAGAGTTATAACAGCAGAGACCTGGACTGGCCTGCTGCCTTGGTGCCACCTGAGTGCGGTGGCTGTCATGGCCAGAGTACTCCTCGGGCCAACATCTGGGCCACATCCTCACCCCCACCAGGGACATTCTGAAAACTTTACCTCAACTTCAAGCCCTCACCGGACCACAGCAGGCAACTTCGAGAGGGAGCATCACCACCTCTGAGTCACTTCCTTTTATTGAGCATTTCCTTGGTGCCAGCTGGCGCTGGGGCCTCAGACACCATCTCCAGGCTGGCCCCACAGCACCAGTGAGGTGGGGACCATTATTATCTCCCTTTTACAGATGAGGACAAAAATGCTCTGAGACACAGTAGCTTTGCCCAAGGCTACCCAGCAGGTGAGGCCGTGCTGGACCTGAAACCCTACCCCTCCCAGCTGACAGGTCACAGCCTCACCTGTGTGACTCTCCAGGAACCTTCACCTAGACCTGCCTGGCACTTCCTGCTCCTCTGATCTCATCCCAAATCCCAACCCACGCAGGGCCAGACCCTCCAGGCTGCCTTCAGAGTCCACAGGCCCTGAATGGGCCTGGCTGCTCCCTGAGCTGTGTGGCAATGTTCGCTGGGCTCCACTAGTCGAGGCCTGAGGCTCTGGTGAGGGAGTCAAGCAGCTGGAAGTAACTGTACTTGAGGTCATACTCCATATCGTACCAGAAATTCACTGTAGGAAGAACGGGGTGTGAATGGGAGGCTCCCTCTCCCAACTCTTCTCACTGCGAGCCTCCTCAGCTCGCCTTGAGGGGGGATGAGGCCCTGATTCCTCACCAGCAATGCAGCCATGGGACTGTTGTACGTGGTGGAACCACAGGGCGGGCAGGTAGAGCATCTCACCAGCCTTCACGGTGCAGCGAAGCGCCTGGGCCTGACGGTACCTGGGGTACCGGGCCAGATCTGGTGCCAGGGGGTCCAACGGGATCCAGGGCACCTAGAGACACACAGAATAACAAGATAGGTCCCCAGGTCCCTTTATAACGTCTTCTCCAAGTCCATTTATGCTGTCCAGCAACAGGACAGGGCCCAAGTCCTTTCCCCATAGGTCCTGAACTGCTCAGCACTGGATAGTTCCAATTTCAAGACTGTTCAAAAGAAGGTATCACCTCCCCAGATCCCATGTGCTTGCTTCTCAGAGTCCAGGTTCTTGCCTTCCCCTTCCCCTGCCCCCACATGTGAGGCTCATACCCTCCCTGGAGTTCAAGAACAAGATAGACACCTTCTCCATGGCGACTTCATCCACCACCTTAAAGGTGCCCCCCTCTGTGAGCTGGTAGGTTGCTGGTGTGTACAGTTCTGAAGCCAAAGAAAGAGCAAGAGGCTCAGCAGACAGTGCTTCCTGCCCACCCCTCCACCCCCACCTTAGACGTTCCCACTGGCTCCTGGGCCTCAGCGGCAAGGTCAAGGCCCTAGATACGTGGAGACGCCACAGGCCTTTCTGAGCCCTCGCTGCCCATCTTCTAGCTCAGGTCACCTGCTCCCCAGCAGGCTGTGTCCCTACCATAGGGGATGAAGGGCCGGTCACTGGGTGGATGTAACAGGAAGTGCTTCTCTCCAGAGACAACACAGTAGAGGTTCTCATAGTGGTCCTTGTGTACTGATAACACAAAGAAGCTTCCATGAGGAAGGTTGTGAGAAGAAGGGAACACAGGAAGGAGCAACCCACCCATCCTGGAGTGTCAACCCTCAAGACAGCTGAGCGTGTAAGAGAAGAATGTGAGAGGGATCAAAAGTATGCCCTAAAATCTTTAAACCCTAAGGTGTGCAGTTTGAATCCTCTTCTGGAGAAGGAAGGACAATCTCCTCTGTACCAGTCAAATCTGATTTGACGGTACATACACACAAAATAATAAAATAAACGAAAAAAATTCTTTAAACCCTAAACCGAAACTATCACCTGAAATCTTCTTAAAACCAAACAGTCTGGGAGAACTAGTGCAACAAGCCAACCTTGAGCATTATGCTCTATCATGGTCTGTGTGGAATCAAACTGACAACAGCACATCAGAAGCAGAGAGAGCACTGAGTTTAGGTTAACAGGGGAGAAATAACTTGGAAAAGGATGGTGTGATGGTTGCACAACTCCAAGCATGTCATCAACGTCAATGAAATGTACATGTGGAAGCCTGGTGTGGCTTTGTGGTGCATATTCTCAACAATAACAACAAAGTCAAAGCAGAGCCGAGGTCATGCCAAGGAGTTGACAGGCACTTTAGATCTTGTCCACCGGCTACTTGGCACTTGCCAGGCCCTGTGTTCACCTCTCTCAGAGAAATGTTCAAGCATGTGAGATTCCCCTAAGTTCACCTCCTGATCTAGCTGACCTGAGAATTTGGTTTAAGAACCTGTGTGTCCTGCCACCAATGCCACCCCACCTCAGCTTGCTGCGCAGACATTCTTTGTGCTGTTTAAGTCCTAGAATCCCAGAAGAAACCTAGGAATACAGTTGGCCCCACTTTTTTCCAGGTCCAACCTCCCATCCCTGGCCTCATTTCCCTACTCTTCATCTTCATATTCTCTGGACACCTACAGGATGTCACTGCAGCCGCCTCTCCCAGCCAGAAGTTTACAGCATCAGGCATCTTCCCTGTGGATCAGAAGAAAGGTAAGTTAGGAGCGGGCATCCCCAAAAGGCCAGGCTGGGGATAAACACTCTATAGGGATGTTGGGACAAAAAACTGGGTAGGAACAGAGGGGTCCCAGGGAAGATGAGGAGAAAAAAGCTACAAGTCTGAAGAGCTTGAAGAAGGGATCTGTTACCCTCCCTGAGGGAGAAGGATGCAACAATTTTCAGCAATTTATCTACTATCACATCAAGGCCTGAGGATTTAAGCCTCTAGTGGGAAACACCTAAATCTGCAGGGTTAGGAGTGTGGGCTAAGTCCTGAGGGAAGGGACAGCAGCAGTCCCCAAGGCTGGTCCACTCCTTCCACAGCTCCCCTGCCTGCCCAGTCAGTGACCACCCTTGCCTGTTCCTCCTCCACTTACCCAGCGCCTCAGAGGCCCAGGGCACATGAGGCTCCAAGTCAGGCAGCAGCTGGGGCAGCTCAGTGGGCAGATTGGAGCACTGCTTCTGCACATAGAGGATGCCAGGGTGCTGGGCCCTGCCCTCCAGCACGTCCAGCACGTGGCTCAGGGGTAGGCGGCGCTCAGCAGGCATCACAAAGCGATCTCCTCGCACGGCATCTGCATAGCCATCTGGAGTCACAGCCACACTCACCTCTGTTGCCCCAACTGTGGCCCTGGAGGAATGGACACTCAGGCCACACCCACACGCCACAGAACACCCTGCCCCCTGCCCCAGGCCAGCTCTCACCTCAAGTAAGGGAGTGACCACTTCTGGAGGGCTGGCCAGTGCTGAAGGGCATTGCGGATGATGCAGGGTCTGTTGGGGCCAACCCAGTCCCGGTAGAAGTGGAGTGGAGTCGGGGGCCCATCCAGATAGGGCACAGCCAGAGGTATGCTGAGCTCTGCGAGAGAGGAGGATGGGTGCTCAGAGCAGCACCACCCAGCCCTTGCCCCATCACCTCTGAAGGAATGCCTTCCCTGGACAGGCCACGCTGTGTCACTGAGGAATGCCCACTGGAGTGACCTGGGGATCCTGGACAATCAGAGATCAAGGAATGCGGAGAGAAAATTAAAGGGGAAACTGTAAAGCACACACAAATAATACTCCATAACAGGCTACAAGAGTTCATAGCACTGGGCTCCTGCTTGCTCAGCCCATTCCCCAAACTGTCCACGGCACAAGGCTGAGCCATGCAGGTGGGGGACCCCCACTTGCTGGGGTCAAAGTCCCAGCACCATTAGGAAAGACAGCCTTCAAACAGTGCAGGGTGTGCAGAACAAGCTGAAGCCCAGGGCAAAGGGCTGGCCTGGGTGGGGCATGGCCCTGTGAGGTCCTCCAATACGGAAGAGTTACTGAATATTCTGGAATGTGTTCAGCATTTGGCTTGACTAGTGTGGAGAAAACCTTGAGTCTTACTGAACCATACTGTGACACCTAAGTAAATGTCTGTAAAACACGAACTCCCAACATCTCACTGTTGTCCCTGCTGACCCTCCAGCAGGTTTCAGAGGCTGTGAAGAGCATGGGAGGGGACTGGCCAGCTTTCTCCTGAGGTGGATTTGAACGACAGGTGAGGTGCCACCTCACTACAACTCCCTACACACCATGACACCAGAGGTACCTATAGCAGCTCTTAATTTAAAAATAACTTATTTTTAGAGATTTCTTCATGCACTCTTGTTACTATATTGTTCAGTGTCTTCAAGTCAACTATGACTCATAGCGACCCGATGGGCAATAGATCCAAACCTGGCTCTCTCCTGTACCAAACTCATGATCTCTGTCCTCAAGACCACTGTGCTAGTCACTGTGTCAAGCCATCTCTTTGAGAGTTTTTGATGATCCTCTATCTCTCCTAGTATATTACCTCTGTTCAAGGACTGGTTCCTCCTAAAGATATGCCCAAAGCGTACTGTATTGTTGTTAGGCGCCGTCAAAATGACTCATAGTGATCCTATGAACAATAGATCTGAACTCTGTCCTACAAAAACCAGATCTGAATCCTAAACCATCCTCTCCATCTCTGACATGCTTGAGCCCCCTGTCCCAGTCCCTGTGCCAATACATCTCATTGAGGGTTGTCCTCTCTTTCACGGATTCTTCATCTTTCCAAGCACGATGCTCCTTTCCAAGGAATGGGCCCTCCTGGTTGCCCTTCTCTGATTAGGAAGAAAGCGCGAGGTGATGTAAAGAACCACTCAAGACTTCAGTTAGTCAAGAGGTAAGGGGAGAGGAACTCATGGTTGAATGTCCTCTTGACCTCCAGTCCTTGTAGCTTTTATATGAGAAGTTTTACAAGCAGAAAAACATGTTGACTAGAATCACAAGATAAGATTTTTTGGACACTGGCTGTAAGAGGAGGAATGTGGCATCAGGAATGAAGGAAGCTTCATCAACAACCTGATGCAGATGACACAAAACTCTGCTTGCTGAAACTGAGAAGGAACTGAAGTTCGTGCTGCAGAAGGTCAAGGACTGCAGCCTTCACTATGGACTAAAGCTCACCATCAAGAAAAAAAAGGTTCTCACCACTGGTCCGACTGTCCGTATCATGATAGATGGTGAACAGACTGAGATAGTTAATAGTTTTCGTTTGCTTGGTTCCACAATCAACACTCTTGGTACCAGCAGCCAGGAAATCAAGAGACAAATTTCATTTGGAAAGTCACCCATCAGGGACCTCTCCAGAGCACTGAGGAGCAACGACGTCAGGATGGAGACTAAGGTGTGCCTGGTCTGGTCTATAGTCTTTGCAACTGCGTGCTATGCGTCAGAGAGCTGGACAGTGACTAGGAATGACAGAAAGATAACTTTGATGCCTTTGAGCTATGGTGCTGGAGAAGAGTGTTGAATATACTATGGACTGCTAGGAGAACAAACAGGTTTGTCCTGGAAAGGATGAAACCGGGCTGAGCCTTGGAGGCAAGGATTTTGAAGCTTTGTCTGACCTACTTTGGACATGCTGCAAGGAGGGACCAGTCCTTGGAGAGGGACCAGAAGGTGGAGGGACAGCGCAAGAGAGGAAGACCCTCGATGAAATGGATCAATTCAGTGATTGGGGTAATGGGAGTTGGTGTGTTGTAAACAGTGAGGTTGGCACAGGATAGAGCAGAGTTTAGGGCTCTTGTACATAGGGTCGCTTTGAGTCGCAAGTGACTCGACGGCACATAACAACAACACATACACCAATAAGGCAGTACACTGCCATTTACTCAATAACCTACATCTTTGTTCTATCGAACAATTCCATATTTATTTAGGAATGTTTTTCTTGGTTTTCCTCAATGTGCACTTAGTAGTTTTCTTTAGTGGAATTGTCTCTGATTAAACTCTCTTGATCCAAGCAACCCTAGATCTAGTTAGTTTAGCTTAACCCCTACACTGCCTAACAACATAACTAAAGTATATGAAATAAAGTTTCACCATCCTTGCCTCTAAGGAGCACTCTGGCTGCACTTTCTCCAAGACTTATGTTTGTTCTTTTGGCTGTCCTTTGGATATTCAATACTCTCTTCCAGTACCTCATCTCAAAAGCATCAATTCTTCTGCCAACCTTATTCATTTTCCAGATCTCAGATGCTTACCGGGTGACTGGCGAGACCATGGATTGAATGACGTGCACCTTGGTCTTTAAACTGACATTATTACTCTTCAGGACTTTTTAGAGGTCAGTCAAAGCAGACTTCCCTAATGCAATACATCTCCTGATTAATGGTATCAAGGGTGCTGATTGTAGACCTAAGTAAAATGAAATCGTTGACAGTTTCAATTTTTTCTCTGTATGTGATGATGCTGCCTATTGGTCCAGTGGTGAGGATTTTTGTCTTCTTGATGTTGAGATGCAATCCATATTGAAGGTTGTAGTTTTTCATTTTCTGCAGCAAAGCACTTCAGGTCTTCCTCACTTTCAGTGAGTAAGGTTATGTCATCTGCATAATACTGGTTGCTGATGAGTCTCCCTTTTATACTGATGCCAAATTTTTCTTCCAGATTCTTGAATGATTTGATCAGCATACAGACTGAATAGGTATGGAGAAAGGATATAGTCCAGACATACACTTTTTAATTGTAAACAACAGTGTCCCCTTACTTTGTTAGAACAAAAGTTTCTTGGTCTAAGTGTTAGGTTCTACATAAGTACAATTAAATCTTCTGGGATTCCTATTCATCTCAATGTTAGTGTAGTCAAATGCCTTTGTTTAGTCAATAAAGCACAAATAGACAGTCTTTTGGGGTTCTCTGCTTTCCAACGAGATCCACTGACATCAGCACTGATATCCCTGGTGCCATGGCCTCTTCTAACCCCAACTTGAACTTCTGGCCATTCTCTTTCAACGTCCTGTTCTAGCCATATTTACATGATTTTCAACAGTATTTTGCTTGCTTGTGATATTAATGATAGTGTTCTACAATTCTACATTTTGTTGAATCTCCATTCTTGGGGTCAGAACAAATATGGATCTCTTTTAGTCAATCATCAGCTGGCAAGGCAGTTGTCCTCCAAATTTCCTGGCACAGACTGGTGAGCATGACAGGGCTGCACTGTTAGTTGAAGCATGTGAATTGGTATCCTATCACTTTCTGGGGTCTTATTTTTTACCAACATCTTCAGTGCAGCAATGTATTAAATTCAATGTACATTTTTAATCAACGTCTTCAATGTACTTCTTCCCTCATTACCACTGGCTCTTTATCCTATGCTACTTCTTGAAATATTGGTTGTCTCTGAATCCCATTAATTCTACCTCCAAATATTTCTCTACTTTTCTCTTCCATATCCAAGCTACTTACTTGAGTCTTCACTAAGATGCCACCTTGGTAAGGCTTCCTTCTCTGGTTATCCTTCATTATGTTTTCAACTGACTCCCAACAAAAAACAAAACAAAACAAAACCCCCAAAATATAGTTGCCATCATGTTAAGGCTTAACAACTTTGGAAATGGAGCAGTTTTACTATGTCCTATGGGGGCTGCATACATTGGAATCAACTCGAAGGCAACAGTTTTGGTAAGCGGTTAACACTATCTATTTTTGCATATTTAAAATTCTCCTCAATCTTTCTCCCTTGCTAGAATGTAACTTTCATGAGGGTAAGAAAGCTCATTTTGTAACACTGATATATTCCATTCACATTCAGTGTAATTATTGAGAGGTAGGGTTTTATAGCTGTCATTTCGTTCAATTCTTTTTGGTGTTGTTGCTAGTTACTTTGGTCCATCCTATTTTCTGTGGCATCTCTGTTTCCAGGACGTCTCTCAGTGTTTCCTGTATGGCTGGTCTTGTTTTTACGAACTCCTTTAGGTTCTGTATTTCTGGGAATATTTTAATCTCTCTTTCGTACTTGATGGACAGTTTTGCAGGAT
>NW_006399776.1:5112688-5136217 GCF_000299155.1 Elephantulus edwardii
CGGGGGGGGGATGGGCGGGGAGAAGGGTGCAACAATGAATGAATGGAATTCCAAAATCTCTGTAGATGTTCATTGAAATGAAAAATAAATAAATAAATTAAAAAAAATTCAGACAGGATTTAGAATAGATCATGGCACAAGGGATATCTCTGCTGATGAGAGATAAATTTTAACTGAAAACAAGGCATACCATAAGGATATAGATTTGTGTTTTATTGACTATGCAAAGGTTTTGACTGTGTGGATCATAATAAATTATCGCTGATACTGAGAAAAAAATTTTTTAAAAAAATTTTCTAAACACCCCCCCCCCCCCGTGAAACAATGCACTTGAGCTTGGTGGAGAACTTGAGGTTGGCACAGGATAGGGCAAAGTTTCGATTTGTTATTCATAGTGTCACCATGAGTCATAGTTGACTGGATTTTAATGGCTTCTGGGACCAGTTAGCTGGTTGCCCTGTCTTTGTCTGTCCCCTGTGGTCAGTTTGTCTCTACTGGAATGCAGACCGACCTTCTGAGGAGTAAAGTAGTGTTCTGCTGCCAAAAATCCCTTCACGGAGAAGCATTAAAATCACTAGGTGTAGCAGACACCTCTCATATCTTATATACCAAGTACTCTTTCCTTGTTAATTTAGAAAAGATCTGCAGGAAAGTACTGTCATATTAGGAAAGAGACGGTTGTCAGATATCCCTTACTTAGTGGGTAATCCATGCCTAGAGGTAAGGAGTTGCACTGTCAACCCAAAGGTACTCACTCTGAATACTCTAGATGCTCTGCTGCATAAAGATGGGCAATCTCCTCTCATGCAATTTACTGCCTCTGAAAATCCACTGTGGGGTCAGTCATGGGTCAGTTCCGACTCAACACTAATTAACAACAACCTGAGCTGCTCTCAGGCCTACCTAGGATCACAGAGAACACGGTTAGGCTCTACACCCTGTAGGTTTCAAACAGCCATGTTGGGTTATCGTTGAAACCAAGCTCTGCTTAATTTTTTAATGAAAGTCTTCAACTTCTCTGGCCACTGTGAACTAACTGGTTTCCCTGGTTTAACACCCCTCACTCCCAAAGCATTCATCATCCAGGCTCCAGACATCTTCCTAAAATACAATCACATGGGATCACACCCCTAGTAAACCACTTTTGTTGATTTATCACCACTACTTATATAATAAAGCCCATCTGGCATGTGTACATAGGGGCTCTGAGATCAGGCCCCACCTACTTTCCCTGTCTAATTTCCTTCTCCTGCACCTTACTACACACCCTGGGAGGAATGCCCGTCTCCCTGCTTGACTTTCTTCCAGGTCGAGCTAGCACATCTGCTGCTATTACGCCCTGCCCCACACAGCTACCCTTCAACTCTGTGGTTATCCTCCACCTCTCACAACAGGGTCTCCACACCAAGGAGACAAGGTCATTCTCTCACTCTTGCAATTACCTGTAAAATTATTATGACTTTAGATCAGTTTTGTTTTGTTTTGTTTTATTCATTCATTCATTTTGTTATGTCTTTAGAAATTGAAACTAAGCAGGAAGACCCCAGTGGGTGTGAGAAAGCTGGGAAGGAAAGAGCTGATGAGTGCACTTGCTTCACTGGTAAAAAAAGACTAAATCTGCCAAGTAGACGAGAGAGGAGGGAAGATGCTGACAAAAGCCTCCCAGCCAAGCCCACTGTAGCAGTCGCCTCGCAGCAAGTGCTGGAGGCTCAGTAAATCCCCGATATTCTTACGGGAATTCTTAAAACACATGGAAATTGTCCAGAATGAAGGCTGCATAGTGGAGTGGATTGGGGAGGGGAGAGAATGTATAATAATGAAATTTTCTTTTACTTTACAAAATGAAGGCTGCATAGGGGAGTGGATTTGGGGGGAGGGATTGTATAACAGTGAAATTTTCTTTTACTGGGGGGGGGGAGGTTGGGCAGGGAGAAAAGTGCAACAACGAATTAATGGAAATCTAAAGTCTCTGTAAACTTTCAGTATCAGTACCAGGGTTGGAAAGAGAGAATAGAAAATTAATCAACAGACAACAATCATCAAGATGGGTGAACAGGAAAAAAATATATATAGAATGGAGGGATGATCCAATATTGTGTGTAATGTAACTGATGTTATGGAGCAAACTATGCAAGAAAGATTGACCGGGGTGGGGGGGGGACCTAACAAAAAACAGTATGTTTTGTAAACTTTTATGCAATCACAATTAGAAAACTTAAATTAAAAATAAAATGTAATGAGATATTGAACTTGGACAATTTCCTGCCAGAGTCCTGCCTTGCAGACTGTGTCTGGCCCAGGCCATTATATTTGCAGTCTCTTCGGATGTATATGAAAGTTTAGCAATGAATAAAAATTATCAAAGAAAGAGGGGGGAAAGACTCATAGCTGAACTTCCAGTAAGTTTTCTGAGGCTATAAATCACACTGGAGAAGACTGCCCAGCTTTCTCCTCAGAGCCACTGGATTTGAGGCAAAGAAGCCATCATTTAGCTCAACAGCACAACTCCCTAGGGACTAGGCGACCCCTGTAGATCAACTGATATTCCTATGTAATATTCGAGGGCTTTTCAATAAGAATCAAATAGCTTCATGATCTTCAAACTGAAATCCTTTAAGTCTTTCTTCTAGGCACAACTGAGAATTAACACCTGCTGAGAACCATTTTCTTCTCAGGTTGACTGCCATATTGTTTGGGATACTTTTGCACCACTTTAACTTTGTATGTATTCTGCTGTGTACATTTCCACCAAAATTGAAAGAGAAAAATCTTTGGTGTTAATGTCTTGAAGTTATTTTTTTAGCTCTCTCAATGATTCTATGACTCTCCCAATGAATATCTATTTCTTTAAAAAAAAAATAAATACTATTCTGCTTTTAAAAAATTAATTTTTAAAAAAGGAAAACAATGAACATTTAATGAACTAAAAAAAACCCCACCAAACACATGGAAATGGTCCCCTTTAAACACTTTGTATTCTCTGTATTTACGTCATTTTTATTTTCTTCTTATTGAACAGATTTCCTTTTGTGAAAGGCTATTTTTCTCCTCAGAGGCTTCAAAGGAAGAGAATTTCAAAAGAAATTTTAAAAATTCTTTAGACTCAGTAATTCCTCTGCTAGGGAATTTAAACAACTAAAGCACTCACATCCATGCACGAACTGTTCCAGCCACTCTTCCCTTTTCTCTGAGCATGTCAGGCACCCTGTCACGCTAGAGTGTTTGTTCAGGCTAGACCCCACCTGACAGGCTCCCCTGAAGATGTGTGCACAGCTACCTCCTTCCCCGTCTTTCAAGTCTGTGTCTCAATGCAGCCCATACTGATCATCTTATTTAAACTTGCAATCAGCTTCCACTCTCACAATCTAGATTCTGCTTTACTACTGCACTTGATTGTGCTCATGCAAAACCTGTACTTGGACCAGGAAGCAGTCATCAGAACAGAGCAAGGAAATACTGCATGGTTTAAATCAGCAAAGGAGTTAGTCAGGAATGTGGCCTGTCTGCCTATCTTTTCAATCTATATGCAGAACAGATCATTCGGGAGGCTGGACTTTATGAGAAGGAATGTGGCATCAGGATTAGAGGAAAATTCATCAACAACTTATGCTATGCAAATGATACAACCTTGCTCACCAAAATTGAGAAGGACCTGAAGTGTCTGCTGCAGAAGGTGAAGGACTGTAGTCTTCAATATGGACTGAAGCTTAACATTAGGATGACAAAGATTCTTACCACTGGGCAAATTGGCAGCACCATGATATAAGACAAGATTGAGGTTGTTAACAATTTCAGATTGCTCTGATACACAATCAATACTCTTGGCACCAGCAGTTGAAAAATCAAAAGAATAACTGATCTGGGAAAAATGCTGTCAGGAATCTCTCCTAAATGCTAAAGAGCAATGACGTCAGTCTGAAGAATAAGGTGAGCCTGCTTCAGGCCATGGTCTTTGCAATTACATGTTATGCATTAGAAAGATGGACAATGACTAGAGCTGATTGAAGAAAAAAATTGATGCCTTTGAGTTGTGGTGCTGGAAAAGAGTTGAACATATTATGGACTGCCAATAGAATAAGCAGGTCTGTTCTGGAGAGGGTAAAGCCAGGCTGCTCCTTGGAAGCAAGGGTTTTGAAGCTGTCTCACATACATTGGGCATGTGGTCAAGAGGGACCAGTCCCTGGAGAAGGACGTCAGGCTTGGAAGAAAGGAAGAGCACAGGAAAGGAAGATAACAGATGAGAGAGACTGACACAGTAACTGGGATAATGGGGGTAGGTGTGTTGGAGACAGTGAGACTGACTCAGGATAGGGCAGGATTCAAAGCTTTGATTGTATCCAGGATAATAAAGTAAAAACTCAATATGCAGTACTATCAAAGCAAGATGGGAGACGGCAGGATAAATTCACATCACTGTATGTTGTACAGGCCTTTATTCTTGGTTAAACTCCTTAAGTTTGACCTGTTGTTTTTACATGCCGTTGAGTCATCTGCGACTCATAGCGACCCTATGTACAACAGTTGTGAACCCTGCTCTATCTTCAACCAATTTCACCGTCTCAAACACACCTGCCTTTACTACCCCAGTCACTGAGTCACTCCATCTCATCTAGGGTCTTCCTCTCTTGTCCTGTCCTCCACCCTTCCAAGCATGATGTAGTTCTCCAAGGACTGGTCCCTCTTGGCAACATGCCTAAAGTATGTGAGACAGAATTTTTGCCTTCAAAAAGTAGTTTGGTTTCATCCTCTCCAGAAATTGCTCTGGGGAAAGCTGCTGTCAGGGACCACTCTAAAGAGCTAAAGAGCAACGATGTCAGTCTGAAGACTAAGGTACACCTGATTCAGACTATGGTCTTTGTAATTACTTGCTGTGCATCAGGGAGATGGACAATGACTAAGGCTGACAGAAGAATAATTAATGCTTTTGAGTTGTGGTCCTGGAGAGGGTGAAACCAGGCTGCTCCTTGGAGGCAAGTATTTTGAAGCTCTATCTTACGTACTTTGGACATGTGGCCAGGAGGGATGAGTCCTTGGAGGACATCATGCTTGGAAGGGTGGAGGGATAGCACAGGAGAGGAAGACACAAGATGAGATGGATTGAAACAGTAACTGGGGTAACAGGGATAGGTGTGTCGGAGACAGTAAGACTGGCTCAGGATAGAGCAGAATTCAGGGCTATTGTACATAGGGTCACTATGAGTCTCAGGTGACTGGATGGCATATAACAACTACAACAATACATGATAAGGGTTTAATGCCCATAATATGTAAACAATTCCAACAGCAAAAACAGGTCAATTTGAAAATGGGTAAGTCTTGAATAGACAAGAAATAGAAATGGCCAAAGAAGCACATGAAAAGGTGTCCAACATCTCCCTTGTGTGACATGGAGTCAATCCTATAGGACAGATAAGAACTGTCAAATCAGGTTCTCTGTCGTAATCTTAATGGGAAAGAGCCTGGGTGGCTAACAGGCTAACTAAAAAATTTGCAGTTTGAACCCACCAGTCACTTTGTGGGACAACGCTATGGTGGTCTCTTTCCATAATGATTTACAGCTTTGGAAACTCTGTGGGACAGTTCTGCTCTGTCCTACAGCATTACTAAGAGTCAGAATCAATTCTATGGATGTGGGTTAATCTTTATTAAGAGCAAATCACCAGTTTTGGTTTGTTTTTTTTTCTCGGGCTTGCCTGCAGGTTCAAACCACTGACCTTTGAGTCAGCAGCCTAGTGTATATGTACTGCAACATCAGATCTCCTTCATGAGTCATTGCTGTTGTTCAATTCAAAACTAAGCTCAGTGGTAAGAAACTGCTGCAATCCTGTAGGCTTGCAGTTTGAATCCACCAAATGTTTCGCTGGAGAAGGTGGGGCAATCACCTCCTGTGCCAGTCAGCTCCAATTCGATGGCACACAAAGAAAAAAAAAACACAAAAACTCTACTCATTGCCATGGAGTTCAGAAGTGACACTGATCCTCTGTTGGGTTTCCAAGGCTGTAAATCAAATGGGAGGTGATCATCCATCTTTTCCCCAAGGTGCTGCTGGTCGATTTGAGCTGCCCAAGAGGTGTGGCCTTTGACAGAGCAGGGCAACTCCTTATGGACAACACCACCAACGTTCATCCTGTTGTCAAGTCAGCTCTGACTAAAGTGGCCCTGTGTACAGCCGATAAAACATTGTCTGATCCTGCGTCATCCTTACAATCGTAACTCTGGCTACAGAACTGGTTGAGCATGAAGTAGAAACTCCCTATGTGTACCCTCATGTTGTGTTTGTACAAGGTTTTCATAGGCTAATGATTTCAAAAGAGGAAGGCCAAGCCTGCTTCCCAGTCTTTCACAATGTGGAAACTCCACTGAAATGTCCAGCATGGGCGACCTGGATGTTATGTCAGATAGTGGCCTTGCTTCCAGCATCACAGCAACATGCAAACCACCACAGTATGACAGACAGATTGGCTGGTGGTCACGAGTCGTTGTGTAGTGTCAGAAGTGACTCACAGGTGACCCTCCAGAGTGTTTTTGGAAGCAGTAAATCGCACTGGAAGAGACTGTTCTCTTTTTTCTAGAGAGCAGCTGCTTGATTTGAACCACATACCTCTGGGTTGGCAGCCAACCCCTTACCACTACGCCATGAGTCATTAGGGAAAATGCAAATCTAAACCACAGTGAGATATACCATCACCACTCCCTCCCCACTAGGATGGATAGTATTAAAAAAAACATGCACTAACAAGTATGGGAAGAAGGTAGAGAAATTGAAATCTTTGAGCATTGCTGATGGGCATGTAAAATGGTGTTGTTGCCTCTGTGGAAACCAGGTGGGTAGTTTCTCAAAAAGTTAAACAGAATTACCATATGACTCAGCAGTTCCATTCCTGTTGTTGTTAGTGCCAGCCAGTCAAAGCTTACCCATCGTAATCCTACACTATGTACAAGAGAACGAACCCTGCCTGATTTGCATCATCCTCAAAAACTACAGTCATTTTGTCAATCTATGAAAGTCGTCTTTTTACTGACCTGCTTTTCCTAAGTATACAATACACCCAAGAAATTTGAAAATTGGAACTCAGATAATTTTAACCAGTGCTCACTGCAGCATTATTCCTAATAGCCAAAAGGTGGAACCAACACAAGTTCCTACTAATAACTGAGTGACTTATCAGAACATGGTATGTTCATATACTATTTTCTGCCAAAAAGAGACAAGAAATTCCGATCCATGCTACCACATTGGTTAACCTTGAAGACATGGAAGTCATCACATATACATAAGGACAAATATCTAGAATAGGCAAAAGCAGAGATCAGAGTTATAGTGGTTACTAGGGGAGGGGCTGCACTGGGGAAATCTGCTGTCAGGCATTCTCCAAAATGCTAAAGACTAATGATGTCTTTAAAGACTAAAATGTGCCTGATTCAAGGCATGGTCTTTTCAATTGCTTTTTATGCCTATTTAAAAAGTTGGGCAATGAATAAGGATAACAGAATAAGAGTTGACGCCTTTAAATTGTTATGCTGAAGATGACTACTGCCAAAAGAACAAACAGGTGTGTCTTGGAGGAAGTGTACCCAGGCTGCATCTTAGAGGCAAGGATGGTGAAACTTCATCTCACACAATTTGGACATGTTTTCAGGAGCAACCAGTCCTTAGAATAAGACATTACACACAAAAAGAGAGAAAGGCCTTCAACAAGCTAGGCTGAGAATGACTGTCTGTCACAAGCGGCTCGAGCGTATCAGAGATGGTGAGGATGGTGATGTGTAATGCAAGGTTCAGATCTGTTGTTTATTGGGTCACAGGGAGTCCTGGTTGACTCAATGGTACCTAATAACCAACCACAGCAGGAAAGGAGTTAAGAAGCTCTGATGGGACAGTGAGCTACCTACTGTGCTGCTAACAGAAAGGTCTTCAGTTCTAATCCAACACTCTCTCCACAAAAGAAAAAGGGGGGAGGGGGAAGAAAAGAGCAACAATGAATGAATGGAAATCCAAAGTTCTCTGTAAATTTTCATTGAATAATTAAAAAAAGATTAAAAAAATATTTACAGTCTTAGAAACCCAGTGGAGGCTCACAATGAGATGGAACAGATTCATCAGCAGAGGGTTTGGTTTTTCCTTTTATGGTGAGTAGGTAAGGATCACTGGTGACAAAATTATGTGTTACATTGCTGAAATCCACCAGAACCTTTGTAAAGATGTGCAGTCTTCTCCCCTAAAGATTTATAGCCTTGGAAAACAGATTCTTCATGAGTTGGAATCAGTCCAAGGCAGTAGGTTGGGTTGGGTGTTTGGATTAGGGAAGAGGAAAGGAGTCATGAGTTACTGCAGTTGTTGTTAAGTACTATCCAGTCTGAATGACCCATTGCTGACACCATAGCAGTTTTCAGAGGCAGTAAGTCCCATGAGAGGAGACTGTCCATTTTTTCTCCTGCGAAGCAAATGGTAGATTCGAACTACAACCTCTGCATTGGCAGGACAATTCCTTACCACTGTTGTTGTTGTTATGTGCCGTCGAGTCGTTTGCGACTCATAGTCCTTACCACTAAGCTACCAAATTCTGTTTTGAGATTTTTATAAAACTTGATAATGAATGGTGATGACAGCAGAACATGGTCTCATTAAGGTCACTGGATTGTACAATTAAAAATTAAAGCGGCAAATTTTTTGCTATCTTTCATTACAATATTTTTTAAAAAATACTTCACGACAGAAAAGGTCAAGAAAGTCAACAATCTGGTCAAGATTTTAATTCAGAGTTGATTGTGAGAAATCGGGCATTACCAGGGTCAAAACTGGAGCTACTGTTAATCTGTGAATAAAGGACCCCAAGAACAGTGAGTTTCTGTTAAGTGGTGGGAAAAATTTGGAAACGGACAGTGAGTGGTGAGGATGACAAATAATGTCACTGAACTGTACATGTCATTCAGAAACAAAAATATCTGCGAAGTTTTTTGGGGGTTCACACACACACACACACACACAGTACCTTTCGAAACCACGAGGGTGTGAATACTTGAGCAGAGATGAGGACCGTTCAAGAAGTAGAGGAGGCCTCTAGAGGAGGACTAGTAGAGTCCTCCAACCACTCCAGGTGATTAAAATGTCACGTGATTAATTGCACGAGGTTAGGAGCTCCCTGAGACCAGGAACTGGGCCATTGACACTTGGGGTTTGAGGTCCGACTCCTCACCCAAAGCTGAGCGCCTGACCCCAAACTCGCTTTCCTGCGTGCCCAAGGCCCCTCCCATGGCCTGAGCCTGCTCCGCGGTCGATGCGAGGACGCCAAGGACTCCTGCAGAGCCGACTCACCCCTTGCTGCGTCCGGGAATTCTCGTAACTCCCTGCAGACCGCGTCCAATGCCGCCTCCGCCATGACTATGGCCCTGTCGCATCCAAGGCCTCGTTCTCGGCGCCGCCCCTGGGCCCTCCCAGAGTCCCCGGTGCTCCTCCCCGAGCCCTCGGCCCCGCCCCTTCCCCCTCCCCGAGGCCGTCAGACCCACCCCCCGCTCCTCCCCGAGTCCTCGGTCCCGCCCACCAATACCACTCCGAGCTCCTGGCTCCGCCTCTTGACCAAGATCTGGTTACTGAATCCGCAGTGCAGGAGTGGAAAGTACTTTGCTTACCCAACTTGGACATTCCAAAGTTAATAAATGATTGTATTTATTGATGAATTCATACATCAATACAAACGGACACGTTAAAAATAGCCCCAGCTCCATCCGAGCTAGGGGGAAGAGGAAAGCGCCGAGGCTTTGACAATGTATAAAAGTTATAAATAAGGGATTTTTCAAAACTGGGCGGGGCAAATCTGTAAGGGGCGCAGTTGCCAGTGGCCTCAGACATGCAGAAGAGGATGGGACGCGGCCTGATACCCCCCCCCCTTTGTGAGGAACAAGCTGGCTGAAATCAGGCAAAACCTGGCCTAGCGGGCAGACCAGAGCCTCATCTGGGGTGGGATGTAGCTGGTGTTTAGGGTGTGGGGGTACATACAGCCCAAGGGGCTTTCTAACCCTTGCAGGGGCAGCTGCAGCCCTGCCGGGGCCCACCTTCAGCTTTGAAAGTTCTCCAGGTCCAGATTTCCTTGCAGGTTGGCCATGCAGGAGGGTAGAAAAAGTGGGGTGAGGCAGGTTTTGATCTGTTGAAGTACACTAAAGCTAATGCAGGAGAGCTGGGTGTCTTTAGCAACTCCTTGTCCTAAAGAGAAAACGTTTGGAGTTGCTAAACTAAAGGGTTGGTGGTTTGAATAGATCAGCCTCTCCACAGGAGAAAGATAGGCAGTCTCCTCCCATAAAGATTACAGCCTTGGAAACCAGATGGAGGAACACTAAGTCAGAATAGATTTAACAGCATTGGGTAGTGTGTAGAATAGCCAGCAAGGAGCCCTGGCAGGGTAGGTTAAGTGCTGGGTTGCTAGGATGATGAAGCAGTTTCCAACCATTCAGATTTACAGCCTCTGAAACTCAGTGAAGGGTGGCCATGAGTTGGTCACCATGAATCTGCATCAACTCAACAGCAGGAGGCTTGGTTTTGGATCCAGCCAACAGGACCCAGCAATGTATTCAATCTGGTGCATGGTTTTGTGATCTGAAGCTGTGTCCTGACTTTAGAGATAGGTGGATACAACAGGGGCCAGAGACACATATTCTTCACCCAACTCCTTCAAGAAATGCTGCACTACTTGGTCCTACTCTACCTACCTCATGCCCATCCCCTTGTAAATGCTAACATCTGCCTCTTCTAACACTAATCTATCCTCTCACCTCTGCCACTTACCTATCCCACCTACCACCTTCTCAATGTGTCTCTTGGCCCCTGAAGCAATCCCATGTGCCTCCTTCCTCTTCAACTCTACTATCTGGAGCATCCATAGGTGCTAATACTGCTTTTGGGGAGGTTCCTTCTATCCTGACCAGAGAGACTCCATGGGCCATCTGATATTAGCTAGATTGAAAACACCAAAAATCCAGAATTTGGGCTTAGTGTATCCCATCTATTTATCTTTGTAAAGTTGGAGTGGGATTTGAGAGGAAACCAGGCACACAGATGTCAGTTAGCAAGGAACATGAAACTGTGTGTATCTATGTATAAAAGAGAGAAAGAATTTCATCTTGCAGCCAAGGTCCTTAGAAGGTGGGCTGGTGCCCTGTAAACCACAAAGAAAGTTCACACACAGGCTTCCAACTGAGAATCTCAGGATGCTGGGAGCAGATGGCTCCCTGACACTGGCAGCCTGGTGGAGACTAGGGTTGGAGAGAAGGAAAGGCCAAGGGCCTAAGGAAAAGTGGCCAGGGCTTCACATTTGCCCAGCAGAGGGCTTGCTGTCCTGCAGCAATGTTCCACAGCTGGTTCCTCAAGCTCTGGCCAAAGGGGAAGAGAGGCACAGGAATAGAGACAATGCTGGGGTCCCTTGGGAGTGTGGAATGTGGGCGCTCAGGCCCTAATACCAACTAAGGCCTCCAAAAGCCAGTGAATGCCTTGGAGAACCAGAGGGCCTATCTAAACTACAAAGAATAGGGGGAAAACATTTCCCTGCTCTGGTAGCCAGGGGAATGCAGCTGGTTTGGGAGCGAAAGTAGAGGTAGAGGTGAAGCTCTCTCTGTTAGCTGAAGGGCATGGAATTACCTCTAACCTCAGAATACCCTGTTGTATGCTCCCACCCAGGGAGCTGATCCCTGCAGTAATTTCAAATGGCTTCTAAGAAGAGATGGCCAGCCTTCCCCAGTCTGCCCAGATGGGGAAGGCTGTCCTCCTACTCCCCACAGCACCAAGATGACAAAGACCTAAGACCTACACCTGCCATGAGCCACTGGAGGGGCTGTACAGGCAGGAGTTCCAAGAAGGGAGGCAACAGTCAGGAAAATAAATTAATAAATACAAGGACTACAAGAGGAGCAGACAGAAAAACTGCTCCTCCTCTGAGTACTGATCCCTGATATCCACTCCAATCATCTCCGCAGATTTTGGTAAGTGGAGTAGGGGCTACAGTTTAAAGTCAGGTGAACAATCACTTGGGAGAAGTTTCTGGAGTTCAGAGCCTGCGTTCCATGCGCCGCTCCACAGCTCGAAGCAGCAGCTCTGAATATTGTTCTAGCAGGGCCTGTGTCTGCTCAGCTCCCACAGCTCCGGGACTTCCACCTGGGCTAGACGGCACTGCCCCAGCCAGGGTCTCTAGTTCTTGTCGCACTGAGGAGAAGGTGTCTCTGAGGAGCTGAGTGATGCGGCTTTGCTCTGCTGATGGCGTCTTACAGCTGACGACCTGTAAGAGGACTCCAGGAGGTTAGCCATAGGAGAGGGGATTGCCAATAGATACATGAAAGTGAGGGGCCTCTAGCCTGCCCCAGTACAGACTACATGCTGAGTAGGGTGACTGGGAAGTCCACATCCCAATTACAGCAAAAAAAAAAAACCAAAACCACCTCTGCCTCAAAGAATATGGATTAGACACAGAATTTCAGGGATACATAATCTGTCTTTATCATATCAGCAATTACTTATAAAACATGCTTTTTAAGGCTTGGCCTCTATTGAACTACTGTTATCTAGGATTGGCAAAGAAAAGTTTGAAAATGAAAAGGGGTGCTATCAATAACTACACTACAATATCAGACAAAAATTATGACTGTCCTGAGGAAATTAGGGCAATAATAGCTCTATATTGAATCCTAATATCTAAATTTCTAGCTCTTTGCCAAAAATGGCTTAAATAGCCTCTCCTGGCCTACTCTACTCAGGATGGTCCGAATTGTCCCACCATTCTAAGTAGCCACCCTAGAATTGGGGCTATCTCTAATATCCAGCACTACTGACAGGCTCAGCTTCCCAGGGGTCGGGTCCCTGCACTCACCGAGCGGTACAGCCGCATGGCCTGCCGCATGTTGCCCTGGAGCTCTGCCACAAGTTGTTCGCACTGCTCCAGGCTCATCGCTGGTGCTAGGAGGGACAGACAGAGCTCAATGATGACCAGCAAGCTGCCCTTTGGAGTCTCCCCACCCAGGGGCTATTCTGAGCAGAAGAGACCTATAACCCAGCACTGTATCCTCTCCACTTGCCTTCAGTCCCTTTTTCCGGCTCTTGTCCCTCCCAACACACACCTCAACAACAAACAGAAAACAAAGTCCAGGGAAGATCACCCCCAAAGTACAGGAAGTACTGAAGGGCTAGGCACAGGGAAAGCATGGACATTGGCAGAAGCGTCTCACCGTCAAGGGTGTGACATATGGCCCAACACAGGAGTAGACAGGACTGAATACACCAGAGGCTGGACACACAGAAATGGAATGGAGCCCAGAGAATAGCCGGAGAGAGAATGGGACAGGACATGAGAGCTGGGGAGACATGCACACCTGAGTCCTGGCTCAGGGCTGGCCCTGGCCTGGTGCATTCCATGGGGCTGGGAGTCTTCTCAAGGGATGGGGGCTGCAAGCTCTGAGGGCCTTGAAGGAGGCTGCTGACCGGCAGTTGTGGGGCACAGGGGTTGGTGGGCCCAGCTTGAGCTGAGCACTCTGTCCTAGGCTTGGGGATAACACCCTCCCCCAAACACACCCGCCTATCAGGTGCATTGTGAGCCTTTCCCAGGCCTGCTGGGGAGCCAGGCTGTTCTGCCTCACCAGGGGCCCGGCCCCTGGTTAGAGGTGAGAATGTGGCCAGGGTAGGGCGGTCAGGCAGTGGTTTGGGGATGTCCAGGACCAAGTGAGCCCGGTTAGGCAGAGCCAGCTTGCTGAGTGGTGAGACTCGGATGGGAGCAGGAGCTTGTGGTTCATTTGTAAGACCCAGGTTCTCCCCAACAGAGATGCTGCGGGATAGCTTGACCATGGAATTGGTGGTGGGGTTCTGGTGGGAACGGTGTCCACACAGATGGCCATCAGCCTGAACCAAGGAGCCCGAGCCCTTTTGGGTCTTGATCTCCTGGGAATTCATTGGGCCTGGAGGAGAGGCCTCATCTGTGTGGAGACAAAATATACACATGTCAGGTGCTGAGGAAGGCATCCTAGGTACTAGATTCAGGCCCTGGGAGCTGCTACTTCTCTACACATACCCACCAAGGGACACCTATGGACAAGCACAGTGACCTTTCAGGGCCATATTAGACCTTCCTTCCCTCCTTTTTTGAGTGCTGCTCAAGAAATTCCATATTCCTGCATCCTGGAACCAAACCATCGAACTCCTTACCTTGTGGAACTAGGCTGTGCACAGACTGGGATTTCTGGAGTCCGCCTAAGGGTCCAGCTGTAGCTGTTCTCTTGGGGGACCACCCACTGTCTGGGTTCAGACGGCGTCGTGGCAGCAGCACAGGGGCTGCCTGTTGGGGCCCAGCTTTGCTGGAGGAAGACTCTGCCTCTGGGGGAGCTCCAGGGGGATTGGCAGCATTGCTTCCCAGATGCTCACCAGATACCTGGGGCACCTGGGCAGGTCTCAACCTCAGAGCCAGGCTGGATGATGAGGAGAGTTCCCTACAGGGTAAAATACAGAAGGCACAGATGAAACTCAGTGCTCTACCATGCCAAGATGGTGAGATGCTCTCATACCACCAGAAAGGTGCTTAAGAGAGAGTTGAGCACAAAAGGAGATAAGGCTGGTGCCAAGCCAATGGTCCCAAACACCAGGGGTACAAAATTCTCTTGAGCACAGAGGACAGACACCCTGGAGTGAAGAAGACTGCACTTTGCCCCAGGGGCAGGACTAGCCCTGTTGTAAGTACTGGGTAGAAAGGAGAGCCAGAGGGCCATGGCAGAAGTCTCTGTACCTGAGTGGAGGGGTCTGCACTTGCAACAAGAATCGTGAGGAGATGCTTCGAGATTCCGTCCTCTCTGGTACCCGGACTGGGCCCCCTGACAGGGTGAAAGAAATCATGAATTAAGACACAGACTAAACTCTTGCCCCAAGTTCTACCTCCCCTAGAAGAAATCCTAGAGTTTGACCCTGCCCTTGGACCCTCTTGTTCAGCTAGGTAAGAAGGGGAGAAGGGCAGATTACAGTGGCCAAATCATGGCCCCTAGACCACACCTGGTGCTGCCCCATTGGCCAGAGTCTCAAAGTGTTGTTTTAGAAACTGCTCCTGGTCTGGGGTACGGGGGCTGCCTTCTTGCAGTCCATAGGGGACAGTGCCACCTTCATCTTCCTCCTCTTCCTCATCACCCTCGGCTGGCTCTTCAAGGTCTGAGGAGATGCCATCCACACTTAGAGGTTCCGTGCTCTCAGAGTCTGGACGTGGGGGGGGGGGGAGACACGCATCACACTGCGCTGCACCCATCTGTTGCCAGAGCCTACTCCCCAGCTTCAGTCCCCTGGCCTGTGTGGTCTTGGTCCCTGCCTCTGAGCTTGGCCTCACCTTCATTGGGGTGTTCAGGGCTGGAAAGGCGGCTGCTGCTGTAATCCACAGAGCAAGCACTGTCAGGGCTGTGCTTCTCTGAGGTCCTGTTGCCTGAGTACACTCTTCCCAGGGTCCCACGGGCTGAGGCTTGCACCTGGAACTCACTGTGAGCAAGGCCAGGCAGCATAAGAGAGAAGATCTAGTTAGCAAAGGTGAGCGGTAGCCCCACTGAACTCCTGCCTTCTTTGTCCTCTGCTTGTGAGTGGGATTAGAGATGAAGCAATGCTGAGGTTGTAGGCAAGCCCCAAGTACCCAGGTCCAACCCTCCCTGCACAGAGACACTTAGAGGGGAAGGGAAGTTAGGATGCATGGCCTCATGAGGTTGGCCAGAGCAGGACCCTTGCCTGGTATCCAGGGTGGGGCTGTCACTTGGCTCTGGGTAGACAATATCATCTTCGATGGGAGCAGACTCCAGATCTTGGGCAAAGACCCCTTCTTCTTGGGACAACAATCGGATAACGTGGGGACAGGAACAGGGATGGGAAACCTGAGGCCAAGGGGGCTTTTCATTCTGGGAACACACAAAGGGGCATTATTGGAATTGCTGATGTGAAAAAGGGGGTGTGAAGAAGAGGCAGAGATGGGCAAGGATTTGGTGTGCACCAATTCTGATGGGAAGCCAAATACTAAACACTCCAATCAGACTGTCCTCCACTGGTATTCTTAAACTTTTGGCAGAATTATATTAGTAAGTACCCTATGCTTCCAATCTCCATCCACCACTTAACACCAAGACTTTCATGTAGCCTACCCCTGGGCAAAGGCCACCTTTCCCTCTTCAGTCTAATTCCCTTCCCTGCACGATAGCTATACCCTACAGCCTGGTCAACCCATCCTGACTACAACTTAAGTTATTACTGTGCCACAGGAGCAGAGCAAGGAGAGCTAGACTAGACTCAGGCCTCGGCTACTGGCAAAGGACTGCTTGGAGATTTTTAAGGAGCTGGTAGAAAATTCACTCACCTGTTTAGCACATGCAACCTCAAGAGTCTGTTGACCATACTTCCTGGGACCAGATGGGTCTGTGGCCATTGAGTCCTGATGGGGGCCCTGAGAGCTTGGAGCTAGCGTCTCCAGCTGCCGCAGGTCCAGCATGGACCGGACACTCAGCTCTGCACCTGGTTGAGCCCACCGTCCCCTTCTTCTGGGTTCTTGGGTAGATGAAGAAGCCGGATCCAGGAACTCTGTCTCTTGAGCCTGATGTAGGGCAGAGGAATGTGGGAAGAGTAACAATAACAACCACACTATAATAGTACTATCAAGCACCCACGTAACTTTCTATATGCTAAACACCATTCTAAGCCCTTTACATGTATTAGCTCATTTAGTTCTCACAAAACTTTTTATTCCTATTCTCAGAGAGGAGGAAATTTAAACACGGAAAGCTCAAAAACTTTCTCAAGTCCCAAACCCGAAGCAGCCCTCAGGTTACAATGTAGGTAGTTTTAGAGTTCACGCTCTTCATTTCCTTTTAATCCTCAGAAGAGGAATGTCTACTCCTAGTCTTAACCTGGTATCATGGACAGTTCTGAACTAGGAGTCTCTAAAAATTTCCTGATGAGGACAGCCTCAACAGAGCCCCTCAAAGTCCTTTCACAGCACCAAGACCAAACCAACATCCTAGATTTAAGGCCCCTGTCTTGGTCAGAATGCACTGAAGACACCTGCCCACCACTGGCCCCCAAACCTGCTGCTGACAACAGGAGATACTTGTGTTTGAAATCCCAACATCAGAGAATCAGGGAGCAGGCTGCCTTGGAGCTTGCTCGAGGTATGCTTTTGGGACCCAGAAGAAATCCCTCAGTTTATTGGCCCTCTTCTATTTTTTTCCTCAATGAGCTTTTCTAAAAGTTCAGAGCTGAGATCGTCAGAACTACAGTTTCTCTAGAGTTCTGCTCTTAGGACCTTTGGTTCTCCTGAATTTAATAGTTCGACTCTGACATCTCACTACTACTTCCAATCTCAACCTGTTCTTTGGCTTCCCAGGTAAGTGACTGAACAAGTGGTGCAATAGACTAATCTTCATGCTTCATGTTATCTAGTCCATCAGAAAGAAATACCTGAGTTTCCTTCACCCCTAAGTAGGACCAATCCAGTTGCTTTAACACCCTCAACAAGCCTTTCCTTGGCCTTAACCATGGTGACTCACCCGACTCATCTCCCAGTGGGACAGGCTTCGGGGCAGGGCTGAACTGGGAACCGAGGCTGGACAGAAACAGACAGTCAGAGGGTGCATCTCCTGCCTGCCTACCCACTCCCAGAGCCCTGGGCTCACATCAGCCTATGTAAACACAATTATGCTCATTTTCTCAGCTCACACTGCTCACTCACATCCCATGGTCCCAGAAGGGCTAAGTCAAGTTATTCACACCAATTGGCTGTCTGGTTTCATACCAGATTTCCACAGACCTTGTTCTTTCTTGATATTCTTGGTAAGGATGGGCAGAGCTGGAAGTTCTTCTTCTGTTCCCTCATCTTCTCCGTCCTTGTCACTGTCTGATGAAAGAGCTTGTCCGGCAGAGAGCACTGAGGGACCCTCATGCCTAAATCCAAGACAAGGAAAGTCGTGGGCAGAGGAGGTACAGTGGACTTCGTGTGAGAAACAAGGTCTGGGGAGACAAAGTCACTGAATTACAAGTCCAGAGCGTGAAGGAGAGTCGGAAAGGTCACAGGGAGCAATGTGGACTCTCATCCACCACTTGCCAATATTCTGTTCTTACTGGTTGTGTCCAGAAGTCTTCTGGGGAGAGGATACTGGTCCTTGTTGCTTGCTCCCTCGCTGACGCTGGCGTAGCTCAGCCAGGCGCTGTCTCATGCTGATGGTCATCTCTGAGCTCAAACGCCACACGAATATACAGCTGGAGCAGAGCCACAGAAGTGGATCAGGGAGGGCAAGGTAGCCCTCTAGGTATGGCAACATTATCAGTTCCCCTCCTCTTGGACTAACAGAGAGAACAAGGCAAACGCCTACTGCCACATCAAGTCCAGTCAAGAAATATCTCAGTTCAATTCCAATTCCTAGAGATATCCCTGACACAGAGCCCTGAGATGCTACTTCCCAGAGAGCACCAACACAGAGCCCTGAGGAGAGAGGAAAAGGGGCAAGGTGGTTTGTGGCAGAGGTAGAAACTGTCACCTAGGAAATCTGATTTCTGCTCACCTGTCCCCAGACACAGAGATGAGATGCTTACAGTCATTACTAAATTTCATGCCAGTGACAATCTCTGTAAAGAACCAAGAATAAAGCCAATAAGCCAACCTGTTTCCAACCAAGTTTCCATCCCAGCAGTAGGAGTGGGGTTGGTTAGGAGAGTGACCATGCAGCTCTGCTAGGTCTCAAGAAACTAAGGGAAAGTCTAGTAAAGTTTCAGTGTTAGAGTACTGAGGCTACACTCACCTGAGTGGCCAAACATGGTGGCCACACACTCGCCTGAGGAGAAGTCAAAAATGGAGAGATTTTTGTCAGAGCAGCTGGTGGCAATGTAGATCCCTGAGGGGTCTGTCTGCACCTTAGAAGAGAATCACACAGCTGGAAGCACCAGATCCTCTCCACCCCACATGCTTCTATTCCTCAGGCCCCTAGCCTAATTCTCATCCTCCTGGGCTCTTACTTTGATTAGGGTGCCATCTTCACCCTGTGACCCTTTAAAGAGTTTCTTCTGCTTCCCACTGCTGATGTTAAAAATCCTGTAAGGAAAAGGTAAAGAGCAGGAAAAAAATAAACACAAACAACCAAAACCCAAAACCAAAACACTCAGCAGCAAAAACTTGGCATTCACTCCCAGCCTATTCTCTATGGGAATGTCCCCCTAACACCAAAGGGCCCAGCATCTCCTGGGTGAGGCAAAATGCTCAATCTGTAGGTGTGGGATGATACAAAGACCTACAGAAGAAAATAGATGCGAGACTTAGATGCTTAGAGCTGACCCTCCCCTCAAGGCCATGAGGAAATGTCAAAACGATGCCTACCGAATATTTCGGTCCTGGCAACCAATGGCTGTGTACTTCCAACTGGGTTCAACATCCATGTCATACAGGGTGGTCTTCCGTACCACGTGGTGTGTCCTTGTAAACTGTACTCCATCTCCAGACTACAGGGGTGGAACACACAGGCAAACTCCATGCTCAGATGTCTCAGCAGGCCTAGAAAGCCCTGCTGTCACCTCCCCACCGCCAGCCCCATCCAGGGAAGCCAAGTGCTCTCACCTTCTGTGCAGTACGGAAATAGATGCTCTTGTCTGCTCCACAGCTGATCATACGGACTTGCCCATCACTTGCTATGGAGGAGGGGAGCCAAGTTGTATCCACTGCTTTCACCCCAGGGCAACCTTGCCTTTGTCACATCCCTCCCACTTTCCCCACCCAAGTGACTCTACAAAACAGGAATCAACGGAATAAGGACACTTCCCTCTCAACTGAGGCTTTCCTTTCTCCCCCCACCCTCAGTCTGACCTGATAGGCTCAGTGTTATCCCCTGTGCTAAGGGTGTACATTCTACCTACTTCCCCATCCAGGTCAGGTCTCCAAGCTGCTGCCTGAGACTACATCCCCATGACTGGCAGATCCTTCTCTTGGAGTTAGGAGGAAGGTGGCACTGATGGTTGGGGTCATAGGTAGCTGGAAGTCTCAATCACTCTGTCCTACCTGCAAACTTGACAGCAGTGATGGAGGATGAGTGTTCGTCCAGTGTCTGCTGCAGGCTATACTCCCGCCCAGCATCCAGAACATGGATCAGCCGGTCCCTGCTTGCTGATGCTAGAAGCTTCATACCTAGGATTGGAAGAATTCTATTCGTTCATGAGGGTCCAGAGTCGGACCCTGTGTGGGCTCAACAAGGAGCACCAGATGAACTGATTCCCACAGCCCTAAGCAGGAACCATGGAGCCCAAAGTGAACTATGGGGCACAACAGAGCTGAGGTTCAGTTTTCTCACAAGTGTTCAAAGACACCAAAGGTTGACCAAATTTTCTGATGACCCAAAGGACTATGATCCATACATTCAAGAGCCAGGGTAAATATTGGCGCTGGCAGAACTGGAAGAACTCTGTGCTACTCTAGGCCAGGTGCCATGCATCCTCCTGACCTGTGTCTGGCTTTGAGTACTCCAGGCACAGAATTTCCGATTCATGGGCTTCCACTTTCAGCATTTCACTCAGGGACTGCAGCTCATGCACCCTGTAGAGTGAGGAAGGACAGAAGAAATTGTAACCAGGCAGCAAGAGTAGAGGTCAAGCCCTTCCTTGGATACATCTGCTCTGCCAGTTTTTAAACCTTTTACCTTCATGTTAACATCTTTATATGACCCCAACACACAATAATGAGAATCAGGAAATGAACACTGGTACAATAATATTAATTAAATTAAATATTCAAATTTCACCAGTTTTGTCCTAATGCCCTTTGGATCTAGGCTCCTATGAAGAGCTTCTATTGTACTGAGTTGTTATTTCTTCCTTAGTCTACAACTGCTCTTCACTCTTTCCTTTACTGTCATGATCTTGACATTTTTAGGAGTACTGGTAAGTTACTTTGCTGTATGTATCTCAATTTGAGTTTTTCTGGTGTTCCTTCTGATTGGACTGATGAGTTTATATACTTTTGGCAAAAATACCACAGAAACAATGCTCAGTACAAACAATACTCAGTCATTCTCAGTACATCATGGTGTTGACATAGAGAAGTTAACTTTGATAACTTGGCTTATCTGCTTTATTCACAGTGTCTTCACTGTCAAGTTATTATCTTTCCCTGTAAATAAAAAATACCTTGTCTTTAACCATTTTCAGCCAACCTCTCCTAACTCTCTGTCCTTGAGGACATAATTCCCTCAGCATGTACCATGAGGCAGTTGAGTACACACTCCTGGAATGTCATTACCTCAGTGTGCCCATCCGGTCCCCCGAAGCTAGATGCTGTCCATTGGGGCTGATGCACACAGAGCGGATGCCCACACGGGGGTCCATCAGGGACCCATCAGTTTTGTCTCCTACAGGTAGCTCAGTATCCAGCAGGGCCTGGGTGTTCCCATCCACATAGATGATCTTAATGAGGTCCTAATGAGACAGGTCAGGAGAAGAGGTGGATAAGGCAGGGTTGACACAATATGGCTGCCAGGAAATAGGAATGCGAGACCAGGGTGTACCTTTGTTACATGATCTAGTAACAGCTGGAAAATCACAATCTGGAGACCCAATTCCCAAGAACAAGGTGAGAAGGTTTTAGGGTGGAGGGGCTAAGTGTGGAGTAAGGGCTCCAAGGCCTCAGGGCTCACATTGCTGAGGATGTTACGATGCAGGGTGGAGCCATGTATCCCAGAGCTCTCTGTGTTCCATAAGCGGATGGTGTTGTCAGAGGAACAGGTAATAAAGGAACTGGGGGGCAGACAGGCCTGGTTACTGTCTTTCACCTCAGGGTAGACCTGAAGGGGCAGAGGGAACAGAGTCAGACCTCCAAACAGGCAGCAGGTTCTTTGCCTGCCTAAGGTGATGGGAGGAATAGATTAAACAGATAATGCTGGTCAAGCCTTAGCCCAATGCCTATCACATACAGTAAGCAAGCCATATCTCTTAAACATTGTCATTAATAAGGATGAGAAAAAGCACATTAACTAAACACTTACTACACACCAGGTACTCTCCTATGTTTCCCACTTACATGTTCTCATTTAATTCTCAGAACAAGCAGATGAATTAGGTACATTATTTTACAGCTAATAGAAATTAAGGTTTGACAAAGCAAGGCTAAGACTAGAGAGGGGCATACAGAAGACACTGGAGATGTGTAAATACAAACATCCAAGCTGAGCACCCAAGTATATACTGAGACACAATGATATGGCTGGAGAACTAGGGAGGCAGCAGGAACATAACACTACACTTAGGGATACCTCAACTCCATCCTTATAAAGATATTCCAGAAAACATGGCCAATGGTAACCAGCCTGGCCCACATACCTCCACACTCCAGACGCAGGAAGAATGGTACAAAGCTGAGTACACCTTGCCCACTTTCTTGGGGTCCCTCACATCCCAAACATATATGCTATGATCGTTGTATACACAGGACAGCCACTGATTAGTAGGATCAAAGGTCAAGGCAATGGTGTCTGGATACCTGGCATTGGCTGCTGCAGAGAAGAGGCGACTGTGGGAGAGAGGATAAGGCAAAATGCTGAAAAAAGAGCTGATGAAATGAGCACATGAAAGGAACTAAGAGAGGAGTCAACACACAAAGGAAGGAGCAGGGTAGGGTAAGCTCTCTCTAGACCTGAAAAAAAGAAAAAAGCAGCTCCTGACAGCTGTTAGCTGGGAGCTGACGTGGCACTAGCTGGCTATGAGGTCCTGATGAACCTAAGCAATTTAACAGCATAGAAACACCAGATAGGGCCACGACAGGGCAAAATAAAACAAAACAAAACACAACAACCTACATTAAAACCCAAAAGCGCATAATCATGTATAAGCATGGGTGACAGTAAGGTCACTACCAAGCAACAAAAACAAATTTAGACATTACCCTTTCTTATTCTGATTGTTTTACATTTACCAATTACTGATTTAAAAGCCCCCTACCACCTTTAAGTATCAATTAAGATATTCAAGGGTAGACCTTCTTAATTTCCTAATAACACTCAAAGTAGAGTAAAACTTCACTTCCTTGAGCCATTCCTAAAATCACCCAGCATTAAGACCAAATCCTGCAATAAACACTGTCTAATGTGTGCTTTCTCAATCTGTCATGATGTTGCCTATTGGCCCAGTGGTGAGGACATTTGTTTTCTTAATGCTGAGATGCAATCCACAGTGAAGCTGTAGTCTTTGACCTATTGCAGTGAACATTTCAGGTCCTCCTCACTTTCAGCACATAAGGTATCATTCATAATGTTGATGAGTCTTCCTCGATCCTGATGCCACCTTCTTCTTCATAGAGTTCCCCTTCACGAATTATTTGATTAGTATACTGATTGAATAGGTATGGAGAAAGGATACAATCCTGATGCACACCCTTTAGATTTTAAACCACAGTGTTCCCTTGTTCTATACAGACAACGGCATCTTGGTCTAGGTATGTTGTTGTTGTTGTTATGTGCCGTCGAGTCGCTTGCGACTCATAGCGACCCTATGTACAACAGCCCTAAACTCCGCTCTGTCCT
>NW_006399776.1:5137487-5158907 GCF_000299155.1 Elephantulus edwardii
TGAAATCAGTGAGATTGTTCTGTAGTTTCCACATTCTGTTGGGTCACCTTTCTTTGGGATAGGAACTATATAGATTTCATATTCTTCTCAGTGTTAGCCATAGTTTGTTGTGATCCACACAGACAAATGCTTTTTTGCATAGCCAATTAAGCACAGACAGACATTTTCCTGGTATTCTCTGCTAGTAGCTAGGATCTATCTGACATCAGCAATGATATACCTGGTGCTGGTGTCAAGGCTTCTCCTAAACCTAGCTTGATCTTCTAGCAGTTCCCTGTAAATGTACTGGCTCAGTTGTTTTTTATAATCTTCAGCAATACTTCACTTGCATGTGATATTAGTGATATTGTTAGATATTGTTCACATTCTGTTGGACCACTTTTCTTGGGAATGGGAATATGGATTTTTTCCAATCAGTTAGCCAATGACTATATCTTACTTGGATCCACAATCAATACTCTCAGTACTGGCAGTCAGGAGATAAGCAGATGTATTGTTTTGGGCAAGATTACAGTCAGGGCCCTCTCCGAAATACACGACCAATAATGTCAGTTTAGGACTAAGGTGTACCTGATTCAGGCCATGGTCTTTTCAATCACTTGCTATGAATCTGAAAGCTGGACAATGAATAAGGATGGCAGAAGGAGACTTGAACCTTTTGAGTTATGGTGTTTGAGAAGAGTACCGAATATCCTATAGACTGCCAAAAGAATGAACAGGTATGTCTTGGAAAAGATGCAGCCAGAGTTCTCCTCAGAGGCAAGGATGGCAAAGTTCCATCTGTCATTTATTGGACATGGTGCCAGGAGAAGTTATTCCCTGGGAAGGGACATCAGGCTTGGAAAGGTGGAGGGCCAGTGAAAGAGAGGAAGATCCTCAATGAGATGTATTGACACAGTAACTGCAGCAATAGGCTTAAATGTATGAGATGGTGAGGATGGTACAGGACAAGACAGGATTCAAATTTATTCTTCAAAGAGTTGCTATGAGTCGTACATGACTTGATGGCACTGAATTATAACAATAACAATAACAACGCTCGCTTAGGGAGCTCTGGTAGAACTTGTATGAGGAACTTGTGCTGCTAATCCAAAGGCTGCACCTGCCTATCTGGCACTTCAAATCCTCCACCTCAAAAGAACAGTGGCTGTAAAACAATGAAAGAATTTTTCTTTCACTTTTTCAAGAGAGTAGTGTACTGGGGGGAGGGTTGGGAGGGGAGAAAAGTGCAACAATGAATGAATGGAAATCCAAAGTCTCCGTAAATTTTCATTGAAATTAATAATAAATTTAAAAGAAAAGGTGGTAAATCTTTCTCTTGTGATTTATAGCTGCAAAAACTTCACAAAGAGACAGCTGGTTCCTATTCAAAGAAAATAAAGAGTGAGAGAAAGAAAAGTGCTTAAGGAGCTGTGGCAGAATGCCCTGAGTGTGTTACACTGCTAATGAGAAGGCTGCACTTCTCCAGGGGTTCAATCCAACAGTGGCTTCAAGGGAGAAAGATAGGCAGTCTCCTCTTGTTAACTGTGAGTTGGAATCAACGTGATGGCAGTGATGAGCACACACTTGGCGCTCTGGTGGTACTGCAGGCAAAGCTCTGGGCTGATAACCAAAAGGCTGTTGCTTTCTGGTAACATCAAATCAGGACCAACTCATAGCTGACCCTCAGGTGGGTTTTCAGAGGCAGTACATCACGCAGGAGGAGACTGCCCATCTTTTTCCTGTGGAGCAGCTGGTAAATTTGAACTGTGAGCCTTTGGGTTGGCAGTGCAGCTCTTTACCACTAGAGCTTCTTAATCAAAAGGTGGTTGCTGGCAAGCTCTGGTGGCCTAGTGGCAAGAAGCTGCACTGCAATCTCAGCGGTACACGGTTCAAATCCACCAGATGCTCTGCTGGAGAAGGAGGAACAATCTCCTCCTGTATCAGTCAGATCTGATTTGACGGTACACACAAAAAATAACTAAATAAAATTTTTAAAAATTTAAAAAAATTTTTTACAAAGGTGGCTGCTGCTGTTGTATGTGCCACTGAGCTGAGTACAACTCACAGCGACTATATGAACAATAGATCTGAACCCTGTCCTGTCCTGTACCATCCTCATCATCACTGACATACTCGAGCTCATTACTACAGTCACTGTGTCAGCCCATCTGATTGAAGGTCTTCTTCTCTTTCATATACCTTCCACTTTTCCAAGTATGATGTTTCTCTCCAAACAACAGCCTCTTCTAGAAACAGACCCAAAGGTAGGCAGTTCTAATCCACCAGCTACTTCTCAGCAAAAGAGGAGGTCTTCTGTTTCTATAAAGACTTACAGCCTTGGAAACTCCCTAAGACAGTCCTGCCCTATTCTGCAGAGCCATTGTTAATCAGAAAGACACAGCAGTAGGTTAACACTCATCACTGTTCCTCACAGTGAGCAGCCATCTTTCTTTAATAAGTACCGTAACTCTGATTTGTCTGACCACAGGAATGTTCCTAGACGTCTTTGGTTGGTAGGCGTCAACACACTCTTCATTTACCATGTACCTTGAAACATAACCAGGGAGACTTGACACAAAGTGAAGCTCTAAATGAAGGCAAGACATCTAAATAACTCACCTGGCCTCAGTGATGCTGGCAATGTCTGTCCCCAGGGCATGGGGCCGGGGTAGAGTGCTGAGGAAGTGTAGGTTAGAGGGGTTGAAAAGGCGCACGGTGCCATCAGCACAGCCACAGAAGATGTAGTCTTGGCTCACAGAGATGCAGTGGGCCACTGTGGTCTGTGGGCAGAGAGGCTTCAGTCAGCAAAGGCTACCTGCCCACTCTTCTTCCTCATCACTTGTCAACAGTCACCTGCCAGCAGGCAGGGCCAAGGGAAAAGCAGACCAGCTGCTCTCATTGAAACCCCTCAGCTGTTTTCTAGTGGTGCCCTCCCATCAGCAGTAACGGGCCGAGGATTCACAGACAACCCTGCGCAGTTGGGGGCTAAGAGGTACCAGAGGGTTTGGCAAAGAAGATAAAGTAGGAAAAGCTCAGCAAAGAGAAAGACACATCATGAGAGAGTAGGGGCTAGGCACACTTACTGTGAAGCTGTCTGTGTTCTGAGCAGAAGAGGAAAGCAGGGGAAAGAGACAGATAAAGAGAAAGCAGAGGAGGCAATTATAGAAATCTCTGCGGGTTGTAATTAGGGCAAGCTCTAGGTCATCCATGCTTCTTCCTCCTGGTTCCCGTTCTGCATGCATGAGGGCCCAGACCCTGGTATGGAGCCACAGGCACCAGTTCTCCCCTGAGCTGAGGCAGGTGGTTCTACCCACTAGGATGGCAATGACAAAGCAGCCACTTACTCTTAATTCCACCCACTTGTCCAAAAGTCTCCGATCACTGAACTCGCATAACAGCCCAGAGGATGTGATACAGAAGGTGCTGTCCGCCTTCTTTCCACGGCCACAGGCCACATCAGTGAACAGGTTGTTCCGTAGCTCCCCCAGCAGGCCAGAGCGGCCCAGAAGGGGCACAGTGGCATTTACCTGTAGAGACACAATTGTTACCACTCATCCGTCTCAGAAGCTGCCCCTGGAAATCAGTCCCTGGAGAGAGAAAGTAGCAAGCCTCTCTCAGCCCAGACAGCAACTGGCTCATCCTAAATGTCCAGGTGCTGCTGAGCATGCAGAAAGGGGTGCCAGTGGAGCAGGATCTCCTAAGGGTGGTCCGGGTAGGCACTACCACTACTGCCTAAGTGCAGCATCTCACCTTTGAGGTCTTGCTGTCATCAAGGTACCAGAATTTGATGTGCCGGTTGCCCGCAGTAACAAAGTAGCTGCAGTCTTCAGAGAAGGATACAGCTGTTACCCGACTAGACACCTTGTTGGAGGCCACCACGATGTTTTTCTAGAGGGAAAGGCAAGGGAATAATCAAAGTTTTGTCTCTAAAGGCCAAGAGAAAAGAAGCTGTAAGCAGCATGGAAGAGAGTTAAGAGAAGATTTTTACTTGAGAAAATATTTCTTTTCAAGATTTACTATAAAAGGCAGCGGGTGAGGAGCATAGAATTGGTTTCTACAGGAATTGAAGCCATTAATATCCCCTAGAGGTCTTCAAATGCACAAAGCTAGGCCCTTCTACCAAAAAATTTTATATACAATTGTTCCCAGTTGTACCAGATCATATTTTTTTTTAATGGGACTGAGATCAGCAGGGTGAATTGAAGGTGTTCACATCCACAGCTTTTTGGCTCCCCAAATGGCCTTCTATTGCCCATGCAGCCACCAGACCAGACACACTCCACTCACCTTCCAGGCCCAGACATTGACGATCATGTCATGCTGGTAGCCCACGGAGACAATGTACTTGGCACTAGGGGAGAAGGCCACACAAGCCACACCATACTTATGCTCCTGCAGCTCTGCCACCTGGCTGCGCTCAGCCACATCCCAAACCCGCACGGCAGGCATGTGTCCGCTCTGCAGAGAAGTAAGGACCAGAAGTCTGCAGCTCCATAGCCATTCATAGAAAGAGCTCTCACCATGTAAGCTATTGGATACAATCTCTCTAAGGACACCATGAACAAGAGGTGAGAGTAAGGTATAGGGGAAACATGAAAAATGTCTGAGAAAAAAGACTGTCAATCAGAATATAACTCCAGGTTTGAGTTAAGTATCTCTTGGTGGAGTCAGTATATTTATATTTATTCAAAGCTCCTTAAGAGATGCTGATGGCAAGCCAAGGTTAGGAACCACACAACCAGAACCACGAGTGTTCATTACTACTCTTCCACCACCTCGCTGTAAGAGCCCATAGGAGGAAGAAATACTCCGCATGTGCCCAGCAGGGGGCCTCCAGGGGCAAGGAATATCTTGAGATTGTGTTTTTCCAAAGTACTTCCTAAAACAGCATCATCAGTTTCACCAAAGAACTTGTTAGAAAATGAAAATTTAGGGTGCCATCCCAGACCTACTGAATCAGAAACTTCGACAATGGATCCAGCAACTTACACTTTAACAAGCCTCCCTGGTGATTTCTAATGCACACTAAAGCTTATGAACTACCTCTAAGGTAGAGAAGAAATCAGGATTTGGCAGGGTTTTTTGGTTCAGGCAGTCAAAGTGGCAGTAGGCCTAACAAGGCCTGGGACCAGAGCTGTCTTCTAAGGCCAGGCCACCACCTCTCCCCAGTCCTTCAATCCCTCTTCCTCACTTACCTCTCCAGTGACCAAGTACTTGCCATCAGGGGAGAAGGCAAGGGCAGTGATGGTTTTCCTATAAGAAATGGGAGTAGGTTAGGAGTGACACCGGCAAGCTGACATAAGCCTGGCCCCTCAGAGCCCTTTCAAAAGGCAAGGCTGGCAAATACCAATGGTACCTGTGGTGATTCCCTGCCAGACTCTGGGGTTCAACTAGGTCACAGTGTCATAGAATACAGAGACAGTGCCATTCTCACCCTCCCAGGAGAAGGAGGTCCGGAGGACTCAGAACCCACTTACCTGGAACTGTTGAGGATGTGGTGCTGTTTGTGCTTCCGGGGGTTGAAAAGCACAACCACACACCTGAGGAGATGAGTGAGAGAAAAGTCTTAGCACTGTTCCCTCCGGAGATTTCCCAGGCCATCTGGAATCCTGGTCACCAGCAGAGGCAGTCGGGTGGAGCTAGCTGAAAGGGGCTCTACTTGCCACACAGGACAACTGATTCTGCTTCTTCCCAGCAACCAGTTCTTTTTGTTCCCTTTCCCCTTTGCTGCCCCATGAGGTGAAAGGGGTCCCTGAAAGCCTATCCTCATGCAGATCCCTGAGCACCAGCACCTCTCTGGTCATTTCCACAGAGTAGTGGAGACACAAGTCTTTCCATAGCTCTTGAATTTACCCCAGGAAGGGGTTCTAAGGGGAAGAATACACATTTGTGCAAAGGAAGATCTCAGATATTTATATGTTTACAGACATATTAAGCACTTGGGCTTCAAGGAGGAGAGAGGCCTCTCATGCATGCACTTATATGCACTTGGCAGAAGACAGCACTCCACATATTGGATAAAGAAGGGAGTGGAAGGCCAAGCCAGAGGGCCAGAACTGCAGAGAATTGGAGGGGTTTTACAGAGCTCCTGGGCTCAGGCCTGAGACTCCTTAGGAGCAGGGGGCTGGAGAAGGACCCTGCTGACAGCCAGAGACACCCTCTCCAGCTAAGATGCAAGAAAAAATGGGATGAGATCTAGAGGAAACAAGAAGTTGAGAGCCAAGAGTCCACACAGCTTCTCCTTTAGGGATTGTGGCTATCAGTAGACTCTGCTCCATCTGCCACTTCTCTGCACTGGCATAATTAGCAGCTGGAACCAGATGACAAGCTAAAGCCTGGCCTTTGCTATACCAGGTAAGGGGACCAGAGGAGAATGAGCAGAATGCTACTTCCTCAAATCCAATATCTTTTTAATGGGAAACCCACTGTAGGGCCTATATGTGAACCTCAATGAAAGTATAAGCTACTACTGAGTGCTTTTACCATCACCATTTATAAATACCTCATAGGTTCAATGAAACACTTCAGTATGCTAATTCAACCAGTAACCTCTTGGAATGCTGGAATCCTTGATGTATACAGGTATGCTGAGAATTGCTAAGCTGATCAACAGTTCTGAAAATACTGAGTTGCATCTTTTTCTCATCTAATCGCACCTCCTCCAAATTTTCAGTTTTCTTTCACTTTCTCTCCCTATACCCTTCTCTTTTCTTACTCCTCATTCCTTTCTTTAAACAGTCTTCTTTTTTTTTTTAATTTTTTATTATTTTGTGTGCGTGTACCGTCAAATCAGATCTGACTGGTACAGGAGGATATTGCGCCTCCTTCTTCGGCAGAGCATCTGGTGGATTCGAACCGTGCTCCTCTGGGATTGCAGTGCAGCTTCTCGCCACTAGACCACCAGAGCTCCCCTAAACAGTCTTCTGGTCCCCCTCCGGAATAAAAACTTGATAGCTAAAGATATTTCCTTCTTCCTAGTTTCTTTTAAGAGCACTCTAACATGTTGGGTGGGGGGAAGTGAGAGAAGACTAATTCTGCCAAAATAAAAAGGAACCCTAGCGGCATAGTGGATTAAGGATTGGGCTGCTGCCTGAAAAGTCAGTAGTTCTAATAAATATACAAGCCAATCTTTGGAAGAAAGCTGGGCAATCTCTTCCCATAAAGCTGTCCTTGGGAAAGCCAATGGTAGGTCAGCATGCATCAGAACTGACTTAAAGCAGTGGGTTGGGGTTTTGAAAGAATTCCTTCAAAACACACAGATTCACTGAACCTAAGAGCTGGAAGAAGGATGAAAATAAGGAATTGAAAGCATGGTGCACTGTTGTTATGTGCCGTCAAGTCAACTGTGACTCATCGTGACCCTGTACAACAGCTCTGAAGCCTGCCCTGCCCTGACTCAAACACACCTACCCCAATTGTCCTAGTTACTGCATCAGTCCATCTCATCCAACATCTTCCTCTCCTGCACTGTCCCTCCACCCTTTCAAGCATGATGCTTTTCTCCAAGGATCAGTACCTCATGGCCACATGCCCACAGTATGTGATGTGGAGCTTCAAAATTCCAGCCTGTAAGAAGAAACTTGGTTTCACCCTCTTCAAGACAGACCTATTTGTTTTCTTGACAGTCCATGGTATGTTCAAGACTCTTCTCTAGCACCATAACTCAAAGTCATCAATTCTTCTACTGTCATCTTTAGCTATTGTTCAGCTGTCTGATGCATAGTAAGTAATTGCAAAGACCATGGCTGGGACTAGATGCACCTTAGTCTCTTGACTGACAAAGATCACGTGGTCCAAAATGCAAGAAAAGGCAGCTTAGGCTCAGGCTCAGAAATGTCCCATAAACATCAGAGTTAGTCTTCCAACTTCCAATGCTCTTTGCCACACACACACACACACACACACACACACACACCCACCCATATGCCAAGAATCTTTGGAGGCTTCTGAACTCAAACTCCTTGATATGTCCAGTAGAACTTGCATGTCCTGTGCATGCAGAGTGCATGCAGGCATGGTCCTGGCCACTTTCTGTCCTTATCTTGCCCTATACTCCAGCCACATGAATTTTCTTTCACTCTTTTGAACTTGTTATGCTCACTCTCATTGTTGTTGTTGTTGTAGACTGCCATCAAACCAAGCATGACTCATAGCAACCCTATAAACAAAAGAACTGAACCCTGTTCTATAACTATCGTCACTTCTCTAAGTTTATAGTCTCCAGAGGCATGTTGTTTAGGAAGTAGATGCCACTCTTGCTTCCAAATCTGTCTTAATCTGAGAGTTCCACCAAACCCTGTCTACCATGGGTAACCATTATGGCATTTGACACACCAGTGGTACAAGGTTCATCATCCCAGCAACCCCAGGTTCCCTCAGTACAACAAATTGACAGACCAGTGCTGTTCCACTTAGAAGACTGTTCCTCTAAAATATAATAACACTAGGCAATGAGAACTGCAGGCCCTTAGGCCTAACTGACTTTTAAATTCAAAGGCCCTCCACCAGGTCCTGTTGACTCCAAACAAGAGGTTTAAATAAAAAACAATCAACTGAACAATCTCTCTCATTACAAGGCCTGTATATATATATACATCATTTCCACCACCTAGACCATTCTTCACAATCCTCTTTAAAATCTCAGGTCAAATGCTCTCATAACAAACGATATCACAAACCATCTATTATAATACTTACACACAATTTTACTTTATTTTTTTATTGCCTCTCACGTTACACTGTGCATTCCATGAGGGTGGGAATTATGCTTGGTTTTGCTCTGTCTCCATCTGGCAGTCTGGCCCACTGTTATTCAATAAATGCTTACGAAATGGGTGAATGTTTCCCTTAATCCATTAACTCAGTATCCTGGGGCATCAACAGGCTCCATCTCCTCCAATCTATCCATTCTTCAGGGCAGGACCAAGATTTCCTAAATCCTCAGAAATATTGTGGTCCTGAGAGTCTGAGACTAGAATTTGAATACATGTTCTGCCACATGCACCTGAGTGACTTTAGGGACACAAGTTTCCTTATCTATAAAAAGAGAGACGCTCTGATCTAGCTTAAGGCTTCTGTTTTTAGTTAGGTTTTTTTTTGTTCATTTGTTTACACATAGTGGAAGTCAGCCTGTAGTATCAATCACTAGTCCTGGGGCACTGTAAGGGTGCTCCTGGCAGTTAGGGCATGGTGATAAAGAACTATCCCAGGTTCTGTTCTTTAAAGTGCACAAGTCTTGTTAGGATCTGTGAAATAATAAAAACTTTAAAGCAGTTAATTTTCTTTTCCCCCCTTCTGGGAAGGCAGCCAGGAAAGAGGAGGTGAGTGAAGCTAAGGGAAGAAAATATCTACAACTTGATTCACTTAGATGATGAGGTTGGAAGGACAGCAGTGCAGAGACATGGAAAGTTCATGGAAATGACATCTCCTGGCTAAATTATAAAGCACTATATGAGAGTTTTATTGAACTCTAAACATGAAGGCTTCCACTTCCATTACTACCTGATCTATTTCTCTTCATATTATTTGGGGCCCATTAGGGAGAGTAGCCATTTATCAAGTACTTTTCATGTACCAGACATCTGCTAGCACTCTAGCCATCTGATCTTACTTAACCCTTACATCAACCCGTGGCATCAGCATAACTGTCCCCACTGTAGGAAGTTCTGCTGGGTTTTTTATGTTTGTTTTGTTTTTTAACTTTATTATTTTTGTGTGTACACCGTCAAACTGGATCTGATTGGTACAGGAGGAGATTACCCCTCCTTCTCCAGCAGAGCATCTGGTGGGTTCGAACCACATACCTCTGGGATTGCAGTGCAGCTTCTTGACACTAGGCCACCAGAGCTCCCGGGAATTTCTGCTGTTAACTCAAGGGTGGCACCTCTCTGGCAGTTAGAATCCACCAACAGCTCCACAGGAGAAAGACAGGCTTAGATTTTAATACTTTATTCAGTGCATAAGAAATTTTGCCTGCCACCACCATGAAAAGGCCAGCAATTTTTTAAATGGTGACATATACTATTTTTGAAGACCTTCATTTCAGAAGTGGATGGCCAGCCTTGCTTCTTAATCTGTCTTAGTCTGGAAGCTCCATTTAAACCTGTCCATCATGAGTGAGTTTGCTGGTATTTTAAATACTGGTGGCATAGCTTCCAGAATCACAGCAACATGCAGATCACCACAGTATGGCAAACTGACAGACAAGTGGCAATCTCATCTTTTGACTGTGTGGATCATAAATTATGACAAACACTAAGAAAAATGGGAATCATAGATCATTTTATTGGGCTCATGTGAAAACTATACATAGACCAACATACAGTTGCCCTCACAGAACAAAGGAACAATCATTGCATGGTTTAAAATCAGGAAAGGTTATGTGTCAGGGCTGTACCCTTTCTCCACATGTATTTAATCTGTATGCTGAACAATTCATTCAAGAAGCTGGACAACATGAAGAAGAATGCTGCACCAGGATTAGAGAAAGACTAATGTATTAAAAACTCATGTTAGCAAACCTTGCTTGCAGAACTGAGGACTTGAAGCCTCTCTGCAGAAATTAAAGATTATAGCCTTCGATATGGATTATATCTCAACATCAAGAGAAAAAATATTCTCAACACTGTATCAAGAGGCAACATCATGATAAATGGAGAAAAAAAATTTAAGTTGTTAACAATTTCAGTTGGGTACACAATCAATACCCATGGTAGCAGCAGTCAAGAAATCAGGACATGTTGCATTGGGAAATTTGTGCTGTCAAGGATCTCTCCAAAGTGCTAGAGTTAGGACGTCAGTTTAAGGACTATTCCCCTGATCCAAGCCTTACTATTTTCAATTGCTTTCTATGCATCTGAAAGCTGGACAATAAATAAGGAAGACCAAAGAAGCATCAATGTGTCTGAATTGTGATAATGGAGAAGCGTATTGAATATATCAAGACCTGCCAAAAAGAACAAACAAATCTGTCTTGAAGAAAGTACAACCAGAGTGCTTCTTACAGGCAAGGTTGGTAAAACGTCACGTCACTTACTTTGGGCATATTTTCAGGAAGAATCAATCCTTGGAGAGAGGTGCCATGCGGGGAATGGTAGAATGTCAATCAAAGAAAGATTAACAGGGAGACAGAGTGACATGGTAACAACCACAATGCGCCTGAGCTTGACAGAGATGGCGAGGATGGTGCAAGGACAGGGCAAGGTTCAGATCTGTTGTTTGTAGTTCACTGTGACCCACAGTCAACTTGATGGCATTTGGTGTTAGCAACAGAGTTTTCTGAGGAATCCCTAATGGTGCAAACAGTTAATATGTGCTGCAAGGCAAAAAGGCTCCTGCCACTCAAAGTTGTCTCAGAACAATAGTCTGCTGATTTACTGTCCAAAACCATCCCTTGAAAACCCTATGGTTGTTCTCTGTCACACCTAGGATGGCCAAGATTTGGAATCAACTCAGTGAAAACTGGTTTTTGTTTGTCTAGTTGGCTTTGGGTTGTTTATAATTTTTTATATTTTAGTGTTCTCTGGACCTTCCCACTCTCTGTGTTAACCTTTTGAGAAGTATCTCTGTAGGCTCATCTCTCTAGACATAGATTTCTACTCTGTACACTTTACAGGTAGCCAAGTTTTCTGCTCAATTTTAAATTAATTATGACAAAGTGCTTCAGCTGAAGGCTGATCAACTTGAAGTGATGATAATTCATCCATAATTCATCCAGCCATATTCTAAATCCAGGAATGAAAATTAATTTTAAAAGAAAGAGGCAGAGCTATATGTTTGTGTAAAAATATAATGTAGATGGTAAGATGATTTGGTAGAGAAAGACAGGCAACTTTTCTCTAACATCTCCCCCAACCCCAGTATTTCCTAGGTAATCATCTGGCCTGATAAGGAAGAGCTGGACAAGAAAGGGAATTACATAAAGATGAATCATTCAACTAAAATTTTTACTCCTAATGATTCAGACTCATAAATCTTTCAATGCAGAAAGAAAGTGACCCATGTTCATAGCTTCATTCATGAGGACAATAAATAATTCAGATGCCTTAGTTAGGGAGGAACACGACAAACATGTTCAAGGTATCCCCTGGGCCCAGACTGTTGTGGTCCTCCCCAAAAAATAGTCCTACAAACATTAATGTGGGAGCCTCCCTTAGTTTTCTTGGTGACCTCTGACCAATAGCCTCTGTTAGCTGGGGAGAGATGGGTGGGGTAGAGTTTGCATCACTCCTTGGCCCCTGCCTCCATGTCCTCTAACCCTGCCCAGCACAGTTGGCAGTCATTTACACGTGTGTCATCTTCACATGTGCCTCTTCAGTAATACTAGTTAAAATCCACAACATGACAAGAACAGCTAGGCTGGCCCAACTGCGCAAGTCCTGTAACTCAGAACTCCCGTGGGAGGGATAGTGAGACTTGAGGCCTCAGCCTCTCATGGTTTCAGCTCAGGGCAGTGAGCAGAGCACCAGTGCCAGGTGCTGGGCCCACTGCCCAGGAAGGGCTATGCCCTGGGCAGTCTCTTCCCTGGACAGGTCTAGGCCTGTTGCCATCACAAGAGCCCAGCATTCTCATACAATCTACCTCCTACCACTCCTCATCCTCCAGAAGGTAGTGCCAAAAGAAGCACAATACAAATCACGACTGTATCGCCAGACACAGAGAGGAGGACACAGAAGTGCCAACTGGAGAGCCTATACCCTAGAACTTCCTCTTCTTTCAGGTCAGGCAAAGACAAAGAGTGTCTCAGGACCAGACCAGAGGCACACCAAAGGTCCCTCAAGTCTTCTCTGGATGTCATTCTTGTGCCCTATTTAACATTACAACCTCACATACTCCAGATTCCCTAACGCCTTCGTTGCTTACTCTTTTTCCACCGCATGGATCACCTTGTAATTGTCTGGTGTTTGTTCTCTTCTTCTTCTTTTTTTTTTTCTTTCTTTCTTATTGTCTATCTTTCCCTACATTATTGTTAGCTTTGTGAAGTTCGTTTTGTCAGTTCTGTTTACTGTTATGTTCCCAGGGCCTATAAGACAGGTACTGAAGTATTTGTGAAGGAGTGAATAAATCTTTTACAAATCACTAGCTACAAGGTTTCATTCAGTGCTCTGACTGCCCAAGAACCTCCAAGGTCTGTGAAGCAGCCCTTGTTCACAGGCTCACTGAAAGGCAGCACAGTGGTGAAAAGAACACAGTGGTCACACAGACATGGCTGCTAGCACGTTGTGTGATCTTGGGCATGCTCCTCTGAACCTCCGTTTCCTCACCTGTAAAACAGGGGTAACAAATCCACTTCACAGAATTTTGTTAGAATTAAAGATAATGTCCAAAATAACCCTGCATAGTGCTCCTCAAAAGGTACCTTTAGTGAGTTAGTAGTTCGGTGCTGTGGAGTCGAGTATGAGACTCATAGCAACCCTATGAACAAAAAAATCTGAACCTTGTTCTATCCTGTGCCATCCCTCACACTTCCTGACACACAAGAGCACATTCAGCAATCACTGCATCAATCCTCCAGTTTAAAGGTCTACCTCTCTTTTACTGACCCTCTACCCTTCCCAGCATCTTGTCCTTCTCCAAGGAATAGCCTCTCCTAGCAACATGCCTCATCATTCCTGCCTCCAAAGAGCATTCCGGGTGCACCCTCTCCAAGACATTTCTGTTTGTTCTCTTGGCTGTCCATGGAATGAATGTTCAATGCTCTTCTCCAACACCACATCTCTTCTCATCAATTCTTCTGTCATCCTTCTTCATTTCCAGCTCTCAGATGCAAAGCAAGTGATCAGAAAGACCGTGGCCTGAATCAGATGCACCTTAGTCCTCAAACTGACATCATTACTCCTCAATAATTTGGAGAGGTCCCTAACTGCAGATTTTCCCAGTGCAATGTGTCTCCATATTTCTTGACTCCTTGTACCAAGGGTGTTAATTGTGGATCCAGGCAAGATGAAGCTGTATGCCTCTGTCACAAAAAGTAAAGGGTTATCTAGGGCATCTACAGTTGCAGTAGGAAGCCCAACTACAGCTTCACATATAAGATTTGTTGAATACTAATGAATTAAAAGGGCCCTTATCGGCAAGCTCTGGTGGCCTAGTGGCAAGAAGCTGCACTGTAATCCCAGAGGTGCGTGGTTTGAATCCACCAGATGCTCTGCTGAAGAAGGAGGGGCAATCTCCTCCTGTACCAGTCAGATCGAATTTGACAGTAGACACGTGAAAAAAAAAAGGGGGGGGCCTTATCCAGACCTGGATCTGGAAGCTATTTTTTCACCTCGACTACTCTGAGTAGAAATCACGCATTGATTCCTCCTTATCATTCTAATATCAACTCACAAGAGACTTTTCTTGCCCATCCAGGCTCAGTTTTTCTTCTTACCTTCTTTATCTGACCCACTGTGAGTTCTTTTTCTTCACAGAAACACTTATCACCAAGCTACTGCCTCGCTCACTTATTTGCTTAAAAGCTTACTGTCAGCTTTCTCTTCCTGAACCCAAGTCCCACAAAAGCAAGGAATCTGTTTTATTCATTGCTGTACCCCATGCCTTGAATAATGTCTGGTCCACAGCAGATTTTCAACAAATATCTGTCACACACACGAATGAACGCACCATGATCCAACTGCTTTGGGAAGAACTCGAGGGTTCTGGCTTCCAATATGAGATTTGAAGGAAAAGTAAACACAAGGAAGTGAGGGGCTTGCTGCTTGTTGGCTGCCCTGAAAGTGCCTCTCACCCATCAGTGAACCAAGTTTACTTACCCTCATGCTCTCAGGTCTACCTGGTCTCTCCACTGTCCTGCTGTGTGTCAACATATCCACAAAATGTTTACCACAGAGAATAAGAAGGTAGCTCTGTTTTCCTTCAGATCATATATCATTAGAACAAAGTTCAGGAGGATATTCTGTTGGGTTCACATTCTGTCCAAAGCTTTGGAGTTGGAAATCTCAGCATAAACTCCAACAAGGGCAAAGTAAACAGAGGACCTCCTTTTCAAGAGAGTTGAACGTCCTCTCTCCTTTTTATCACTTAAGGCTTCCTTCTGGCGTTGGTAGGGTCAGTCACCTTTCTAGGACACCTCCTACTCCTGGAGGGAAGTAGAAGCTCTGCTTGGAGCACACCCAAGCCCTGCACACTGAGGCTAGGAGCCAAAAGATGCCCACATCCAGAAATGAGTGGCTACATGTGGTAATAGAGGCTATGTTGGGCTCTAAAGCTTCCAAAATGCACCCCCAAAACTAGGCCAGCCAGAGAAGGGAAACTAACTTGGGCCCAAATCAGTTATAGCTTTTCAACCAAACCAAAGTCCTTAACAAAGGCTATGCATCCTATGGCAAGAGTACTTATGGTATGAAAGATGAGGGGTGAACATTCTGTGAGGAAGACCACAACTAAAGAAGAACTCTGAAGATGACATGCAGAAGCCATTATAACCAAAGGGCTTCTGACACAAAACTCCACACTCTTGGTCTAGAGTTTCAAACTATCTCTGCTAAAAACACTCCTTCTCCACCCCCACAGTCCCCTTCCTGGGACTGTTTCATTTCCTTTCACAAAACTTTGTTTTGGTTTGATATTTGCCTCTAGGCCTCTGGGAGAATTTTCTGAGCTTTGTTTCTCTTCTTGTTTCTAGGATACCTGAGCTGGCTCCTACAGCAACAAATGCAGTAGGAACAAGAAGGGGGCGTTAGAATCTCTAGATAGGAAGGAAAGGGAGAGTGCAGGGGGGTTGGTGGGACGAAAGCCTGTTTTGACTCACAGAGACTTTTGTGGTCCCCTGGCACCTCAGGGGGCTCCAGCACAAAGAAAATGAAAATATCTAGAAATAAGGCAAGAGAGCACATGAAGTTCTAGGAAATGACAATGTCAAGGAGCAGATCAGGGCTACTGCCCAGGGCCAGCCCAAGCCAAGCACACAGGGAAGCCTGCTAGAGGCAACCAGAGAGGAGTCTCCACACACTACTACCTGGAAGATGTGACTTCCAGGCACATGTGCTAGGCTGGGTCCTGCCCATAAACACAAGCACACACCCTTAATGGCGCCAAGCCTGGGGCCTGGGTGTGTGGGAAAGACAGCGGGAAGCAGAGCTCTACACTCCTCAGGATGACAGGGCTCAGCATGTACTGGGCAGGACCCCAGGCCTTTCCTGCTTATCCTACATCCACCCCAGCCCCACCTCCAGCATGAAGGAACCTGGCATTCCCTGGCAAAGGCAAGAAGGAGTAGAATTCTCTGAAATACACATGGTTCTCCAGCTACAAGGTCATTTACTGATAATTCAGATTATCAACCAATGTCACTCCCACTGCCTCCCTACCACACATATCAAGCACTGCAGAGAAGACAGACTGACCCCAGAACCAGAGAAGAAGTCTACTGGAACAAACACAGCTGCCCAGAGTTCCTGTCATTAGCACATCAGGTAGGCTGCTTAGGGGGAAAGAAAGTAACTAAGTGGCATTTCTGGTTTGCCCCCATCCTATATAATTTTAAGTTATGAACTCTGCCGTTAACTTGGGTTAAAAACCCTGTAAAGATACTTACTGTCTATGATAATATGAGGAAACAGCTTAAATCCTCTGAATTTCAGTTTCCTCTGCTGAAATATTGAGATTACAATAAGAAGGTGGCTCTAAGTATCAGCAATACAAGTTATCATTGAGCAAAAATTCTGACATAGCAACCCAACAGAAGGCCATATTTTCCAAATACCATTCCTTCTTTGTTTCCAATTTTTGCATTCCAGTCAAAAATCATTATTAATGCATCTTGGCTGTATGTTTGAGCAATTTCAGAGTGCAAAAGTTGGTAGAAATACTCAATTTATTCAACTTTGGCATTAGCGACTGGTGTGTATATAGTTGCATTAATATATTTTCTTATATGCCTATGTTGTTGCTGTGTACTGCAGAGTTGGAACAGACCCATAGCTGACCCTCTAGCTGGTGGTCAGAGGCAGTAAACTGCATGGGCGGAGACTGTCCATCTTTTTCCCATGGAGCAACTGGTACACTCAAATCATGCACCTTCAAGATTACAGTGCAGTTTCTTGCTACTAGACTACCACATCTCCCATATATGCATATAGATATTATCACCGACAGCACTAAACTTCAGGATCTTGAAAAGTTCTTTTTGACAATAATACAACATTAACCCTCTTCAATTTGCCATTCCTGGCATTGCAGTATCTAACTAGAACAGCCAATAGCAGTCTATTTCAGCTCACTAACCCTGAGGATATTGACCTTTATGTGTTTTATTTAATTTTTAACAAGTGCCATTTCACTAAATTCTTACTTTATACATTCCAGACTCCAATTATTAATGGATGTGTGCAGCAGTTTCTCCTCATTGTGAGTCCTGTCACATCAACAAATGAAATTCCTTCACTAGATGAAAGCTTTGGACATGATGTTAGAAGGGGCCAGTCCTTGGAGAAGGACATAATAATGCTTGGAAAGGTGGACAGTCAACATAAGAGAGAAAGACCTTCAACAAGACAGATCAATAAGATGACTTTATTTAACAGTGAGCTCAAGTATATCAGAGATGGTGAGGATGGCACACGACAGGGCAGGGTTCCGAATTGTTGTTCACAGGGTCTCTAAGTCACAGTCAATACGATAGCATATAACAACAATTTATCTTATTAAGGTAGAGTCTACTTTGAAGAAGAAACAATTTCTAAGTCACATTTTGAGTGCCTTCCAAACTTAGGGGCTCATCTTCCCATATATTTCACAACATTCATATTCAAATGATTAGAAGGTAGTTATTAAAGGTAATTGTGAGAGCTGTATGTAACAAATGAGTGATAATATACCTGTGAGTGAGAAGTTGTGAATAGCAACAAAGAGAATATCCAACAAAGGGCCCTGTATCTCATTTACAAAACTGGCATAAAAAAATTTTATCTGGAACAATCTTCCAGTAGGTACCAGAGAATACTGGCCTACCCTAACTGGTTTATCATAAACTGCCATAAACTAAGATCTCTTCCAAGGTACTTACCCAGCTGGGTAGGCAACTAAACCTGATCGAGGGTCACAGGCAAGTCCTCTGCCTCCAGACACTGTTATTCCCAGCACCTTCTCTAAGGTCACCTGTGAAAGTAAGAGAGAAAGGAGATATGTTATAGAGTGAGGTAGGAAAGAAAGTGATGAAGAAATCTGGTACCATCCTACAGCGTAAGCTTCTTCTTTTTCAGAAGAATGGGCTTAACTGAATTCCCTGGGTTCTGTTCTGATAACAGGGCTCTTTTTTTTTGTTATTGTCACTGAGAATATACACAGCAGAACATACACTAATTCAACAATTCCTTCTTGTACATTTTAGCAACATTGACTGCATTCTTTAGAGTTATGCAACCATTCTTACCCTTCATTTCTAAGCTGTTTTTCTCTAATGAACATAAACTAAGAGCCCTCTAATTTTTCTAATTTTAGGAGTTCCTGTTGTCAATTTGATCCCATTATTATAGTTTGTTCTTTAAAAGAGCATAATGCAGGGGAGCTCTGGTGGCCTAGCGGCAAGAAGCTGCACTGCAATCCCAGAGGCACACGGTTCAAATCCACCAGATGCTCTGCCGAGGAAGGAGGGACAATCTCCTCCTGTACCAGTCAGATCTGATTTGACGGTATACGCACACACACAAATAATAAAATTTAAAAAAAGAGCATAATGCTCAAGGCAAATCTTATTCACTAATAATGCCAAACTATCTTTTGATTTAAAGACTTCAGGTGGAAAAAAAAATAAAGACTTCAGGTGATACCTTCAGTTTAAGAGTTAAAGATTATTTTGGGGTGATAGTTTTGAGAGATCCATCCGTCCTCCATGGATCTAGAAAGTACAGATTTCATGAAAATTTTCAATTCTGCTCCTCAAATACACTCCCTTTTGATGATCAAGATTCTCTATTAGATTCTTTGCTCAAAATAGTAATGGTAGCCAGGCACCATCCAATGTTTCTAGTCTCATGGCAAAGGATACAGAACTGTTCATGCATCCATTTTACTTCCTTCTCTTGTTCCTGTTCCTTCTTCCTCTTCTGTTGCTCCAGGTGAAGAGAGATCCAATGTTGTACCTTGGATGTCTGCCTGCAAATTTTTAAAGCCCCAGGCACTACACCACCAAACAAGGAACACCAAAATTATGTGCAAAATGATGCCACGGTTCTCTTGATTACATGAAAATGACAATGTGCTTCACTTGCTTTTAGCAGGGCTTTCTGCTGGTACAAAAATCATCAGCTGGCCAGAGAGGAAAAAGCATTGTCTCAATCCAGAAAGGTGCCCTTTATACAATAAAGTCCTGGATCCTCACATTGCAAAATGAGGGAAGTCACGGATCCTTATGCCCTTGCTGGTCTAATGACAATGTTATATGAATTATTACAAACTGAAAGAAATGTGAGGTACCAGTTAGGCAACATGAAATATCTGAACTTGTTATTCTATCATATTCTTCCCCTTCATTAGAGGAGTATATCCACTAAATGTCTGCCAATACATAGAATATAAATCTAGGAAAGGAGCTCTGATGACATAGTACCTTATGTGTCTGCTAACTAGAGGTCATGGGTTTGAAATATACCAGCTGCTCCCCAAGAGAAATATGGGCAATCTTGTCTCCTTGTATAAAGATTTACTGCCTTAAAAACCTGACAGAAGGTTGCTATGAGTCAGCATCAACTTGACGGAAGTGGGTTTGGTTTTTGATATATGTCTAGGAGGCAGAAACATGGCTTAATGTTGTGTTTTGCACAGTACACATACTCAAAGTACTCTAATTATTGTTATTAAGCCACATTTCCCACAGAGATGAAAGAGAAACATATATAAAGCAACCATAGATTATAAAAGGACAAAGCCATATAAGAATCACATGAGAACTCATCATCATTCTCTTCTTCACTACTGTCACCTTATACTGTTGATTTTCCCCAAGTCCTGCATTAGACTCGCCCCAAAAATGGTTTCATTTCAGACTCAGACAACTATGCAATCTCCTGCTTATCACTGCAGGTTCAGTTTCTTCTAATGCTGCCTGGGCTCCCGGCACTGGCCCTCCTCAGGAATGTCTTTTGTCTTTCTGGTTTACAGAGAGGTCTCTACACACAGAAGGGCTATGGAAGCAAACAAGGCTTGTGCTCTTTGAAAACTATGATCCTAAGGAGAGTCTTGAAGACTCCAGGATATCAAGGTGAACCAGAAACACTTTACATGTGTTCCTGCTTTGTGGCAGGGTGGCCCAAGTCACTTTATAGAGAAGAAAATCCTAGATTCAATTTCTTTGTTTTGGGATCTTTTTTCTTCAACTCTTCTAACCAGAAATTTCAAGAGTGCTCCTGTTTAACTTCTTATCTCTGAGGACATTTTAGTTAGAATTAGGCTGGAAAGAAATACTCCACGTGGCTAAACAAAATAAATCTCCTGCGACATTATAGTTAAAATCTATTCCCTAGAAAGATCCCTCAAGAGACTTCTATATTTCTCAAGGATGCAAACCAGGAATTCCAACTTATATCTACTCACTGATAAGGGCAATTTAAGAAAAGTACACCACACTAACCCATACAACCACCTACTGTTGTCATGTGCTGTCAAGTTGCCTGCAACTCACAGTGACCCTATGTATAACAGCTCTGAAGCCTGCCCTCTCCTGAGCCAATCTTACAGACTCCAACACACCTACCCTCACTGCCCTAGTTACTGTATCGTTCTGTTTCATCCAGGGTTTTCCTCTCCTGTGCTGTCCCTCCACCATTCTGAGCATGATATCCTTCTTCTCCAAGGAATGGTCCCTCCTGACCACATGTCCAAAGTATGTGAGATGGAGCTTCAAAATCCTAGCCTCCAAGGAGAAACTTCGTTTCACCCTCTCTAAGACAGACCTATTTGTTTTCTTGGTGGTCCATGGGATTTTCAAGACTCTTCTCCAGCACCTTAACTAAGAGGCATCAATTCTTCTTCTGTCATCCTTAGTCATTGTCCAGCTCTCTGATGCATAGCAAGTAACTGCCAAAATCATGGACTGGATGTCAGAAGAGACTCTGAATATTGCACTAGAGCACAGAGAAGCCGAAGCAAAGAAATCAAGAAGTTCAAGAGCTGAATAGAAGATTTCAAAGGGCAGCATGGGAAGACAAAGTAAAGTATTATAATAAAATATGCAAAGAACTGGAGTCAGAAAATCAAAATGGCCACACTTGCTCTTAAGCTGAAGGAACTAAAGAACAAATTCAAGCCTCAAATTGCAATAGTTAAGGATGCTATGTATAGAATATTGAATTATCCAGAAAGTATTAAAAGAAGATGGAAGGAGTATACAGAGTCACTGTACCAAAAAGAATTGGCTGACACAAAAGAATTTCAAGAAACAGCCATCTGTTAAGTGCCAAACTTGCTATCTATAGCAAGCATTTCTAAATGCTGAGCCTA
>NW_006399776.1:5160037-5258308 GCF_000299155.1 Elephantulus edwardii
CATCCTGGCCCATCCTCACCCTTCTGCCCCCAACCCTCACCTCCTTGTACCCCCAATATGTTTTTCCCAATAAAAAAAAATATTAAAAAAAAAAAGAAATGCTGAGCCTAGTGTGAGATAAACGGATATTTGGTGGGGGACACTCCTCCTCCAAAATAACCCCACTGCCTTCAAGTCAGTTTCAACTCATGGTGACTCTCCATCAGATTTCTGAAGCAGTTAACATCAGTATCCTTGCCTATCTTTTTTGGCAACTAACCGTTAGCAGTTCAACACAGAATACATTATACCATCAAGTTTCTTTAAAAACTAGTGGTGTTGTTATGTGTCGCTAAGCTGAAACTGACTCATAGCTGACCCTCCACTGGGTTTTCAGAGGCAGTAAATTGCACAAGAGGAGACAGCTCATCTTTCTTCTGTGGAGCAGCTGGTAAATTCGAACTGCATGCCTTTGGGTTGGTAATGCAACCAGAACTCCCTAAACCAACATTGTTGTTGCTGCTGCTATGTGCTGTTGAGTCGACTACAACTCATAATGAACCTAGTTTACCCTAAACTTTCTTGGTGCTTTTCTCTCATTTTAATGACCCCTAGCATTCAGTTATCTTTCTCAAAGGCCTGGCCACCAGGTACCTACCAACTGTAGTTGCAGGGTGCCATCAAGACAATTAGAACTCATAATGATCCTAAATAACAGAATAGAACTACTTCATAGTTTCTTGGACTGTAAAAAGTTTCTTAACAGAGGAAATCGCCAGGCCTTTCTTCTACAGAACCACTGGGTGGGCTTGAAGCACGGATCTTTCAGTTAACAGCCAAAAGTTTAAATGAGCTCTTGAAGTACTAATTGGAAAGAACAAAATAATAAAGGGCTGAGGATGAAGGAAGAGATACTTAATTATCACTCCTTACCCTGAGTAGTGTGTACTTAACTATCTCAGGGTGCCGTACTCAAAAACATTCCTGCTACATATGCAGAGCAGAGTTAGAGGCCCAAATTACCCACATAAATGGGAAAGATCGCAAAATCAAGTACCCCAGCTCAAAGGTTGCTCACCTCCTACTATCTTTAAGCTCATCTAGTCTCAAACAGATCTTGTGGATTTAAATTTGCAGGGACCCAACCCTTATGCTTCAGCTTTGGTCCCAAGGAATCTAAACTGTCTCTTGGTTCTCAGACTCCCCGCCCTTTGAAAGGAATATGGGTAGTTGTCACAGTAGCACAGAAAATTAATTCTGAAATTATTTTGGACTGTTCCACTAATAATCTAAATCAAAGAGGACATATGAATTCTCAGACCACGAAGAACAGTGTTTATCAAACTTTTCTGATCATGATCCACAATAAGAAACATATTTTACATGATGTGTTTGCCTGTGCACAACATTGAAATAAGAAAGGACTTATACAATATTTGTCTTTTTGTGATTGACTTATTTCACTCAGCTTAAGGCCTTCTAGATTCATCCATGTTTCACAAATGTTTTATCATACTATTGCGTTGCAGAGTAATCCATTGTGTGAAAGTACCATAGATTCTTTAACCATTCATTCACTGATGGACACCTGCATTGTTTCTATCTCTTTGCAACTGTAAATAATACTACATCAAACATAGGTGTGCATTTATCAGTTTGTCACATCTCTTATTTCTTTAGGACATACTTCATAGTGGGATTGCTGGATTCCATTTTCAACTTTATAAGGAAGCATCAAACTGCTTCCCATAGTGGCTGCACAATTTTACATTCCCATCAGCAATATATGAGAATTCCAATTTGTCCATATCCTCACCAGCATTTGTTGTTTATTATCTTACTGAACTTTGTTATTGTTGCTGAGGTGAAGTGATATATCACAGTGTTGTTCAGATTTGCATCTTTTTAATAGCTAATGGTCTTGAGTATTTCTTCATGTATTTATTAACCATTTGAATGTCTTTGGAGAAGACATTTACACAGAGAATAATTCTTAGATGCTTAAGGAGGGAGGGGGCAGTAAAAATTAGTAATTATTAAGATGAGTGAAGGGAACAGAAATATATAATCAGAAGATGATCAGATATTATGAATACTGTAATTATGTTTTTGTTTGTTTTTATAATTATGTTTTAAAACAAACTGAATGATTGAAAGAAAACCAATGTACTTTGTAAACTTTCAGTCAAATCACAATAAAATGTTTAAAAACTTAAAAACAACAACAAAAGAAAGGTTCTACAAAACAAAACCAATTGTAGCAAACAACAAATGCTGGTGAGGTTGTGAAGAAACTGGAACCCGTATTCACCATTGGTGGGAGTGTAAAATGGTGCAACCACTATGGAAGGTTGTATGGTGCTTTCTCAAAAAGTAGCAAATAATAAAAAAAAAGTTGCAAATAAAAATACCATTTGACCAAACAATACTGGGAATATAACCTAAATAAACCATAACTGATACCCAAGCAGATATATGTACACTCATGTTTATTGTGGTATCAATAAACAAATGGATAGAGAAGCTGTGGTATATCCACACAATGGAATACTATGCTGCATTGAAAAACAAGGAACTCAGAGTTCTGGTGGCCTAGTGGCAAGAAGCTGCACTGCAATCCCAGAGATATGTGGTTCGATTCCACCAGATGCTCTGCCGGAGAAGGAGGGGCCATCTCCTCCTGTACCAGTCAGATCCAAATTGACGGTACACACACAGAAAATAATAAAATAAAAATAAAAAACAAGGAACTCATGAAATATTAAACAAAATGGGTGACCCTGGAGGACATCATGTTGAGTGAAATATCTTAGTCACAAAAAGACAAATATTGCATAAGGCCACTGTTGTAAAATGGGATTGACATTGGGGCTGGGGAAAGACTGAGAAAGATGGGATAAATTATGTATACTGCATTGAAACAGATGAGGGAAGGAACTGTTTAATAGGGATATATGATTAGGTATTATTATCATGACAGGAGTCCAGAACGAAGGCTGCATAGTGGAGTGGACTTGGGGGGAGGAATTGTGTAACAATGAAAGAACTTTTTTTTTTACTTTTCAAAGAGAAGAGTGAACTGGAGTGAGGGGTGGGCAGGGAGAAAAGTGCAACAATGAATATGGAAATCCAAAGTCTCCGTAAACTTTCATTAAAATGAATAGTAAATAAAAACCCCCAACTGTTATTGCATAAGATGTATTTCACTTTTTATTATATTCTATTCTATTAAAAAAATAATCTTGATCATGCCTACTTTGTCGATTTCATGGCCTACAAATGAGGGGTAAGCTCCAGTGTGAGCAACCCTGCTACAGACCAGTCCTTTCCATCGGGCCTAAAGGACAGGTCTGGCTCTGGCCTCTGTGTGACCCTCTGTCACTCTAGTTCATAGGACCCTTTACACTGCAACACACTTCCATGCTAAGAAAACCCTGAGAGCAGGAGTTTGCCTGGATTCAAAGCTTGGATTAATTTCAAAGGATTTATGGTTTTTTTCTTTCTCTGGCTTTCTAAGCAGCTGTCCCAAGGAAGAAAAGGCAGTTTCCTTTGGCTCTGCGAAGGGGAAGGAGAGGGGAAAAAACATTCAAGGTCATCAGCTGGTTTTTATTTTATGTTCTTAACTCAAACCAGCTTCCTGTTTGTAAGGAGGCTCCATTTTCAATGGGTCTGAGTGTCCCCTGCATGGTCTCCAGCATCTAAACTTATTTGCAATGTTCAGCACAGTGGATTTTATGGAACACTGTACTCTGTGATAGCCTCTCTATCCTCTGTCCAAAAAATACTGTAAAGCTCCACTTCCTAGAAAATGGAGACACACCTTTGTAATTTCTGTAAACACAACTACAGGCAAGCCATCTAGGTCCAGACTGGATGTGCTGGAGTTGGTCTGCACGAGTTCATGGAAGCTGACTGTCCACATCTTTTCCCTCCTCCACATTCAGTTACAGCACATCAGTAGCTTGAAATCATTATAATGGGAGTGTTGCACCACTGAAATCAGAAAATGCTACCTATCAGGGTTTTTCTTTTTGTCTTGAAGAACTATAAATCCTTACCAGCACACAACTGAGTTCAAGCCACTATTATCCCTCATTCTTCCTTACTGGTTTCCCTGCTTCAAACCTTACCTCCTATAGTCTTTTCCCAACGATACAAGTCTGTCTGATTTAAAAAAAAAAAAAGTTGCTCAGCTCAAAAATTCATATCATTATCCAGCTCAAAACACTCAAGTTCAAATCCAAACAGTTTACCCAAGTTTGCAAGGCCTAGATCATCTGGTTTCTCTGACCTAATTTTCTATAGTCATTCACTTCACTCTTTCTAACCTGGGGTTGCAATCTTGCCTCATGTACTTTGTATATACTATTACTTCCACTGAAAAACTCTTCTCTCAGCTATTCTCATAGATTACTCCTATATCTGATTTAAGTCTTACTGTCCATTCAAAATACTGCACAAACCAAATTCTTTGCTGTTGATTCCAACAAATGGCAATCCTGTAGGACACAGCAGAACTGCCCCAGAAGGTCTAGTATTTATAGAAACAGATACCACAAATTTCTCCCATGGAGTGGCTGGTACATTCAAAGCTTTGGTCTGTTCAGTTAGCAGGTGAGTGATTAAGCAGTGCACCACCATGCCACCAGGACTCCAAGTATTGCATAAATCCACCCCAGTCCAAGTTGCTATCAAGTTGAGTCAAACTCACAGCAGCCCTCCCTCTAGTTTCTGATGCTATAAAACTTTATGGGAAGTGACTGCCCCTCTTTCTCCCAAAGAGCTGCTGGTGGACTACAACTGCCAATGCTAACTTGAGTTAGCCACCTAACATGCAATATACTTTGCCACCAGGGCTCCTTAAATATTGTTTCTAGCTCTAACTCACTGCTGTTGAGTCAGTTATTACAACTAACAGTATCCCTCGACTGGGTTCCCAAGCTGTAAATATTAATGAGGATAAAGGAGTCACTGGCCTTTTGGTTAGCAGTGCAGTGGTAGACTTGAACTGTGTACCTTTGGATTTCCAGGGCAAGCCCTTACAATTAGGCCACTAGAGTTCCCTAAATATTGTGTTGTTGTTATTGTTGTTAGGTGTCATCAAGTAAAGTATGATTCACAAAAACCCTATGAATAACAGATCTGAACTCTGTCCTATCCTCACAATCTCTGATACACTTGAGCCCACTGTTATAGTCACTGTCAATCCACTTGAAGGTCTTCCTCTCTTTTGCTGTCTCTCTGAGCATGATGTCCCTTCTCCAAGTAATAACCTCTCCTAACAACATGCCCAAAGTATGTGAGATGAAGTTTTATCATCTTTGCCTCCAAAGAGCACTCTGGCTGCACCTTCTTCAAGAAATACTTGTTTTTTGCTTTTGGCAGTCTATGGGATATTCAATACTCTTCTCCAACACCACAAATCAAAGACATCAATTATTTTTCTGTCATCCTTATTCATTGTCCAGTTCTCAGCAGTATAGTAAATGACTGAAAAGATCATGACATACCTTAGCAGTCAAACTGGCGTCATTGCTCGTCAATAATTTGGAGAGGTCCCTGACTGCAGATTTGCACAACGCACTATGTTTTCTTCCTCACTGCTGATAACAAGTATATTGATTGTGGATTCAAGTAAGATGAAATTGTTGACAATTTAAATCTTTTCTCCATTTGTCCTGATGTTGTGGTGAGAATTTTTGTTTTCTTGATGTTGAAATGCAATTCATATTGAAGGTTATATTCTTTGATCTTCTGCAGCAAGCACTTCAAGTCATTATAATTTTCAGTAAATAAGGTTGTCATCTGCACAACGAAGGTTACTGAATACTGCATAGTAAATATTGTTGCTGTTGTTATGTACCATCGAGTCACCTGTGACTCATAGTGACCCTATGTACAACAGCCCTAAAACCTGCTCTATCCTGTGCCAATCTTATTGTCTCTGACACACCTATCCCCACTACCCCAGTCACTAAATCAATCCGTCTCATTGAGGGTCTTCCTCTCCTGCTCTGTCCCTCCATCCTCCCAATCATAACGTTCCTCTCCAAGGACTGGTCCTACCTTGCAACATTCCACAGGATGTCAGTTGAAGCATCAGAATCCTTGCCTCCAAGGAGCAGCCTGGTTTAACCCACTCTAGGAAGAACCTGTTTATTCTTTTAGCAGTCCATGGTAATCAATACTCTTCGCCAACACCACAGCTCAAAGGCATTAATTCTCCTTCTATCATCCCTAGTCATTGTCCAGCTCTCTGACGCATAGCAAGTGATTGCAAAGACCATGGTCTGTACTTAGGTGCACCTTAGTCTCCAGAGTGACATCATTGTTCTTTAGTACTTTGGAGAGGTCTTGATTTCCTGGCTGCTGGTACCAAGAGTGTTGATTGTGGAGTCAAGCAAACTAAAGCTGTTTACAATCTCAATCTCTTCACTATCTATCACGATGCTGCCAATTGACCCAGTGGTGAGAATCTTTTGTTTTCTTGATATTGAGCTTCAATCCATATTGAAGGCTGCAGTCCTTGACGTTCTGCAGCAAGCGCTTCAGGTTCTCCTCAGTTTCAGCAAGCAGGGTTGTGTCATCTGCATAATGCAGATTGTTAAACGAGCATTCCTCCAATCTTGATGCCACATTTCTCCTCACAGAGCTCAGCGTCCTAAATAATCTGTTCTGCATATAGGTTGAAAAGATATGAAGACAGGAGACATCCCTGGTGTGCACCCTTCCCAATTCTGAACCATGCGGTGTTTCCTTGCTCTGTTCTGACGACTGCCTCCTAGTCCAAGTATAGGTTTCGCATAAGTACAATCAAGCGTTCGGGGATTCCCATTCTTCTCAGAGTCAGCCACAGTTTGTTGTGATCCACACAGAAATGCCTTTGTATAGTCAATGAAACACAGATGACATTTCTCTGGTACCCTCTGCTTTCAGCTACGATCCATCTAACATTAGCTACAATTTTCCTCATACCACGACCCCTTCTAAACCCAGCCTGTACTTCTGGCAGTTCTCTATTGATGTGCTGTTCCAGTCATTTTTGGATAATCTTCAGCAGAATCTTGCTTACATGTGATATTAACAATATTGCTCGATAATTTCCACACTCTGTTGGATCACCTTTCTTTGGAATGGGAAAAAATATAGAACCCTTTCAGTTAGCTGGCCAGGTGGTTGTTCTCCAGATTTCTTGGCATAACTTTGTAAGCACATCTAGGGTAGCATCTGTTTGTTGAAATATATCAATTGTTATACTGTCAATTCCTGGCACATTGTTTTTTGCCAATTCTTTCAAAGCAGCTTAAATTTCTTCCTTCATCACCATAAGATCTTGCTCATACATTGTTTCATGAAATTCTTCCATATTCATCAATTCCTTTTGGTACAATGATTCTGTATACTCTTTCCATCTTCTTTTAATACTTCCTGGATCATTCAATATTCTGCCCAAAGCATCCTTAAGTATTGCAATTTGGTCTTCAATTCCTTGAGCTTAAGAAATGCTGAGTGAGTTCAGCCCTTTTGATTTTCTGACCCCAGTTCTTTGCACATTTCAGTATAATACTTTACTTTGTCTTCCCACGCTGCCCTTTGAATTTTTCTATTCAGCTCCTTAACATCTTGATTTATTCCCTTTGTTTTGGCTCCTCAGTGCTCTAGTGCAATATTCAGAGTCTCTTCTAACATCCATTTTCGTCTTTTCTTCCTCCTCTGTCTTTGTAATGACCTTTTGCACTTTTCCTGGATGATATTCTTGATATCCTCCCACAACTCATCCGGTCTTCGCTCATTAGTGTTCAAGACCTCAAACCGGTTCCTGAGGTGGTTTTGAAATTCAGGTGGGATAGTCTCAAGGTCATATTTTAGTTCCCATGGATTTGTTAAAATAGAAAAAGGAGATGGTACAAACTCAGTATTTTAGGAGAAATATTATAGAATTCACACTCTTCATTTTCTATATCCACATGCTGTTTTGTTTAACACCCTCACTGATGTAGCAATGTGGAAGAAGATGGCATGAAGGATATGTATTTTTATTTTGTTTGCATGTTGTTAGGTGCTATCAAGTTAACTATTATTCATAATGACCCTATGATTAACAATCTAAACCCTCTCATATGATGTATAATCCTCACAATCTTTGTCATGATCAAGCCCATTGTGGTTTAAATTTCTTATTTAAGAATTACAAGGCTGTACTTTTACATACTGAGGGAGCTCTGGTGGCACAATCAACAGGGAGTTGTAATAACTCAAAGGCCATGGCTCTCTGGTGATTTTAATCCACCATCTATGTAATTTACAGTTCAGAAACCCACTGGAGGGTCAGCTGTGAGTTAGTTCTGACTCAATGGCAATGAGCTGTTTTATTTTTTTTAATATATGATGCTCTGTCAAATGTATTCCTAGGGAAGATTTTAAGAACCAGTGAGTGATTCCCTCTTCCTGACTTCTTAGCATGGCAGCCAGTGATGAGACAGGAACCCCTCAATTTGGGTTCCCAAGTAATTTTGATAAACAGAGCACCTGTGCTCTTCTACAATGAATATGCGGCATAAGCAAGAAATAAACTATTAAGTAATGGAGATACTCACATTATTTGTCAGCACAATGTTACATAACTCAACAATCTTCAAATGTTTTTGTCCTAGGACCCTCTAATACCTTAAAAATTATTAAAGATCCTAAAGAACTTTTGTTTATAAAGATTGTTGGGGTTTTCAGTTTGTTGGTTTTTTAAAATTAATTTTAATGGAAGTTTACAGAGACTTAGGGTTTCCAGGCATTCATTGTTACACTTTTCTCCCTCCCCACCCTCTCCGCCCGAATTCACTCTTCTCCTTGAAAAGAAAAACTCTTTCATTGTTATGCAATCCCTCCCCTCAAATTCATTCCACTATGCAGCCTTCACTCTGGACTTCTGTAATGACAAGAATACCCATTCATATGTCCCTTTTAAGCAGTTCTCTCCCTCATCTGTTTCAATGCAATATACATCATTCTTCCCCTCCTTTTCTGACTTCTCTCAATCCTGATGTCAGTCCTGTTTTACAACAGTGGCCCTATGCAATATTCTTTTGTGACTGAGATACTTCACTCAGCATAATGTCCCCCAGTGTCATCCATTTTGTATAATATTTCATGAGTTCCTTGTTTTTTAATGCTGCATCGTATTCCATTGTGTGAGTATACCAGAGCTTCTCTATCCATTCATTTGTCGATGGGCCCTTGGGTTGTTTCCAGCTTTTTGCTATTGCAAATAAAGCTGCAAATAAACATGGGTGTGCATAAGATTGCTGTTGTTGTGTACTGTCAAGTCTGAACAAATCTATAGCTGACTCTCCAGTGAGTTTTCAAGGGCAGTTAATCACATGGGAGGAGACTGCCCATCTTTCTCCTGCAGTTATGAAGATTATACGTATAAATATTTCCTATATTAAAAACTACAATTAAAATGTTCAAACATTTACTAACATAAAGATAACATTAATAAGCCTATTATACATTAACATAAGTAACATTTTAGTAAAAATAACATAATTCTCTAAAACAAAAAATAAGTTATTGAGAAAAGGGGCATTGTTTTACATTTTGCAAATCTCTTCACTGTTGATCTTAATACAAGACAGCTGGATTTTCATATCTGCATCTGTATTCAATCTGTTGCCATATGTTATTCTAGTTGAAGTAGCTGAAGAAAAGTTGGCCTCATTTGGATATGGAGTTATAAAAGAAAAGGCATTCTGGACCCCTATAAGGCTTGGAAACCCCTGGGATCGCTAGATTACAATTTGAGAACCAATGACTCTTGAATGTTACAGCATCTTTCCACATAAGGATGCAAGCCCACTAGTATAAACCTCTAGTCTAACCATAATTTAAGAAAACTGAGGCAATGAAGAGATCCTATAATAAAACAAGTCCTAAAAGCCTGGGATGAAGACTAAAAAGCCAACCTCTGACAGGAACTTCAGATCCAAACCATCCAGGACCAAACATCAAGTGAAACATAGTCAAGAAGACAAATCTTCCCGTGAACGTTTTTATGTCAGTAACTTGGGGCACAAGTGACGCCCTGATATCTCATTCTAGAAACACTGCTTTATACGAAAGTGAAAGCTCAGAACTCAGAAGACAGCAGCAGCTAGTACTCTATAGCAATCTCCTCCACATTCAACGGGAGAGTCCCAGAGTTGTGGGACAGTCTTTGCTTTGGCAGGTGGAGAGTGTTGAGATGGAGGAAAGCTTATACCAACCTGAAAGAAGGTGTCATCTTTCCCACTGAAGCAGGGCTACTAAGGACAAAATAACTACAGATACAATGTAAGAACTTGAACTACTCCCGACATGCACTATGCAGGGTAATACTGTTTCCTCCTGAGAAAAAAGATAGCAAAAATCACCTCTCACTTTAATGAGATGAAGGGATAACCTCATAATAGCCTATTCCCAAGAGAAACCAAGAAATAAAACAAGTGTTTAAGTGCTCTCTGGCTCTCATCAGTGTGGATGGAAAAAACAGGTGGCTCAGAAGTGATACCACTATTTATTCAAACTAAAACCAGTATTTTCCATCCTGCAGACTGCATCCTCTTAATTAGGCTTAAAATCAATTTAGCAGGAAATTAATGAAATAGAACATAAAACAGAATTCAAGGCCTAGAGTAGGAGAAATTTTAGTGAAACTTGTTTTGAAGTGTGTGTACTGGGCCACAAGGTTAAAGAATTTCTTCAGATAAGTTATTCTCAGAAAATGTTTAGAAGCCACTGTGATATAGTGGAGGATTCTAATGAAAAATACATACTTTCTAGTATATATGACAAAGCAATTCAGCACACGATGAGGCTTATAAGACACATAAAAAGTGCTTAAATAGAAGGAAGAAAAAGGATTTCTGAACAGGACCAAGGAGTGGAAATAAAGATGACTTCTTGTATTGGACCTCACAATGCAGAAAGAATTTTGACAGAAATGCAGACAGAAGGATTTCTCAGCAGAGGAAGTTTTATGCATTAAAAGTTTGGTAGTCAACAGTCTTGGCACCAGCAGCCAGGAAATTAAAAGGCACATTGCCATGGGAAAGTCTGTTGTTAGGGACCTCTCCAAAGTACTGAAGAGCAATGGTGTCTCTCTGGAGACTAAGGTGCATCTGATACAGGCCATGGTCCTCGCAATCACTTGTTATGCATCAGAGAGTTGGACAATGACCAAGGAGGATAGAAGGAGAATTGATGCCTTTGAGCTGTGGTGCTGGAGAAGAGTATTGAGAATACCATGGACTGCTAGGAAAACAAACAGATTTGTCCTGGAAAGGGCTAAACCAGGTGGCTCCTTGGAGGCAAGGATTCTGAGGCTTCGTCTAACATACTTTGGACATGTTGTGAGGAGAGACAGGTCCTTGGAGAAGGACATCATGCTTGGGAGGGTGGAGGGACAGCGCAGGAGAGGAAGGCCCTCTATGAGGTGGATTGATTCAGTGACTGGGATAATTGGGATGGGAGTGTCAGAGACAGTGCGATTGGCACAGGACAGAGCAGAGTTTAGGGCTGTTGTACATAGGGCCGCTACGAGTTGCAAGCCACTCGACAGCACATAACAACAACAACAGCAGAAAATAACAGGGCAGGTGAGGAATGGTGAGAGCAAAGACTTCAAGAGTATGTCAGGAGAGGGAGGATCTAATCAGATAATGGAGAGTCCAGAACACCAAACTAAGTGAGAGTAATCTTTAGGTTTAGCAAGCCATCAAATAATTTTAAGTAGGGGATACAATCTAAAATGTACTTTAAAAAGCCAAATTTGGTGATGATGCATGTAAGACATATGCATAGGCAAGAAGTCCAATCAGGAAGCTGTTACAATAGTTTAGGTGAGAAGCAATGAGGATCTAGACCAGAGTAAAGATCAGGCAAGTAGAAAGCAAAGAAAAAAAGAATCTAAAAAGCACAATGTGAGTAGAACTGGCAAGCCTAAACACTGTGTAACCCTGGACACAGAAAATGCAGATTTTGAACAGTAATAGGGAACAAAGTGGCACTATGAATAGAAGTAGGGGCATCAGAGAGAGGACCTGGGTCTGGAAAAAGAAGGATGGGAGCCTATAACGTCTGCTTCAGATGTGCCAAATATAAGACACTGCTAGGATATTCAGGAGGAGTCACAGAAAACTTGATTTAGAAACATAGAGGATTGGTGCTTGGGATAAGGGTCTAAACACGAATTTCTAGAAATAGGTGAAAATTATTCACAGAGAGGTAAACTACTATTAGAAGTACAATGAGATAGGAGAAGACTGGGAAGAGGAGAGGAAAGAGACGCTGTGAACAGAACCTCGGAGGAAAACCTATTTTTAGAGTTGGAGAAAATGAGATGCCAGGCAGTTAGAAAGGGGAGGAGGAAAGCCGGGGAAGGGGAGAGTTACTAGAGGGATGGAGAGTCAGATATGAGCACTAAAAGAAGCGAAGGAGGGCAGAATAGGAATGGTTCTCCAGAATTCAGAGCAATCAGCAGAACAGACTGCACGTACAGGATCCCAGGCAGTACTAAATCCCTAAAAGGAACTCTGGACAAAATTCCAGGGACTCTGGATAGAACATTTAAGCCTTTTTGGTCTCTCTCTGTAGTCCCTGGATTGATTAGTCAATCAAACAAACAAGCTTGAGAGGAATAGTAAAGAAAGCACTGCAAGGAAAAGGCTTACTGATACATTCTGAATTTGCTCTTTCTCAGTATGAGGGGCCACAACAGGGAGTAATAACAGCATGAGAGCCACTGCTCCCCTGGGAGAGAACTAGAAGATCACAGCCACAAAAAGCCAGGGGCACCCAGGATTTGGCTGACCTCAAAATGTTAAGCAACTCCCAAGAAAAAGGAGGAAACCCATCTCTGTTTCTGCTGCCATGAGTACTACTAGCTTTCCTTTCTTTGCTGTCCCCCTTTCTCCACTGTTCAATTCCACTCAATACAAGTTATAAATACCTGAGTTACAAGTCATTCCAGCCAAAGCATGGGCTTGCTATTTCTATAAACAGGCATGTCAGAGACCTGTCCAAGGCAGAGCCCTCTCTGCCCTTCCCTCCCTTCCTGCAGGTTAAGAATAACTCTGCTTGTCTCTTGCCCACACAACTGTATTCTAATCTCACAAAACAGATTCTCTACCAGATTCTGAGAATTGCCACTTACTCAAAAGTCACAGAGGAAGCCCAAAGCCAGCAGGCTTGGTGCAGAGTCTCAATCAACTGGGCAGAGACTTGGTAGCTGGATTGACCGGCATGGGGGTTGTGTGTACCATGCCAGACTCATTCCTCCTGCTCCTTCCCAGATCAAAGTGCCATCTGGTCAGAAGTAGGAAGTGGCACAATGGCCTGGCTGCAATTTCTGAAAGAAGGCATGGAAGGCAGAAGACAGAGAACAGCAAGATGAAGTAGAAGGACAAGAGGATTCTCTTCTATTAGCTTTTATGATTTAAAACAAAAACCAAATCAACAACATGCATATAGCTGCTGGCATTACCAGTAGCTGGAATGGACCTAAAAAATGGATTCTGACATTTAATCACAGACAGTTTCAAGAGACTAGGAGGGTCTTCCTAATGTCAGTGTACCCTATGTGGCTAGAGCTCACCCAAGTCCTACCCTTGCTAGATCTATCAATGTGGACAGCTGACCTGGTTTCCAAGGCAACTGATATTACAATGTCAGAAAGATGAGACTCTGACTTTGTGTGCTGATGGAGGTTAAGTGTAGTTCAGACCAAAGGGACAGGGAAAGAGAAAACTCTAGCTAAAAAGTTTAGTTATAGTGTAATCATTAGCACATGCCCAAGACCCGAAGGAGTTGTACTATAGCTCACACAGTGCACTTCTGCTCTCCATTTCCCTTCTAAGGTTATCAGATAACCAGAGAAAGGAGATGTCTCTAAGCAAACAGAATGGGGAAAATACACTTAAGGTCAGTCTTCTCTAAAAGACCAGAACCACAAACAAATCTTCTCTTTTTCAATATTTTAAAATTTTTACCTTTTAATATTTTATATATATATATATATATAATTTTAATGAAAGTTTACAGAAAACCTAGATTTCCATTCATTCATTGTTGCATTTTCCTCTCACCCTCTCTTCCCTATAGTTCACTTTTCTCTTAAAAAAAAATAATTCATTGGTGCACAGTTTCTTCCCTCACCCCAACAAATCTTTTCTGAGCAAAAAGGCCGATCATCAAGAAAAGCCCAATTCTTCTGCATTCACCAAGTCTTCATGCCCAAAATTTTCTTAACCTTTTGGTTTCCAACTTTGTAACCACATGGGAATACATACTGTTCTCTATGTGTACTAAATGTACAAAGCGGGCACCTGTCCTGGGGCAAAAAGAGAACAGAGGTCTCATCAGGCCCCCACAGTCACACTTCTTTCTGCCATGAAAATCCTCTGGGAAGAATCAAGTTTTCTTCAATATTGTTCTCTACAAAATGTCCCCTTCCTTCTTTTTCCCAACATCAATATCCCAGTTCAAGTCTACATTGCTACATTCCTGGACACAGCAATGGCTTTCTGATGAATCTCTACTGTAGGCTCTGTCCTCTCATCCCCAACCTAGTACAATAGTCTTTCCACAGAATAATCTGTATCATGTCCTCTTCAATGAATGTGTAAAGCTTTCAATGGTTTAGTACTGCCAACTAGATAAAGTTGAAATGTCTTAGCATAGTTGCCAGCGGGCCCTACTCTTCTTCCTATTTCCTACACTCACCTAGATAATCCATGTGCACTATGTCTTACTCAACATTCTCAGAAAGAGCCTTTGGGCTTTAGTCTATGTTCTTCTTCTACCTGGAATTCCCTTCTTTTCCACTGCTCTGTACTTCAGCATCCTAGCCTTCCTTCAAGAACCAAAAAATACACACACACACACACACACACACACACACACACATATATGACATTGCCTATAGTTTCTCCTGTGATCACCCTAGCCTGGTTCCTCCCTCCTTGGTATTCTTCTCATTCTTATCTGCTATGAAGTTGGAACCAACACATAGGCAATTCTCCAGTGAGTTTTTGGAGGAGGAGACTGCCCATCTTCTTCTGAAAGAGCAGCTGGCAGATCTTAACTTCCCACTTTTGGGTTGGCAGGAAAGTCCACTAGGCCACCAAGCCTCTTTTTGATACCATGAAATTCCCTAAAAAAACCCCAAACTCACTGCTTTCAAAAGTGATCCCAACTTGGAGTGATCCTTCGTTTCTGTAAATCTCCACAGAGAAGACGGTCCATTTATCTCCATCAAAGCAGTTGGTGGATTTGAACCAACACCCTTCTGCTAGCAGCATGACACACAACACATGATACTCCACCAGAGGTCTTTGGTACCCTTAAAAACTCTCTATCATTGCTGTCAAGTTGGAAATGATAGATGATAGGGGGTTCCAAGGCTACAAATCACACATGAGGAGATTGCCCTTTTTCTCCCTGCTATGCTGCTGGTGGATTGGAATTAATAGAGGTACGGCCTTTGGGTTAGCAGCACCCGTGGAGTACACTAGCAGAACTCTTAAAGTACTGCTCTTAATTTACTAAGTAGATTATTCATATGGTGTGTGCTACTCAGTGCCTTGTATCAAAGTTATTTATGGATTTGTTTTCTCTCTCCTACTAGTCTATAATTTCTTGGAGAGTACAAACTATGCCTCGTATAGTTCTATCCTTACCACAGGGTAGTGTTAAGATATATTTGCTGAATCCAATTTTTTTTCTAAATCCAATTTTAATACTATTTAAAAAATTGAGAATCAGGTTCATTTTACTTAGTATGTTGTTGGCCTCTTAAAAAATTAATTCTCCAACTCTTTATCATTGCCAGCCTTAAAAGTTCAAACAAGAAAACAAGATTCTGATGCTTGTTGAGATAAATTAAGGAAAGTCTGAATAGCATAGTCTACATGCCTTAAATGATCACCAAAAAAACCCTAATCACTCCTGAATTTAGGAGGAAACACATGGCATGGCTTTTTGTGACTGACTTATAGAATAAGCCTAAATAGACTAATGATAATTTTTAAAAACGTAAATGATGTTGTTTTAAAAGATCTTTAAATGTTCTTTATAATCAGAAATATAGTCACAAGAATATCAATAGTGATTATCTTTGAGTACTGGAATTACAGAAAGCATAAAAAATATTTTTATCTACTAATGCTAACCAAGTTTTTAAGATATCAGAAAGTGAACCTAATGAGTCTGTGAGAAAGATTTTTCTCCTAATATTGCTTAAAAACAAAAACAACATCAAAAAAGACAACTTACCACATAGAAGCATTCATGAGTAAACAGATTTTAAAATGTAAACATTTTTAGCTTTAATTATGAAATACATATATTTAAATTGGGGAGACATTTATCTTTATTTTTTTCAACTTACAAAAATAGTACACTCAGTGTAATTTAAACATGACAGAAATACATAAGACAGATAGTGAAGGTCGAACAAACCCACTATCCCTCCCTGAGGTAACCAATGTTAACAACACATTAGTATTTACAGTCTCATTTATTCTACAATATACTAACATACACACTCACACATGTTTTAACAAAAATTTAAGTAGTTATTAATATAAAATACCAGTCAGACAATTTGTTTTTTACTTAACTAATATAGCTTGTGACCTCATCCACATCAATACATATAAACTTAGTTCATTCTTTTTAAAACAGATAATTCATTTTGTGGGCATATACCAGTCCCCTATTGATGGATTCCTAGATTATAGCACTTTAAAGATTCTACTATTATGAATAATACCAATAAACACCTTTATGTAGCTGTATCAGTGTGTACATAGAATAAAACCAAAATAAGTCCACCATTATCAAGTCAATTCCAACTCACAGCAACAATTCATGGAGTTTCCAAGACTGTAAATCTTAACAGGAAGAGACTGTCCATTCTCTCCTAAAGAGAGGCTGGTGGGTTTGAACTTCCAACATTTAGATTAGCAATCAACACTTAACCTTACATAAGATTAAAACATAAGATTTAAAAAATCCCAGGATTGTAACTGCTGAATCTAAAAGTATAAATGTACACCTTTTTCTTCTTAGAGTTATTACTAAATTGTCTTCAAATTAGTGGGAATAACTCTGTAAAGGTATAATTGCACTTGTTTCCCCACTTTTACGTGCTACTATTATATACATTTTTTTATTATCTTCAACTTTTAAGTAAGGGTTGTTTAAATAAAATAGTTCACTCCAATCACAACAGCAGAAACTTAAAACAATATGGAACAAAATTAACGGATTTTCAATCTGGAAAGAAACATCTGGACCCAACTCAGTCCCTAAATTATTTCTTAATATAAATGAATTAGCTGTAAAAGAAGAAAACATTCTCTCTATTAAACTGAAAAGTTATTTCTGTTTAAAAGCATGTGCATCACTCCAGCGGTCTGTCGATCTGACGTTATTGTTGGGTGCCACTGTGTTGACTATGACTCATACCGACCCTCTGCACACAGGGTGAAAGAAACCCTGCCCAGTCTGCGCCATCCTCACCGTGCTCAAGGCCACTGTTGCAGTTACTGGGTCAATCCAACCCAGTGAATGTCCTCTCCTTTCCTGACCCTCTACTTGCACGAGCATTAGGTCCTTCTCCAAGGACTAGGTCTTCCCAATAACATGTCCAAAGTATATGAGATAAAGTGTCCCCATCTTGGTCTCTAGATAAACTTAGACAATTGGGACTTTTTCCTGATTCACTGGTTTGCCCTTCCCCACCCCACCTCCCACCCCCAATAAATTTCACAGAAGACAGTATCAAAAAGAGTACATGCTACATCTTTCTCTTGTCAGTAGTTAGGTATTATTGATATAGGTGGTAACACTAAGAAGAAGATAAATGTATTGAAGATAGGCCACAGTAAAAACTGCACAGAGATAATGATTAAATGTTGGACTAGAAGATAATGGGCCTGGAAAGGGAGGCTTCTCACAAAATGGAACTTGAAAGAGAAAATCTTGCTGGTCTACTAAAGATTCCCTGGTATTTTAGAATCTATGGGCTCTGATAATATTATTTATTGCTGTTAAGTAGATTCCAACACATGTAGATTCTGTATGTTTGAGAGAGGAATGCACTCTGTAAGGTTTTCAGTAGCTATAATCTTAAAAGATGTAGATCTCTAGGGCTTTTTTAAAACAGAATTTTTAAAAAATTTTATTTTATTCTTTTTTGTGTGTGTACCATTAAATTGGATCTGACTGGTACAGGAGGAGATTATTCCTCCTTCTCCAGCAGAGCATTTGGTGGATTCAGACCTCTTACCTCTGGGATTGCAGTTCAGCTTCTTGCCACTAAGCCACCAGAGCTCCCTTCTAGTGGTTTTTTTTTACAAGGCACCACTGGCTGGGTTAAAACTTTTGGTTAATAGCCAGTTACAAACTATGTGAGCCACTCAGATAACATCTTTTTTTTTTTTTTTTAACTATCAACTTGGATCTGACTGGCACAGAGGATACTGCCCCTCCTTCTCCAACGGAGCATCTGGTGGAAGATAACTTCTGATAATATGAACAATATCTATCATCTATAAAGCAGAAGTCCTGGTGGTGCAGTGGTTTAAGTGTTCAGATGCTGACTGGAAAGTCAGCAATTCAAGCCTACCAGCAGCTCCACAGAAGGAGGATGCAGTAGTCTGCTTCCACAGCCTTGAAAACGTATAGTGTAATTCTAGTTTGTCTTACAGGGTCACTGAATAGGAATCAATTTGAATGTGATGGGCTTTTAAAGTTACTTACACTTTACATTGTGCTTTCACATTCATTAAACTAATCCAGCTAGCACTGAGTCAACTCCAACTCATGAAAGCTTCATGTGTAACAGAACAGAGTTGTGCTACACAGGGATTTTAACAGCTGATTTTTCAGAATAGATCACCATGCCTTTTCTTATCGGGTATCTCTGAATAGACTTGAACTTTCAACCTTTGAGTTAGTCAAATATGTTAACTGCATCACTGCTCAGATTAATGTCATTAAATCCCACTTAATCCCACAACTACCCAGGGAAGAAGGCATTAGTATCCTAATGTTTTAAGTTAGAGATAAATCTTACATCCCTAAGAAGGAAGAAAATGTCCCCTCCCCCACTTTCTACACATGTGCCTGACTAATCTCAGAGTGATCCAAGGAAGAGCATCCTCAGCTCTGGAGTTGGTGGAAATACACAGTATCATGCTCTGTTTACCCCAGCAATACTAAATCTGTACCTGCACTTTAACTAGACTTCCACTACCCTGTCTTCCAAGTATCTGTCTTTTAGTATTTAAAATGTCCTATTCTCCAGGCAATTCTGGGTGTTTGCCATGAGGTAAAGTCTCTATGACAGCTGCTGTGGTGGCCTCATGAGTAAGACCATGAATGATGCTTACACACAGGGGAAGATTTTAAAATTATTCACAATACATTTCATGAAATTTTCTGTATCTGCTTTATTTCATAATTTTTAAAGCTTTCAGTTTTTTAATGCCAGAATCTTTAATGGAGTCAAATTAAATTCTTGGGAAATGACTGAAAGTAGCACTAAAGGAACAAAGATCTCAGAACTGATAAAAGGTATTGAAACATTGGAAGTTGTGATGAGCTCAGCATGAATGAGAAGTAAGATTCAAATCCAAAACCAAATAAATTCCCTTTTTAGGATCCTTCCAAAAGATAATTTGGCAACATAAGAAAAAAAGAAATTATGTGGTAAATAAATGGACTCTTCCAACATCTTCAAGTAAATTTAAATTTCAACTGAAGAATATGCAGGAAAAGACAAGGAAGAGGAAATAGCTTTAATTTCATTTCCATTTTAAAGAAGAGATAAGGTATGCAAAATTCAGTTTAAGTGATAGAGGGAAGAGAGACTGGTCTATAGACTAGGGAGTGAAAGTAGCATTATAAACATCTGTGATAGATATGAGAAGAAGAATTGAACTTACTGCCTAGAAGTCTAAAAGGAGATACCCATACTGTGAACTCATTACTCTGTAAGCATCCTTCAAACCCAGAGGAAATAATGCAGTCAAGCAAGAAGTACGATAGAATGCTGACTGAACTTCTGGAGAGAAGGAAGCCAAGATTAGGAAAATCTGAACACTCAAAAATACCAACCGTAGGATCTACACTGCCCAGTTTGGCTATAATACTTACATCTCATTCCTTCCCCTCTCCCTTTTATTATCCATTATAAGAGATAACAGAATTTTAGGTAAAATCTACATATATAGTAAAAGTACTAAAAAAAATGAGAAGCTCTTATGCACTTCTGCTACTGAAAACTACTGCACAACAGAAGCTGACTGAAACCTAGGCCTTATCCTATATTAAACAATGGAGCCCAGAGGTTTATCTTGTAGCATTTAGAAAGTGATACATAATATAACAAATCCTACAGAAAATACTGTAGCCTTTTCCCCTTAACACTATAGTTTAAACATGAAGTAAAACCAACAGATACTCTGAGAACAGCACAGACAGTCCATGTTCCTAGAGAAGCTTAGTTTGAATAAACATGGTCCCAAATTTCAAGCCCTGGACTGTTTTCCAAACAAAGGGGCAGTGATAACAGTCACACACTCAGCTTCAGACTGGGGCGTGGGGGTTGGGTGACAGAAGTCAAGCTAAAGCTTCATTTCTATGAGTGTTTTATGAAATGAAAACACACAAATGACCAATGAGAGAAAAAGTGAAGTCAATGAAATGCTAAAGGACTGGAAGAATTTAAAATACAAGCAAGAAGAAAATTACTCAAACTGATCCAATAGGGGAAATTTGCCCTAAATTGCAAACTGAGAGAGGAAAAAGAAAATCAGAAAGCAGCAGTACCACTAGACTCTGAAAGGCAATATAGAGTCTGAAGAGGTTGTGCTATTTTAAACAGCAAAGGAAGAGGTGTTGCTTCCAGGGAAAGAAGAATCCTCCCTCTCCAGGGAGAGTCACTTTGAAGGCTGAGAGCAGCTGCAGGAACCGGAAGGACGAAACGAAGATCAAAGACATAAAACTATGAGAACACCGACACTTTTCATTTTACACCACCTGTTCTGAAGATCTCAAGACACTATTGTAAACCTTAATTAAAGAATATATAAGAGATAAGAAATAATGTGTGCACTTGCCCAAAGTCATTCACCAAGGCAGGCAAAGGGCAGGGCTGCTGGCCACAGAGACTTCTACTCTTCTTGGTCATCTATTTTAAGTAGAGAGCCTAGAGAAAGTGTGCTAAACAGGAAAACATCAAAGGTTTCTATGAGTCAAGAGAAGTGGACAGTGGATGCTGCTGTTGTTAGTTGTCATCGAATCAATTCCAACTCATGGCAATTCCATTAATGTGGGAGCAGAACTGCTCCATAGGGTTTCAAGGCTGTGACCTTTCAGAAGTAGATTACCAAGTCTGTTTTCCAAGGTACTCTGTGGTTTCAAATGGTCAATCTTTCAGCTAGTAGTTGATCTCTTAACTATTTGCACCACCCAGGGATTGAACAGGTGACAGAAAAGACTGATCTGGACTCAAGAATATTACCACTAAGTTTCATTCTATCCACAAAGAAAATTCCTACTGATCTTTTCTAGTAAGGCAATGGATATCTCTTCAGATGTGACCCTATCACAGTGTAATCTTCTCAAATCTATGCGTGACATAACAGTTTATGGAGCAATCATCCTAGAAGACACAGTGGTTACAAAACTACACAAGGAAAAAACATTCTTCTTAGGCTCAAAATAACTCACTGCCATGAAGGCATTCTTGATGCATACCACTATCATGCTATGCACAGTATGATAGGAACCACTGTCAAACAGGTAAATTAAAAGGCTTAACATTTAAAAAAAAAAAAGGCTTAACATTTACACCTGGATTCAAATTCTGAGCAAAATTTGAAATTAAATTATTGCCAGTTTTTCTCATCCATAAAACCCACCTACACAAACCTTCTCAGAGTCACATATTAAAAGCACCACTGTACACAGGGTAAGAAGAAAATAACTTGGGAAGAAAGAGGTAATGAAATAGATTTAAACTCATAAACAGTTGAGAACTAAAAGAAATTTGTAAGCCCCCTTGCCCACTGTTTGCACACAACCCAAATTAGACTGATGGCTATTAAAGAGGAGAATTTGAAAACATTTCCTTTACTTTTTTCCCAAAACCTAACAGTTTTCCGGCACAGGCAATCCTTTTGTATTCCTAACTGAAATCTTGCCTTCTCAGCTTCATTCCATTTCTGTCCTTTGTTAAAACAGAAAAACAGCCAGCTCCCTCTACATAAAACTCTTTCAGAAACTTTTAAGTGGAGGAGGGATGGCTATGAAGTACATTCACATTCTTAAGGAAAACACAGACTCATACTACTACAGGCACATGAGGGAGAAATGGGTAATTGTGCAGGATTTGAACTTTAAGAGTATTTACAACTAGTAAGTTAGAGGAATGCTTCAACAGTTCAGCAGATTTGGCATAAGGCCTCATGTTAGCCTCCTTTCCTACTACACTATGATCCCGGTGGGTACAGTGATTAAGACCGAGAAAGCAGACTCAAAATCTCTGTAGTAACTTAAATTCCTACTACTGCTAGGTCTTATAGGGAAGGTCTGACAGTTTAGTGGTAAGGAGGTGTGCTATCAACCCAAAGGCACATGGTTTGGATCCACCAGCTGCTCTGCAGGAGAAACATGGGCAGTCTCTTCTTGTGTGATTTACTGCTTCTGAAAACCCACTGTAGGGTCAGCTATTAATCGGTCCCATCATGATAAAACACAACAACTGGGTCTTTCACCCTCGTTTCTAGGCCTCAACTAAAGTCTTCAATAAGCACTCCTTCTGCACATGTGGACCTCCCCATCTTCCTTATGCCTCTTATAGCAAAATGAGTTTCCTCTCAATTCTTTCCCTCCATTTAATTATTTTTTAGTTTGATTCCTTATCCAAAGAGACTACAAATTTCTTTTGACCATTTCTGATTCTTCTGAACTTTCAAATTTACTGCCACTATATCTCACATTTTTAAACTGTTGTCATTCATTTATTCAACACAAACTTATTATTTACTGAATGTCTTACACTTTACTAAGTAGTGTGATATAAGGAAATTAAGACTATGACTCTGGCTCTTAGGAAATGAAGACATACATAAAAGACAGTTAAGAGACTGGTTGCACAGTAATGAGACAGTCCAGAGGCCCAGTGAATATGGAGTTGACTTAAATATATTTGGAGAATAGGAGGAGGAAGGCTACTATAAACTGAAGAAACAGTATAATTCAAAGCAGGTCATCTGAGGTAAAAACTACACATAAAGGCCCTCTGTCATTTCCTCTTTTATCCCCTAAAAGAAGCACATGTCCTTTTGTTCTCAATTTTACTTCATGATCTACTATCCATGAATCAGAGCTCTCTGTTACCATGAATACCCACAATCACCACATACTGGGCAGCTCACAAGGCATGATATACCAGGGTCTATGTGGGTTCTCACAAGGCAGGATTTTAGAACAATCTTAGGGAGAAAGTCTTCAATAAAAGGCATGGGGAGATAGGCATTTTTAGGACACTTAACTATTGTTGTTAAGTACTACTGAGTTGGAACCAATCCATAGCTGACCTTCCAATTGGGTTTTCAGAAGCAGTAAATTGCATAGGAGGAGACTCTCCATCTTTCTCCCACGGAAACAGCTGGTGGATTTGAACTGCCTGCCTTTGGACCAGCAGTGCAACTCCTTTTCACTAAGCTACTAGAGCTCCCTAATAGTCACTGTTGCTGCTGCCTTTATGTACTGTCAAGTTGATCATGACTCATAGCAACCCTATGAACAACAGACATGAACCTCATCCTCTCCTGTGCCATCCTCATCATATCTGACACACTCAAGCCCATTTCTGAAGTCACTATAGCTGTAACTCTTGGGTGTGCTGAACATATGTACTTGTGTTCTTATTTAGTCAGACCAAGGATCATTCAATTTCTTCTAAGTATTTCCTCCATACAAAGTTCTAGGTGTGACCAAGACATTTAAAGCAGTTTGAAGCAACAAATTTGAAGTGGGAATGTGTCATGATGATATCAAGCATGATCTTTTTCCCACTGCTTCCCGGGTGAGCTCATTTCTTGCCTCAGGACTCACTGTTCAAGCATCCATTTCTCTGTGAAGTCTTCCCTAACCTCCCTAATCAGATTCAGGGTACCTTCCATTAACATTATATATATATATATATGACAGAACTATCACGCCATGCTGTATTTGTTTATCTGTCACATTAGCCAGAAGCTCTTTAATGGTAAGGAGACTTTTTTTTTAATTTATCACTGGTTCCTCATGTAATAGGCTCACTAAACATTTTGAGAATACATTAATGATGAATACTTTATAAAGTTTTCTAGAGGCAGCAGTTCTAGATTCCAGACCAAAATTAGAATAAGAACAAACATCCTCCTGCACCAGTCAGATCTGATTTGATGATACACACACACAAAATAACAAATAAATAAAATTATCATAGAACTAACACAATTTGAAGATCAAACTCTTGTTACACATTTCTATTGCATAGACCATTCTTGGCTAGCAAGAAACAAAAGACAAAAATGTGCTCCAATGGTGCTGGTCACTATCAAGTTATTAGGGTTGTATAGCACTGAGGATGAGGCTACACAACAAAAGAACCAACAAAACAAAAACTAAGACAGTTTCTAAGTTTCAAGCTCATTCTCCTGCCACTCGAGAAGAATAGGAACAGTATTTTACTATGATTCTTTGTTGTTGTTGTTAGGTGATGCTGAATTGGTTTCAACTCACAAGGACCCTGTCAAGTGCCACACAGCAAAATACTATTAGGTCCTGTGCCATCCTCATAACCATTGCTAAGTTTGAGGACCTTGTTCCAGCCACTAGTCTCAATCCTAGGAAGAAGAATCTGGTAATACACTTCTTAAAAAACTTGCCAGTGAAAATTTCATCTATAAGAGTACTTCAACTCATTGCTATTGAGTCAGTTTCAACTCGGAGGGACTCTTCATCAGTTGTGCATCTTAAGAGGAGACTGACCATCTCTTTCCTTTGGAGATGCTTCCAGAGACATGTAGCCTTTGCGTTAGCAGCACAAGAAGCTATGGGCCATGTTACTAAAAGCTGTTATCTCTGCCGTTAAGGACTTTGTGGCTAATTTTGATTCATTATCATTTCTGCTGAAATATACAAGCAATCTGTTCACCTTCTGACAAAATCCAATTAAAGTTCTGTTAAGGGATAGAAATCTTTTTTTTTTTAAGGGATAGGAATCTTTACCAAGCCCTCCCAGTACCCTGCGATGCTGTTCATTCGCGCGCTCTCTCACACACTCTCTCTGCTGTTGAAGTAGAACTGACTCATAGCTGGCCCTCTACTGGGTTTTGGAGGCTGTAAATTACAAGGGAGGTGACTGCCCAGGTTTCTCTTATTCAACCTCTAATGGATTTGAACCACCAGATGTATGGCATACTACACTGCACTCTAAATCATTCCTCAGCCAGTTTACTCATCTATGAAGGCATTACTACTGCTCTCTCAAATACTTCTCCTTATGGCAGGGAAAGAATTGTTGGAGCAGCTCAATATCAGTCAAAACCAGGCTAGTTGCTGACTGTGGAAAAGACTATCAATTATTCAATGCAAGTTAAAATTGAAGCTGGAGAAAATTAAAACTAGCCCCACCTGAATTGAAGAATCATCTTAAGGAGAGGAAGACCCCAGATGAGATGAATTGATTCAGTAACTTTGGGTAATGATGGTAGATGTGTCAGGGACAGTGAAATTGGCATAAGATAGAGTAAATGTTCAGAATTATTGTGCATAAGGTTACTATGAGTCGTGGTCAAGTTGATGGCACATAACAATGGAAAATTTGTCTAATAAAAGTTTTCTTTTCCTTTCAAAAAAAAAAAAAGAATCATCTTAAGAACAGGTTTGAGAAAATTAACACCAATGATCAAAGACCAGAGGGACTGTGTGATTATATCAAGGATATCATTCATAAAGAAGAAAATGCATACCCATGTTTATCACGACTTTGTTCACAATAGCAAAGAGTTGGAAACAACCTAAGTGTGCATCAACAAACAAATGAATAGAGATGCTCTGGTATATTCATGCAATGGAATACTACGCTGCATTGAAAAATAAGGAACTCATGAAATATTTTTCAAAATGAGTGACTCATGCTGAGTGAAATATTTCAGTCACCAAAGGACAAATACTGCATAGTGCCACTGATGCTGTAAAACAGGATTGACATAGGGGTTCGGAGGACACTGAGAAAGATGGGCTAAATTATGTATACTGCATTGAAACTGATGAGGGAGAAAACTGTTTAAAAGAGATATGATTAGGTATTATTGTCATAACAGGAGCCCAGAATTGAAGACTGCATAGTGGAGTGGACTTGGGGGGGAGGGATTGTACAACAATGAAAGAATTTTTCTTTTACTTTTCAAAGACAAGAGCAAATAGGGGGTGAGGTGTGGGCAAGGAGAAAAGTGCAACAATGAATGAATGGAAATCCAAAGTCTCTGTAAATTTTCATTAAAATTAATAATAATTGAAAAAGAAAAAAGGTTATTATAATGACAGATAAGAAAAAAACCAAAACAGATGTTAGAAGAGACCCTGAAAATTACATTAGAGTATCAAGAAGCCAAAACAAAAGGATGAGACACTGAAGTAAAAGAGCTCAACAGATTTTAAAGGGCTGCTTGAAAAGACAAAGCAAAATAGTCTAACAAAATGTGCAAAGAGATAGAGTCAAAGAATAAGAAGGGAAAGAACTTGGTTGGCACTTCTCATGCTGAAAGAACTGAAAAACAAATTCAAGCTTTGAGCTGCAATACTGAGAGATGTTATGGGCAAAATCTTAAAAAAATCCAGGAAATATCAAAAGAAGATAGAAGGATGCTTCAACGATTTAGATACTCCCAGAAGAACTGTGGGTGAGCATTAACATTACTGGTAAGTATATTCATTTTCTCCTGGACACAGAGCCTACTAATTGGTCCTAAACGCCTTCTGAGGTCCCAACTCTTCTCACTATTCTTAGTTGTTGGAATGGACGGAAAACCTCATAAGCAGTTCCTTACTTCACCTCTGCCTTGCATGCGGACTTCCGAGTTGTAAAACAACCCAGTGGTAGATGGAATTTGCTCCAGGACTTAAGAACAGTAAATGATATAGTTGAGCCTCTACATCTTGTGGTTCCTAACCTCTACACTATAAAGACAAAGTGCTAGTCAATAGGCCTTTTATTGTAAGAACCACCTTCCCTCTGTAACTTGATTTATGCCACTATTAGAACCTCTACTTGGAATATTATTGCTTTTTAATTTTTGACTCACGTACTTTTAACTTGTAAGTTAAATTTGTGTCTTCTAGACTGCAACACTTCCATGATACATCTTCAAGGATATGAACATGTACGGCTAAGCACAATTGATAACAGTGTATCTAAATTCCAAAATCAATCTCCATAATAGTCTATGTGTTTCCTACTGCCAAAGGGGCCCTTTAGAATAGTGAGAGAAGATCTTCACCCTGAAACCTACAGCGTCCCTTTTCAGCAGGAAGTAGCTAAGAGAATATGACATCCCCTTTTCCTTATGAATCAGGGTGAAGTCTCTCTCAGGGAGGAGTGATAGGGAATGGCAAAGGACACACTGACAAAGGAGATTAATCAGAACTGGCTTTGACAAGCACTGTGGCAACTGGACAATTAAAACAGACATTCAAGAGGGGAAAAAAAAGAAGAACGAACTGGGGAGGAGGGTAGAGAAAACAGTGCGACAATGAATGAATGAAAACCCAAAATCTCTGTAAATGTTCATTAAAACTAATAAAATTTAATAATAATAATAAAAGATAGAAGGAATACACAGAGTTAACTATACCAAAAATAATAGGTCAATACTGAAAAATTTCAGTACCATATGAACAAAAGCCAATGGTAATAAAGGAAGTAGTTCAAGCTGTGTTGAAGGCACTGGCAAAAATTAAGGCCCCCGGAACTGACGAGACATTGGCATGTTTCAACAGAGCCAACCTTAACGTGCTCACAAGTTTATGCCAGGAAAACTGGAGCACAGCTGCCTGGCTGGCTGACTGGAAGAAATCATCATTTGTTCCCATTTCCAAGAAAGGTAACCCAGTTGAGTGTGGGAAATTATAGAACATCATTAATATTATATGTAAGCAAATATTGCTGAAGATCACTCAAAAATGTCTAAAATAGTACACTGACAGGAACTACCAGAAGTTCAAGTTGCATTTAGAAAAAGCTGTAGCACAAGGGATATCACTGCTGACATCAGATGGATCCTGGCTGAAAAGAGAATGTTTATTTGTATTATTGACTTTGCAAAGGCATTTGACTGTGTGGATCACTACAAACGATGGCTAACATTGAGAAGAATAAGAATCTCTGAACAGTTAATTCTGCTCATGCAAAATCTACCCCTAGACCAAGAAGCTGTTGTCCAAAGAGAGCAAAGGAAAAACACTGTGGTTTAAAATCAGGGATGTTTACTTTTTCCGTACCTGTTCAATCTGTATGCTGAGCAGATAATTCATGAAGCTGGACTCTATGAAGAGGAATGTGGCATCAAGATCCAAGGAAGACTCAGCAACATAATGTACATTATGCAGAAACAATTTTGCTTGCTATAAGTGAGGAGGACTTTCAATATTTGCTGCAGAAGATAGAAGACTACAGTCTTCAGTATGGGTTACATCACAACATAAAGAAAATACAGGTCCTCACTACTGGGCCAATAGTTAACATCATGATAGATGGAAAGAAGACTGATGGTGTCCATGATTTCCTCTTGCTTCAATAAAAAAATCACCAGCAGTCAGGAGATCAGGAGATGTATTGAGCAAGACTGCTAACAGGACCTCTCCAAAATATTGAATAGCAATGATGTCAGTATGAAGACTAAGGTGCATGCCTGATTCTGGCCAGGATCTTTTCAATCACTTGCTATGCATCTGACAACTAAAGATGAATAAAGAAGAATTCATGTTGTGACGCTAGAGAAAAGTACTGAAAATCCCATGGATTGCCAAAAGAACAAACAGGTATGTCTTAGAAAAAGTGCAGCCAGAGTGCTCTTTGGAGGCAAAGATGGAGAAGCTTCATATCTCATACTTGGAGTATGTTGCTGTTGTTTGTTGTTGTTAGGTGTCATCAAGTTCAATACGACCCATAGTGACCCAATAAACAAAAGATCAGAACCCTATTCTATCTTGCACCATCCGTACACTTTCTGACATACCAGAGCCCAATGCAAAAGTCACCATGTCAATCCACCTAGCTGAGGGTCTTCCTCTCCTTCACTGAACCTCCACGCTTCTCAGTATCATGTCCTTCTCCAAGGAATAGCCCCTAAGGTGCATGTGACTCAGGCTATAAGCTTTCAGATTACTTGTTAATGCACCTAAGAACTGGACAATGAAAGGATGACAGAACTGACGCTTTTGAGCCGTGGTGTTAGAGAAGAGCACTGAACATCCCATGGACAGCCAGAACAAAAGGATATGTCTGGGAGAAAGTGCAGCCCGAGTAGAGCATGTTGCTAAGAGAGGCTAAATCCTGCAAAAGAGCATCATGCTTGGAAAGGCAAATGATCAGCAAAAAAGAAGATTCTCCAACAAGATAGACTGACGCGTAATTGCAGCAATGGGTTTATGTGTGTCAGAGACAACGATGATAGTGTAGGACAGGTTTCAGATCTTGGTTCATAGTCACTATAAGTTGTAACTGACTTTATGACACCTAACAACAACAACAATGGCAGGACATGAGGACCGCCCCACTCACAGCACCCTTCGGCATTGCACTTGGTGATTTCCACTTCATCAACGCTCTGGTGGCAATATCCATAAGAAACTGTGTCACTAACCCAAAGGCCTAGCCAATGTTTGCACTGGAGAAAGACGAGCAATCTCCTTTAGTGAGATTTACAACCTCTAAAAAACAGTAATGGGTCAGTTATGAGTTGATTTCAACTTGAAGGTAATGAGTTTGATTTTTTCCACCCTGTTGCTATCCTACATCACAGAGTTATGTTTACAAACTGCTAACAAGACACAAAAGTATAATCTGATCCTGTGGGAACAAATCCCTGGATTCCCTCTGACATTATACAAATTTAGTCTACTTTGGTATTTCTAAAATTGTGGGACTCCAAAATTGAAAGCAGAAAGTCAATGAGGGAAAAGTAAGGGACTCAGAAGGCCCCTAATGATGTCTACACAGTTGAGTGGAATTTGGTTCTTGGTTTATAGTGAATGAGATAAGCAATGTTCAAGGATAAACCAGAGATATTCTCCTGGCAGACCTCTGACTTCTTGAATATTATCATTCCTAAGAAGTCAGGAAGCTCCAGTTAATTTAGATCTCTTAAAGAGAAAAGGGTTTTTGAAAGACACAAGTAAATTTGTTTTGTTCCTCTCTCTCAATGCCCTTGAGTTGGAAATGACTCATACAACTGACCCTCCATTGAATTTCAGAGGCTATAAATCATATGGAAGAGATTGCCCAGCTTTCTCACTTGAAGCAGCTGGTGGATTTGAACTACCTGGTGTTGGGTTGGCAGAGCAACTCCTTACCCACAAGGTCACAAGTTCCTCAGATGAGGTGCTAATCAAATTGGTGGCCTAATCTGTGGGTTTCATTGCCAACCCAAAGGTCGAGCCTTTCTGGTTGTCTGAGTTAACCAATGGCTGCACAGGGGAGAGTTGGGCAATCTCCTCCTGTGCCTCAGAAACCTGATGGAGGGTCAACAATGTAAAGGGTCCTATTCAACAGCATAGACTTTGGTCCTTACACAACTCCAGCTGTGACTCTAACACCAGCAGCTGCATTAGTCATAGCTTAGCCCTTAAACTGTATTTCTCCTGTTCCAAGAAGAGAAACTGAGTCATCACATTATCAACTGGCGTCCCCAAACACAAAGTTAGTTTGTAATGAGGCGCTCCCTACTTGAACCCAGGATTCCTCCTTCCTCTTGTTCACTTCTTCTCATGGGCGAACCTAGTATGGCCACCCCTGCTGTTCTTCTCCCTTCAACCTAAAACTGAATCAATGCCTGCCAAAAGGGCAGAAATGAGCACATTTGATCCTTTAAAGCAAAGAAGAGATCACAGTTCTTCTCTTTCCCAAGAAAGAGGAAGGTGAAAGCGGAACATGGATCAAGGGAGTGAAGGAAGGCTGTACACAACTCACCTTGGAGCCAAGGTCTTCTCGCCGATTTCCCGCCTTACTCCTGCGTAGTTTAATGGATGGAGATCGTAGCAGGTTCTTGATTCGACTGGTAATGGTTGACCCTTCCACAGCCATCATGATGAGGAGCCACTAACAGTCTCTGACTCGGTCTTAGGACCTGTCTCAACAGCGGAGCAGCCTTCCCACTCTGCAGGGCCTTCCAGGGTGCCCTCTTACTGACCTGAGATAGCAGACACCAGCTCAGCATTAGGTGTCTTACCTTCCTCCTAGCTCTGTCGGCAGTCTCTACCTGTAGGTATTGCCTTTTCTCTTCCCGGACAGACCCTCATGTCTACACTTTAGGAAATCGAGAGGTCAAATCCACTAGAAGGGGGTGGGAGGTAAATCCTGAGCCCTCAAGAACTGCCAGGCCCACGCCAGCCAGAAGCGTTTAGCTGATGGAATAGGACAGGACGGGCCCTACCTAGCAGGGCTGGTGACCGGGAGACCAGTCAGGTCCCGTTAATTCCCTACTGTTCCCATGGCAACTACGGCGCTCAAGGAAGGTGGCGGCCGAGGTCACCGGGGAGTTCTGCAGGGACCCCGGCACCTGCGCAGGCGGTCGTGGGGTTCACCGCGGCCCTGCAGCCCGTTCTATCAGAGCTCCTCCATCCAGACCCTCCAGAACACGCTTTCGGGCTGCCACCTGGCTCTCGACCTTCTTTCACAGCTCCTCTTCCCCCACCGGAAAGCCCGTTACTCGTCAGCGCCCCCGCGAGGGTCCTGCCTCACCAGCTCCACGGCGCGAGGGCCGCCCCACTCACAGCGCCCTCGAGCATCGCGCTCGGCGATTTCGGCTCCGCCGCGTCTGCGGCATCAGCAGCTATGGTGTCACGAGCGGCTCAAAACGCGAACTCACTCGCAGGCCAAACTCATAGGGTGGGCGGAGCCTAGGAGGGCGTTTGGAGAGCTGACTGGCAAGGTTTAGGGAGGGGTGGAGCCAACGAAACCGCCTAGGAAGTTGCTGGCATAAGGCTCAAGAATCACAGATTCAGTACTAGTGCAGCCATGGATACTGCTATTAAACAGTTAACAGAACATGGCTTCAGAATTGAGAGCTAAGCCTTTTATGGTATGATCAGGCCTGGTGCTGCATAGAACAACTTCCCAAAACTCCAGTGACAAGATGATTAACCTCATTCCCAAGGTGTTATCTGGTAGGTTTTAGAGACCAGTAGAGAATTACTAGTAGTAGAATTACAAGATTGAGGTGGAACCTCTAAACTACGTTCCCAGTTAAAGAAGTGTTGCATTACCTAAGTCTGTCAAGGAACTCACTAAAATGCCAACAAGCAATAATGTCAAAGACTAAGGTGCACCTGATCCAAGCCATGGTATTTTCAATTGCTTCCTATGCATCCGATCTTTGAACAATAAGGATGACTTAAGAACTGACAACTTTGAGTTGTGTGGCGCAGAGTACTGAGTATCCTTATGCACTGCCAAAGAACCAACAGGTCTGTCTTGCAGGAAGTGCAACAAGATTGTTCCTTAAAGGATGGTGAAACATGCATCTCACATTATTCTGGGCGTGTTATGAAGTCTGTCCTTGTGAAAAGGGCTCATGTTGGGAGATGTGGAAGGTCAGTGAAAGAGGAAGACCATCAATAAGACGGCCTGACACAATGAAACAATGGGACTGAACGTATCTGAAATTGTGAGGATGGCACAGGATTGGGCAAAGTTCAGATCTGTGGTTCACAGGATAGCTAAGAACCTAACAATAACGTTCCCATCAGCCTCAAGCGCTAGAACCTGAGTGAGAATAGTTTCTGCTTGGGATAGGCCAAGATGTCAACATTTGTGGAAAAGACTAATCCATTCAGTTGTTTTGCACTGGGTAGGTGACCCATGGATAGTGATCAAGTAGAAGGAAAGTGTGACCTTGAGTACAACTTTAAAGTCCCAGGAAGGGGGAAGATAGAGAAGTTAATGTGCCTATGGGATATACTTGTTTCAGACTGACAACAATGAACTGAGTTGTTGCCCCAATGTTTTCATGCTTTACACATCAGGCTTGTTAAGAGAATTAGCAGTCTTCCCTCAAGATGGACAGCTTCCCACACCTGACAAAGGGTCTGTATGTGTCAAAACTGACTAGATGGCAGGGGGGTTGAGAGGTTTTGTTTGTTTCGTTTTTTTCCTCTTCTGCCAACCGTAGGACCATTAAATACTGAGGTCCTGGTCAAATTTATTAACTTTAGTTTTAATGCAGGTTCTAGGACACAGAAGTAGTACATGCTTTTCCATATTTCACAGGCCTAAAACTTTATTTTCTACAACTCTAGGATTTTCCACCTTGATAAATAAAAATGTCTTACTAAAACCAGGTTAGCCTATATACAAAAGACCTGCATGACAGAGGAAAGACACATTTACTGGACCTATCTTACCTTAGCCAGGGCCTTGGAACTCCTAGAGATGTTAAGATCGGCTGCCATTAAATCAATTATGACTCTTATCAACACAATAAAGCAGAGTTTCTATCCAGAAATTGTAAACCAGAGGGCTTCATAGGCTGTAGTCTTTAGAAGTTAAGTGTTGAGCTGTCAATTAGAGCAGCTGATGTGTTTATACCACAGTTCCCCCACCATGTGGTAAAGGGCCTTAAAGCCATTATTGTTGGTGGATCTTATATATATAATCAAATGTTTAACAGGCATGCACTTACATGCTGTGGTCATGTATTAAAAACAAATAAAACTGCAGAGATGATAGAGAAATCTCACCTCCTGTAAGACTTAAGTGACAGTTATCAGAGGAATGAAGTTTCTTTCTCCTTAGCCATGCACGGTAATGCTATGAAATTATAAAATGGGGAGGGGGCAGAATTTTCAAAGTTACTTCTCAAATCTAGATGAGGAAAAGGAGCTCTGATGGCCTATTGGCAAGACGTTGCACTGTAATCCCGAAGGCACAAGTTTTGAGTCCACCAGCTGTTCTGTGGAAGAAGGATGGACAATCTGCTCCAGTGCTATTCATCGCTATGAAAATCTGCTGGAGGATCAGCTATGGATCGATTCCAACTCGATGGTACACAACAACAGAGGGAGGAAAAAGTCACAAGGTAGTTCCCATTGATGCTGAGTCAAAACAGACTCATAGCCAACCCTCCATTGGGTTTCCAAGACTGTAAATCTTAAGGGAGGTGTCTGCCCATCTTTCTTCATTGGATTCTAACCACTCTGGAGAGGCATGGCCTTTTGGTTAGCAGCTCAACTCCCTATAGACTAACCACAAGAGCTCCATTAACTAGAATACAAAATGGGCTTTCTTCAACTCCTTTCACTTTATTTTCCTTCTAATGGACAGAGAAGCCAGCAGAGCACTGTAATGGCGCCACCTGGTGTTTTACTTGTATGCTGCAAAATCAAGCAATTGTCAGTTACCCAAGAAACTAGAAGTGTGTTCGTTCATAGGCATTAATACATTTTCTCCAGATCGTTTGTATACCTGCCAGTAGTTTTCTCACTTACCTAACCATGCAAGACCAGGCAGCTGAGCTTACAAAAGTGTCACTAAGGAATTCCTGTTCACAGAGTTTATACCCCTTGAGAAAATGTTCCTCAAATTACACACATCTGAAGCTGCAGAGGCAAAAGGAAATTCCTGCTTTCCTTGCCCAAGATGATTTCAGTGAAAGATAACTGGGGCCATTTTAACAAGGAGATGCCTTAAGTCTGGGATCTGGATATTTCCAGTTAAGGGTTTAAATCACAAAGGTTCAGTCCAACTTTATTCTCTGTGTATCATGCTAATTTTGAGATGACCATAGAAGAATTGTTTCAAACTTCGTAAACAAGGCACTATGGGATAGCAGAGACCAAAGTCTGCAGGTGGGAACAGAACTGATCTCAAAACTATGCTTCTAAGACCATTTTCCTACTTAACAAAGTTTCTTCTAATAACAGAGTTTGTAATAAATGATAAAAGGACTTAGATCTCAGTCTCAATATTTCCAATTCTTCCTATGGGTTATTAATTCCCTTCCCCATTTACACCATCATTACTTTGTGGGACATTTCATTCGTATTTTGATGTACTACAGCTATGTTTCACTTTTAAAGTTGAATATGACAAGTTATTTTCCTCTAATACCATTTCAAAAATTCCTAATTTTTCTTCGCCAAATGGCAGTGTTCGAATTTCTCTGCATGTAGCCACTAGAATCCATGTTAAAAAATGTGTTCCCTTCATTGCGCTTTTTTGGTTGGCTGTTTAGTTTGGTTGAGAAGGGATGTTTGTTGCTTTTGTTTAACATCTCAGAGTGATGGGCAGATTATTATCACCATTTTTTCATTTCTGTCTTCAAACTCAAATTCATTTTGCCTGGTTACATTTCAAATATCTCAACCAGTATAATTAGAAGAAATACCTGCCCTGCTTATTAAGCCCCTGCTTCCAAAATAGATGGTTGTCTTCTTTTACGTGTTCCAATCATTCTGAAACTTGTTCTAGCTCTAGGAACTAAAATTCACCCATACTGTAGGAACGAAAACTAATAAATTTAATACAGAATTATCTCTGTAACTGGACTTGATATGTTAATAATCTTAAGTAGAGTAGCTCAAAGTTTAAAGAATTCCTTTAGAAGACTTTTTTTTGTAAATAATGTCACTTAATAAACATCTATTTAAGAGAATTTGTTGCTGGTGAGCTCTGGTGGCCTAGTGGCAAGAAGCTGCATTGCAATCCCAGAAGTGTGTAGTTCAAATCCACCATATGCTCTGCTGGAGAAGGAGGGACAATCTCCTCCTGTACTAGTCAAATCTGATTTGATGGTACACACACCAAAAAAATAATAAAATTTGAAAAAAAAGAAAGAAAATTTGTTGCCCTCATCCACAAAGACTGGTTTTATGACTCCTATTATCCCCATTTAACAAGGATATTCCCTTGGATACGTGGTACTATGAGGCTAACCTTTCTTCACTGTACAACACTTGAGACAAGTAAGATGTACAAAATTTTAACATCTCCACAGAAAACATGCTACATAGATTAGACCATCAAAAATATCCCCAAATAGCATGTCAGAAACCTGGATTCCCATTGTGAAACCACTCCCATGCCACATCTATTCCAACTCACAAACCTCCCAACACCAAATCCTGCTTTAATTATTTTATTTTAGGTTTATATATTCTGCCTTTCAGTTGTCAAACTTCTTCCATTCTTAGGTTTCTTTAAAAAAAAATAGTCATTTTTCAAAAGCAGAAAACAAAACATATATATTTAATATATAAAAGAAAAGGCTAAATCTGACATTATTATATTCTTAAAAACATTCCATTTATTTACAGATGTATAAAAAGGCGAATTATTGGTCTACTGAGATCATGCTTCTTACTGAGTTAAGGTGAGAGCCCAATGACCTCCAGATTCTTCAACTTCTTTTACTCAGCTACATTTTTCATAATTATACATGTAATTTTCATACATCAGTTTCTCTTAGGGTAAGGTTAAAGGATAGAGGTTTTAGATTTGTCAAGACTGCAGGATTGTTCTGATGACCAAATCTGTTTCAGTTTAGACTCTTAAGTTCTGAATGGCCTTGAGAATACTCTTGTCTTGGGGGACTGTAACAACATCTGCAGCATTTTCTGAACACCTGGAATCATCCTTCAACCATCTTCATATATCATAACAGTCAAATATCCTCTAGTCAAGAATAGATTTTTCTTCTAAAAAGAGGGAACAGTGTTCAGAAGCTAAAATGGTCCTTCTTTTCCTGAGGATTGTTTGCTTACTTGCCTTGTCCTTGGCTGACCCTCAAAAGCCTTAAGACCCTTGGGAAGTCAGAAGGAAATGTGCAGAAGAGACAAGCAAGGATTTATTAAGAAACAGCTATACCTGGATTAAAGTACTAGCATCTCCAAGGACAATTATTAGCAGGGGAAATAGGATCTGGAATCCTTGGCTAAGGCATTGAATGAAATCTGCTGAGTAAAAAAAAAAAAGTGGGCAAGATAATGAGAAGCTGAGGGGCACATTTTACCTACTTCAAGCTTATTCAGTATCTTTTAGAGCAGCTCTAGGAAGGGGCGTAGCACAAATCCAACAAGAATTTGCTCCACTGTAATTTGCAGAGAAAGCACTGTCTCCATCCCTTTCAATCTGGCAATCACCAAGTTAGTAGAAAGGGAACCAACCACAGAAGTTATGATTCAGTTGGCTGGAACCATTTCAAAGTTGGTCTCACAATTTAGGTCTGAAGATATGCTGAGTGAATTTGAGATAAAGAAAAGGGGGGGGGGGCGGTGTAGAACAAATATATTACCTGGGCACAGCCCAGGCACTGGAAGCTCTTGTGTTAAAGTGTTTCACACGCAAGCAAATCCTGTCAATGAAGACAGAACAGGGATTACATTCCAAAATATAATTATTTAAGAAAGGCAAAATGCAGCAGCTAAATCTCAGTCTATACATTTTCAGAATAGCGATTCTTGCCCCCAGGAGTTTCTAAGAAACCCCCCCAAGTGCACCATAATTATTTACAAACTACATAGGAAACATTTCTATTCTTAATACAAATCTCATCTTCTAGGTTGAAAACTTCAGCCTTTGAGAAATCTATGAAAACTATACAAAAATATAAATATCTTTACATGCCGTCAGTCCTTCATACTCTGACAGCTGAGTGAAAAAGCTCTACAGAACATTGAATCCATGGTAGCAGATAATAAAAAATATATCTTGTGATTCAAATACTGCCTTATTTATCCCTGGTAAAGAGTGCGCACTGTGACTTTTCTTTACATCCTGTGCAGGTAATAATGAGTGAAACCTTCAAGCACCTGGAGGCTGGGTTAATTGGGAAATATCCAGCCCCACATTTATTTTGGCCACTGTCTCTGGCTTGAGGAGGGAATGTTTTTCAATTTAGTTGTCTCTTAAGTGGCATAATTTGTGAAGGGGGAAGGTTCCCTTCATGCCTATCTCCAAAATAAATATTCCAACTATAAATCCCTGGCACTATGAAATAGTATTTTCAAAACGTCCTTGAGTTTTGACAATAAAGGAAAACTATTATTTGTTTTAAACACTTCAAAATAGTCATCTTATGATTAACATTAAAAACATCCCTATTTTACCAGAAGACTTGACTTTATAATTCTAAATGAAATGAAGACGGAATGAAATGGATTTAAAATTAACTTGCCATAAAAAAAAGAAGAGAAAAATTTGCTGACTGATTCAATGTCCTTCACTTTGGTATTCCATGGTACCCATACTACCTCTCCCTATGCTTGAAACACCAACCAAAAACTCTTATTTTTTCTAGATGGATCTCTTTGCACAAGTGTTATCTATCACATTCCTTGGATTTCAGATTTAAACAGTGCTGTAACTACCAATAAGGAACCCTGATGGCACAGTCAGTTTACAGTTCAGTCCACAGAAACTTCAAAGTCTCAAGTAGTTTTTTTGCTGGGAGGGAAGAATTAGGGACCACTGTATGGACTGGAAGTCTTCTTAATTTCTTGAGTAAGAGGGGCACCGTGTGTTCAGAAAAGGATCACATCTTAAGAGAGGATGAGGGAACCCAGCACCACAAGTGAGGTAACACATTTAACATGATCAGAATTTCATAGTAGTAATTTCTTAACTGGGATCAGCACCCTACCCCCTTTCTCCATCATTATTCCTTGCATCCTAAAGTCAAGGATCAGAGTTCCACGACACAGATGCCTACAGAGAAAGGAGGTGAGATTCAATTTTCCCACGCAGCCTGGCTTCCGCTTGAGGACAAGTAAGTTCATTTCCCTGCAGAACTTGATGAGGCTCCAGAGCTACCTAATTTAGCCATAATGGGTGCAAGTGTAGGCATCACCTTGCTCTCATGGCCTTCCTGGTCATTCCCTGTTAAGTTCGTTTTGTGTCCAACTGACCCAATTTTGGTAGCCACAGGTGCCAAACAAGGCATTACCTTCAGACTCTGACCATCTGAATCACTGGAAGGATTAGCTACTTTTAAGCCTAAAGGTGCCAACTTTGGCATAGGCCTCCACAAAGTATCTGTGCTGCTGTTCTCCAGGCCAGTCTTCATACGTAGGATAGGGGGTGAAGACACACTTTCAGGTTCTGTAGGGAATTTAGATGTATTCTTCCCTCCATTACTGGCTTTCCTGTGGGTAAGAAGCGTATCCTTTACCTCAGAGTCAATAACAATCTTTAGCACATCGGTTTCAGAGGCTGGGTCAGTAAGCTGTTTTTCACTCTCAGACAGGTCATCATCTTCCAAATGCAAAAGGAGTGGACTAATAGGGTCACTTCCTCCTTGTACATCAGGCAACTCTTTCAAATCAGTTCCCAAGTGATCAACCTGGAAAGTTCCTCTGTTCCCAGGAGGAAGCTTACTGATAAAAGCCCGCCGAGCATCCCCTGGGAACTCTGTACCTACAGTGCTGGGTAGTTCAGCCAGGCCCACAGAGTCATCGTTTAGTTGTTGATTAAGAAAAGCAATCTCATTGAGAAGTGAAGTTAGTCTCTCATCAGTGTCATCCTCATCTTCCATGTTAGTGAGCAGTTCACTGGGATCCAGTGCTGCTTCTTCTATAGCAGAGGCCACCTTTCTCAGTTCCATCTCTATGCTTGAGTCTTTGAGATCTTTCATCTTCAATTTATGAAATGGGGACACTTTTGCTTTCAGTCTCTCTCCTCTTGAGTCACTCTCTTTCCATTTATACTGGATCCCTCTTAGATCACTAGAAATCTTTTTGGGCAAGCGCTCTTGTGCTTCCTGAACAGCATTAACATCAATTATTTGTGGAAAACTAGAATCTTGATTTGCCAAAAAAACCTGTGCTGGATTCAGTTCCATTCTGCCACCTCTATGGGTGCCTCTAGAAGAGCTTCTACCTGAATCTTCAAAGCAATCCTCTTCATTTCTGACTCGTTCTTTCAGGTGATCAGGTGCTTTGCTATCAGGAAGTTCATGCGGATATTTGCTGCCACTCATATCTACCAAACCTTCCTCTGTGGCCAATGATGTCACATTAACAATCCTTGGCATCATAAATAAGTCATCATTGTCTGGGGAGAGAAAAAAAAAAGGTTAAGAAATCTCTCTCCCTCGATCACATTCAACAACTACGTCATTGAATGACAACCTCACTGAGGCTGTAATTAAAATTCATCAGTTCACGTTCATCAAAAAGATTAAGGGCCTAATGCCACACACAGACACACATGTCAAGTAAAACCTAATAAAAAAATTCTGTTTTTCCACTATTAATAAATATCTACTTAATCATTTTATAGAACTAGCTCCTAAATAAATTATCAGAAAGCAGAAATAATCTTTATTCTGTCCATTCAATTAATAGCTACTCTAAAATGGAAATGAAGACCTAGATGCACCACTGTAAGAAAAAGGGCTACTTCTTCATATTGGGCTTAGATAGACAAAGTACTGCTGGATGGCAACGGTCACAAAGCAGGAGCTAAGTCTGGTATGGATATTTTAAAGCCTCTTGGTGGTGCAACAGTTCTGAGTTTCAACACTAACCTAAAGGTTGTTGGTTTGAATACAAGCAGCAGGGCTGAAGAAAAAAAAAACCCACCCCAAAACCAAACAACAACAAAAAGCAAATAAAAACACACACACAAAAACCCCAAAATCCAATAAACCAAACAGAGTTGATAATTTGTTTCTGTGAGCATTAAAGCTAAAAAAATCCTATGGAACAGTTCTATAACATAGGACATAAGAACACTCGACAGAACAGTTCTGTTCTATTCCATACCATATAAGGTCATCATGAGTCAGGATCAATTTGACAGCAACAGATTTGGTTTTTAAGGATTTACCCTTTAACAGAAATTGATGTCTGAAGTGAAATCACCAGCTTCCCTTTCAAATAAACCAAACTTACTGCTATCCCCCAAACAGAGTGGTCGTCCAAATGAATCAGGCTGGAAACACAGAGTGTAATATTTCTTAAGTATAACATAAAACTGATTTACCAACATTTAAGACAATGACCATTCAATACCTTCCTTTCACTTTGGTACTTTTCTCCTCCCCCCCATTTATAAAAAACTGCAATTCACATAATAGTTTCCAACATCAGCTAAAAACAAACCAATCAATATTCTAGTTTCTTAAAAAGACTGTCATATCCTATCAAGATGAATACAAAGGAAGCAGTTCTTTATCATCAATCATTTTCAAACGCTTTCTCTTCAACTACCCATAGAAGTGAACACTTTTGGCATACCTGATTGAGTCACAGAACTGCTGGAAGCTTGAGGTTTTATATCTGCTTCTAAGAGAGCAGGGGAAACAGTTACGACTGGTCCCGAGAACAGAGGACCTTTTAAGGTGAGCAGTTGTCCTTGTGGAGTCATCACGAGGTTGGAAGAGGTGTGCTGTATATTAGAGGGCGAGGTATTTTCTGTAAGAGAGATGAAAAGTTAGTTAAAGATAAAGGATCTTCAACTAGGGCGAATGTGACCCAACAATCTAAGAGATATCTTTAAGGCTAAATTCTGACTTAAAAGGCTAAAGGTAAAACTGAATTTTGTGTGAAGGAACCTCAACTTGTAAATGACTTTTTGAACCTCTTGGTACCAGCAGCCAGGAAATCAACAGATGAATTTATACTGGGAAAGTCGGCTGTCAGGGACCTCTCCAAAGTTCTAAAAAGTAACAGTGTCAGTCTGGAGACTAAGGTGTGCCTGATCAAGGCCATGGTCTTTGAAATTACTTGCTATGTGTCAGAAAGCTGGACAATGACTAGGGATGATAGGAGAATTGATGCCTTTGAGCTGTAGTGCTGGAAGAGAGTACTGAATATACCATGGACTGCCAGAACAAACAGGTTCACCCTGGAGAGGGTAAAACCAGGCTGTTCCTTGGAGGCAAGAATTCTGAAGTTTCACCTGACATACTTTGGGCACATTTCAAGGAGGGACCAGTCCTTAGAGAGGGAGATCATACTTGGAAGCATGTAGCGACAGCACAAGAGAGGAAGATCCTTCATGGCATGGATTAATTCCATGATTGGGGTAATGAGGGTAGGTGTGTCAGAGCCATTAAGACTGGCACAGGACAGAGCAGGTTTCAGGACTATTGTACATAGGTTGGCTATGAGTCGCAAATGACTCAACAGCACATAACAAAACAACAATGGTTGCCTGCCCCACAGTTATACAATTTCAGCCAATATAGCAAGATGTTGTACAACTACCCCAAACAACTGAAACTGTGACAGTAAATGAGGATGTAGTAGAATGAAAGCATATGTAATTTTATCTCTAAATTACTTTCCAATAGCTCTAACACATTAAAATTAATTTTATCAAGTTAAAATTTTTTATTTTTTTAAAAGTGTCTAAACCTCAGTCTTCCTATCTATGAAACAAGGTCACTAGGCCAAACTGATGTTAAAATTCTTTCTTAGCACAAAAACATGAAAAAAATGTTCAAAATCCCTAGCGCTAAGAGAGATGCAAATCAAAACAACTATGAGATATCCTCTCATCCCAGTCAGAATAGCAAAATCTAACAGAACAGCAAACACCAAATGCTGGCAAAATTGCAGAGAAATTGGAACCCTTATTCACTGTTGATGGGAGTGTAAAATGGTGCAACCACTGTGGAAGGCAGTGTGGCATTTTCTCAAAAAGTTACAAATAGAAATACCATTTGACCCAGCAATTCCACCACTGGGAATTTACCCTAAAGGAACCATAACCGCCACCCAAGCAGATATATGCACAGCCATGTTTATTGCTGCTTTGTACCCAACAGCAAAGAGTTGGAAATAACCCAAGTGCCCATCAACAAATGAATGGAGGGAAAGGCTGTGGTATATCCACACAATGGAATACTACGCTGCATTGGAAAACAAGGAATTCATGAAATATACAAAATGGGTGGCCCTGGAGGAAATTAAGCTGAGTAAAATATCTCAGTCACAAAAGGACAAAAATTTATAGATAGTGCCACTGTTGTAAAATGCAACTGACATCGGGGCTGAGGGAAGACTGAGAGAGATGGGATAAATAATGCATACTGCATTGAAACAGATGAGGGAGAGAACTGTTTAAAAGGGCTGTATCATTAAGCATTACTGTCATGGCAGGAGCCCAGAATGAAGGCTGCACAGTGGAGTAGACTTGAGGGAAGAGATTGTATAACAATGGGAAAAAATTTTCTTTTATTTTTCAAAGAGAAAAACTAAGGGGGGTGGGGTGGGGAGGGGGCAGGGAGAAAAGTGCAAAAATGAATGAATGGAAACCCTAAGTCTCTGTAAACTTTCATTAAAATTAATTTTTAAAAAAACAACAAACTCACTCATGTTTCACAGGATTTTCTGGTTCACACACTGAACGACCCAAAGCGTTTACAAAAAAATTTATTAGCCAATGTCATTAGCCTTTCACTTCCAATCCAGGATAGGAGGAAAGCAAAAATTCAGAACCATAGCAATTCATTACCAGACAATTTGGTGGAAAAAAATCCTGATTTAACAAAATTCATTACTTAAATTTTATTTTCTTCTGATCTGCATTTTAAAAAAATCATTACTTTAAAAAATGTCTCAATGTATTTGTCTCAACTAGTCCCTAACTTCAACTGATGAGAAAACTGTATAGCAATCAAGTATTAACATGTAAGTCTCAAAAGGTATTTACTTTAAAAAAAAGTGTATATTTTTATACACTTTTCTTTAAATCATTAAATCAAAACTAATATTATTGCCAAGAAAAGATGTTCTTTAGTACACTAAATGATGTTCATTCTACACTGAGAAAAACAAAAAATGCCTTCTTCCTACCTGTGGCTTGGTCTTTTTTTCTGGAAAGAATCAAAGGTTTCCCCCTCCTGTTATTTATAAACATCTGCTCTAGATCTACAGACGATGCAGATAATCTTTGTTTGTCAGTTCCAGGAGAAATATTAAGCTCATCTGATCCAATCTTCTTTTTCCTTTTCTGAGCCTCTAGTGCTTGTTGTTTGGCATATATATATTCCAGCTTCTTTAGGACTACTTCTTCTGTCTTACCTGTAAGTTGACAGGTAAATTGTCACTCTCTATGTTAATTCCTCATAATGAGAAAGAAAGTAAATAAAAATCCAGTTAATTTAAATACATCCTCAAAACCACAGAAGACAAGAATGACTGAAACCCAGAAGAAATGCTTCTCTCAATGAAGAGAGAGAAATGCTTCTTCTCACAAAGAAAACAGAACTCTGCTGAAAACTCTGGGCGCCAACCCTATGAGGTAAACGCGAGCTAAAGATCGACTGAGGACTCTTCACTAAAGCTGCTGCCATGCTTTCCACTAGTGATCATGCACCCATCTCACCTGAAAGAGATGATACTTTTCGAATCAAAATGTTACGTTTTCGAGTCAGAAGATTTTTCTGTCCTATCAATTTGTCTGCCTGATCTGTTAGTCCTTGAATTTCACTGAATGCCTAGAAGGAGAACAGTTATACGTCAATCATTTAATTCATGTCTACAAATGGATGAAGCCTAAGCAATTTCTGTAATAAAAATATTTTAACATACTAGAAAACGTTACACTAGTCACAGCAATTCTTAAAATGTCAGAAATTGTTTTTAATTAAATTCTAAGAGATACTCTGACAACTATATCTACTACTCACTGACACGGCTAAAGTTTCCAAGCCTAGGCTGTTATTCGAAAATCAGCAATATGTGAAAAAAAACCAAATTAATTAAAAAAAAAAAAGACTACATCATACCACAGAGCTCTGGTACCCTCATGGTAAGAAGCTGTCTGTAATCCCAAAACACACAGTTAAAATCCACCAGAAGAAAATAAAATTTTCTTGTATTTCTCTAATTAATCATCATTACCTACTTATGATTTTCATCATCCTGAGACTACTTATATAGATAGGGGTGATGTCTAGATTACATGGTATCTTCCTTAAAGTATTTGCTGGGCATTCACTAGTCCATATTCAAATGCTAAGTACAAGTAGCAATATTTCAATCTCTTATCTATAGAAGGAAGATATTTAGTCAAGTTCTTCTTTATTTATTATTTATACAGAACACTTACCCGTGTAAGGATGAGACTTTTTGAAACCTTGGATGAATGAAGCAATCCTAAGGTGATCTTCAATTTCTCAAAGAGATCCCTCATTTCACCACGCCGTCTCCGCTCATTGGCAGTATGTGTCCGGCGATAATAAGCAAAAGCTTCTGCTTCTTTCTGTAGTTTTTCATTCCAGTAATCAGACTTCACTTTGACAGGTACTAGTGGTACCTGCTCAAAGATTGCCTTATAAATAACTTTCATATCTACCTATTAAATATCACATATAGTAAGGGTGTAGTAAACTTCCTATCTTGCTTTTATCACACTCTTGTTAGTACCCCAAAACTCTTATGTAAATAAAATTATCTTTCTGAAGTTAAATCCATTTCACATTAATATAGTACACTAAACAATATACAGAAAGGGAGAGCGGGGGGAAAAGAGTGAGGGAAGTTTTATTCACAGATGGAAAAACTGCAGAGGTTGACAGGCAGAGAAGAGAAAAGAGGGAGAAGCAGTAGAAAGTAGAGAATGGATATTCAAGATGAAGGAAATGGGGGCGTTTTGCTAGGGTGCTATTAATGATGGTACTATACAACTGCCATTATTGTTAGAAAATGAATTGTATATGAGTGAGTGAATTAGAACTAACAAAAGAAATAGTTTGGAGAATAAAAGGTACAGTAAGAGAAAATTATCATACTGAAATATAATAAAACACTGTAAATAAACTGCATGCAATAATTAGGATATTCAATAAAACAAAAAATCTAAAGTTACTACAAAGACTGTTATATTTGGAAAATGTTCTAGGATGAATTCTTTAAAATTAAATTGTGATAGCATATATTATTATGATTCTTAAATCAAACTTCGATTTTAAAAAAGAACAAAACCTCCTTAATCATTTTGGAAATACCAGAGTAACATCTTCTTCCTCAACTCAACCCCTATAGCTTAAAGGCAGAATAATAAATGGAAAATATTTTAGTAACTGAATACCCTTCCATTCCTGTAAGAATAAAAAGAAAATCTGCTTAATTACACTGCCATGGTTTCAAATTCAACACATTAAGAAAACTAAAGAAAGTTTATAATTTCATTGTTCCTTGAATTGTAACCTTCATTAAAGAGTAATATTTTAGGTGGCAGAAAATTGTGAACTTAGGCGAGGAAGAATAACAACTTATTTTACATTAAATCATTGTATTGCAGCATGTTTTCAAATATGCGCATCAATTTTTATATAATTCTTATGTATTTTAATGCTTCAATTATTTTATCATCTTGGTATGAGAATTAAGAGGAGAATAAAATCTATAATAGCACTTTCATTGAGGTGGTGCAAAAAAGGTAGATTATTTTAATGTAGTGGTAAAAAATCGTAGCTAATGTTGTTTTAACTTTAAAGAAAAATGTTATTTATTTTACTGAGTAATCATCCATTAAATACATTATAAATACCTTCCGATTCTTTTCAGTTGCTTTTTCATCTGTAGGGATAGGGAGACGGCACCTAGAGGAAAAAAAGCAATTTCCAATGTCTTACTGAAATTGAGACCCTACTGATCGCCCCCCCCCCTTTTTTAAAACGAGGAATGTATGCTGTACTCACCTAAGCAAGTATTATTTAGAATTTCACTATTACCATACTCTGTGTATCTTTCTTGAACTAATTTATTTATCTTTCTGGAACTAATTTATTTAACTTAACATTACATCTGAGGTATCCTGATATAGTTCAATTGTTTTAAATCATACATATAGTTAATTAGTATATCACATAAATACTACAATACTCTTTCTCTAGTAGCAATTTAAATTGTTTTTGAATGTTCACAATAGCAAGTGCTACAATGGATAGTTCCATAGTGTCCCCTATTCAAAAACACTAGCTTTTCTACGTTATATACCTAGACATAAACTGTCTGCTAGGTGAGAGAGGCATGGGAATGTTATCTTGTAGTACATGTCAAGCTGTTCTCTAAACATGCAGTACATTAGCATTCCCATTACTCCACACTTAATAATGGTACCATCAAAAAACCATCTTGACCTATTAACATGGCATGTATTTACTGAATTATCTGTCAATGCTTTTTTAAAAAATAAAATATACAGCTTTTACTAGATTATTCTTAGTTTTATCCCTACTATTATTTATAATTATTTTTTATTACACTTTTCTATTGGTTGTTATTGTCAGCGTGCTTTTAATGTGCACTTCTCTAATTACTTGCGGGGAGTTGAGGTGGGCTAGTAGTAAGAAGATGTGCTGCAATCCCACATACACAGAGTTTCAATCCACCAGCTGTTCCACCAGAAAAGGATGGGAACCTCTACCCATGTGATTTACTATCTTTGGAAATCCGCTGGAGGGTCAGCTATGGGTCAATTTTGACTTGATGACACACAATAACAATTACTTGTGAGGGAGTTCTTGTAGTTCGTAAGGAGTCGCATTGCTAACCCAAAGGCCACATCTCTCTGGTGGTTTCAATCCAGCATTAGCTCCATTGGAGAAAGATGGGCAATATGCTCCCCTGTAATGTGCAGCCTCTAAAGAACAACTGGTGGGTTATCTATGCGTCAGTTTCAATTTGATAACAATGAGAGAGAGAGAGAGAATTACTTGTGAAGAAGCCATGGTGGGATAATATATAGTACTGGGCTGCTAACTACAACACTGTAAATTTGAACACACCAGCTGCTTCATGGAGAAAGTTGGGGAATCTCCTCCCATAAAAATTTATAGCCTGGGGACTTGAGGGAGCATTGCTGTGAGCAGGGAGTGGGCTTAATTATTTGTGAGGTTAAATATCTTGGCATGTGTTTATTTTTTATTTCCACTTCTGTGAACTGCCTGAGAATAATCATTATATAATACAGTTCTTTTGGATTGGTTTTTTTTTACTATTTTGTCACATTTTTAACATACTTAATACTTTGTCAGCTTCATATACACACATATAGAATGTTCTCTTTAAAGTCATGAGTTTGTCTTTTTCATGGTTTTCATTTTAACATGAAAATATTTTTATATTCTCTTCTTTTACAGTTTATAAACTTTTTGTTGGCTCTTCTTGGGCCTATTAACATGGCATCTCTCCATTTACTGGATTATTCTTGAGTATGCTCAATAAAATAAAATGCATATAGCTTTTGCTAGATTACTCTTAGTTTTTTTCTTTTTATTTATAATTTTTTTTTATTAGACTTTCTAGTGTTTTTGTTCAGACATTCCTCTAGGTCGTATAGCCTTGATGTTTCCACTTGCCATACAGCGGTAATTTGTGGTTGCTTTGAGGCTGAACACTGTGACACTGATGTGTCAAATGCGTTAATGGCTGGTTACCCAATGCGGACAGGGAGTGGGGTGGAGCTCCCTGATTAAAACAAGCCTGGAGGAGTGGCATCCACTTGCTTAATAGCTTAGCTCCGGAAACCCTACGAAGTTGGAGAGAGGATAAGACACCCCCAATCACTGAGGACTCTCCTTCATAGGGTCGCTATGAGTCGAAGGCACTTAACAACAACAACAACAACAACAACAACAACAGTGGTTGCTATTGTTTAGCAACTCAATTAGTCTGTTGTCATCTGTGGCTCAGATAACTGGGATTCAGAATTATTTTATATAAGGTAGAGCAGAACTGCCCATAAGGTTTCTGAGGCTGTAATCTTTACTTGTGCAGAGCCACTGGCAAATTTGAATTGCTAAACTTTCAGTTATCACTTAAGGCTCTTACCCATTCCATGACCAGGTTCCTTCAATTTTCATTTATTTATCTATATTCAACAATACTCCTGAACTTATTTATGCATTTAATTAGACTAAATTAAAAGTCTAATTATGTTTTTAAGGGATTTAAAGTCTTTAAAGCTCACTCAATATGCCAATAGTTCTAGGGTGAGTGAAATACTAAGCTTATTTCTCATTTCAGACTTTCAAAGCATCAGTGGAAATGAAAAGTTACTTCCTCAACTCAGTATTATATGTACAAATAGATAAAGCACAATGTCTGGCACAAAGAACACAATTACAATGTACTCTTTTATATCTCAGCCCCTAATCAATTTAAGAATCACAAAATACAATAAACGGCAATGAGCAAATATTCATATCCTTCATATTTTCATCTCAACTGAGCAAGTGGAATAATTTTCCTACCTCTAATCTATTAAAAAAGTAATCAAGTAATTCATACGCATTATTCCTTAAAGAGCAGCTCTTTCGGAGTAGCCTACTCACAATGGTTTTTATACCAGCTACATGTATTATCTTATTTAACACTCAAATAGTATTTTAATCCCAGAGTGTCAGGTTCCAAAAGCATTTTTTATTTTGATTTATATACTGCCTCCTAACAACAGTCATGGTAAATTAATGACTTCCTGAATTCCAGTTCTTCTTGCTCATCTTCTAACCAGAAAAATACTAGCAAGTGAATGAACCAAATCAGTTAACTCGAGTTGCTAAAGAGAACATTTAGTTTTGTTTCTGCCTTAAAAGAAGAGCAAAACAAATAAAATCCAAAGAGAAATAGGACTTACGGCTGTTTGGAAGAAAGCATATGGGCAACTGGGGTCTGTATGTGGACGTTCACGTCCTCTGAGAGCTCCTCCACAGTCTCAATATCTATGTGCTCATCATCCTCCTCAAGGTAGTCTACACAATTATTCTGAAATAAATGATTATAAGAATAATGTTTAGGGAAGTAAGCAAATTTCAATTTTTTTCAACTGGATACCTCTTTTTTTTAAGACCATTAAGAGCCAAACATAGGTCTTCTACCACAAATACGGATAATCCTAAACTTAATCTTAAAAAGTAATTATGTCAGAAAGATAACATATAATTTAAGAACCAGGAACTACACTTCAAGTCACAAGTGTATGTTAAATAGAGATCACTTAGATTGAACCGAGTCCCCAAAGGACTACAATGATGCTTAAGTATTAAACATTAAAGCTGTATGAATCTTGAGATCAACCAGCACTAAAATAAAATCTGGTAGGAAATGAGGATAAAGGGGGAAAAGTCAGGTTCTATTTAAGGTCACTGGCTAGTTAACATCGTAACAGTCACAAATCAACACATGTTAATCTATCTATTCAGGGGAGTTCTGGAAATGAGTCTTCTAAGGCTCTCAACTCCACAAAATAATAACTTTTGAAGTATTTCAGATTTGAGAAGAAGCCCAGTCTTGCTGTACTTGATTATAACAAAAAAATGAGCCAATCAGTAAGCATTTATTGAGCATCTGCCATCAAAAACTACCATTTATTTTGTATAACTGGGTATATAAAACCACACATAATTCAAAGTCTATCTTTAGACTTTTTTTGTGTGTGCATTTCACTAAGTCAGAAACACTAATATATTCTAAAATATCATCCTAAAATATCAGAGGAATATAACTCAATACAAACCACCTCAATTCTCTTATTAATTCTACGTTTAAACTTGTTGGAAAAGATTACTTACCCCTAAACTGAAGGCTCTATAAAACTGATACACACTAATAGCAAGCTCTAAACCCTTGATTATGTTTTTGTTCTCCAACATAATTTAAGTACCTTATTTTTATTAAAAGACAAAAATCTTTACTCAGTGACCCAAACAGCTACAAATAAATTCTAATGATCGGGTTCTCTATATGATTATATCCCTGACATAAAAGAACTAACTTAAATTAACTATCTTATCTACCAGCTTTGGATACACTCAATAAATTCAAGATTTTCCAAGTAACAGTATCAAGAATAATGGCAAAATATGTATTAAAACAATGCACATTAAAATTAATTTAGAAAGCAAAATAGTTGCATGAGAATCTAAATTCATAGAGTACAAATACAGTAATGTAAATAGAAGCTATACATTATTTAAACTGAAAACTTTGCCTACTGAATAGTTTTAAAGGCAAGCTTTGTAAATACTATTCATTAACTTTCACAACAGAAAATTTAGATGAGAGGTTACCTAAAACTTTCAAGCATGAAGGTATCTTAAGTGTGAGATATATATAAATAATACAAAGTAAAATTTATATTTTTCTAGATAATATAATGTCCTTACTTATGTAACTTATCTGTCAGATAAGTCTACACTGTATAATTAAGACATTTTTAAAGTTCTAGTAAGTCAGTGCCATCTACAGCAACAGTTTTGAAGTTGGATAATTTTCGGTCTAATGCTTACCCAAGGAAAGACCACAGCAAAATAATTTCTAAACTTAATGAATAAATAAAATTATTGAATACATAACATTATCTGTCCTTGGAAAATATTAAGCTACAGAGTATGCAGGAATCATTCCATTTTTAAGCTAAGGCTCCTCTTTAGAAATTAACATATGAGGTACAGAAATACCTATTGCATAGAAACATTCTTTCTCAATATTTTAGAATTTTAAATATTAACCTTTATATTTTATCTATGTAAGGCAGTGAGGTATTAGCAGAGAAGGACTCAGTAAGAGAAAAGTCAAATGAATCTCAAGGAAATGAGATCCTAAACCAACCAGCTAGCTCTGGGTTAAACTGTGCAGAAGACTTTATTATTTCTAAAGACAGACACACAGTTTAGATTTAAGGGCATCTCACATGGCAGCTGGTTATGGTCTACTTATGTTTTCTATCATCATCAACAAACTAATATAAATAATAAAATTTTACCAAAACACAGCCATTCCCATTCACTTGTATATTCGCTATGGCTACTTTCATGCAATATCAGCAATCATATAGTTGTAATAGCTACCCATGTGCCTATAAGGTCAAAAATATTTACTGTGTGGCCATTTACAGAAAAAGTCAGCCTAACGTCCTGCCCTACAGCATGTGTGACCCACATCTGTTGCTGTTGTTGACTGCCTTCGAGTCCAGCATGACTCACAGTGATCCTATGAACAAAAGGCCTGAAGGACCTCTACAACTATCAACATTTATCAAAGTTCATAGTGTTTCCGGAGGCATGTTGTTTAGGAAGTAGATGCCATTTCTTATTCTTAAATATAGCCCTAACTCAGAAGCACAGACAGTTTCAAAATGGGGGGAACCCCCAAATCCCACTCAAACAAACGTTGTATTACAAAGGAAGATAAATATTGTATAGCTTCTAATTCTATTATAATAGAAATTCTTGACACAGAAGAGCATGATATCAAATAATTAGAATGCAACTTATAGCAGGATTGTATTAAGATATTAGATAGTATTTTCTAAAACAATAAAAAATACAAATAGATACTGCAAACAGATTTGTTCTCTGTAAGTTCTAAAGTTATACATCCCCTATTTTTTGCTACATCTATCAGATAAGCTGCAATTACCTTAAAAAAAAAAGGCACCACAGAAATTAACTCATAAAACAGGGGTAGTGGTTTCAGGCTTTCTTTGTTCAAATACAACTTGGAAGGTACTGTACCCTTCCAAGCACTATTTCTTAATGATTTAAACCCGTTTACGCATAATACCAGACAATCTAAAAAAGTAAAAGCTCAATAAATGTTGGCTGACTGACACTTTGAAAACTAAAAATTGATTTATTACTTATGATCTAAACCCAGGCATCCAATCAAACATAGCAATTCTTACTAATCTTTACTATTGCTACTAACAAATCCCTTAAATCCTTGAGGTTTCAGTCACAACAAAAACCAGCTCACCGCCTTTTCTATATCATCAACTTCCTCACTCTGGTAGTCAGAAACAATATCCACAACTTCATCAACAGAATCATCGGTTTTTTCATCTTCCTCATACTCCTCTTCCAAATCCAAAACGGTAAAGTCAGCACTGTGTCTTCCACTCTTCATTTGCTCTGGCTGTATCTGTTCTCCTGGTAGCAGTAAATGACCCTGAAAATGTCCATTCCCTCTGTTGCTTTTTGTAGCTCTCCTGGGAACAATGGATAAGGCTTCAGGATTAGAAATCCTATTCCAAGGATCACATTCCGTTTTTAAAACTCTGGAACCCTCAGTAATTCCACTTTCCCCAGAGCTGTCTTGTTCTTGTTGACACACATTTGAATTTGGCTTTGCTTCTTTAATTAACTGATCATCTGCCTCTTTCTTACATTCTTGTGAAGCTCTAACATATTTTCGGGTCAATGGACCCTTCAGGTGTTTTCTCCATTTTTCTCTATTATTGTCCTTCTCTATAGAGCTTCCACATCCCTTCTCCTTGGTCTCTGATGGTAGATCAAATTGTGGTTCCACAACTCTGCTCCCTAGTAATTCAAGTTTATTTTCTTCCTTAGAGATGACTGGAAATTCACTTGATTTTTTCTCTGAATTATCTAATATGTTCTGCTGTTCCACTTTCACATCATCAAGTCTTTTAAGAGGAATACTGCTTTTGTTTTGTACCATCTTACTACTGGCTTTATCAGAAACTGCCTTAGCTTCTAGTACAGTCCGTTTTTCCTTGGAATTGCTCTGATTCCTAGACCCACACTCTTCACTGGTATCTTTACAGCCTTGATCTGGATGTGATCCAGTGACAGCAGAGTGCTCAGAAGTTATGGCAGTTGCTGATTCTTCCTCCATAATAGATTCCTCATCAAAATGATCACTCCCATCTTCTATCTTCAGGGTTTCTTTTGAGTCAGTAGCTTCTGGGTTTTGGCTTATAATATTAGCCTCAGGGTCTACAGCATCTCCTTCTGCCTTTAAAGCCTTCTTAGTTTCCTGATCTCGTATAGAGTTTGTTTCATTTTTCTGATCTACATTTTGTAAATCTTTTTTCATCTGCAGAGAAGCAACATGCTGAAGAATGGAACTGGGAATGGGTTTTTGTCCTGGGAGCTGCAACAAGGCAAAACTGCCAGACTGGAGAGGAATAAGACTGGCTGTACCAACAGGCTGCCCTCCTGAGCTGTAAGTTATTTTGGTTTCAGAGCCTGTTTTATTTGCAAAGTTTTGTGGTTCAGTTGCAGAAATCCTCAGGGTCAAAGTACCAGCCGTACCAGCCTGAGACACAAAACCAGATCCAGAGGAAAGCACTGAGGGTGCCTGCACTCCAGGAGAAGACCCAACAGTCTGAATAACAGGGTTCACAACAGCAAAAGTAGAAGATGACGCAGAAGATGGTGGTGTCTCAGATTTGGAAGGAGCTGGTAACCGGATTCCCATCACAGATCCTGGTAAAAATGGAAAAGAAAATTAAATAATTGCTTTGCTCAAAATAGCAAGGAGTTGGAAACAACCTAAGTGCCCATCAACAAATGAATGGATAGAGAAACTCTGGTATACTCACACAATGGAATACTACACTGCATTGAAAAACAAGGAACTCATGCAGTATTATTCAAAATGGGTGACCCTGGAGGACATTATGCTGAGTGAAATTTCTCAGTCACAAAAGTACAAATACTGCATGGTGCCACTGTTGTAGAATGAGGCTGACATCGAAGTGGGGATAAGACTGAGAAAAATTGGATAAATTATGTATACTACACATTGAAGCCAATGAGGGAGAGAACAGTTTAAAAGTAATATATTTTAGGGCTTTATGATTATCATAAGAGTTCGGAATGAAGGTTGCAGAGTATACTCGGGGTGGGAGTGGTGGGGGGGTACGGGGGGATTGTATACCGATGAAGGAGTTTTTTCTTTTGCTTTTCAAGGAGAAGAGTGAATTGGGGATGGGGGTGGGGTGGGCGGGGAGAAAAGTGCAACAATGAATGAATGAAAATCCAAAATCTCTGTAAATGTTCATGGAAATAAAAGAGATAAAAAAAAATTCAGTAATTGCCCATATCAAGTCTTTCAAAGGACACTATTCTTTTTGAACAGGTAACTCTAAGGTATTAAGGTGACTAACCCTAAATTAACACATCACAGTTTCCACAAAAGAAAAACTCCAACTTTGTACCTGGGTTCCGAAACATGACGGGCTGTAAGTTAGGCTGGGTATTAGAGCCTCGAATCTGATGCAAAGGAAGGAGCTGGACAATCTGCCCATTAGGATGTCTGAATAGATTCATTCCACTTGGACTCCTAACAGGCTGCAAGATCATCCGATGTCCTTGAAGTTGTGTATTTGCGACAGGTCTAACAGTAGGAGAACCCTGCTGCACTGGAATCAACAATAACCGAGGTCCAGCACGTTTCATTGTGTTAGGAGAAGCTTGTGGAGTAGCCACTGGAATCTGAGGAGCATTCTCTAAAAAACAGGAAATATAAACATGGTATCAGAATTCTTTTCTAATACATGTTGTTGTTAAGTGTCGTCAAGTCAGAGACAACTCATAGTGATCCTATGAACAAAAGACCTGAATGCTTGTATAACTTTCGTCATTTCTCTAAGTTCACAGAGTTTCCAGAAGCAAGCTATTTTGAAGTGGATGCCACTCCTGCTTCCAAGTGTGTTTTAACTGGGGAGGCTCCACCAAACACTGTCCACCATGGGTAACCAATCATTAATGCATTTGACACATTAGTGTGACAGTGATTAGCATCACACCAACCACAAGTTACCTCTGTACAGCTAACGGACAGATCAGTTAGAAAGTTTGACCAAAAACAATTAAAATCAGGCCTGAGGGCTGCAGATTAAAATCACCCACCTTTGGCGTGGTAGCAACACTTTCTGTCCACTAGGCCAACAGAGTTCTCTCACTGTTGTTAAGTGCCGCTGAGTCATAGATGACTCACAGCGACCCTATAAATGAAAGACCTGAACACTTGTATAGCTCTTGTAATACATATTGGGGGGAGGGGGGGAGAATTATTATGATATGGGCCTATGCCATGATGACTTCCATAATGAATTATAAAGTTGGAGAAATCTTGTATCATTATGATATACTATTTAATGGTCCAAAGGCAGAGAACAATTATAAGAGCTCTGATGGCACAGGGGCAGAGGTTACACTGTCAATCAAAAGGCAGATGCTTTAAATCCACTGGCCACTCACTCCACAGGAGAAAAATGAGCAATCAATCTCCTCCTATGTGATTCACAGCCTTTAAAAACACTCTGGAGGGTCAGCTATGAGTTGTTTCTGACTGAACAGCAATGAACTGATTGCAGTTATTAACCAGACTTTACAAGGTTTTACATTTAAAATTGTAAAAAAAATTTAAAGCATCAATTGTCAACAGAAGCACTTAATGGGATAATTCTTCTGCCTAATAAGAAACATGGGCAGGCCTCTCATCTGGTTTCTCATTAGAGTTAAAACAGATCCTTTTTTATAAAATTCTCTTCATTTTTAAATTTAATAGTAGGGAACACTCTTCCATTCAAGTAAGATAGGGTTAAGAATTAAAGAGCAGGAAGTATAAAAAGTTTGTTTTTAAAATTCACTTATAAATAAGTAAAGCTTAAACATTTATAGAAATAATTTTAAATTTAAAAAGACATACTTCCTCAATAACAGAATGAAATTAAAGAGACATAATCTTTAGTTAGGAAGAGTCAAATGATAAATTTCAAACACAAAATTTAGGACAGAAAACAGGAATTAAAGAGAGACTCAAGCATTAACAGCAGCTAGGGATGTACTTTTTCAAAGATCTACTAAGACATGGGGAAAAATTAGCAATTTACAGATTACTTTTTCGGGCTATGGGAATAAGGAGGTAGTAACAGTGCCAGTATAAATAACAGTCTAATATTATTATTCAAATTGAGAGGTTCATTTAGACAATGTTTAAATAATTAAAACCTTTGATTAGTTTGTAATCAACAAACCAAAACTAAAGAGAAAAAGTTCAACATAAGGACTGTTTTTGAAAATAAAATTAAGCACAAGAGCATACACTTGTGGGGGGGGGTGTACATGTGTAAACAAGAATAAAACTTTCTTTTTTTTAAATTATTATTATTTTTGTGTGCGTGCACCGTCAAATCAGATCTGACTGGTACAGGAGGAGATTGTCCCTCCTTCCCCGGCAGAGCATCTGGTGGATTCGAATCGTGAGGCTCTGGGATTGTAGTTGCAGCTCTTTGCCACTAGGCCACCAGAGCTCCCCAAGAATAAAACTTACTTAAATGGATTAAGACACATATTACTCTTAATTTCTAAAACTTTTCTCTTCAAACTGAATGACTAAAAACTAAATTATCCCTATTCAGATATTCAAAACAAACTCTTAACACAAGTGAATGAAAAATGTGGGAATGTCTAATTGCCTAAACTGGGCCTCTGTGAATTGAGACTGCACATATTTCCTTAGAAGCAAAGTTACCTGAACCAGCTGTTTGTAAAAGGAGGTAAGAAAATGTTAACAACATTAGTATTTCATAAAATAGTGTGACAGATAATTTTTGGTGGTATAATAATAGAGAATAACACTAATCTACATTGTTAGAAAGTAAATTTTTCACATTTTAATCTTCTTATAACACACAGGAAGAAGGATCCATCTATTATATTGTTTTTTGTTTTCTTCCAAGTTTCTGATGGTTTTCTTCACTAACAGAAACCAAGTTATATGCCAAGAACATATACTAGCAAGCTAGTTTCTGGTCTATCAATTGATGGAATTAACATCAATGAAGGTTAATACTCTTCTTATAATGATTTTAAAATACACTTAAGTAAACAAATTTCAATAATAGTAAAGACAGCATAGGTGATAGTATTACAATAGTAATATTATTAAATAAATAATAGTACAGATTATAGTATAGTAAATTGCTTTTTTTAGTTTTTTTATTAATTTTAATGAAAGTTTACAGAGACTTAGGGTTTCTATTCATTCATTGTTGCAAGTAAATTACTTTTAATGCATACTCTGAATGCTCAAATTCTGAGAAACAAGAAATTAGAAAAACCTAAAACTATGGTTTTACGACAGAAATGACAACTAAAGGTTAAAATTCAATATAGTATGGGAAAGATAAGAACCTTGACATTTAATAGAAATCTGTCATTCACAAACAATGATCTCACTAACAAAACTTGACTATATACTAATCTTAAGTATTTATGGGAGACACCAAGACACAACATGTTTCCTTTCAATAAAATTTTAATTCTCAAATAATTTACTAAAGATCTATTGAACCCTGTCATGAAATGAAAAAGTACTCAGAAAATATTTAATAACCAAAACCTCTGCTGTCGTATTTATTTCTCCTTCAAATCTCAAAAGCCTTGTACTCTTTTCCACATTCATTTTACTGTGTGGATCAAGAGAATCTCATATTTAACTGCAGTGAGATAAAAAACTAGCAAAGCAGGATATTTCTATTTTAAATTCAATGAGAAAAAGTTAAATTTTAGTAAAAGTTCATAAACACATAAATTATCATTCTAAATAATGCTTTCCTATTCTATTTCAATGAGCTCACATGTAATAAATAGAGACATTATGTCAGTATTATATGAGAATTTGTACTAATTTATACATGAATTTGACTATTAAGAGGAGCTTGACTGGTAGGATGAGCTTGACTGTAGTAACATAGGCAAAAGTCCTCTCATTTCTTGTTTGGGGGATGGGAGGAGTATCTGAATTTCGGGTTCCCTCCTCGGAGATGTGTTGCATGCGAGCTGCATGTAGCTCTCAGAACACATCAGGTCCCTCTTTCTCCAGGGTTCACCTTATCAAATACTCTACAGCACAGAGCTCTGCTCCTATTTTATTTCCCTATGCCCTGCCAGAATTTACATTCTATTACTTTTGAGTATTTCTGCGATGTCCTGGGGTAACCTCCAGCATCACTACTTACCCCTGCCAAGGCTGTTGAAGTTATCACCCAAGAACAGTATTTATTAATACTCTGGTTACAAATTTTCATGGCTTTTTAGCAGTTTGTCCTAATTCTATTAGTCCTAATAACTGTAATGTTCATTTTTGCAAAATGCAAAGGATTTCACCCACACAATAATCTAGCAACATCTAATAATCCTATTATAACCATAAAGTTATAGAAATAGCTGTACGGTAAAGTGCCTAGGCCTTACCTGGTCTCTGGCTCACTGGTGGACTCCCATTAATTCCCGAAAGTATAATAGGAACAGAGCCCAGAGATGAAGTTGGTGTGGTCACCATGGAGGAAGATGCAGCTGTGGTCACCACGACTATGGAAGTGGAGGCAGTGGAAGCAACAGGAAGAGTTATGGTTGGAGAAGATGCTACCAAAGACTTAGGAAAAGCAACTGAAGCCACAGGGGTATTTATCCCAGTAGTTTTGGTAAGGTTCGCAGTGGCTGTTGACTGGCATGATGTTACTGGGGTGCTGGTATTAGGTTCAGAGACCTGAAAAGCTCCTTTAGTGGTGGCACCAGGAGAGTAAGTAGTTTCTTTAGTTCCCTTGTCAGAAATAGCAGTCATAGGTGTCACAGAAGTACCATTTTCTAAAAACACTTGAGGGGTGGTAGTAGTGACAGCAGCAGTCACAGAGTTGCACACCTGAACTGGCTCAGAAGAAACCACAGGTGTGACGACCATTACTGGAGAAGGTCTGATAGTGAACTTCTGTGGCCCTGTCAGGGGTTGGGGTGTGCTAACTCCAGGTATCTTCTGCTGCAGGGTTCCAACTTTACTCATCACAAACTGTGTGAACACACCACCAGGAGAGGGTCGAGCCGCTGCAAATAAAAATTTGCAGGTCAAAAATCTTCAGTTCTCAATTTTATCCTCTTAGTGAATGTGTTTATCAATAGTTACTATGTACCACTGGGTTCTAGTAACCTATGTTATGTGTGACAATTTACACCCATAACCATCAAACACTTCCCTCAACCCAAACCAAACCGTTATATAGTAATTCTAACAAGAATGGGGCTAAAATAGTTTTCTACTAAAAATATTCTGGTTTTGCAGGATAGTCAAATTGCTAGGACATGAAAAAGGAAAACATGGAGGCAAGTAACTTCATCACTAAAAACAGGACAGTAAGAAGGAGGGTGTATTTTCCCTTAACACTAATTCTAAAGTTGTTTCCACCACTTTCTCCTTCCCCAGTACCTCCATCTCTTTTTATTTACTATTCTCCTAAGACAGCTAAGTTCTGCGTATTTCTAAAATGTTCAGAGGAGGATAGAACATTAAAAAAAAAAAACAAAGAAACAACAAAATCCAAACCAGCTCAAGATGTTTCTTGGTTTAAAAAAAAAATACTGGGGGGGCAGGGGGTAGGTATACCTATCCTTACATTCACATAATTCCAGCTTTCAGCCAGAGATTTCAAATTTCTATTAGAGAAGTAATATCAGTAATTTGCATCTTTATATAACATTACTATATAGATTTGCAACAACACAAAAAAGCTCAACAAACCAACCACTGTTCACTCAATGCTAAATATACATAAATAAATATACCAAGAAGGCAGTATTTATATACTCTAGCATTGAAATATTAATTTAAATAAAAAGTTCTCATTTACAGATCAGGAAACAGACCAAGGCAATGCTGATAAAATGATGCTTCACACAAACCATCTTTAAGCCTATACTAATACAGAACACCTTCAACTGTTAGCATCACAGAAACCTAATTGGTGGCAAAGCATCAGCCCTCAAAGGAAAAATACTATACTAGGTAAAGTATTTAGAATACAACGTACTTCTATTTTGAGAAGTAAAATTAAAAAACTTGAGTCTTTCCTACATTAATATAAACAGTCTAAAAGATGGTAAAGAGCAACAACTTATAAAGCTAAGAAGAACTTACTTACTACTAGAGGTCACTGAAAGTATTACCAAAAAACTTATTTTTAAAATACAGACACCCAAAAAAAGGCCACATTATGTATGTCTGTAATTTTTATCCTTGTACTCACTGAACCCAGTACTAAGTTACAGGAACGTCCAACACTTATGTACCCTCAACTTACCAATTGGTCTTTTAGCTGGCACAAACGCCTTCAAACTCTTCCCAGGGCGACTTGAAGTAGTGCTGGAGGAGGATGTCGTTTTGGAATTGGATGTTGAAGGCAACAGGGTACGTGGTTTCCTGGATTCAGCCACCTTGACATTGGATGCTACCTTGGAGATGACAGTACTGAGGGTTGAGAGGTCCAGGACTGAGGGTCGCAACCTGCCTGTGATATAAGCAGCTAGCCTATTGGCTGGATGCAATGCCCCCATCTGTCCCAATAGCAACTTAGCCTGCGGGTAACTCTTACCATTAACCTGAAACAAGTGGCAAAGAGAAATTCTGTAAAGATAAAATTCTCTTGCTAACTCTTCTCCCTTGATGGGTTTCTTTCATTTTACAAGATATCCAAAGTCTATTTATCAGATTTAAAAAGGAAAAAGAAATAGCCTTTTACCATTTTGGAATACCTGAATTATTAGGAGACTGGGGGATGAAATGCTGCTAGCTAAATATTTTCCAATCCACAACATTTTTATTTAGATAATCTGGACACAGACAATTTTAGAAATTTATCATTTCTGCATCATAGATATTTCAAAATCACTCAACTGATTTATGCATCAATAAGTAATTCTAGCTAAACTACTAACAATTATCAGCAAACCTAAATAACTGTGATGCATTAAATTCCTCTGGTAAAACCACAAAGGATCTTTTTAAGCATTCTTCGTACTTGAAAAAAATACAAAATGACTTCACTTTAAGTTCTAAGACCATCCTTGTTACAACAATCATAATAACCTAAGCAACACAATCACTTTAGTTTATAATTTTCTGAAGACTCAACTTTGAAACTACTGCCTTTATCTTCTGGAAAAAGTTTAGACCAGTAGTTGTCAGTTATTAAACTGTCAGAAGAAAGTGAACAAAGAAGATAAAGATTGACTCTACTGTGTTAGTGGGCTGGATTGTACTTCCCATTTGGGTAGCAATATAGTTTTTTTTTTAAAAATTTTTTTAAATCTATTTAAATTTTTTATACATGTTTTCCAGAGTCACTCACTCTTGTACTTTTCTATGCTTCTTTACAACTTCAAAAGGCAAAAAGAGGACAATGTAAGGGATGGAAGTTCCTATTCTAACTGAAAGGAATTTATGAGAAAAATAGATAAACAGAAAGCCACTTCAGCTTCAAAGACATGAGACAAAATTATTTAAATAGCAAAAGAGAAGACAAACTAGGCATTTCTCATATTCAAAGAACCACAGAACAAATTTAGGACTCAAGCTGCAACAAATTTAGGACTAAAGGATTCTATGGGCAAAATATTGAATGATGCAAGCAGCATCAAAAGAAGCTGGAAGGAAGGCAGAGTCACTACCAAAAAGAACTGGTTGACATTGAACCATTTCAAGAAGTAGTATAAGATCAGAAACCAATGGTAATTAAGGAAGGAAATACAAGCCGCACAGAAGGCAATGGCTTAACATAAGACCCTAGGAGTTAATGAAATACCAACTGACATGTTTCAAACAGATGCACCCCTGGATGTGCTCATGAATTCATGCCAAGAAATTTGGAAGCTACCTAGCCAAGTGATCAGAAGACGTCCATATTTGTTCCTATTTCCCCAAAAGTTGATGCAATATTGTGGAAATTACTGAGCAAAATCAGTAATAACACATGCAAGTAGAATCTTGCTGAAGATTATTTTTAAATGGTTTTATCAGTTTATCTATAGGGAACTGTAGAAATTCAAGCTGGATTTGAAAGAGGCTGTAGAATGAGACATAACTGCTAGTATTAGATGCATCTTTGCTAAAAGAAGAGAACACTAGAAAAATGTTTAAATTATGGCTAACACTGAGAAGAATGGGAATTCCAAAAGCTATCCATAGACAGAACCAGTTGTTCAAATACAATGCATGTTTTAAAATCAGGAAAAGGAGTGCATTAAGATTCTATCCATTCATCATTATTTATTCTGTATCTACACTGAGCTGGACTATATAAAAATGTGGCATAAAGATTGAACGAAGACAACTTGTCACCCACCTGGGTAGATGACAAGGCAGATGACACAACCTTGCCTGCAAAAAAATTGAAGTCTGGAAATGCAGAAGATCAGAACTATAGTCTTACAGAGATTGTATCTTAACGTTAAAAAAAAAAAAATCAGCACTGGACCAATAGGCTGGCCCCCATGATGGACGGAGAAAAAAGATTCAAGTTGTCAACAACTTCATCTTTCTTGGATCCATAATCAACACACCCATGGTAGCATCAGTCAAAAAACCAAAGTTATGTTGCACTGGGGAAATCTGCTGCAAAGAACCTCTTCAAAGTACTAAAAAGCAAGGATGACAGTTTAAAGACTTGGATGCACCTGATGCAAGCCATGGCATTTTGTTTCCTACTCATATGAAAATGGGACCATAAATAAGGATGACTGAAGAAGAATTGATGCCTCTGAACTGTGACGTCAGAGAAGAGTACGAAATATCCCAAGGACTGTCAAAAGAACAAAGAAGTCTGTCTGGGAGGAAATGCAACCAGGTGATTTTTAGAGGCAGGGATGATGAAATTTATTTTGAGGATGTTGTCCGAAAGGCGCTAGTCTTTGGAAAACCAGATCATGCTGGAAAAGGTGGGTAAAAAGAAGACCCTCAACAAGAGGCACTGTAACGGTGACTTAAAAAAAAAACAAAAACAAACAAAAAAAACCAGTGACTTTTAACAATGAACAATTATGACAAAGATTATGAGAATGGCACAAGTTAAGATTCAGATCTGTTTTTCATAGTCACAATGAGTCACACTTGTCTCAATAATACCTGTAATAATATAAGTTAAATTATGAGTATCCTACAAAGATTAGGAATATCTTTACATTGATTTTAAAGAAAGAAGAAAATCTTTGCATCCTAAAATAAAACTCTTTGGTAGTTTTTCCAACCTATCAAATGTAGGGCAGGTATTCCTATTCAGCAGCAGCTTCAAAGTGCGTATCACAGTGGCCTGACTGTTTTAAGTTTGGTTCATATTCTATGTTGGTTTTTGAATCTTCATCAAGAGATTAGAATACAAAATTTCTATGTATTTCTATCCTTTATTTCAGTCTTGCTATGTATGATCTCAGGGTAGTTTTGGTTTTCAAAGCATCAATCAATAAACGGGCAAGACAGCAAACAGTTGTTTTTTATCATTAAGAGTTTAAGAACAATGAATGAATGGAAATCCAAATTCTCTGTAAATGTTCATTAAAATAAAAAAAAAAAGTTTAAGAAACACCAAGTAAAGCCACTGCTTAATACCAGCTATGTTAAGTAATCAATTACATTATTAATGTAAAAGTTTTTAGGGAAGCAGACAAGCTAATGAAAACAATTGACTTTGACAATAAATAATGTTAGATATTTCTATACAGTTCCTACTCTGATGTAAAAGTACATTTTACAACTGAGCCAAAAGAAAAACCCTTTTTTGACTATGACTTAAAATTCAATTTAGAAACTTCTCTTACCAAATAATTTTTTGACGCCAGTGTGCTTTTACCAATTATATGCCTAAATTAAAGTAGCAAAAAGAGATCTTAAAACAACAGTATCTTAAAACAACAATAATATACTGGCAAAAATCATGTAAATGAAAGAAAGAACAATTTTGAAGAAACAAAAGAATTTTTTAAAATCTCATTATTTTGAATAATATTATGTTAAATTATAAATTTTCCCAAGCTGCAAACATGTATTGCCTATCTTAAATTTCCTCTTCTCCTTACTACCTATCCCTAACATTTTATAGATGGGTGAAAAAAATACTTTTAAAAAAATGTCCACCAATGATAAATTCAAAGAACTAGACTAAATTCTTACTCATCCTAATTTAATTTTCAAAGTACCATCAGAGCCAGGTATAAAATTTAAGAGCAACTCTCAGGGGAGACTAGGGAAAAATAGAATCCTAAGCTAATATGGGGTTTCATATAAGGCCCACAAGGGGCCCTGGAAATAAAAAATGTTACCTAGTATAAAAAGATGCTATACCCAGATTAAAGACAATTCTCACCTGGATAAGCCCAGATGTGCTTGAACTGGGTTTACGTTTATAGGCCACAAGCTTCCCTGCAGGAGAAAGGCCTGCATAAAAAGGCAGACCTTTGCCTCCATGCAATCTTTCCCTCACTGAATCCAAGGCATCTGTCTGCATAGAAGTGAGATCATCCATTTTCCCAGGGGATAATGGACCATCAGGAGTCTCTGATTCAGATTTCTCAGCCATATCATCTTGGTCTTGACATGATGGCATAGAGATTTTCACACGAGAAGAATAAACAGGAGGGTTCTTCTCACCCCGGCTCTTTCGCTGAGAAGCCAACTCAATGATGAAGCTGCCCACCTTAAGTGACTGTGGCATGTTGCTATTGATGTGCTGGGATAAGATGCTCAAAATCTTGTTCCGATCCTCCTCCCAGTTGCAGTCTGAGATGATCTCTATCAGTTTGGTGGGTCCACCAGGTGACCTCTGATGCACATACGAGGTAGAAGATGATTCTCCTTCATTGCAGGATGACTTCCAGTTCTTTTCTGATAAAGATTTGAAAGATGTTTTGGCATCACAGTATTGTATCAAACTTTTAAAGACTCATTTTCTCTCAGTTCTCAGAAAAGTGTCAGAAGTCGGAGAATGGTTAACAGTTACTCAGTGTCCCATTTTCCATGTACTCTCAGTGACAGTCTAGTACCTATCTAACACTCACAATCTGGGTGTCTTCCCAAAGAATAAATATTCTAAAGAATCAGACTACATTAGTATTCACTAACTTACTGGCTAGACTTTAATTTTTTTTTTTCTTTTCAAAAAAGACATATCTTAAGAACATACTAAAATATAGAACTATCTTCACCAAGATAAAGAAGATGAAACTTGTATGATACAGTTCATATTGTGTTATTTATATATGCAAAGAAAAGATACTGTTTGTTTTGTAACATACCAAGGTTAGAGTCAATTCTAAAGAACAGCAAGAATGTTATGGTTTTAAAAAAATACATTCAGGGAGGGGGAAAAGTACACTATACCTCTAATTTCTACAGCTACTTCTGAAATAACTGTGTGTGGACGGTTGTGTATAAGAATATGATTGCCCAATCCCTACAACATATTTGCATTAGTGGAAACACATTAATTAGGTATATACTTCACCCACACACACTGTATGCAGAATCAGTTCTGACTCATAGCTGACCTATCCTCTCCATCTGGATGCCATGCCTATAAACTGCAATGGAAGGAGACAGCTCACCTTTCTCCCTCACAGCTGTTGGTGACTTCAAATTGCACATGTGCAATCTTTGGGTTAACCCAATTCACTATGGGCTGTTATCAGAGTCATGGATACTTCACCAGACACCTACATTTCTACAGCAGAGCTTCCCTACCAATTTACTACAATTGCAGATATGCCAAGAGCCTGTCAGGCTCAGAAGCCTTGCAGGATGACCATGCTCTTGGGTAGGTTTTCTCCATCACAGCAGTCTCCTTCACTTAGTTACGTTACACAATCATTATCATTGTCTATGTATACTATGACCTTCCCCCCTCCCCTTAAAGTTAGTAAGCACTGTTGGTTAAGTGTCAGAAAGTCTTATGAAGCAAAATAAAAACCAAATAGGTAACTTCCCGGTCACCATTTCCCATCATATCAATTCTGGCAGTAGTCTCCTCTGTTAAAATAAATCAGTGTTAAGCCTTTCTTGTTCATTTCTCTAATGGTAGCAGTTACTAAAAACTAAAGTAAAATTACAATAAGAACTGATGCCCATAGTGCCAGAGTTTTGAAAAAGGTTTAAAAATAAATACTGACTTACCTAAAGGACTTTTACAAAAACATAGATCAATAATAATGAATTTTCTTTTTTTTTTTTTAGAGTAAGAGTGTTAAACAGACAAAATAATAGGAAAATCCTTTTAGTTACGCTGTTTTTAGCAAAAAAATGAAATAAGGGTAAATAAACATATTCTGAATTGGTGATTTGAGATTAATTTCAGAATAATAAGAACCTAAGTGGTTCTAGTCCACTAGCAGTTTCACAGAACAAAGTTGGGAAATCTACTCTCACATGATTTATAGCCTCTGAAAACCTGCTGGATGACCAGCTATGAGTCAGTTCCAATTTGACCATAATGAGAAAAAGAAAATATTAATAATAGCAAATGATAAAAATTAAGCTTTCATTCTGACCTTGTGATTTATCAGAATCCTTCTCCAAGTCACAGGTGACTTGCTTTAAAAGATGGTGTTCAGAATCAGGTTCCTAAATATATTGACAAAGAAATGTTTCAACATATATGTAATATCTGTTAGAGTCATGGATACAACCGTAACATTTCTCAAAGAAGATTAAATCATATGAATGACTGAGAAGTCAACAATTTCCTATCTGCACACACAACTGCACTGTTACATTACACAATCTTGGGCAAAATAAGCAGTCTTGTTCACTAATGTCCTTGATAATAACGGAGACAACAAAAAAAAGGGACTTACATTTTTAGTGAATTCTAAAGAAGGTAAATTATTTGATGTTTAACTTAGAAAACTCAACAATGTGAAAACATGTCAACTTATAACTGATTTGAAATCAGAAAAGCCTTTTCTACTTCATAAGAGTAAGTCTAGATTACTTGAGTAAAATGCAAATTTTAGTATTAGCAACAAGCAATTGGAAGGTAAAGCGGACATTATGTAACAAGTAATTCACCTTTTTACTACAGTCCTCAGCACTAGGATGACATGAGCTCTGCTGCTGAAATGGTGAGGAAAGGGATGGTTGTTTCTGTTCTTTTTTTGGTTCATAAACACGAACTCTGGCACAAGTCATCAGACTTTCAAAGTACAAGTAGATTGGATCTTTGTCCTCTTCTCTAATCTGTAAATTTTACACAAGAAAACATGCTATACATTAAGAAAACTCTTAGAACCTACAATCAGGAAAAGATAAAATAGATGAATGGGATCTTCTAAGAATCAAATCCCTATACACATCCAAAAACTTCTCCAACATGGTAAAAAGGGAAGCCACAGACTGGGAAAAGTATTTGGTAATGACATCTCAGATAAGGGACTTATATACAGAATTTATAAAATACTTGAGCACCATAAAATGAAGGTAAATAATCCAACCGAAAAATGGGCACAAAATATGAACAGACACTTCACCAAAGACGACATTCAGATGGCTAACAAGCACATGAAGAAATGTTCAAAATCCCTAGCTCTAAGAGAGATGCAAATCAAAACAACTATGAGGTATCATCTCACCCAGTAAGAATAGCAAAATTTAACAGAACAGCAAGCAACAAATGCTGAAGAGGTAGTGGAGAAACAGAAACCCTCATTCACTGTTGGTGGGAGTGTAAAATGATGCAACCACTGTGGAAGGCGGTATGGCACTTTCTCAAAAAGTTGCAAATAGAGATACCATTTGACCCAGCAATTCCACTACTGGGAATATACTCCAGAGACCATAACTGACATCCAAGCAGATATATGCACACCAATCATGGCTTTGTTCACAATAGCAAGGAGATGGAAACAACCTAAGTGCCCATCAATAAACAAATGGATAGAGAAACTCTGGTGTAGTCACACAATGGAATACTATGCTGCACTGAAAAACAAGGAACTCATGCAATATTATTAAAAATCGGTGACCCTGGACATTATGCTGAGTGAAGTATCTCAGTCACTAAAGGACAAACACTGCATGGTGCCACTGTTGTAAAACAGGACTGACACTGGGGTTGGAAAGGAGACTGAGAAAGATGGGTTCAATAATGTATACTGCATTGAAACAGATGGGGGAGGAAACTGTTTAAAAGGGATATGTGATTAAGTATTTTTGTCATGACAGGTGTCTAGAGTGAAGGCTACATGGTGGAGTGGACCTGGGGGAGGGTTTGTAAAACAATGAAAGAATTTTTGTTTTACTTTTACAAAAGGTTAGCGTACTGGGGGGAGGGTTGGGAGGGGGGAAAAATGCAACAATGAATGAATGGAAATCCAAAGTCTCTAAATTTTTATTGAAATTAATAATAAATTTTTAAAAAAGAAGACTCTTAGACTAAAAAACTGAAGAGGCTGCTTAATCTAACAAATGACTTTTTTTTTTAAAGGAAACTATAAGCTTAAGTCTATGAGCACAATTCATACTTGCTGAATTCTGCGACAGATAAGAATACTGATTCTCTATAAAGAAATTACAGATCATATCTGAGTAGTGTTTCTCAAACTTTCTTTTTTTTTTATTTCAAACTTTCTACAGTAAAGGATGCACTTGCTAATCATCAGCCAAACATAAACTGTTATACTAAAGCACCAGGAAAAACCATGAAAGGATATATGAAATACAAGTCCCCAAGCTTTTCGAATTACACTAAATAGATATTAAATTATTCTACCAACTATTAAATTTTCTAAATATTTATTCACGTTTTCGGTATAGGCAGTTCCTTGGTTACAGACTAACTTACAACCAATTAGAACCAATTCCCATAAAGCACACATTTAGAGCACACATAATGATTCATATTAACAAACTGGTGCTACTTTGTGATATATACCACATCAATATTACTACTGTATTATTATGTAGAAAATGTTTTACTGTACCTAGAAGAGTTAATATTTTTTTCTTCACAGAAACATAACTATATACTATACAAATAACATTTGACTGATGTTAGACATGAAGGAATCATATATAACTAAATTTAATAAAAGGAGCTCATTCATAATCATGAGATGACTTAATACTTCTTTAATCACAAATTAGTAACCAACAGTTTATATCCCAGGTATACAGAGCAGCATTCTAATAAGAGAATTTTTCTTTAATTTAATGGAGCAGGAAGATGGAAACTAATTTAATAATGAGATCTGCTTGGCCTATTATTATATGACAAGTATCAATCCTCACTTTTGCCTATCAGTGTTCAGCTATATAAATGTTACCTGTTAAGTAAACTTCTGAGTTTTACTGGTATCACAGTACTTGAAAAAAAGAACCAAGAACATTATTTTTAGGACCTTGAACCAGCTCATTTGATTTCTGGTGAGAATCTGCATTAGTACTATACTAAGTCAGTATATATACACAAAAATTTGACAGGATAAATACATAAAAATCACATGGGGATCTCGTTCAAATGTAGATGAGAACTCAGTGCACAAGGGGTGAAAATGCAAATCCTCAGAAAGGGGTCAAAGTAGAATGAATTAATACGAATCATATGCACTTCTATGCAAGTTACTTAAAAGATTATTATCATAAAGTGTTTTAAAAGACTCTTCGCCATGTCAAAAAGCCCATCTTTTATATGCTCCTCTTGAAGAGAGACGAGGTTGTTTTGTTATTTGTTTGGTTTTTTTTATATTTTTGTGTGAGTGTACCATCAAATCAGATCTGACTGGTACAGGAAGAAATTGTCCCTCCTTTCCCGGCAGAGCATCTGGTGGATTCGAACCATGAGCGTCTGGGATTGTAGTTGCAGCTCCTTGCCACTAGGCCACTCCCCGAGGCTGTTTTTAAGAGTTATTATAACTTGCTAACTTCTCAAAGGAGTTCTGGTAATTACTGGTAAGGAACTGCACTGTCAATGCAAAGGCACCTGGTTTAATCCACCAACTGTTCCATGGGAGAAAGATGGGCAATCTCTTTTCATTGATTTAATGCCTCTGAAAACCCAGTGGAAAGTTAGCTATGTTTCTGACTTGATGGTATATAACAATTATTCTTCTTTTATGCCATTTTTCAAATACTAAAAATGAAAATAAACTGGAAAGAATCACGTCTCACTAATACACTACTTGAGGACAAAATGATTCCAAAATAGCAACCAAATATCTGGTTGGAATTCCTCATCTTTAGAAATATTTGTAACATGAAGGGAAAAAAGGAAAAAGAAACTCAAAGCTTACCACAGGATTGGGCTTTGGAATATATGGCTTTGCAGGCTTAATTCCAGTGAATGGTTTCCCCTTCACAGTAGCAGATAAAACTTCTGGCTGAGACAATAATAGTGGTTTCATAGGTTCAATGACAGAAGGAGTTGGAATATAAACTGGCTCTGGATCTACTTCACCTTCTACTTTTACCCATAATGGGTAATGTCGAATGGGCTGTTCAGGCTCTGTTTCACAAATAGCTTAAAAAAAAATGCAGGTACTTTTGTCAACAAAAGTTCAATACTGAGGCACTGCCAAAACAAAACACAATCCTTCATAAAAGATAGGAATTAAAACAAAGAGACCTCTAAAAACAGCTTTAGTTGCCCCTCACATTTCTTTATTTAAAGAGTATTTACCAAACATCTACAATGAACTACATGCTATTTGAGGCAATAGAATAAACACAGCAATGAATAAATTTCTTGCCCTCAAAAAATAGAAAACAAAGTTCCTTCCAGTGAGAAAGCAAACTAACAAATCACCACATAGAAAAATACAGCAGAAAAAGCGGATAAAGAGTTTAACAGGGATGCTATTATAATTGGTATGGTCAGAGAAGGTCTTCTTGAAAAATGATAGCATTCTATATCACACTTTTCTGCGAGGAAACACTGCATGGTTCAAAATTGGGAAGGGCGTACGCCAGGGACGTGTCCTGTCCCCATACCTTTTCAACCTGTGTGCAGAAAAGATTATCTGGGAGGCTGGGCTCTATGAGGAGAAATGTGGGGTCAAGACTGGTGGAAGATCTATCAACAGTCTACTACTGTATGCAGATGACACAACCCTGCTTGCTGAAACTGAGGAGGACCTGAAGCGCTTGAAGAATGAGAGACCTATGAACCCTGTGTCATTCTTATTCCGAACACACTTTTAGCCCATTGCTGCAGTCACTGTATCAATCCATTTCACTGAGGCTCTTCCTCTTGTTTCACTGTTCCTCTACCTTTCCAAGTATGAGGTCCTTCTCCAAAGTCTAAGAGTAAAGCTCCTGTTAAGACATTAAGAATTCCTTAGCTCTCAAGGGAGCTCTGGTAGCTTAGTGTCAAGAAGCTGAATGCTCCGCTGGAGAAGGAGGGGCAATCTCCTCCTGTGCCAGTCGGTTCTGATTCAACGGTACACATACACAAGGGAAATAAAATAAATTTTAAAAAAAATAATTCCTCTCAACATCAATATGTGACAGTATTAGTGTAGTTTTGGCTTTCACTTTCTCTTATTTGGTTACTGTACCAAAGATTTCCTGATTATATCCATGTCTTACAGGTTCTAGTTTTCAGAGAATATTTATTAAGCTATAAAGTAATTGTTTCAGTGGCAAATATTTGTGTTTTCTTTCTGACAAGCATTCTCCTTAAACATATTCTGAGCTTTGTACATTTTACTACACTGTCAAATTGTTTTCCAAAGTGGTTATACCTATTACAACCCTTTATGCTGTATATAAATTCCTATTACCTGTCATCTTTATCAACTATGTTCAAATATAACAAAAATAACCATTTTATTAGTAAATACATACATTTCAAATACTCGTAACATGTAAACTATAGAAAGAATACTGAATAATCAGATTTGTACATTTTTATTAAAAAATATATAAAAATATCTTCTCCTGTACCAATGCTACAGTCTCTCCATGAAGTGATTTCTTTAACCATTTCTATTTAATTCTGATGGTTACACTTCTCTACATAAAATGCTTACACTTCAGTACTGAATATCCCATAGACTACCAAAAGAATAAACAGATATATCATGGACAAAGAGCAACTAGAGTACTCCTTCAATGCAAGGAGAGTGATATTTTGAGGAAGACCTTCAATCACACATTAATACAGTGACTGAAGCAATGAACTCAAGTGTGAGAGATGATAAGGACGGCACAAGATAGACAGGTCTACAATCTATTGTTCCTAGGTTCACTATGAGTCACACTTGACAACAATAACAGCTCAGTATGATTAAAGACAAGCAAATTAGCATCCTTAAAATTCCCTACACCTCTCAGCTCTCATCAGCTATAATGTTACTTTTATATTATCATGGTTTATATTACTGATTTCTGTTCCATAATTATATTTAGGCCTTTGGCACTTTGCATATAATTCTGAAAGCTAGTTAAGAAGAAAAAATTTGCTTTAAAATTATGTAATTAATCCGTCCTCAAGCAATTAATATGACTGAGGACACATGCAATCCTGTACCAGTAAGTTTGTTCAAATTTTACATATCAAATGGTGGTGTTTTTTTATACAATTACTGCTTGAAAACACAACAAAATATTTTCTCAATTTGTAGATGGATCATCACTTATGGCTTTGTAGTGTAGTTCTTTTTAAGTGCAGTATGAAAATGAAAAGAATTAGAACAGCCTGACTGGCTAAAAAACAAGAATGAACAGAAACTGACTCAAGCAATATACTTTACTGTATTATTACAAGTGATACTGCATATAACAAAGGAGTAAGAGTTTTAATAAATGAGGGTTAGCTATGGGGAAGAAAATAATTCGCTACTACCAATTTCAGATCAGCTATATTCTAGATAAAATAATAAACTGATATTCTTAAAAGTCCCTAAAAGTACTAGAAGAAAATTTCCATTTTTAAAAATTATCTTGAGGATAGAAAAAAGACTTTCTAAGCAAGAATGAGCCATAACTAGAAATCAAATAGAATGAGATTGCCGTATTTAATCCATCTCTGCTTTTTCTCTTTACTCTTTTTTCCAGAGGTGAATAGTTACGTCTGAAACTGTATTAGAGAATGAATTAAAAAACTACAATCTAGTAAAATAAGCTCTGTGAACTGTTAAGGGACAAAAACAGTAATAATGAAGTCAGCTCAATAAAACAGTAAAGAATACAAAAGAGTAATTTATGACCAATGGTTAATAAATCTATCATTAAAGAAACACTTAAGAAAAAAAAACCAAACAAACCCATGTGAGAGTAGAAAAGCTGGTCCTTTCTATTAGCAAATGTGTAAATCAAAATAATTCTAGTAACATCCATAAATATATTTAATATAAACATATTTAACATGTACTTTTTGTTCTAACAATTTTACTTTTAATAGTTTAATTTATACATTAACCATTTTATCATCAAATTAATACAAAAAGCCTAAATATAAAAAAGATTATAACTTGTAAGTCCATCAAAATTAAAATTACAATGCAAATCTATGAAAAATAGAATATGACTATACAGTATTAAAACGTTAAGGAGGAATATGACCTTATGATAACTCATTGCTGTTAAGTTAGAACTGACTCATAGCTGACCCTCCAGCAGGCTTCCAAGGCTATAAACTGCACTGTCCATCTTTCTCTTGAGGAGCCACTGATAGATTCGACCTATCAGAAAGCTGTGGCCTTTGTATCAGCAGAGCAACTACTGACAAGAACACCATAGCTCCCTGCATTTCAGATCCATTTCGGTAACAATATACGCAATGCATGTATCAAAACATGTATGAATTCACAAAAATTCAAAGGACATTAACCATCTCTGACTAAAATGATATGTGACAAGCAATATTAAATGCAAACATAAGATGACAAAAAGGGAATATTAATCCTCTGATAATAAAGAGGGTAAAAATTCTCTGCAATTAACTAGTAAAATCATATTCAATATATTGGAAAAAATAACACCCTGTAGTAGAAAGAAAAAAAATCTGAGATAAAATGTTTCTGATCTTAAAAAACAAAACAATAAAAAAACCCCACCACAACTCTGTAAAAGGGTACAAAACTATCAGCTCTGCCACAATAATCGGCCTCCAACTACTGGGTAACATGACTCAAACTAAGATTTAAGGGTCTCTTGAGAACTCTGTAAAGAGGTAATGAATTGTATTGATCATCTATAAATCTTCTAAAGAATATGAAGAGAGAAAAAGACAGAAATGGATGAAATTTAAAACTCCTTCTGGAAATCTAAGAGAAGGATTCAAAGGTAGTACTTAAAAAAAATCCATTCAGTTAGCAAATTTCCACTTAAAAGCCCTTTTGTATGTGTACATCACAGTGCTAAAGAAACTCAATGAAAGATAATATGGACAAGTAGATCAGGATTAAATAGGTATTACTGTATTAAAACAAGCAGAAGTTTTTTTAAAACCAAAACACTATTTTAGCCTTAATACTCACTGTATTCTAGCTTCTTTCTCTTCTTTTTGTCTTTGAATAGCTCCTCTTCCTCCTTGACTCCCTCCACTCCTTCTTCCTTTTCCTCCTCTCCTAAAGTATCATAAATGACTGGATCTCGATGAACAGCTTTCCTCTGGAAATGCTTATTAGTTTTGGATCCTCCTTTAACAAGTACAACTTTTCTTTTCAAACAAGTACAGCCAAACATGCAGTCTGGTCTGCGGCAGTGAGCTGGCTGGCGCTTCTCCAAAGCGAGACTGGAACATACACAACCCAGTCGACAGAAGTCATTGTTGCACGGAGGAGCTCGCTTCCTTATGATTGTGTGAATAGGTTTATTTTTGAGAGATGCCTAAAATTAATGTAGATAATTATTATTTTACTAAATTGCCCAAAGATAGGACTTAGCCTCACGCATTTGCTCTCTAGTCTCCTATAAAATCCCAAAATAAAATGACAGAACGTAAACACAGACAGGAGACTGTGTGCAACCTCTCATTCTAATGCATGGCACAGATAAGGAGAATATTCTAATTAACCAAAGCATCAATAACCATTCCTTTTTCATGCAAATACTGTACATAATCCTTTAGATCTGGTGTTGTCAAACTAATATCCACAGGCCAAAAACTGTCTGTCTTGTAAAGAAAGTTTTCTTGGAATATAGTCAAACTTATGTATTTGCATATTATGCATTTAGCCACAGAACTAAACAGCAGAGTTGAATAACTGCAACAGGGACTGACTGTATGACCTATAAAGCCTAAACTATTTACTGCACTGCTCAGAAAAAGTTTGCTAATCTTTGTTCTAGGGTACTCATAAAAAGAGAAAATGACAGTATGTGCACAAAAGGTTTTATGAATGATTCATAATAAAGGACATATCCTGCATTTACCCCAGTAATTGATGATCTTCAGTTCTAAAATTCAGCATAGAATGAAAAACAGGGAAAGAAATGTATAAAATGTCATGATTTTAAAACATCCAACATTGCTGGTTAGTTTTATTTCACCTGACATGTACCAAAAGGCTAATAATCAAAGTATATCAATTAAATGAAAAATTTTTAATACTAAATTGACCAAGAAAAGGGTTTTTAACCTGCTTTTACCATTCTCCCCCCCGATTTAGAACATTTAAAGGGGACTTTTCAAAGTTGTTTTAACAAGATCAGCAAAAAAGTCACATGCTGGTAAATGAGAGATGCTGCCTTTGTACATGACAAAACATTATTCCAACGTGCAACTGTACTGTCTCCCTCAGCTGGCAGATGAGGTCTATCTGCATTTGACTGTCTAAACCATTAAAACTAAAACCCTGCCAACTGAGTCAATTTCAGCTTAAGGTGACCCTCCATTAGATTTCTGAGGTTATAAATAAAATAAGAGCAGACTGTCTCATTCTTTTACCACAGGGAAGTTGATGAGTCTGAAATCACCATCCTTCTGATTGCTAACCTAACACATAAGTCATTATGCCATCAGGACCCTTGTTACTTGCATGTCTTGTTAGTCAAGAAAAAGAAAAGAGAAAAAAAAAGATGACATCTTCTTATTGTGTTTCTAAATAAGACAAATACTTAAAACTTCTTTCCAAAAAACTCCACTCCAACATTGTTCACTAACCTCAATCTTTACTTCCAGGAAAAAAACTTACTTGAGCTGTAAGGAGAGTTGTTAAGGATATATCTGCTCGTTCTTCAGTGATATAGGTTCTTGGTTTTCCTTCCCAAAGAGCACAGTCTTCTAGGTCCATTAGCTTCACCTGAGTTTTAGACAGGCCTGGAGGGCGAGTTCCCAGAAGCTGCTGCTGTTGCTGTTGGTGTGCCTGCCGCAGACTGATCTGCTTTGGAAAAATATTTTCCTCTGAAGAGGACACAGCAAAGTTATTCACCTGGTTTTCTGAGATAGTGCTTGAAGAATTTTTGGTAACCCTATCTCCTGGAGAGTGTTTCTGTTTTGCTGTAACAGGATATGGTAAGATGGATTTGTAAGATGATTTACTCCGGCCACTTAAATTTGCCTGTTTGTTTTGAGATTTCACCCTTCGTGAGGGAGGAGGGACAGAATGAGGCTTCAAAGAGTAAGAGGTAGAAGGGGAAATGGCAGACTGCTTCTTTAAAACACTGTCAAGTGTCCGTACATAACTGGTACTCTTAGTGGGAAGCTGGTATACCACAGGAGATGTAGGAGCGTTGGAAGAGAAACCCATGCTTGTTTCCATCAGCTTGCCTTCATTTTCCAAGTATTCATCTAACTTGTCACTACAGAAAGCAGAACGGTTTTTTAATGAACCTTCTGAATTGCTTCCTAGAAATAAAGAGACACAAGATATTTTTAATAATCCAGGGGCGGAAATTGTAGTGATCACCTAAGTTGTCATGTCTTTTTTTAAAATCACAAATACACGTATTTGTATGGGTAGATCTTTAGGGAAAAATGCACTAAGGAAAAGCCAGGAGCACTGGATAACAATAAATCTTCTAAACTGTCTCCTTATAGGAAGAAGACAAAACACTAATCCCAGAGACCAGACTTGAGTCTCTAATACTAATTACATTAAAATCCATTCTTAAGGCCAAATTAAAATGTGAACTCATTGTATCCGTCCCTAAAATAATCAAATTACATATTTATTAACTATTTATAAGCTTTAACATATTACATAATTATGAACTGTCAAGACTACACTTAAGCAAAAATACCAGACTAAAGAATATACTTAAATCCAGACCAGAAGTCAAAAGATGTTCTAAGACATTACTCAAGAGTATGATAACAAAAAGCTGGGGAAGAGGAAAAACCCACAAGAAATATGGTTAAGTGTAGTCAAGGCTGTTCTGGCTCATAGTGGCCCAACAGAGAACAGTATAAAAATCTGCCTGATCCTGTACCATCTCATAATATCTGTGGTGTTTAAGTCTATTGTTATAGTCATGGCAACAATAGGCTACAGAATGCGAAGTGTTTCTTCTTTAAAGAGCCAAAAAAGTAAGTGTGACAGTCAAAAATTACACTCTGAAATAATACAAATATTAACACAAATTGGCAAATGTATCTTGTTAGAATGCAAACTACCAGGCTTCAGTAAAATGGCCAGCCAGTAGCCCACACCTTCCACAACTAAAATATAAAAAATAAAGATAACAAAGATAATAATCCTTAAACCCTGTTTCCTTGTCCCTCAATTCTGCTCCATATGCAAAGAATCTGTCTCATTTTCAAGTGTTTGCTGACTGTTTCACACCTAAGAGACAAGTGACTAGCCAACAGTCAGCCACTAGACTCAATGAAGGCATAGTCCGACTAGAGTCCTAGCTTCAAACTAGATACTCTTGTGTATTCTTAGCCTCACTGCACCACGTCCAGGTTCACATTATGACACTATCTGGGTATTCTACTGCACAGTTCTTGGGTATCTTTTCCCACTACCCCTTGCATATCTTGGGTTGAAAATAGAAATATAATTTGTTCCAACAATTCCACTACTGGGTGTATTATCTTAAAGAAAAAAGAGCCACAACATCAACTAGCATATGCCCACTTATGGTTTACACACATTATTTACAATAATAAAGAGATGCAATCAACACAACAGACAAATAATTAAAAATACTTTGGTACATTTATACACTGGAACACCATGGAATACTAAAGATCAAGAGAAAATTTACAAAACTGCATTGTATGGATGAATCTCGATGGCATTACGTTGAGTGACAAACTGTGTTAAGTAACCAAAGGAGAAATATTGTACAAGATCACAATTATAAAACACTAAAGAAAGGATAAGACTAGAATCATTCATGGATGGTTACCAGGGGTGGGAAGGAAATAAAAAGGCAATGAGAATTATAAATAAATAACAGTCATATAACAACATAGGTAAATGGAAAGGATATATACAATAAGGGAATGACAAGGTATTATTAATTATTAATGTTACAAAACAATGTGTAGGTATGAATGAAGAACAGAAAAAAATTTGTTAACTCACTCAAATACAACCAAAAATAAATAAAAGAAGAATGTAAACATCCAATAAGTGCAAAGAAAGGAAACTGGCTAGAAATTAGCTCAAAAGTTGAGGTTGATATATAAAGTTATCACTCATTACAAAACTCTTGAAAGTGAATATTTAAAAGTAAAGTACAGTTAATAAGGTTTTCAGAAACTATATAAACCTCATGCATATGGACTGAATCAGGGCTGTGGTTATGGGTAAATACAATAAACATAAACTGGTAAAATAATTTCTGTTCACTTTAAAGCATGGATAGATAATATGAATGAAAATTACTTTTAACAATAAAACATTTTTGTTACATATCTAAGAATACATTTTAAATTGGAGGTGGGGGAACACACTCGGTTACCTTCATTCCTAGAAGCAGAAACACTGTGAAACTTTCCCCTCCATCCTTTAATTTTGGTGAAGTCATTGGTTTTCCCTGTTCTAGAAACAAAGGAAAATCCAGCATCTGTAAGAAAAAGGTTAAAGAGAAAACCAAAAAGTAGAGCAAGTCAGTATTTATTTCAAGTTAATGATTAAAAAGTGATCTGAAATTTAGCAATCCTTTTTTATGATCACAATTATATATAAAAAAATTTTGACCATAGTGTATTTTAAAAAGTGTCTAACAGATATTTCATTTTCATCACAGAAAACTTTAATTTTATGTTTTTGTTATGTGCTGTCAAGTCGCTTGCGACTCATAGCGACCCTATGTACAACAGCCCTAAACTCTGCTCTGTCCTGTGCCAATCACACTGTCTCCCATACACTCATCCCAATTACTCCAGTCACTGAATCCACCTCACAGAGGGTGTTCCCCTCCTGCGCTGTCCCTCCACCCTACCAAGCATGATGCCCCTCTCTAAGGACTGGTCCCTCCTTACAACATGTCCAAAAAAAATGTTTTGCTTTACAAATGCTACAAACTCACCAGGAGATGCAGGATTAGTTCCTGTAAGGTTCCAGAAAGGAAGGCTAGTAGCTGGAGCCAAAGGGAGCTGTACTCCCAGGTATTTAAGATCTATGCTCATCGTTGGATCCACAGAATTCAACTTTAAGCCCACTACAAAACAAAAACATAACAAAAACTCAAAAATCATATTACTTCTCTAATGTTTCTTCTTTTTCTTTGGATGGCTAATGGTTAACAAAAATAAATAAAATTATGGAGTAGAATGAAATAGAATACATAAAGATCAATCTTCTAGGCATTAGAAAGCAGAGATAGATTGACACTGGCCACTCCAAATCAGACAATCATATGACCTATTATGTTGGAAAAGAAAAAATAAGATTTTTCAAATATACACCAAATCCAAATCCAAAGATGATGAAGCTGAAGATTTCTACCAACTTTTGCAATCTGAAATCAATCAAACATGGAATCAAGATTCATTAATAATAACTGGTGACTGTAATGGGAAAAGTGGAAAACAAAGAGGACTGTTACAGAAAATTGCTACCCTGGTGACAGAAATGAAGCTAGACATATAATGATTGTATACAATTAATAATTTATTCATTACAAATGTCTTTTACAGAAAACACCATCAGCAACTATACAAATCACAGACTACAAAAGAATCACACTGACTACATCTGCTGAAAAATCACTGACACAGAGCTACAAGAAAATTCAAACTGGATTTAGAAGCCACGTCACCAAGGGCATTATTCCTAATGTCAGATGGACCTTAGCTGGAAACTGAGAATGAAAAAGCATTTGATTGTATGGATCACAACAAATTATGGCTAATATTGTTAAGAATGGCAATCCTAAAATACTTAACTGTGTTCATGTGAACCTGTGCCAAGAAGCTGTTGTGTGAACAGAGCAAGGGAACACTTCACGGCTTAAAATTAAGAAAGGTATATATCAAGGCTGTATCATTTCTCTATACGTTTTCAATCTGTACACTGAGAAAATTATTCAAGGAGCTGGATTTTCTGAAGAAGAAGTGGCATTAGGACCAGAGAAAGACTTATCGACAATCTGTGTTATACAAATGATACAACCATGCTTACTTTAAGTGAGGACTTGAAATGTTTGCTGCAGAAAAGTGAAGACTACAGCTTTCAATATAGATTACATCTCAGCATCAAGAAAACAAAAATCCTAAACACTGCGCCAATAGGCAACATCATGGTAGATGGAGAAAAGACTGAAATTGTCAATGATTTTATCTTACTTGGATCCACAAACAACACTTGATACAAGCAGTCAGGAAATCAAAACGTGTTGTCAAAAACCTCTCCAAAGGGCTGAAGAAAAAATTTCTATTTAAAGAGTAAGGTGCACTCAATCCAAGCTATTATTGTCTTTTCAATTACATGCTATATGTCTGAAATCAGACAATAAGGAAGGATGACAGAAGAATCATCAATGTCTTTGAGTTGTGGTGCTATATGGAGGAATACTGACTATCCTATGAAAGAACAAAAGCACACACAAATTCTTGGACAAAGTGAAACCAGGATGGTCTTTGGAGGCAATGATGGAGAAACTTCACCTCATATATTTTAGGGCTACTGCTAGGATGACCAGTCCTTAGGAAAAGATATCAAGGTTGAAATGGTAGAGGATCAGCATGAGAGAACCTTCAACAAGATGGACTGACATAATGACTGAAACAATGGACTTTTTATCTGTATATAAGAGTATTTATCAGTAAAGTATACCTGAAATGATGAAGACAATAGAGAACAGAATATGGCTAAGATCCATTGTTTATAGGGTCTTTATGAGTCATGGTCAAACGGATGGTACGTAACAACATGAAGAGCAAAAATTATAAGCATAAATGGTGAAAGACAAACCTTAATTTGGTTCCCATGATTGTGGCATCTGATATTCTGTATCTGTCTAATTCTATCCCACCACTTGTGAATGACATGTTCCACATATAGACGGAAAAGATATGGAGATAGGATGCATCAATGACGCAAATCTTTGCTGATTTTGAACCATGCATTGTTTCCTTGCTCTGTTCTGAGGACTGCCTCCTGGTCCAAGCACAGGTTTCATAGGAGCACAATTATGTGTTCTAGATTCCCATTCTTCTCTAAGTTAGCCACAATTTACTGTGATCCATATAATCAAATGCCTTGGAGTAGTCAATTAAACAGACAGATACTCCTCTGGCACTTTCTGACTTCAGCGAAAATCTATCTAACATTGGCTATAATAATGTCCCTACTTCAGCGAAAATCCATCTAACAATGGCTATAATGTCCCTAGTGCCACCGGCCTCTTCTAAACCCAGCTTGCACATCTGACAGTTCTCTGTTGATACAGTTATAGTTGCTTTTGGATAATCTTCAGCAGGATCTTATTTGTGTGTGGTATTATTTGGTCATTTCCATACTGTCAAATGAGTATGTCAGTTGGCCAGAAAGATGTCCTCCAGGTATCTCTGCACAATCTGATGAGCACATCCAGTGCAGCATCTGTTTGTTGAAATATGTCAATTGGTACGCCAACAATTCCTAGGAACTTGGTTTTTTGCCAATTCTTTCAGATCAGACTACAATTTCCTCTTTTATCACCACTGGCTCTTGATCATACGTTGTTTCTTAAAATTCTTGTGTCAGCCAATTATTTTTGGTGTAGTGACTGTGTACTATTTTCTTTTGATGCTTCCTGATTGATTCAACACTCTTCCCACATCATCCTTAAGTACTGCAACTCAAGGCTTGAATCTGTTCTTCAGTTCCTTCAGTTTAAGAAATGTCGAGAAGAGTTCATCCCTTTTGATTTTCCTACTCCAGCTCTTTGCACATTTCATTATTATACTTTGCTTTGTCTTTCCGAGCTGCCCTTTGAAATCCTCTCTTAGTAACTTCTTGATTTCTTCCCTTTGTGTTGGGAGGCTGGACTTTATGAGGAGGAATATAGCACCAAAATTGGAGGAAAGCACATCAACAACCTGTGTTGTACAGGTGACACAACCTTGTTTGCTGACACAAGGAGGACATAAGATGTTTTCTGCAGAAGGTCAAGGACTATAGTCCTCAATACAGACTGAAGCTCAATTAAAAAAAAAAAAAAAGGATTCTCACCACTGGGCCAATTTGGAAGCACCACGAAAGACAGAGAAGAGATTGAAGTTGTAAACAATTTCAGATTGCTTGGTTCCACAATCAATCCACTCTTAATACCAGCAGTCAGGAAATGCAAAGATGAATTGCATTAGGAAAATTTGCTATTAGAGATCTCTCCAGGATACCTAACAGCAACAATGTCAGTCTAGAGGTTAAAGTGCGCCTGATCCAAGTCATGGTCTTTGCGATTACTTGCTATGCATCAAAGAGCTGGACAATGACTAAGGATAAAAGGGTTTTGTTTGAGTTGTGGTGCTAGAGAGAGTATTGAACATACTGTGGATTGCCAAGAGAACAAACAGGTCTGTCCTCAGGAAGTTTCACCTTTCTCTTTGGAGGCTAGGATTTTGAAGCTCCTTCTCACATACTGTGTGGGCATGTTGCCAGGAGACCAGTCCTTAGAGAAGGACATCATTCTTGGAAAGGTAGACAAACAGTGCAAGAGACCCAAGACCCTGGATGAGATGGACCGACTCGGTAACGTAACAGGGATAGGTGTCTCTGAGAGAATGAGAATGGCTCAAGATAAGGGATGTGCAACAATGAATGAATAGAAATCCAAGTTCTCTATAAACTTTCATCAGAATCTCAATTTTATTTAAAAAAAAAAAAGATAGGGCAGAGTTCATAGCTATTGTACATAGGGTTGCTATGAGTCACAGGCAACCCAACAGCACTTTAACACATCGCCGCAAATGACAGCAAATGTGTTTCTAAGCATGGTCTTCAATTTTAAAAGTGTGCGGCAATGTGTTAAAAACAACTACCATCCCATCTCTGGCTCAAAGCAGAGAATACCAGAAGAACTCTGAGTTCTGCTGATTATGCAAAGATGTATGTCTACAAAGATATCTGACTACATGGGTCATAACAAATTATGGCTAACAGAGAATGGGAATCCTAGAACATTTCATTACGTTCACTCAAAACCTAGATTAAAATACAACTATGAGATATCGTTGCACCCCAGTCAGAATAGCAAAATTTAACAGAACAGCAAGAAACAAATGCTGGCGACATTGTGGAGAAACTGGAACCCTTATTCACTCTTGGTGAAGGTGTAAAATGGTGCAACCACTGTGGAAGACGGTGTGGCGCTTTCTCAAAAAGTTACAAAGAGATACCATTTGACCCAGCAATTCCACTACTGGGAACATACCCCCAAAAGACCATAACTAACATCCACGCAGATATACGCACACCCATGTTTATCGCAGCTTTGTTCACAATAGCAAAGAGTTGGAAACAACCCAAGTGCCCATCAACAAACGAATGGATAGAGCAGCTCTGGTATATTCACACAATGGAATACTATACTGCATTGAAAAACAAGGAACTCATGCAATATTATTCAAAATGGGTGACCCTGGAGGACATTATGCTGAGTGAAGTATCTCAGTCACTAAAGGACAAATACTGCATGGTGCCACTGTTGTAAAACAGGACTGATATTGGGGTTGGGGAGGAGACTGAGAAAGATGAGTTCAATAATGTATACTGCATTAAAACAGACAAGGGAGAAAACTGTTTAAAAGGGATATATGATTAGGAATTTTTGTCATGACAGGAGTCTAGAGCGAGGGCTATATGGTGGAGTAGAGGGTTTGTAAAACAATGAAAGAATTTTTCTTTTACTTTTCCAAGTGGGTATTGTACTAGGGGGGAAGGCTGGGAGGGGAGAAAAGTGCAACAATGAATGAATGGATATCCAAAGTCTCTGTAAATTTTTACTGAAATTAATAATAAATTTAAATAAAACAAAGAAAGGGGAAAAAACCAACAAAAACAAACCTAGATTAAGAAGTGCTTGTCTGAACAGAGCAAGGGAACACTGCATGGTCTAAAATCAGGAAATGTGTGCATCAGAGCTGTATCATTACTCCAAACTTCCTCAATCTATAGGCTAAGTAAATCGCTCAAGAAGCTAGACTCAATGAGGAAGAAATTGGCATCATGATTAAAGGAAGACTAGTTAAAAATCTTTGTTAAGCAGATGACACAACATGGCTTGCTGAAAATTAGAGGGAGCTTGCTACAGAAGATCAAAGACTACAACTTTCAATATGGATTATTATATTTTACTATCTAAGAAAACAAAAATCTTCACCACTGGACCAATTAAGCAACATCATGCTAGATGGAAAAAAAGATAAAAAAATTATCAACAATTTCATTTTACTTTGATCCAGAATCAACACCCCTAGTACTAACAGTCAGGAGATCAGGAAATATACTGCACTGGGCAAGTCGGCTGCCAAAAAAGACTTCTCCAAATACTGAGGAGCAATGATGTCAGTTTGAAGACAAAAGTGTGCCTAATTCAGTCCATGGTCTTTTCAATCACTTACAATTCATCTGAAAGCTGAACAACGAGTAAGGATTATAGAAAAAGAATTGGTGCCTTTGAACTGTGGTACTGGAAAAGAGCATTAAATAGCCCACAAATTGCCCAAAGAATCAACGGATGTGTCTTGTACAGCCAGAAATATCCTTAGAGGCAAAGATAGCAAAGCTTCATCTCAACATACACTCGGCTTGCTGTTAGGAGAGCCTATTCCCTGGAGAGGGGCATCAAATGGTGGAGGGTCAGCGAAAGAGGAAAATTCTCAACGAGATAGACTGACACACTAACTGCAGCAATGGGCTAAATTGTGTCAGAGATGATGAGGATGGTACAGGATAGAACAGATCTGCTTTTCACAGGCTATGAGTCTTACTCGACTCCATGACAACTATCAACAATAACAACCCCCTCCCACTACATCTAAGTAGGAGTGCACAACTGGGTATATGTTATCATCCCAGAGTTTACTGCTCATCTTAGTAGAGTTACAAAAAAAATTTTAGAACAATCTGAAGAAAATGGAAACTAGATCCTTCTCCAGTCAAACTACTAATGAGAAGCCTGGTCTATCCAACATCCTAATTGCAGTCTTAGGAGAGCCTAAGCAGAAGATTTAATTGGCTAAGATAAGTCTGGCCTTCTGACCCAAAGAGATAATAAACATGTATTATTTTAAGATGCGAAGTCATCTGTTCTTTCCCCACCCTAACTCTGGTAGCTTAGTGGTAAGGAGTTGCGCTTACAAAGTTAAGGTACATGGTTTCAATCCACCAGGTGTTCTACAGGAGAAAGACAAACAACCTCCTCCATCCAATTTACTGCCTCTGAAAACCCTCTGAGGAGTAAGCCATAAATCCATTCCAACTAGATGGAATAGTAACAAAAGATAACAGAAATAATAAACATATACAACTGAGATTCTTTGTGCATTTAACCTTTAATGGTCCAACTGCATTCTGAGGTCATCAATATAAACTTGTCACGGACTGATCTTATGACCTATTTATGGCAACTGATTCTCTGGTTTTTATTAGTACTTACAATATGTGAGCCTCTATGTATTTGCTGGAATATTAGGAATTGATCTTTTAGGAATGACGTTAACCTAAATTATAATAAAACTAAGGACAAAGAAGACCAAAGTATTACTTAACCATCACTGAAAATCACTAGTTTACATTTCCAATAAAAAGTTCACAATGCTGTTTTCCAAAATCATGAAGATATTATACAGATTAATTATGGCTAATGTCTGTATGCTCTCATGGAGCTTATCTGTATAAAAGACCTTTTCTATTTAGATCTGCTGTTTCAGAATAAGCATTTTTACAGGGAATAAAATTAAGGTCAATAAAAGAAAATATGGACTGGCAAAAGAATACACAGTCATGTCTTGGGGAAGGTGCAGCTTTGTTTCACGTACTTGGGGCAAGTTGCTCAGAGAGTCTATTCACTAGAGCAGGACATCATGCTTGGGAATGTGGAGAGATGGTGAAAGAGATGAAGACCTTCAACCAGGACTGAAAAAGTTGAATAAAGCACAATGGGATCCCGTGTGTCAGAGACTGTGAGGACAACATAGGATAGGACAGGGTACAGATTTGTTGTTCATAGGGCTACTATGAGTCATATTGTACTCGATGTCACTTAACAACAAATAATGGCCCTAATCAACTTGAGGGCAGTGGAGGATATAAAAACTAAAATGAGAATAACTGGTTTCCAATCTTAACTTTACCTAGCTCTAATTTTCTAATCAGTGAAATAATAAATACTAATCCACACCACTGGATTATATGTTTAAATAATTTACTTATCTTCTCTAAAATACAGAATGTAAATGGTGGTAGACATATGAAATGCAGTTCCCAGACTTCTAAGTTTTACAAACTATTTACTGTTTAGTCAATTCTAATTGATGTCAACATCATTTGTGTCAGAATATCTATTTGCAGGAAAATAAAGACCCAAAAATTACCACAAGATGAATCAAGAATCTAGGCATAAAACCCAAAATTACAAAGCCCACGTAAGAAATAACTGGAGTAAACTTAAGGACTCCACTCAATGGTATAAATAGACAGTCAATATGAAGGCAATGTGCAGTCAAACAACAGAGGATAAACTAGATGACTGAGATCTCTGAAACATTAAATCTGTATGTATATCAAAAGACCTCTCCAAAAGAATAAAAACAGAACCTACAGACTTAGAACAAATATTCAGCAATGACCTATCTAACAAGGACCTTACAGAAAATGCCAGTATTTCAATAAGAACAACAACGATTTTTTTTCTTATTGTGTACCATCAAATCGGACCCAAGAGGCACAGGAGAAGATGGCCCTTCCTTCTCCAGCAGAGCATCTGGTGAATTTGAACTGCATGTCTTTGGGATTGCAGTGCAGCTAAGAACAATTTTAAAATAGGTAGAGAACATAAACAGACATTTCATAAAAGAAAACATTCAGATGATCAATAAAACACATTAAGAAATGTTCAAGATCATTAGGTATTGTGGTTGTGTGAAGCTGAGTCAGAATCTACCCATAGTTGACCGTCCAACAAGTTTTCAGAGCAGTTTAACTGCACAAGAGGATGTTCCTCATCCTTTTCCAAAGGAGCAGCTGGTGGACTTAAACTGCATGCTTTCAGAACTGTAGTGTAGCGTTTTACCACTAGGCCCTCAGAGCTATTGTTATTATTGTTAAATGCTGTCAAGTCGTAGACGACTCATAGTGACCCATGAACAAAAGACATGAATACTTGTATAACTTTTATTTCTCCAAGTTCATAGTTTCCAGAAGCAAGCTATTTCGGAAGTGGACGCCATTCCTGCTTCTAAGCTTGTTTTCATCAGGAAGCTCCACCAAACTCTGTCCACCATGAGTAACCATTATCACATTTTACACATCAGTGTCTCAGTGTTTAGCACCACAACAATCAAGAGTTACCTCTAAATGGACACCAGTGCTATACCACTTAGAAGAATGTTTGACCAAAAACAATTAAAACCACGCCTGTGGGCCACAGATTAAAATCACTCTCCTTTGGCTTGGTAGTGTAACTTTCTGTCCACTAGGCCAACAGAGCTCTCTCTCTAATATTGTTGATACGCAAATCCAATCAGCAATGAAACATTTCTCACCTCAGCAATAACAGCAATATTCAATAAAACAGAAATCAACAGATGCTGACAATGATGTAGAGGCAGGGATTCCCATGCCTTCCAGGTGGGAATGTTGGGTGCTTCCTCAGAAAATTGGAAATAAAAACACCATATAATCTCCAGCAATCTAACTACTAAATATATTTATCTCAAAGAAGTAAGAGTGTTTACACACACACACACACACGCACTCTCTCACTCGCTTATGTTCACTGCACCTTATTAACAGAAACAAAGAAAAACAACAAAAACTCACATGTCCATCAAGGGACAAATAGCAAAAGAAAACTACAGTACATTCATGCAATGAAGCAGTAAGCAACACTAAAGAATCTATGAAACACTTAAACATTTATGAATCTAAAACAGAAGGGGGAAGAAATCTAAAATTATCAGAAATCAATCACAAAAAGAAAATTATAGCATAGACTAGCATTATAAAAAAATTGAAGGAAAGGTTTACACACAATCATTTATGGACAATTTCTAAGGGTAGGCAGGGAAAAGAAAAGAGTAAAAATAAACAGTTGAGTTGGGTAAAGGGCAAGGCAGCATATAATAAGGGATAGACCAAATAATGTGATTCATTAATCAAAAAGCACATGAATGATTGAATGAGAAAAGGAGTATTATTTGGAAACTTTCACTCAAACAGAAATAAATTTTATGTTTAAAAGAGAAATGAGAAAGGTAATGTTATCAGGAAGGGTCTGTCTGAACAAAAGACATGCCTGGTCTGCAAAAAGGATAAGGATTTTCAACAAAATAGTGTGACACAGTTGCTACTGGCTGAACCACAGGAGTGTTTGTGAGGCTGCTGTAGGAAGAGTTTTATTCTGTTGTATGAACTAGTCTTATGATGACTGCATCTAAGCCAATTAAATGGCATTTAATCACAAAAGTGAAGGAGAATTTTTGTTTATGGCACAAATAATTAATGTTAATAGTAGTAAAAAGATTTGGAAAAGGGCAGCAAGAATTTCAAGAATATAAGCAATGTCTGGTGCAACCACTGTGGAAGGCGGTATGGCGCTTTCTCAAAAAGTTGCAAATAAGAGATACCATTTGACCCAGCAATTCCACTACTGGGAATATACCCCAAAGAGACCATAACTGACATCCAAACAGATATACACACACCCATGTTTATCGCAGCTTTGTTCACAATAGCAAGGAGTTGGAAACAACCCAAGCGCCCATCAACAAACGAATGGATAGAGAAGCTCTGGTATATTCACACAATGGAATACTATGCTGCACTGAAAAACAAGGAACTCATGCAGTATTATTCAAAATGGGTGACCCTGGAGGACATTATGCTGAGTGAAGTATCTCAGTCACAAAAGGACAAACACTGCATGGTGCCACTGTTGTAAAACAGGACTGACCTTGGCGTTGGGGGGAGACTGAGAAAGATGGGTTCAATAATGTATACTGCACTGAAACAGATGAGGGAGAAAACTGTTTAAAAAGGATATGTGATTAGGAATTTTTGTCATGACAGGAGTCCAGAGCGAAGGCTGCATAGTGGAGTTGACCTGGGGGAAGGTTTGTAAAACAATGAAAGAATTTGTCTTTAACTTTTCCAAGAGGGTAGTGTACTGGGGGGGTAAGGTTGGGAGGGGAGAAAGGTGCAACACTGAATGAATGGAAACCCAAAGCCTCTGTAAACTATCATTGAAATTACTAATAAACTAGGAAAAAAAGAATATAAGCAATGTCACTGAACTGTACAAGTAAAAATTATTGAAATGGTGTATGTTTTGTTAATATATACCATTAATGTATCTATTTTTTTTTTGGCAGTCCATGGGATACTTTCTCCAATGCCAAAGCATCAAAAATTCTTCTGTCATCCTTAGTTACTATCCAGCTCTCAGATGAATAGCAAGTGTCTGAAAGATCATGGCTTTAATCAAGCACAGCTTAGTCTTCAAACTGACATTACTGACTCAGTAATTTGGAGAGGTTCCTGGTTATAATTTTCTCAATGTACTATACATCTGTCTCCTGATCCCCTAACTTCTTGTACCAAGACTTGACTGTGGACCCAAGTAAGATTAAGCCATTAACAGTTTCCATCTTTCCTACATCTATCATGATGGTGCTTATCAGCCCAGTGGTTAACAATTTTTATTTTCTTGATGTTGAGACATAATCCATATTCAAGGCTGTAGTCTATGATCTCTTGCAGAAATAGTTTCAAGTCAGGTTGTTGAGGAGGGTTCCTCCAGTCCTGATGTCACATTCTTCTTCATGGAGTCCAGCTTCTTGAATAATTTGCTCAGCATACAGACTGTATAGGTTTGAAGAGAGGATATAACTGTTACACACATCTTTCTTAATTTTAAACTATGTAGTGTTCCCTTGCTCTGTGTGTCGTCGAGATACCTTGAACTCATAGTGACCCTAAGTAAAATAGAAGGCTACCTGTCCTAAGCCAGTCCCATTGACTCTGGCACATCTACCCCCACTGCACTAGTTACTCACCAATCCATCTCATCCAGGGGATTCCTCTCCTGCGCTGTCCCTCTACCCGTCCAAGCATGATGTCCTTCTCCAAGAACTGGCCCCTCTTGGCCACATGCCCAAGGTATAAGAGACAGAGCTTCAAAATCCTCTCCAAGACAGTTCTATTTATTTTCTTGGTCCTCCATGGGAAGTTCAAGGCGCTTCTCCAGCACCACAACTTAAAAACATCAATTCTTCTTCTGTCATCCTTAATCACTGTCCAACTCTATGATGCACAGCAAGTAACTGCAAAGACCATGACCTGGATCAGGTACACCTTAGTCTCTGGACTGAAATCGGTGCTTCTCAGTAGTCTGGAGGTCCCTAACAGATTTACCTAATGCAACCCATCTTTTAATTTCCTAACTGCTGGAGCCAACAACAGTAATAATCACGGGGCCAAGCAAGCTGATACTGTTAACAATCTCAATCTCTTCATCTATCATGGTGCTGCCAGTTGGCCCAGTGGTGAGAATCTTTGCCTTCTTGATGTTGAGCTTCAATCCATATTGAAGACAACAGTCCTCTGCAGCAAGCACTTCATTCAGGTCATCCACAGTTTCAGCAGCTCTTTAGAAAAAAGATGCGCTATCTCCTCCCATGCAATGTACTGCCTCTAAAAATCCACCAGAAGATCAGCTATGATTTGGCTCTGACTCAATGGCACATAGTGTTTGTAGGCTTAGTCTTTCAAAATAATGCTGCAATAAAGTATGTTCTTGTTATGTGCTGCAGAGTCGCTTGCGACTCATAGCGACCCTATGTACAACAGCCCTAAACTCTGCTCTGGCCTGTGCCAATCACACTGTCTCCGATACACCCATCCCAATTATCCCAGTCACTGAATCAATCCACCTCATAGAGGGCCTTCCCCTCCTGCGCTGTCCCTCCACCCTCCCAAGCATGATGTCCCTCTCCAAGGACCTGTCCCTCCTTACAACATATCCAAAGTATGTTAGATGAAGCCTCAGAATCCTTGCCTCCAAGGAGTCTCCTGGTTTAACCCTTTCCAGGATGAATATGTTTGTTTTCCTAGCAGTCCATGGTACCCTCAATACTCTTCTCCAGCACCACAGCTCAAAGGCATCATTCTTCTATCCTCCTTAGTCACTGTCTGTCCAACTCTCTGATGCATAATGAGTGATAGCAAAGACCACAGCAATAAAGTATATACAACATAAAATTTTTCATTTTTCAGTGGTATTAATTACACAAGGACTGCTGGCAGAGCAAAGGTTAAGTGCTAGAACATTAATCAAAAGGTCGATAATTTAAGCCCACCAGTCTCTCCAAATGAGAAAAAACAGTCAGTCCAGAAAGGGTCACTATGAGTTAGAAACACCCAAACGGCAATGGGCTTAATGCTTTTTTAAGTTTTTTTTAGTTCAGTGCCCAGAAAACGGTAGTTTTCTATAACTGCCTGCCATCATCTAAAAATTGGGAGCTATTACAAAAAAATGCTGACTTAAGTTTCTCTTGGAAAAAATGGAAATATGGGAGAATGTTGTTGTTAGGTGCCGCTGAGTCAAGCACGACTCATAGGGACCTAAAGAACAAAAGATCTGAATCCGGTATCAGCCTGCACCATCCTCACACTTACACATAAAAGATCATTGCAGCAGTCACATTTTCAACCCACTTGGTTGAGGGTCTTCCTCTCCTTCGCCGACCCTCCACCCTTCCCAGCATCATGTCCTTCTCCAAAGAATAGCACCTCCCAGCAACATGCCTTTGAGTTGTGCTACTGGAGTAGGGAATATATCATGGATTGCTATCTTGGAAAGAGTGAAACCAAGTTGTTCCTTGGAAGAAAGGATTTTAAAGCTCTGTCTCACACACTTTGGGCATGAGGCCAAGAGGGACCAGTCGCTGGGGAAGAACATCATGCTTTTTAAGAGTAGAGGAATAGTGCAAGAGAGAAAGATCCTGGATGAGACAGACTGACTTAGGACCTGCAGAAATGGGGGCAGGTGTGTCAGAAACAGTGAAACTGCCTCAAGATATGCCAGGCAATAGAGCCATTGTACATAGCTGAGTAGCAGGTGACTCCACAGCACAAAACAACAAGCCACCACCTAGAATGGACTAGCAACACATTAAATAAATACAAGACAGATTTAGGGAGCTCTGCTGTCCTACTGGTACAGAGCTGCACTGACAACACAAGAATAGAGTTTGAATTCATCAGCTGCTCTGTGGGAGAAAGATGGGCAATCTCCTCCCATTTTAACTCACAGCCTCTGAAAATCCACTGGTCAACTATGCGTCAATTCTGACTTGAAGACTGTCAGTCGCACAAGGAGAATGTATTCTATTACAGTCCTAACTATAACAACAAACATATATGGGCAAGTTTGTTGTGGTGAGGTGTCAAGTACAACTCACAGCAACCCTAGGAATAACAGATCTGAACCTTGCCCTATTCCTGTGCCATCCTCACCATCTCTAGTATACTTGAGCCCACTGTGTCATTCCACCTCCCTCAAGGTCTTTCTTTCGCTGACCTTCCACCTTTCCAAACATGATGTCTTCTTCTAAGGCCGGGTCTCTCCTTTTTTTTTTTCCAAAGGGTAAGTAGACACCCCCAGAAAGCCACTAAAAAGATGGAAAATAATGGGCAGAGAAACAGAAAAAAAATACAACTTTCTTACAATGATACACTTTTCTTCTTTGCAGAATAATATAAGCGTCGTAAAATTACGACAAATCCTTCACAGTTGCAAATATTTCCCTTAGTATAAAGAACATGTAAACATGCTTTTACATAAATGAGAGGAGTTATAGAACTGCAAGCTGACTCAACAATAGTAAAGTTCAACAAGGCAGAAAGAAGAAATATTGGCAAGGTTGTAAAAAGATAAGAACTCTTACTCACTGTTGGTGGGTATATAAAATGGTACAGCTACTATGGAACGCGGTCTGGCACTTTCTCAAAAATGTGGAAATAGAAATATCATTTGACCCAGCAACTCCATTTGGGAATATATTTCAAAGAAACCAGAGCCAAAATGCAAACAGAGGTATGCACATCCATGCTTATTGCTGCATTATTCACAACAGCAACAGGATGAAAGCAACCCAAGTGACCATCAACAAATGAATGGATAGGAAAACTTAGTACATTCACACAAAAACAATGAACTTATAAAACATTACGCAAGATGTGGGAGCCTGGAGGACATTATGTTGAGTGAAATATCTCAGTCAGAAATGGACAAATACTGCACAACACTGCTGTTAGAAAACAGGACAAGCATGTAGGGGTTGGGGAGAGAATGGGAAATTTGTTAGATAATAAACACTTCATTAGAACAGATGAGAAGAAAAACCGTCCAAAAGGCATGTATGATTAGGCATTCTATGCACGAGAACAACCAGGAATAAGGGGTGTATGGCAGGATGACTTGGGGGAGAGAGTGAGGAGAGGAGGAAAAGAAAATGTTCAACAATGAGAGGCAAAAAATGGGTGTGTATGTTTGTCTTTGTGTATCTATACAAAATTTTAAAAAACAAAACTCAGTGGAGAGTCAGCTATGAATTGGTTCTGATTAGACATTACATAATAAGAATGTGTGTGTGTGTGTGTGTGTGTGTGTGTGTGTGTGTGTGTAAAAAGGAAGAAAATCCAGGCTTCATCCAAGATTCATTTTGCAAGAAATTAAATCGAAGAGTGAGTAAGAAAGAGAAAAGAAAAGAGGTTGAAAGAGTAGGAGAGTATGCAGACAGGAAAAATGCAAAAAGAAGATGGAAAGGAGAACTGGCTGGTAAATCATTCAGGAAGTTATTACCTTCTTGAAGAGCAGGATGAATCACCTGCTTGTGACGCAAGGACTTCAAATCTTCTAGCAATTCCTTTTCCAACTGGGAAATTCTTACTCTGGAACCTATTCAGAAAACAAATGATGACCCAACAAGCTGTACACTGAGAAGGAATGTTGCCATCTTTCACTCCTAGAACCCATGTAGCAAATATTTTTCTCTTTTTTATGCTATTATGTAGTTAATACCTGAATCATTTGTGGTTGATGTCTGAAGATTAGCAGGTTCTTCTGTTGGCCCATCAACTGCATGAATGTCTAGAGCTTCCTGTATTTAAAAAAAAAAAGTACACTTCCTATCACTTCTAAAAGCGATATTCATTTTTGTTTAACAGTTTAAAGAATTTAAAAGGAAAAAAATATATCATCATGTTTACAATAGCAAAGCTGGCTTTACAAAACACAAGCATGTTTTGTTCTCATTCATACTTTGATAATTTTCTAAATATTTTCACATTAATATCATTTTATAATAAAAAGCAAAAAAGAAAGCAAAACAACAGAAAAGTATAATCAGCTAACTAGCTTAAAACTGTATTTACTTAAAAAACAAAACAAAGCTGTATTTACTTCAACTGATATAAGAATTTCTCAGACCCTCGACATTTACTCACATAACAAAGAATAGAATTTAACATCCATGTAACTGTTTTAAACATAGATAACGAGAGTTCTTTGAATACATACTAGAAAACAATTCAAAGAGTTATTATAAAATAAATAAATAATCAATCTGTGAGAAAGTAGAATAAACATAAGCATTAATATTTGCTTTTCCAATAGTATCACTGTACAAGCTTTAGGAAAAGGTGAGGAGATGGACTCAAAGAGTTTGCAAACTTTTTATTCTATTTATGTCTTTCAAAAGCCTGCAATGGTGAAAATCCCAGTTAAGACTTAGGACTAAAAATTTCCCACTAAATACAGTAAAAAATTAAAGAACTAAGATCTAATCAAACCTAAATTTTTAAGTCTATATAAATACATATATATAGGGAGCTATTATGAGCTGTGGTACCTGTCACTAAACCATTTTAGTGCCTGTCCCTCCTCCAAACACATGAGAATACATCACAAAAACTGGACTTTAAATTGGTTATCAGTTAGTATATAAAGACTAATTAGTTCTCAAAACACTGGAAATTACAATCTTACCTTCGATTCAAAGGAAACAAAGAGAACACCATCCACATCTTCCAGATCAGGCTTCACATCTGGAAAAGTACTCCCAGGACTCAGAGGGGTATTCTTTGTAGAAGTCAGAGACTTTCCAGTGGTTTTAGGTGGCCGCCCTCCCTTACAGAGTTTCCATTTCCGCGGCCTCCCTCTTTTCCCAGTGATATTTGAAGAGGTATTCTGACTAGCAGTCGCAGCCTTTGGAGCTGGGGCAATTCTAAGCATAGCAGTTTTCTTTCTACCCAAGTCCTCTTTTCCAGAAAATGAATCCCCAGATGAACTCTTAGAATTATTATCTTGTGTTCTTTCTGTGCTAATGCTGTCAGATATATCAGGATATTTCCATTGAGGCTCATTAAATAAAGGGTATTTCTGTATCACTCTGAAATCTGATGAATATTTTCTAAGACCATTTTCTGATTCTTTTTCTAAACAGAGGTCAGTCTCATTGGAATTTTCAATATACGCAGGCAAATAGTCTAATTCTGCCAACACTGAAGATTTATCCTTCCGAGATGTAGAAAGCACGTTATCAGGCAGCTCAGAAATCTTCACTGTGCTTTTAGTGACAGCACAGGGCTCCAGACAAACAACTGGCATCTTTCCAGCATCTAATTTGAACATTTTCGCTTTAGCAATACCTGATGGGCTGCTTGGTAGCCAGTTAGAAGAGGAATGTTCAGCTTCTAAGTTATCAACTTTACTATGTCTTTTTAGCTGTTTCTCTAGTATAGGATCATCATCACTGTTTGAGTATACATCTGTTTCCTCATCTGTCTCTTCCTGTTTCACACTGACACCTTCTGGGCACTCACCAAGCTCATATTCATAATCATCTAGAGGTTCCTCTTTAATGACAACATCGAAGGGTCCATTTGGATCTAATGGTGAAGTTACATGGGAGCAGTCTTCAAAATTATTGGCAACAAGACTAGAGAACAGGATGATAAAAAGGATAAAATTATTGACGAAACAAGATTCAAGGCAAAAAGATAAGACATCACTGGCAATTGATTAAATAAACATTTTATAAATTGATTTTTCAAAAATTATAACATTTTTACATTTCCTATCATTTCTCTCTCTCTCACACACACACACACACACATATACAAATAATTTTTAAGTTTTAACAAGTGATACTCTTACTATTTACATTAGAAACCAAGATACTGGAAAACATTTGTCTTCCTACAGGAAAATTTCTGATGAACTCAAATTTTGAAATTTGGATAGCACTGACTCAGTATCAAGCTCTAGAAATTCAGTGATTAAAAACTGAGTCCTCCAGACTACCAAATTAGTATGACTGAAAGCATTTTAACATTTTAACAATTTTAAAGCATAAAATTTCATAATCTTTAGTAGTTTGATGATGTCATTACCATGTGATCTTTTTTCCTCTTAAAAATGGTAAGTACAGCCTCTACTAAGCCTTCCAAACTAAAGGGACAATTTAGTTCAAGGCAGAAACATATGATCCACATTTTTATTGTGTCAGATTAATTTAAAAAATAATAATTTTATCAGTCCCCCTTTCTCCTAATTAGCCATTAAGAGGAACAAACTATCAAATGTGGATTACAGTTGTTATCCTTTTACAATACTCTTCAGTCTGCATGCTTAGTAAATAATCTCAGAAACTAGATTATGGGGTGAAAGCCATGGCATGAAAACTGGAACATTACTTCCACATCAACAACTTATGAGATACAAATGAAAGAACCTTTTTTGCTGAAAGTGAAGATGACACAAAGCATTTATTTTATAAAGACCATAGCATTCAAGATACTGAAGAGTTGAATAGAAGATTTCAAAAGGCAGCACCGGAAGACAAAGTAAAAT
>NW_006399776.1:5263113-5270494 GCF_000299155.1 Elephantulus edwardii
GTGCGATTGGCACAGGACAGAGCAGAGTTTAGGGATATTGTACAAAGGGTCACTATGAGTCACAGGCGACTCGATGGCACACAACAACAGCAACAACAACATAGCATTCAATAGGAATAATACTCTTAACACTTCAATAAAAAATTAAAAATCTTTTAAATTGGACCAATAATCAAAATAATGAAAAAGAGAGAAAGGACTGAAGATGTCAAGGATTTCATTTTACTTAAAATCACAATCAACACCCAGAGCAGCACCAGTTAAAAACTCAAAAGATGTATTTCTTGGACTGGGCTAACCTGTCATTGAGGGCTTCCTGTGAATTGCTAAAGAGCAAGCATGTCACTTTAAATACAATGATGCACCTGATCCAAGCCATACCTATACAATGACAAGTAACACATAAAGGAGTAAGATTATGGGTTTGGAGGAATGTCTAAAAGAAATACAAACTGAAACTCTTCATATTGAAAGGAAAAAACTTAAGTTACAAATAGGTCCAAGAATAATGAAAAGATGCAGGAAAAAATTAAGTTTGTATTTTTTTCCCTATTTCTTTGTATTCACTTTTCTCCTATATTCTTTTTTATTGCTATATATTCATGATTTCTTGTGCTTCTGTAAAGATGTTTTAAACAAATGAAGAAAAATGTTTTGGGGGTTTATACACATGCAAGGTCACAAATTTTAAGGCTATTAGGTGTTTTCAAACTAAAGTATTATTAATTCAAACTGCACTCGCTAAAGATGTAAACTATAAAATAAAATACTCAGCAGCTGGGAGGCTAACAACTGGGGGTTGGCAGAAAAAATTCATATTGTAAATGTCTATTGATGTTATTAAGTGTCTTTGAGTCAACTCTGTCTCATAGGGACTCTACATATAACCAATTGAAACACCACTTGATCCTGTGTCAACCTCATAACCTTCAATGTGCATAAGTCCATTGTTGTAGATACTGTTCCATCAAGTTAACTGCAAACTCAGATAAAGGTACAACTGAAAAAAGACAACTACAGACCAACATTATCCTATTATAATAAATGCAGGGAGGAAAATGTGTAACAATGAATGAATGGAAATCCAAGTTCTTTATTGACTTTCATTAAAATTTAAAAAAAAGAGGAAGAAAGAAAAAGAAACTAGATGCAAAAATTCACAACAAAATCCTGGCCAATATCAGAAACATTAAAAAAAAATTAATAATACATCATGATTAAATGGTATTCATATCAAGTGTCCACGGTTGGCTCAACCATCAGAAAAACTATCTACGTTATATATTACAAAAATTTTTAAAAGTGCATGATAATACCAATACAGAAAAGATGTTCCATACAATCCAACATTTGACTGGGGGAATTCTAAACAAAATATAAGGTAAGAGAAATTCCTTAGCATAATTAAGGGGATAAATGTAAAGCCAATAGTCAATGTTATTCTCAACAGAGAAAAACTAAAGTACTTTCCCTATGAACAGGACCAGAGAAGGATGCTCTCCATAATTATCTCAAAACTAAAATGTTCTAGCCTGAACAATAAGGCAGTAAAGAGAAATAAAAGGCATATAAATCGCTAAGAAAGAAGTAAGACTTATCTGTATTTTCAGATAAAACTTTGTACACAGAAAATCCCAGAATTTCGGCAAGAGGACTACTAAAATTAATGGAAAAAGTTAGCCAAGTAGCAGTATACAAGATCAACAGATAAAACTCAGCCAAATACACCAATAAAGAAAACTGAAAAGGCAATCAGGAAAGCAAAACAACAGCTACCTAAAAGGTTAAATATTTCTGGATTAACCTAATCAGAGTTATCAAAGATTTCTATAAAGAAACTAGAAGATTTACAAAGTGAAAGAACATGACATGCTCACCAAAAGATCCAACACTTTCAAAATGTTGGTAATACATTCATTTTTGCATAATCCCCGCCCCCCCCCCCCCCCCGTTCTTTCTGCTATGCACCTCTTATTCTGGACAGTAAAGATAAAATGTAGCTCTAATATGGATTCCATAAATTTTCTTTAAAAAGATGGAAGAAGCGCTGCAATGCCGAAGGTACGTGGTTTGAATCCACCAGATACTCCGCTGGAGAAAGAGAGGCAATCTCCTCCTGTGCCAGTCAGCGCCAACTGGGGGGGGAAGGCAGGGAATGGAAGAATAAGAGGTACAAATCAAAAAAACTAACAAATTCAACAATACTAAAGTTCAACAAAGCATCAAACAACATTATGCTGGCTAGGTTGTAGAGACTGAAACCCTTACTCACGGCTGGTGGGGAGTATAAAATGGAGCAATCACTATGGAAGGCAGTCAGGCACTTTCTCAAAAAGCTGGAAATATAAATACCATTTGATCCAGCAATTCCACTACTAGGAATATACCCTAAAGAAACCAGAACTGTCACCCAAACAGATACATGCACATCCATGTTTATTGCTGTGTTATTCACAAAAGCAAAAATACAGAAGCAACCCAAGTTGCCCATAAATAAAGAAATGAACTGAAAGACATTATGCTTAGTGAAATACTGTAGTCACAAAAGGGCAAATACCATGTAACACCATTATTATAAAACAGGACTGACCTGGGAGGGCAGGGGGGAAAAAGATGAATAAAAGAACTGTTTAAAAGGAATATGTGATTAGGCATTATCTGTATGACTACAGTCCAGAATAAGAGGTGCATAGTAAAATGAATGGGGGGAGAAGAAATTATGCAAAAATGAATGATTTTTTTTAAGCAAAGTGGGATTGTAGGGAGGAAAATGTATAAATGAATGAATGAAAAGCCCAATTTTTCTACTGCACTGAAGCTGATGAGGGAGAGAATAGTTTAAAAGTAATATATTTTAGGGCATTATGATTATCATAGTCCGGAATGAGAGTGGAGTATACTCAGGGTGGGGTGGGGGTGTGCGGGGGTGGGGGGAAGACTGTACCAATGAAGGAATTTTTCTTCTGCTTTTCAAGGAGAGGAGCAAACTGGGGATGGGGGTTGGGGAGGTGGGGGATGGGCGGGAAGAAAAGTGCAACAATGAATGAATGGAAGTCTAAAATCTCTAGATGTTCATTGAAATGAAAAAATTTTAAAAAGTCAATTTTTCTATGTACTTCTGTTAAAATCACAATAAAAAATAAAAAAATAAAATAATGGGAGACTCAGTTATTAACTGTATCTGGAAAAGGGAAGAACCTCAAATAAGCAAAGTATTACTGAAGAACAAAAATTACTTGCCTCAAACTTTCTCATTTCCAAGTATTCTATACAGTCATAACAGTTTGGTACTGGTACAATGAAAGACACACAGACTCAGGGAACAGAAATTAGAACTCAGAAGTAATTCTACCCACATATGGACAACTTATTTTTGGCAAAAGGGCTACAAGCCATTAAATGGAGGAAAAGATAATCTCATTAACAAATGATGCAGGCAAAAGTGGGTTTCTATTTATACATATTAAACAAGGTGAAAACTGATTAGTGATGGATGTCATCCACTAGGCTTCAACTTAGCAAGTTCAGAGGCAGAAAATGGGAATCGAATCTAACGGCAAGAAGACAACAGAGAATGTAGCACCTTTCCTTCTGGGCCAGAGAAATTTCTATACAAGATGGAAACAAACCAAAATCAAGATACCACATTAACAGTTAAGAGCTGTGGAGAACCAGAAACCAATGTGAGACAGAGTTGACCGAGTACAGCCACCTTATGGAGCCTGAGCTAGAGGCCTTCGTCCAAGTTGACTGGCAGGGGGTCAAGTTGGCATGACTAAAAGAGCTTAGTTAAACTGCCTAAACCCCTGAGGCTGAAAGTCAAAGGACCTGCAAGCATGCTTGAGAAACTGTTCTGACTGATAAACTGTGCCCTGTTTCTAACCTGACTTATAATCCGTTAACTTTCCTAATAAACTGTATTATCATAAATAAGGTTCTGGGTGGTGTTTGTACCATTCCAACAGATTACTGGTACTAATAGCAGAGCAGTGAGAGCCCTGGGACAGATGGGTAATGTTAGAAATGGAAGAAGGTATAGAAGCATGGGGAAATGGTAGGCTTCATGGGAATAGGTTTTGTGCTGTTGATGTAAATAGGGGCTGTTTCCCTTTATAGGGTTGTGAAGTTCAGATAAGGCTGCCCTCACAATGGTCACATTCTTTTTAAATCATCTCAGCAAAGTTCAGTAAGAGGGAAAAAACAATGAATGCTGGCAATTGTGTTAAGAATCTGAAATGTCTATACACTGCTTGAAGAGACAGCACAATAGTAAAACCACTGAACAAAATGGTATGGTGTCTGATGTCTCCTTATAAACTTGGGAGTAGATATACCATTTAGCTCAATTATCCCTCTACTGGATGTATATCCCAAGAAAATTTAAGAGCTGCAACACAGACGGCATGCACAGATCTGTAACTACAGCATTATTAACAAATATCAAAGAGATATAAATAATCTAAATGTCCATCAACAAATGGATGGATGAATTATGGTACACAAACAATGGAAAACTAATTACAAAGAATTCTCTAGACACTATATAAAATAGAGGAACCTAGAAGACATTATAGGATGTGAAAAAAAATCAAATACAAAAGGACATATAGTGTCTAAGTGTACCATTACAACAAAGTTAACACACAGAAAAGAAATGCCCAAGATTTTCCAAGATGGTGGACTAGACGACAAGAAACAACAGAAAACAAAGGTAACAATAGAAATGACAATTCTTGAACTCTAACTTTAAAAGGCTTCAAACACTAATTGAAGGGAGAAAATGAATGAAAACATCAAATCAAGAGCCATATAGAACAGGACCATAAATAGCACAAGGCCATTTTGAACAGCAGTCAGCTTTGCACAGGAACTCAGAACCACAGTGGTAGTAACCACACCAAGAGGCTAGTTAACAACGGGAAAAGTACAATCTTCCCTCTTATGTGTCCTCAGGGAAATCAGGAGTGACTGTCCTCCACTTCCTCACCACCACCAAACGATGTCCATGTCCAATGTCCTAACCCATATCTAGGCCAGAGGCTGGGCTCACATCATCTTTTATCTATCTGGTGCTATCAGCAAGCACACAGCAAGCACACAGTGGCTCCTTCTCGGAACCACTGGAGTTGTCTTATCTGACCTACAGTCAACCCCTGGATTAAAAGGGGCATTATTCTTGGTCATTTCAGGTCATCAGTGACTATCTTCTCATGCTAGCTATCTCTTATGTACCCTGCCTGCCCTATGCCTTGTTGTTGTTGTTGTTGTTGTTATGTGCCATCGAGTTGCCTGTGACTCATAGCAAGCCCTGAACCCTGCTCTATCCTGTGCCAATCTCACTGTCTCCAACACACCTACTTCCATTACCCCGGTCACTGAATCAATTCATCTCATCGGGGGTCTTCCTTTCCTGTGTTGTCCGTCCTTCCACCCTCCCAAGCATGACATCTCTCTCCAAGGACTGGTCCTTCCTTGCAACATGCCCAAAGTATGTCAGATGAAGCTTCAGAATCCTTGCCTCCAAGGAGCAGCCTGATTTAACTCTCTCCAAATGTGGGCTCAAGATTATTGGATGATTTATCAACAATCTCCGTTATGCAGATGAGACAACCCTGCTTGCTGAAACTGAGGAGGACCTGAAGCGCCTGCTGCAGAGTGTCAAGGACTGCAGCCTACAATATGGATTGAGGCTCAATGTCAAGAAGACAAAGATTCTCACCACTGGACCAATAGGTAGCATCAGGATGGATGGTGAAGAGATTGAGATTGTACACAGCTTTAGTTTGCTTGGCTCCATAGTCAACAGTCTTGGCACCAGCAGCCAGGAAATTAAAAGGCACATTGCCATGGGAAAGTCTGCTGTTAGGGACCTCTCCAAAGTACTGAAGAGCAATGGTGCTGTGCCTCTTTGGAGACTAAGGTGTGTCTGATACAGGCCATGGTCTTCGCAATCACCTGTTATGCATCAGAGAATTGGACAATGACCAAGGAGGATAGAAGGAGAATTGATGCCTTTGAGCTGTGGTGCTGGAGAAGAGTATTGAGAATACCATGGACTGCTAGGAAAACAAACAGATTTTTAATTTCCTGGCTGTTGGTGCCATGAGCGTTAATTGTGGAGCCAAGCAAACTAAAGCTGTTCACAATCTCAATTTCTTCACCATCTATCATGATGCTGCAAACTGGCCTAGTAGTGAGAATCTTTGGTTTTTTATAATGAGCCTCAATTCATATTGAAGGCTGCTGTCCTTGACCTACTACAGCAAGGGCTGCCAAAAACACCATTCCTACTCAGACAGACTAGGTAAGGATTCTCTGAGATGAGCACAAACTGTCTTGGGTTGGGTGCCCCATCACCCAATACCTTCTAGAAGAGGGTTGGCTACCTGGGGCCCAGCTCACATCTTGTGGCCTCAACCACCTCTCAGATGAGCAGAAACTGACTTTACATAGCACCCACAAACTCCAACACAGGGAGACACTACCACAAGCCAGACATGTTGCTTCCATCCACTCTGATGGTCCCTCCTTCCCCCTTCATTTTTATTTCCTATAGCTTTTAGAATATCTGTCTGCTTTATATTTAGCTCCTGTTTTCTTTTTCATCTTATCTTCCACTTTCCCATCTCTCTAGCTTTATTCCTTCCCTTGCTAGTCTTTTTTTTTTCTTTCTTTTTCACCTTTCTAATCCACTGTGTACCCCTCTCTGGTTGGTTGGTTGGTTGGTGTTTTTTTTTCTTTTAGTATGGAATTTGTACCACTCATAGCTTGTGTTTGCGTTTTGAGTATGTTCTACTGTTTTATTTCTCGTTCTTTGTCCTATTTGACAACACACATTAACAGCATCCACTTTCTGCAGCTTCTACCCATCAGATACAAATAAAGACCAGCTCTTGCTCCACTAGATCAACTAAATACTGCAATCAAATCTGGCCCAGTCTCCCCTCAAGTGCTGTACACAGTAAACAGCAGCGTGTGTGGGCATACACACCACTGGCCCACACACATTCTCTACCATACTCACCAGAAGACAGGAAAGAAAACATTAAAGGATTATCAAGCTAGCAAGGGACACAACACTCATCACTCATACAGTTCAAATGTATCAAAACAAAATAATGCAAAGACAATACCACAATGTCTCGGAAACAGCACAAAACTTAAACTAGTTTAAAAACAAAACAACAGCTGCCCAACCTTCAGCAAGGCCTGCACCATCATGTTTTCTCGGGCAAACCTCGTTGTCTCGGCCTGGGCTGTGCAGCCACAATGGACCCAAGTTCGAAATATGGCAACTTTGAAAGATATTACCAGGCGACTGAAGTCAATCAAAAACATTCAGAAAATTACCAAGTCTATGAAAATGGTAGCAGCAGCAAAA
>NW_006399776.1:5271229-5272826 GCF_000299155.1 Elephantulus edwardii
CCAGCTCATTTCATTATGCTTAATGCTCTCCTTGTCAGAAAGATTGTTGGTCCATTGTTCAAATTACTAAAGACAGCAAGATATTTGTAAATTATCTTACAATAAATGATTTTAAAATTTAAAAAAAAAAAACAACAACAACAAAACCACCAAAATACAGAACCAGAAGATCTTTTAGAGGAAGAAATGCTATTGAAACTTACTGATAAGAAATTCAAAAGATAGTTTAATATCTTCTATATACTGAGAAAGGAAAAGAAGAAACCACAGACAAAATCCACAAAACAGGGGAGCTCTGGTGGCCTAGTGGCAAGAAGCTGCAACTACAATCCCAGAGGTGCACAGTTCGAATCCACCAGATGCTCTGCCGGGGAAGGAGGGGCAATCTCCTCCTGTACCAGTCAGATCTGATTTGGCCGTACACGCACACAAAAATAATAAAATAAAATTATAAAAAAAACCTAAAAATACTAAAAAATAAATCCACAAAACACAAAATTTTATAGTGGGGGGTTTTTAAGAATAATTTTTAAAAAGCAACAATCCATCCCTAAACAGATAAATGGAAAATTATAACCAATACAAAAATTGAAAATTGAAAGTCAATACATTATGGCTAAATTTCCTAAAGCAGAAAATACACTGGAAAGAGAAAAAGTAAAGAAATTAAACACAAACTTGAGACAGAAGACAAATCATTTCTCTTCAACCTGCTACAATAATAATCAGGAAAAATAAGAAAATGAAGAAAACTTAAGAATCACATGTAACAACATCAAGAAGGATAAGCTATGTGACCACAATACCAGGAGAGACTCCCCCAAAGGCAGGCACACAGGGAATGGTTAAAGATTTGCTGCAAGAATACTTATTATATATATATATAAAAAAAAACTTATACTCAAGAAGCTGAGTAAATCTCAAACAGAATAGATCACAAAACACATCAAAATTGCATCAAGTAACCCAAGCAAAAATAGTAGGGTGTGGAGAGATTGGAACTCTTCTACACTGCTGGTGGGAACATAATATAAAAAATATGGAAGGCAATTTGGCATTTCCTTAAATAGTTGAGAATAGAAATACCATTTGATCTAGCAGCCTCCACTACTACATATAGATATATATATAGATAGAGACAGACAGACAAGCAGATAGATATACACAAAAAAAAGCCGCAATAAAAATCAATACACTCACAATCTTGTTTACTACAGCATTATTTACAATAACAAAGAGATGGAAATAATTCAAGTATCCATCAATAGACCAATGGCTATAGTATAATCATACTGTGGTTCTATCATCACACAATAAAGTAGTATTATTATGCATCATTAAAAACTAATCAAAAAATTATGAAATATTGCATAACATGAATGAATCCAGAACAAATTATGTGGAATGACTTAAGTCAGTCACATAAGAACAATTACAGTACAAGACCACAAATACAAAAAGCTAAGAAAAGCTTTAAATAAATATTGGTGGTTTAGCAAGGATTAGAAGAGAGGGAGAGCAAAAATTAATAAATAGGGAAAAGAGATATACAAGACAGGCAATATACAATAAAAGTTGATTAAATATAATACATTAA
>NW_006399776.1:5273346-5276406 GCF_000299155.1 Elephantulus edwardii
TGGTTTCACCCTCTCTAAGACAGACCTATTTATTTTCTTGGCAGTCCATGGTGTGTTCCAGACTCTTCTCCAGCACTACAACTTGAAGGTATCTATTCTATTTCTGTTATCCTTAGTTATTGTCCAACTCTCTAAATTATAACAAGTAATTGAGAAGAGCATGGCCTGGATTAGGCACACCTTTGTATCTAGACTGACATCATTGCTCTTCAGCACTCTGGAGAGGTCCATGACAGCAGATTTTTCCAATGCAATTTGCCTTTTTTATTTCCTGACTGTTGGTATTAAGAGTGTTGATTGTGGATCCGAGCAAGCTGTAATTGTTAACAACTTCAATCTCTTCTCCATCTATTATCGTGGTGCCAATTGACACAGCGGTGAGAATCTTTGTCTTCTTGGTGTTGAGCTTCAATCCATATCGGAGCCTACATTCCTTGGCCCTTTACTCAATTCTGAGCCAAATTCATTGTCTCTGACACACCTACCCCCAATAAAGCTGTCCCTGAGTCAATCCATGTCATTTAGGGTTTTCCTCTTTTGCACTGTCCTTCTGCCATTCCAAGCATGATGTCCCTCTCCAGGGACTGGCCCATCCTTGGAACATGCCCAAAGTAGGTCAGACAAAGCTACAATATTTTTGTCTCCAAGGAGCAGCTTAGTTTCTTCCTCTCCAGGATTAACCTGTTTGTTTTCCTAGCAGTCCTAAGTCAAAGGCATAAATTCTTCTTCTGTCATCCTTAGTCAGCTCTCTTATGCATAGCAAGTAATTGTGAAGAGCATGGCCTGGGTGAGGCACACCTTTGTTTCTCAACATTGTTACTCTTCAGTACTCTGGAGAGGTTCCTGAAAGCATATGCTTCCAATGCAATTCATCTTTTGATTTCCTGGCTGCTGGTACCAAGAGTGTTGATTGTGGAGCCAACCAAACTGAAGCTGTTAACAGTCTCAATCTCTTTACTGTCTTTCATGGTAACACTACATGGTTTAATGTTAAGACAGATGTACATCAAGATTGTATCCTTTCTCCATATGTATTCAAGCTGTATGCTGAATAAATAATTCAAAAGTTGTTCTTTATGAGGAAGAATGTGGCATCAGGATTGCAGGAAGGTTCATAAATATCCTTCACTGCGCAGATGGCACACCCTGCTTGCTGAAATTGAGGAGAACTTGAACTACTTAGTGCAGAAGATCAAAGACTAGGCTATGGTGTGGATTGCATCTCAATATCAAGAAAGCAAAAATTCTCACCATTGGACTCATAGTCAATATCTTCAGAGATAGGGAAATGATTGACACTTTCAATAATTTCATCTTACTTGGATCCACAATCAATACCCTTGGTACTAGCAGTTAAGATATCAAGAGACTTACTGTACCAGAAAAATCTGTAGTCAGTAATCTTTCTAAATTATTGAGGAGCAATGATCTCAATGTGATGATTAAGGTGTACCTTATTTGGACCATAATCTTTTCAATTATTTACTATGCATCTAAATTCTGGACAGAAAAAAATTAATGTCTTTGAGTTATGGTAATGGAGGTGAGTACTGAATATCCCAAAAGATTAAGATTAAAAGTATTTCAGGAGAGCTCTGGTGGCCTAGTGGCAAGGACCTGCAACTACAATCCCAGAGGCGCACGGTTCGAATCCACCAGATGCTCTGCTGGGGAAGGAGGGACAATTTCCTCCTGTACCAGTCAGATCTGATTTGATGGTACACTCACACAAAAATAAAAAATACAAGGCGGCAATGAAAACATATATGGTGGGGATATCTTTTAATGGCTACCAAGGATGAGAGTAAGGAGTACGATATCAGTAATTAAATAATAGATACACATTAGACAAAGGGAGAAGCAAAATAGAGTAAGGGAGTTATCAATATATTGTCCTTAAAGAGAGATGGAGTAACATTAAAAGAATTATAGACAATAAAGAGAAATACCATTACACACTCTAGGGGCAAAGGTGTGGAAGGAGAACAGGATTTCATTGTCACCAAGTCAGAAATGATCCACAGCTATCTTCCATTGGGTTTCTGTGGCTATAAACAACATAGCAGGACATTGTCCATTTTTCTCCCATGGAGTCAATGGCTAATTCAAATGGCTCGATTCCCTACAGACTATACCACCAGAGCTCCCTATTACAGACAAAATTTAAAAATGCCAGTAACTGTTGCTGTTAAGACACCATGGAGACAACTATGATCCATAGCAACTCTATGCAGATCTGCCCTGTCCTGTGCCATCCACATCATCTCTAATATATTTGAGCCCTTTGTTAGTTACAGTGTCAATCCACCTTGTTGAGGGTCATTTTCTTTTGATGATCCCTTCACCTTACCAAGCATGTTATCTTATTCCAAGGACTGGCCCCTCATAATACGCTCAAAGTATGTGAGACAAAGTTTCACCATCTTTGCCTCTAAGAAGCACCTTCACTGCATTTTTTCCAAGACATTATTTGTTCTTTTGGCAGTCCATGGGATGTTCAGTACTCTTTCTTCCAACACCACAACTGAAAGAATTATCAATATGTATTCTATCATCCTTAGTAACTATTTAACTTTCAGGTGCACACCAAGTAGTTGAAAAGATCATGGCTTGAACCAAGTACACCTTAAGTCTTAAAACTGGCACACGGCCAGGAGGGACCAGTCCTTGGAGAAGAACATTATGCTTGGAAGGGTGGAGGGACAGTGCAGGAGAGAATGACCCGGAATGAGATAAAGACTGATAAAATAACTGGGACAATGGGAGTAGGTGTGTCAGAGTTAGTGAGACTGGCTCAGTACAGGGCAGGCTTCAGAGCGGTTGTATACTCATTAACAACACATAATAACATGACAAAACAGTATAAGTGGTGTCAACAGTTAAAAATTTTTTAATTGTTAGGTCATCAATACTAAGACTATGTGGTAGGAGAATCAGTATGAGAAAGCAGCTGCTGGTGATAACTACAAGGAACACAACAGTAAAAAAATAGAAATTGAAAACAACTTTCTTCTTTGACCAAAAAAAAACCCCCCCCAAAAAATATCATTATTTACTCCA